>NW_006434835.1:21243779-21291269 GCF_000325575.1 Pteropus alecto
TAAAATAAGTTGTGGGTTAAGAGATTTCAATGACTTCTTAAAAAAATCAATGATCAAGAATAGTAAGCTTGAAGAAGACACAGTTACAACGTAAAAGACATTTTAAAGACAGAAAGAAAAACAATTATCAAACTATGGCATAATTTGTGATTTGATTTTTCAGGGGTAGGTATGAATTTACTAATGAGCCCTTTATTTTTCCAGGATCTACTTATAGCCAGCAATTAAAATGAGTTGAAAGGCCATAGATTTTGAGAGACAAAGAGGGATCTTGAGATCATTTAGACCTACCCAAGCCACACTGGCTGATCTCTTCTCTGGCTCATCTCATCTGTAAAGTTTCAGTCTTGGTGGTTGTGGTTGTTTTGGATTCCTTGGGAAGTGCTTCATGCAAAGGGATGAAAAGAGAAAACGGTGCAATCATGAAAAGAAAATGACTTTTCTAGTAATCATTCTTTTGGTTCCTAATCACTTAGCAATCCACAAAGTCCTTGGATTCTGACTCCCATTAGATTTACATAAATTCCCTGGGAAGTTGAATGCCATTTTTATGACATCTACTGAAGGTATGGAATTGGGAGCAATTTGCCCTGTGGGAAAGAATATTTTATCATTGACATTGTTTAGAATTGTGGACACATGGCGATCAGAAAAAGCAAACCAGTTTTAGCTGGTTTTATTATGGTATTTTTATTCTCTAAAGACAAAGCACTCGTCGTTGGTACTAGTGATGAGTTATCTAAACATAGAGGAGGGATATATCATATCAAATCTTTTAAAATGACATATTTATTTAAAGCTAGAGACTTTAGCATATTATATCTATAACATATTTCAGTGTATAATGATTACATTTGTGTGTGTATGTTTTAGGGGTTGCTCAAATAATCATTCAGATTCGCAAGACCACCAGACACTACATTTGGCACCAATCCAATAACAAGGATATAGTAAAGGAACCATATCTTGCAGAGTTAGACATTTTTCTTCTGTAAGAGTCCTTGCAGCATTTCATGGAGCCAGCCAGGTGTTATCTTCTCCCAGGTGATAGATAGCTCAGGTATAAGATAAGATTCACATCGGATAACTGCCAGAGCCTCCCTTACTTAGAGGTCTCATGTTCCACAAGAGCCAAAACAGCTTGTATTATCTCCATAGGCATTACTTCCAGTGGCGATTAAAGAGCCATGCCTGAATATAAGAGTCACTGTACTCAGGGAAGCCCAAATCATGTGTCCGCATGGAATGTCCCATTAGGAATGATCATTTCTTTGCAGTTCCTCCCTGTCTAGATGAAGTCTCCAATCAGGGGCCATTTCTACTATAATCAGTATTGCCTGGTAACAGAGTTAACATTTACCTTTATCTTGTCCCCTGGGATATGAAAAGCTAGAGAGTTAACTGAAGTTCAAATTCTCATGTAGCAGAGGAAGAAATTTTGTTAAATGCTGCCCACACTAGGTCAGAGAGTCAAATTTGGCCACTCATAAGTCAAAGATGAGGCCTTATTAAATAAATTTATTTTCTCAACTGAGTCTTTGCCTTTCATTAGACTCAGCTTAGAGATGGTAGGTAAAAAAATATATTTTATTTATTTATTTATTTATTTATTATCTTCATTTTCTCCTCCAACTTTATTTTTGGACATACATGATTGATTTTATTCTTAGTGCTTCCCAAATAATATATGTACCAAAATATTATTTTCTTTTAGTGAGTAAACTATATACTTTTTGGAACGTATCAAAATGGCTAATTGGGGGTTGTTTATTTCCTCTCATAACTATCATAAGAGTTTAACTATGATTATCAAAATATTACATTGTCCTTAATACAGAACTCCAAAATGAATGTGCAGATGTGCAATGCTGTAAATATATTTGCCTGGCCTAGGAATATTTATGCTTGTACATGCATTTGCTAAAATGATAATGCTTTTCTTATAGATATTGTTGAGGCAAACATTTTATTTCAGACTGTTAAAGGAGCAAAGAGTGTACGAAATATTTTCATCGATTTTCCTTTCTACTAGAAGAAGTAGAAATTCTTGCATTCCTTTCATTTACAAGTGAGTATAACCTTGGGATTCATGGACTTGAGAACAGCATGTAAGCACAGTGCTATGATCCTCCCAGGATATCCAGCACTTATCAAACACCTGTTATTGGAGCTCTGTGCCCAGTTTGACACCATAATTCTAAAGGTTTAAGAAATTTAGACATGAGGCATACTAAGAACATTAAAATATTATGGTAGAAAAAGATATTAGCATAGAGATTATTTAATCTGAGAGAAAAAGTAAAAAGGTAACCAACCTAATGTGTACATATCCAAACATTTCTAATTTTTATAATTTACTAAAATTTATAATGAAATGTCCTGTGTTCTCTCTCTAGAGAAGAATTGTCTATGTGTTCCTTATTGTATAGAAATCAGACCTAGTGTACTTTTTTTGGAAGTAAATTAAGTAGTTATAAAATTCATCCATTATGCTTACTGAATCATGTCCTCTTTTAGGGTGAACTGTGTGCATGCCACACTTGTATTGACAAATGACATTTAATGGAAACATTTAAATTCAAAATAGAATAGAAATGTTATTTTCCTAATGGGTTTATCTCTACTACCAATGATTAAGGATATTGTAAGACAGCATATATTTGATTGTGAAGACGTGATAAAACTGGTATGAAATACATGGCATCAAGAAGCATCTTTAGAAGGTCCATTCTTCAAATTGACCTCTTCCATCTCCGAGAATGAGTAATTAAGGGCTTAGTGAGAGCTCAGAGAGATGAGAAAAAGTGATGATAAACAAAACACTTAGATTTCAACTTGTTACAGTAAGACCCTTGTCATTATTGATATTTTAGTTCAAATGCTGCTTCAGACAGGACATCACTAACTCCCAATCCAAATGACACCTCCTCTATCACTATCTATTGTATTACCATATTATTTTGTTTTATCTTCTTTGTAGGTACATTATCTTATATTTTTGCTTGTTTATTTGTATATATTTTAGCACCTCAAATTAAGATAGAAATTACATAAAGAGAGTAATTTTGTCCGCGATGTTCACCACTGCGTTTCAAAGTGCCTAAGAGATTTCCAATAAATATTTGCAGAAAGAATAAATATTAATTAATAAATGTATCTATAATAAAATATTGCAATTATATGGAGATAACTTTAGGTCAAGTTCTAAATAAATTGCATATATACAAAGTTGAGGAAAGTTATGTTGATGTTCTTTCAATTGACAGGTCTTAATTTAGGACTTTCTGTATGAGGAACAAAACCCAAAGAACAGTCTTATGATTTTAATTGATCTAAAGCTTAAAAATAACCAATGGTTACTAGAATGTGATTGCAGTCTTGAGCAGCATGAATTAAACTATTCTATCGTGGATGAGGGAGATAATAGCCTCATATTTTATATTAATCATAAATTTTATTAGGAATTGTGTTTAAATGAGGTCATTTAAACTATGCTATGTTTAGAATATCACTGTAAGGATGATGAGCTATCTAGAAATCATTTAATTTTGGAGATGTTTGAGGAGATTAACCTAAAGAATTAGAAGTTAGATTTCAAGGCAATCACTGCTGCTGAAAGTGACAGGGGAGTCCTGGCAAGGAGAGATAAAGACGAAGCTCCAAATTTTGTTAATGATCTCTGTCCAAGTCTCTGGCTGACCCCTGAAATATGCATGCAAAGGGTAGAGTTCAAATAGGTCAGCTAAGGACAAAATATCTGAACTAAGATTTGAGATACTAACCAAGAGAGAGTTTGCAATTTGAGTTTAGCCAAGCAAACTACTAAAAAAAACTATCAACACACACACACACACACACACACACACACATGCACATGTACACGCACATGCACACGCACACGCACATGCACATGCATGCTAGCAACTCTTTTCAGAGGAATACAACAGAATCTGGAGTCTCCATAATGTACAGCCTGAAACTAATAGACTAACTCTGAAATATCCTAAATGTTCCAAGAATGAACAACTATTTTAAAGCAGCTATGATCATTTTACTCAGGGATCTAATGGAAAACATGCTCACAAAATGGTAAAAAAAAAATAGGATGTCTAAGTAGAGGAATAAAAACCATTACAAAAATAGAAATTTTAGAACTAAAAAAATATTATATACTCAATAATGAAACAATAGTATACTTGAATAATCAGTTTCTTATTACTCCACTGTTAGGAGTTTTGCTGGCATTTTAATTTTATTTGGCTCAGTATTCGATGCGTGTACAAATCTTGTCTTAGGATATTCAAAGTTTCTGAATTGGCTCAATATGCTACGCAAGTGATAATGGAAGACAGTGAATTAGTACCTGGACGATCTCTCTTAATTACAGTTTTTCACGTATCTCATTAACTGTGGTAGATAATATAGTTATCTACCACAAAGAGAAGCAGAGCCCTTCTTTTCCTCTATAAATCCCAATTTTAATAATGGCTATTCTTTAATAAAGTCTGAAGTGATGATAATTTATGTAGTTTCTGTTTATGAGGAAAAATGAATAGCTATATCCTAAGAGGATACCCTGACTCAGTTAAAGAATCTTAATTTATGGAGTAGAAGAGATTGATGTTTTAAAGTAGACCAAGTCTGCATACCAGTAGAGATAGTTAGATCACAACCCAGAATTGAAACGGTTAGTGCAGTAACTTCTCTTCCCTTGTTGAATGGAATGGGAAATGGATATAGAGGCAAAAGAATATTCTTTTCTCCCACTACTAATACCACAACTGCTTGCAAACTGCATTCTACTTCCACTTATCTGCTATATTTGTTCTATCTAAAGACATTAGGGACCACTTAATCTGTGAATCCATTGTCTTGTCTTAAGTTCTCTATTGACTTTCATGGCACGTTAGTGTTCTGGATCTCCTTCTTCCTTAGATATTTCAATGTATCCCTTAGTAGTCCTGCCTTCCCTCTCTCCCAAGTGTAGGCTATAGCCTTAGGTTGGTATTTAGTCTTCTGTATTTCTGGCTCTATAGTTATTACTTAGGAAGTCTTATACATTCCTTTATATTTGGCAAGTTCTAAAAATAGGAAACTCCAAGCTTTTTCTTTTTCTTGATACTCAGTTTTGTGTATGTAACTGTCTCCTGATATCTCTATTTGATTTATTCATTTTTAAATAAAAGGAGTTTCTGCTCTAGATAAATGGAGTCCCATCCTAAATCCTAGAGCCATCTTTGCTCTGCTCCTACTTTAATTTTTCTGGATTTATCTGTCATCAACTCCTAGGGCATATTCCATTATTGTGTCTATTGTGCTTTTGTTTTCTTTTAGTTTATCCACCACCACCATAACTACATAAATTTATATATGAATTAATCTAATGGATCACACTCAGATTTCTGGCATTCTACATACTGTTACTAGATCATGATTGCTGTGTTCTCCTATTTTCCTCTGCTCGCATTCTCATCTTTCCAATCACTTCTTTATAACTGGAGTGACCTGCTCACACCATTTTTTAATGTAAATTAAAATTTATTTCATTGTTTACTAGATAAAGTTCAAACTCCTCATCATGGCATACAAGATCTCTTGCGATCTTTGTATTTATTTCAGGTACTGCCTCTCTCCACTACAACACTTAAGTCCCTGCATTATGGAAAGACCTTTTCTTACCTAAATGTGTCATACTCTTTCATACTTCCATGCTTTGTATATCTATTCCCTTTGCTGGAAACCCAGCACATCTTCTCCACATTGTATCTTGTTAGACTCCTATATATGCATTAAGATTCCACTCGAGAGTAACCTTCTCTGAGAAGTCTTTCACATAGACGTGTGAAAAAAACACTCCTCAGTTATGCTAAGTACTCTTTGTTTTCTTTATTAAAACCCTCCTCTCTTGACTCTCCTGATTTTTTTTTTTTGATTATTCTGTCTCTTTTTGACCTCATTTGGTGTCCATCTCTGAATGGGTCTCTCACTTTGTTTTCTTTAGAGCATCCTATTTATGTTCATAAAACTTTACTCAATTTTAATTACACATTATTTTTATGTAGTTATTACTTGTCACCCCCCCCACTCCAGCTAGACTGTAAACACCATGATAGCATAAGTGGTGATCACTCTTTTTACTTTGTCTCTAGAACAGTGACAAATTAGTCGCTCAGTTTTTAGTTGTTAAGAAAATAACTAAACAAATGCACAAAATGTTTTAATTCGACTATCTCTTCCATTAGATTATTCTTGAGGAATATATGGTGTTTTTTATATATACATATATATATATATGTACATATATATATATGGTGTTTTATATATATATATATGGTGTTATATATATATATAGTTTCTATTATCATGCTGATACATAACACATATTAAGCTTATTGTTGAATAAAATTTATAAGAACAGAATATATGTGTGATAAAGGAAAAAGAGAGTAATCTGACTGGGAAATGGTGGAAGAGATTAGGCAAGGAATCCACAACCACTTACAGGCAGTTTTATGTTATTCTTTATTTTTAAGATGAGAGAGAGGAATAGGGACTCATGCATACTGATTAAGGTAAATTCATATTTTTATTCATCGTAAGTATGGCAAATATGTTTTAACAAAATGTTTTACATATTTTGTTCATAAAAAGGTTAGAGTTAATTATGCTTAAAATTACATGACAACGTGTACCTCATACCTACAATTAACAAATATAGAGGAAATGTAACTTAGGAGGGAAACTGGGGGTGGTGGGGTGGTGGTGGTATACATAAGTACAAGTTGGTAAGACCATTTCATTTCTGGCATGTGGCCTAATGGGCCTTGTGATTTTTTTGTAGATTAACTTTTTAAAAATTATTATTAAAATACATTAAAGCCATCACACAATTCAATAAAATTTACATGTAAAATAACAAATTTAAAATCAGAAACCAGGTTATTAGTAAAGATAGGGATATAAAGGTTGAAATGAATCATTCAAAAGTAAAGGATTCTTTTTTTTTCATTGCCTTGAAGAATTTTCTGGATCTTCATACTATGGATGAGTTGAAATCAATGAAAATGTCATTTTTTTCTAACTCATTATAAATCTTAAGATTCTTGTGGGGAGCTGAATAGAAATGTTTAGCCCTGTGGCTAAGGAGAACATGCTGTTCATGAAGCCTGATTGAGCATCTGTGTTAGGTATCACCTGCCGTGTGTCCTCAGTGCTCAGTCTCTGTCTTGGGACAACAGGGTCTCTGCCCTGGGTCAGCTGGATAATAATAATCTCATTTACTATGACCCCTGTCTTTAATGTGCATCTGTGATTAGGGGACTTGTCCTTACCAGGTACAAGATTCATATCTATCATCTGATGTTATACACTGAATGTTGTGTCCCTCAAAATTTATATGTTGAAATCCTAACCCCGAATGTGATGATATCAGAAAGTGAGGCCTTAGGGAGGTAATTAGGTCATGAGGGTGAAACACTCATGAGTGGGATTAGTGCCCTTATAAGAAGAGCTTCCTTGCCCCTTCTGTAATCTCTGCCATGTTAAGATACAACCAGAAGACAGTTATCTACAAACCAGGAAGTAGGCTCTCACCAGACACTGGATCTGCCAACACCTTGGTCTTGAACTTTCCAGTCTCCAGAATTAAATGTTTGTTGTTTAAGCCACCAGTTAACAGTAAATTTTATTATAGCAGTTGAACTATTGACTAAGACATTTAGTTCTCCATTATTGTCTCTTGTCTTCTGAATTCTCTTCTAAATTCTCCATAGATCTTTTCCCATGTTGTCAGTCTTAAGGGGTTTGGGATTTTTCTCTATGTAACAATTCAGATTTGATTAGCTCCTAACATGTTACACCTTTGACTTAAGCGAAAAACCTTCTGGAACACTAGTTTATCTTGGTTTGTCATCTTGTGAGGCAAGTTGGCATCATCCCAAGCAGAAGGGCTAGCCTGACACAGTTGCCTTATCTATGGGATTAACTATAAGCCTCACCATAGAGGTCATCAGTAGCCAGGTGGGCATGGAGAGCTCCTGCAGAGGGCACACCTACCTTGAGAATCAGTGAGAAACATTGAAGGTTAAAGCTCTGCTTCTGGGGAGTTCAGAGTTCCCTAGTCTACTCCTGGTCTTAAAGACTTAGGATTGTCAAAGGTAGATTTTTTCCCCCTGATGGGGTTAGGGACACTCTTAAATCAGTGACCCATCTTTATACCAGGGGAGAGTGACATGTTCTCAGGCTGATTATTTTCTTCACTAGTGTTTATATTCTCTTTGGTCATGTCCTCAAGGTAAAATCCTTTTCAAAGCCAGGCAAGCAATGTAAAACAGGTGGGCCTAGGGCAGAGTATCAGCAAATGAGATAGGACATGTGCCATTGAAATGGACAGCCACTGCTTAACCGTAAGCAATTTTTGTTTGTTTTGTTATTTGTTGGGCTTTTTTTTTTTTTTTTTTTTTTTGGGTTTTTTTTTTTTTTTTTTTTTTTTGCTATTTAGGCTTATTTTTCAAGGAAAACAATATAGATAGATAGATAGATAGATAGATAGATAGATAGATAGATAGATAGATAGATTTTTATGAGATATTCTCTGATGATTAAATGTTCTGAACTATATACCCTGTTTAAAAAATTTCAGGGTCAAGTAAAGCTAAAGAATAATACAAGTCTTATTACCAGGTTACCATGTGTGCTCCAGGGGCCTGATACAGATAGAATAGGGAAACTGAATTTGAGTTATCTTCAAGTTTCAGGCTAATACTGCTTTTCATCCACTGGACTTCTCAGTCTTGGTCCCATTCACTCCAAAGCCAGGATTCTATTTTAGCCTTAGAGAACTTGCTATGCCCTTTGTGGGGATCATTATCCTTGGAACCTGGTATCTGAATGATAAGAAGATTATGGCAAATCAGGATGGCAGACATTTTCCTTAGTGCTTAAATCATTGCTTTCAACTTAAGGGAATTATTTATGAATTATGTCAGGACCTCAGTAGTGTGGTCTAGCAGGGAGGTCATAGATGTTAGGAAATTAAAATATTTATTATCTGGCCCTTTAGAGAAAAAGTTGCCAGCCTCTGGTCAAGTCATTCAAACTGAGAAAGCATGGATGGACTAGTGGCTGACTTGGTGGCAGTAGCTCACTATGGCTTGGTGACTGGTGACTGTGGCTTGGGTATAGGTGACTGTGACTTGGTAGCTGGTGACTATGGCTAGATTATAAGTGACTATAGCTTAGTGGTTGGTGACCATGAGCTAGTGACTATGGCTTGGTGACTGTAGTGTGGATATCCAAATATTCACCTCAGAAACATCAGCTATACTCAGCCTACGGTAATGAGATTAATTCCTCATCCATCTGCATTGTGAAAATCCTGCCCTACTTGATGAGTCTTAGGGTAAAATCTGTAAAGAGCTCAGCCAGGTGTGCCTACATTTTCATAGCTGTAGAAAATGCAAGTATTGCCTTTTAATCATTTAGACTGAGAAATGTTATTAAAGGAAATGGAATTTAATGTTTTATAAATTGTTTTCTGTGTAGAAAAAGCTAAATAGTTCTCTTATATTTCTCCCTTGCTAAATTGTTGTTAATGTACCACTTCTTACCTATTGAGAGTTTGACTGCATCTCTTATTTTCTTCGAATCTTGTAATTTTTCTCTTATGATCTCTCTCTTTTCAAAGACAGGCATACCCTTACCTCAAAATTACATTTTCATAGACATTAATCTCCCATAAATGCTAATTAAAAGTTTTAGGATAGGGTTTCTAATGACATTAGTGAAGTACACTAGAGCAAGAAACATGAATTATCAGATTTAGTAATTTTTTATTATGTTAATCATAAAACCTATATGTTCTCCTCTGTACATGGGCAGAATGAGAGAGTAGAACAGATTGTTACAATATATGTAGAAAGAGAGACAGTGCAGCTCTGTGGGAGTAAAGGTGTTACAGATGCCCAGCTTCTTGCATGTGAAGGTCAGAGAAGTTCTTTTTTACAAGATTGTTGGGTATAATGCCTGAAGAACCTGGAAAGGTGGTCAGTAGTTACTTTGAACATACACCATGGTCCTTGGAAGACTGCTTTTGCTCTTTGAATCCTCTTACTCATCCAGATCAAACGCCATTTTCAATTAAAAAAATGTGCTGCTGACAGGAGAGTGCTTTCAGCCACAAGAAGTGTAGGTCCCTCTGACATTACAATATGTGCTTTTAATATACATATTTCCAGGTACATATTTCCACTTGTGTGGGGAAAAATGTAATTGTTCTAAAATGAACAGTTATTTTAAGTGTTTTGTTTATGTCTAACTCATTGGATCCAGTTTTTACACACTTTTGAATATTTAAAAAAGAGTTTATATATTTTTTTTTATTATAGTTGTCATACAATATTATGTTAGTTTCAGGGGTACAACACAGTGATTAGACATTTATATAACTTATGAAGTGATCACTCTGATAAATCCAGTACCCATCTGACACCATACAGAATTATTATAGTACTACTGACAATATTCCGCATGCTGTACTCTACATCCCTGTGACTATTTTGTAGCAACCAACTTGTGCCTCTTAACTCTCTCCCCCCAGGATGGTAACCATCAAAATGCTTTTTGTATGTATGAGCCCTGTAAAAAACCTTCTGGAACACTAGTTTAACTCTCTCCCCCCAGGATGGCAACCATCAAAATGCTTTTTGTATGTATGAGCCCTGTTCTTTCTAAATCTCTCTTAATCATGAAGTGTCTCTTGGTAGAGTACTCAGACTCCAGAAGAGTACATATCTGATCAAGAGCCCAGAACTCCTGGGTGCCTGGCCTTTGGTGTTCTTCTAACTCAAAGAACCACTTAATCTGTACCTTCACCTTCGTTACAGTGTTCCTTAGATATAATCCCGGTGTCATTCATTCCTGTGGCTTGCACAGGTATCAAGTACAACTCTTTATGGATTATTTGCAGGTAACTTACACCCTGTGGCTTAGAGATTCTCCAAAGCCTAGTCTCTTTCTCCACCTCTGCCTCTTGGAGATTTTTGTTAGTTCCTTGCAAGCTCAGCTATTATTTAGATTTGTATCTGTTGCAGTTTATTTAGCATCTAGTGCTTAACTGAAGGCCATTCAGAGTAACTTGTCTGCTATACTCACAAGAAGTAGATGTGCTTCTTCATATTATATTCTGAATCTGAAACTCATTAATAATTTTGAAGAGTGAGGCATTGAAATTACAGAGAGGTATCCCTGAAGCAAAAAAAAAGTCTTTGAGGACTTCATTCTCGATATTTCCCCCTGGTCATTTTCTTCTTTGATTTCTAACTACACAAAACATTACAGAGAATGTCACTTTATTGCATAGCTCTTGCTATTCTGTATTTGATTTGTCTTAGCTTTTAATTCCAATAAAGGCAAAAACCATATTTTTAATTTTTTATATCTACTTCAGTATTTGCAAAGCATTGGGCCACACAAAGGCTTAATAATTAAATTTTAATTGATTAGTTTAATCATTATTTGAGGCACTGTTTATTTGATATGAAATAACCAGTAGATTCTGTCAATTTAGTACTTAAGTTATTAAAATTGGTTATTTGGCTTAATAATTTTTAAGGGGCTAATTTGCCTCATTAATTAATTTTTAAAAAAATAGAACAAAATTAGTTCTGGGGCCTATATAGATATAACCTAAAAGACTCCAGTGAACACTTTGAAATTGTCACACTGAAGCTGTTTTCATTGCTTGCTGCTTTTTAGGGACCTGCCCAGGAACATTTGAAGAGGGTCATGTTCCCTTTTATAAAATTGGTAGAGTAAAAGCCTGGGGAAGAAAGAGGCCTTATGCAAACTTTCCCCAGACAAACTTGGAGTTTCTGAAATACAGACTAGCAGCAGTGATTGATTTTTTTTTTTCCATCTCAGCAGCACTCAAGGTGATACAATATCAGGCAAGGGTATAAACCATATTAAGGAAGCCACTTCATCCTCTGGTAGTCTGTCAGTCAAATATACATCAAGCTTCAGACTGAAATGAAAGTCTACCATGCAGGAGTGATGTCCAATTACCTTTATGGATGTGAGACTGCATCTGCTACTAGTACATAACTTCCAACAACACCATTCTCCCGTCATGTTTCACATCAGATGGCAGACTGTTTCTAAGTAAAAGGATCTAGGAAGCTGTTGATCATCGGGTGTTGGCAACAGTATCATTAAAAATCAGTTCTGCCAGCCTGGACAACTGTAGGGAAGGAATAACAAAGTATCTTGGGTCCTGGGCAAGAAGGGCAGTATTCTGTCAGTGACTGATAATAGCATTACTGGTATGCAAAGACATCTCAGGTTGTTAAGTTTGTTTTGTAGTTCTCCAGAGGGCATTTTTCATCATTTAATGCACACCCACAATATATCAGGAACACTAATGTGCTGGGTATACCAAAATGAGTAAGAGAGTGTTTAGTTGAGTTAGTATTTGATATTGAATTAAAATACTTGAAATACAGTGTCATAAGTGCTAAAATAGTATATTTAGTATAGCAATGTGCCAGCGGATAGCAAAAGAAGACTATTGAATTAGCCAAGGTAGCCATTCAACCCTGGGACTCCCTGGTGTGAATCTGGTCACCAGAAATATCCAAATTTCTGACCATGTCTCAAGACTCCTGCTACCTATACATTCTAGTATTTTTTTAAATCTAATTCTTCATTACCTTTTGTTATAATTACTTATCTAATGGTTTATCTCCCCGAAGATTTTAGAAAAGCATCATCCAATAGAAATATAATGCAAGGCACAAATGCCAGCCTCTTATATAGTTTAAAAATTTTTTAATAGGCATGTTAACAAATGCAAATGAACACAGGTGACATTAATTTTAATGCTATATTTCATTTAATCCAATAACCACAATATTAATACATAGTAAATAAAATAATTAATGAAATATTTTATATTTATATTTGATGGCAAGACTTTGAAATATGGTGTGTTTTCACTTATAGCACATCTCAGTTTAGTAAAGTCACATTTCAAGTACCCAACAGTCATATGTGGCTAGTGGGAGGAATTCCATATAGGCAGAGAAAGACTACCTGTGTCTTATTTACTCCTCTGTCCTAAGTACCTAGCACACTGCTTGGGGTTCAATAAATATTCAGTGAATAAATTTGTTTTTTAAAAAGGTTCTTGATAACATTTGTAGCTACATAGAGAGTGGGGCAACCAAGAATGATTGCTGTAAGCAGTGGATTCGGGCCTATATTTTTTTAAGTTGAAGTAGCACTCTTCATTAGCAGCACCACTGTTTTGAAAGTGTTTTAGAGAAATGAAACAACCCACTGAATCGCATTAGTAAATAGATTTAAAAGGGAAGACTTGAATATGAAATACTGCACCACATCTCTACAAAAGACTAGTGTGTTCGAATGAGAACGAAATGGTGGCATCGGGTAGTGTTGTAATTGCATTTAGAGAATATCCCTCATGATGGAATTACAAATATCCCTTAGCTATCCTGTGACTGATGCTCCATTATGTGATTTATTTGGACCCTTTGATTTTTCTACTCTCTTCTTTTGCTATTTTATCATTTATCTGTGTAATTACTTACTGTGAACCTAGGAGATGAAATGGATTACAGACCAGGGAAGTGAAAACTAGGTCAGTAGAATTTAATTACTGAGAAACCTTTACTGAAAAGAGTTTCAAACAAACAAACTAAAGCTGTAATAATTACCAAGCATCATTGGAAGACACAGTTCAGAAGAGAATCCTTTTTGAGCACAGAAAAATACCAATTATGTTCCACATAACTTTAGGAAAAAAAAGTGACAGAGGTGCAAATAAGACCACCCATATTATATACAGTATCATCATAACACATCTGTACTGAAACTGAGCAAGCTAGTTTAATTTATGGAACTAATTCGATAATCACTTTTAAAGTCTGTCTTACAATATGTTATTATTAAAGGATTGAATTTATTTCTGAAAGCAAATGCTAAGAAATACAGTAGCTCACTAAATTTCTACCAAGAGTGTAGAAATTTAAGTTCCAATTCCTTTTTTCATGAACAAATCACTGGTTTCTCAGCCAGGTTTCCTGGTGGAAGACTCTAGGATCTGAGATATTGTTACAAAAAAGAAAGGAGTGTATTACAACATTTCGCTGGAGGAAACCAATTTTCAGATGAAAGTCTGTTGATGGGTGTAAGCAGATAAAAAATAATTAAGTACTTAATTTGTGTTTGTATTGTGTTAAATATTACCACAGATTCAGAAGCAGTATAAAATATGGCTACTACTTTTTCAAACAAGTAGTAACAATTAAAGAAGTATTAGACACTGAACTATAAGGCACTACCTCATGGAAAAAGAGTTCTGAGTAAGGTGATGTCAGTGAGGTTAGAAAAATGAAGAAAGTTTTCATGGAAAGAGTATAGGGTTTGGATTCAGTTTCAAGGCTGGGAAGGTGGAGAAAACAGAGACCAAAGACCCAGACGTAGAACTAGAGTGGCTTGAAAAAGGAAACTGGATGAAATTAAGAATGTGTGCTGAGAAGTATGGTGGAATTATAGTGAAAGGTAAAATTGAGGGTCTCAAAAGTCAGGCAGCAATATTATTGTAGTGGGCAAAGACAAGCTGCCAAGTAACAAATTTAGGGTTTTGTTATATAAGGCTCCAAATTTTTCAAAACAATTGAAAGTGTCTCTTTTCTAGAGGTAGAATACAACAGTCAGTTACTTCTTTCCCAGATCTAGGAGTTTTTGAAAATTAAAAAAACATTTCTAAGGTGGAAATGATGGAATGTGGCAAAACGTGGAGCGCATAGTGACTAAAAGAGAGGAAAGGATAAAAAGTGACTAAAAATTCACCTTTTAGTTTGATTAAAAGAAAATAAGATGTTAGAGTAATGTGCTTAAGAGATGTGTTGAAGAGATGCATTTGTTTTGAGACATTATATTAGTCAAGACAGGGTAAGCTTATACTGCCTAATAAATGGCCCTTGAATTTCAGCCTTTTAAAGCAACAAGAATCATATTCTGGCAAGAATTGTTCAGTTCTTTTCTCAGTGCCTCTCCACAGCAGCTGCCCTCCATGTGGTGACTCAGAGATCCAAGCCGCTTTGATCTGGTGGCTGTGTATTTTCGAGGCGAGGCCTCCTCTTGATCGCAGCAGCAGAAGAGAGAGATTTGAAAGTTGAACAGAGTTTTATTCATCAAAATTGTCATACGTCACTTGTGCTCACATATACATTAGGCAGAACTATCATATTTCCCCAATTAACTACAAACTCTTGCATATCCAGAAGAGAAAAGAGAACGAGATATTGGTAAATAATCACTGAAAAGGTCTACAATAGACCTATTGAGGATGAAAATATCTACAATATAGTTAGTGGTATAGGATTTAGGTTCAATTTAGAGCTGAAAATAAGCCTCTGAGTATCATCAGTATAGATGTTAGTGTTGCTCTATTAGAGAAGCTAACATTTAGGAGCAGTGGCATGAGAAGGATGAACTGGCTAATCCTGCACAGCTATAGGAATGAGATTGTAGATTTGAACTTGGGCCTACTCTGAAACCAAAGCCCCACTCTAAATCATTGTATTATACTGTTTTCCTTATATGTGTCACAACTGAGTAAACAATTTGCACTGAACAGCCCAATTATAAAATGGTTATAAATCAGTTATTAACTGAAGAGGAGTATAGTTTAAATATAAGTTTCCATGGTATGTGTGTCTTAAGGACCAGCTGACATATCCTGATTATGTAATGGGTGGCATTTTGTTACCTGTATCCCAGGTCCTAAGGTTGGTGATCCCATCCTCAGAGATCCTTTCCTGGTGGCCTTTGTGAAATTTTATGATGGAATACAGTATACATAAAAGGAGGCCAAAGATTGTGGACAGGTTTCAAACTGAGTCCTGAGCCTGGCACATACCATCTGGGACCACTGTGTCCTATCAGCTAGTGAGATAAGAATCATCACAGAACTTCATGGGAAAATCTGTGTTTGGACCAATGCTCTAGCGAAATACCAACATATGTTCTTTTAGCTATCTTCCTCAATATTTTTATTGCTACATGGGAGGGAAAATCAACATTTTTATTCTGAGGTGGGTATATGATATTGATGTTGATATGTATTATCACTATTAAGATTATTGTCATTGTTCATTATCACTCTGTCCCTTATTTTATCATTCAAGTTCGACATATGGATTGAGAATATCTCCAGATACAGTTTAACAATCTTATGAGATCTTTGTCAATTGCAACACATATAAAACAGTTCTATTGATTGAGTCTATTTAATCTATTCTAAAGATAAAGAAGATATCAAGTGTGAAAAAAAATAGTAGTGGCCAGGGACAAGAATTGCATTGATAATGTTAGGGAGGCATCTGTGGAAACTAGTTCCTTTGTTATGCCAATCTGACTATTTGCCACTTTTTGTGTTAGTGTATCACTTAATAGTGAAAAAATACAAAGTGAAAACAAACACTGTCGTAGTCAAAACACTATGCTGTGTGGTATTATAAAGAGGACATCATCCGATTTCTAGAGGATGTAATACTCCCTTGATACTCAAACTTTAGTAGGTTTCTGAAGGGCCAGTTAAAACCACAGATTGCCAGGTCCCACCCCACAGTTTCTGATTCAGTAGTTCTGAGATGGGCTCCAAGAATTTTCATTGCTGATAAGTTCCCAGATGCTGCTGCTGTTATTTGTGTGGGGATCATGATTTGACAACTGCTATTGTTCTCAGACCTACTGAATCAGAAACTCTGGGGATAGCACCCAGTAATCTGTGTTTTATCAAGCCATTCAGGTAATTCTAATGTGTGATGAAGTTTGAGAATTGCTGATATAATATTGAGCAAATTCTACATCTGAGGTAAATTACCTTTACTCTGCAGATGGGCAAAGTTTAAAGGAAGAAATTCCAGTTTCACTTAGTGAGGATCTATTATGTGAGTGAGGACTTATATTGCTAGGAGCCAGGGCAACAAAGATGAATAGACACCATTCTTTACTCCAAGGATTAACATTCTAGTAGTGGAGAAGGGCAGATAATGAAATAAATGTCAGGATCCTATCATATAATCTAGGATCGGGGTGCATAGAGGGTGTCTTTAAAGTTTTGGTTTGAGGACGTGGTGAGGACCCACAAAGGCTCAGAAAGGAGCCTTTGGGCACCAAGTCTACGTATTATCTCCTGTGTGAAGCCTGAGCAGGGTCTTATAAAGTACTTATCTATGTGGTGAAGAATGAGGGAAAGACATTTCAAGCAGAGGAAATTACATTGTAATGAAATATCTCAGGACTGTTTCATGGAACTGTTGGTGTGAAACAGTTAAGGAATATTAACTATTTGGGTATGAAACATTTAGAAGATATGAGCTAGGTAGAGGTGAAACATTTCAGTGATGCTAACTCATTTGGTTTGACAAGAGTAAAGGGTATTCATTGAGGGGCAACTGGAGTAGAGTTGGTAGGCTACTGGCATACATTTTAATGGTCGTCTAACATATCGAAATACTTCTATCTGACTAGTAAATTGCTACTGTTCCAAATCCCTTGTGTGATCCTCACTGTCTTTTTGTTCTTGAATCTCCCCCAAATCTAACGACTGAAGGGGTAATCGCTTAACACTGAAGGAAGTCTCCAAGTCCCTGTGCCAGGGATACTCCTGTTTGTTTCTGGTTGGCTGGTGCTCAGACCTTGCTGGTTTTTAATACCACACCTGAGTTGAAGTAATCGGAGTTAAAAATGTAGGGAAGCCCAGCTCGTGAGGGCCATGTATGATGTAGTAAGGCATTTGAACTTCATACTGTAGATATTTGCAGAGAGGATAAAGGAGGCTTATGATGGTTTCAGATAATTTGTGACAGGGGACAAAATGTATTCAGGAAGAATCTGAATGCTTTATTTTTTTTTCCCCATGAGATCCTTATCTTCCGTAATAGAATAAATACACTGCCATCTGGTATTCAGTCAGTTAGAAATATCTAAAACCACAGAATTTCTTATATCTACATGTAGTTAAAACTGATTTTTAAAACGAAAACCTGACTACTCACTTTTGGTGGCTTTCTAGCACCCATGCCTGAGCCTTATACATAGTTAAGGTTCAATACATATTTGTCAAATCATGGAGATATATAGAAAGGAAATGAAGAATTCTGCACCATCAAAAAACAAATTAGGATGAGTAGTATTTTAATGTCAAATACTTATTTGGGGAGGGAATTTGACTTTTTGAAAATAAAAATCATTGTATATTATATATTTAATAACATTCTCAACTTTAATATTAGATATTCTGGGTCACAGAATTTCTGATTCTACCAGTTATAATTTTGAAGAGAGAGAGAGAGAGACCAAAGCTATTAAACATTTTGAGAGTGGTGATTGTATTTCATTAATTATGTCTGTCTTATCCCCGTTATGTAATTAATGTCAGAAACCCAATCTACATTAACAGGTGGACTGATAAGAGAGTACTAGAAGCAGTGGACATAGGATTCAATGATAGGCTCCTTATAAATAATGTAAATATTATATATAAGGCATGATATAAGGAAGAAGAGGTATGAGTCCACGAATTTAAAGAAATATGCCTGTTTGACGATAAAGATATAGATGAACAAAAAGGAATGTTTCTATTTTCACGAATTATTTTTTTGAATATCAAGAGAACTAGATTTATCTTGTAATTTCAATAAATTTCTGCCTGAGGATAATCTCTAGATAATCTATCCTAATGGAAATTTTATGAAATGTAGCAGTATTTCATAATTATTCTTGTGCCTACTTACTACTTTTCTCTGATTATGTTCAGTTATTATTTGAAATACTTGGATCCCTAGGGTACAAGTTGCAGCAAATTTGGCCTCAATGAATCAGCTGGAGAGTAGTAATTCATACAATGATTCCGTTCCCCAGGGTTTGGTGAGTTAGGGACGTGTGTGCTCTGTATTTCATCAAAGGCCAAACCAATAAAGTCAGATTGTGAAGAGAATTACACTGCATTTCCTCAGAGGATCATGAAGAGTTCCAGAAGGCTTGTGGAGACTATTGTCTAAAAACAAAGAGGCACGCTTCACCTTACAAATACACCAAGGGATAAGGCTAGAAGGACCTATAAAAATAAATACTCTGCAACAGGTAGTTCACCCTAAGGACTGGTGGGAAAAATTCTTGGATAAGAATTTTTCAAGAAAGCTATTAGGAGAGACATTGATACCTTAGGGAACGTCCTGTTGCCCAGCCTATTCCTAACCTCTCCCCCTCGAGTATTCCTGACCTCTCCCCCAGTTGCCAGTAAATGTGGACTAGGGAGAAAAGTAATAGTATGAGAAAAAAACTAATTTTAAGGGATAGTGTGATTAGTTATTATAATACAATGCACTCTTTTTAGGACTATAATCTGATAAAACAAAACAAAAAATAGATATTAGTTAAGTGCCCTTTACCTTGGTTACTGCTGGAGTAACCCAGGCAACATTTTTGACTACTTAGTTTGGTAAATCTAATCTTTCATTACATGATGTCACATTATAATTTCTAAAATGGTATACTTTCGCTCAATCTTTATATTTTATGTTTTCATGTTGCTTTTTACTGACTTTATCCTCAGCTTCCAGGTTTATGGCAATTTGATGTACTGACATATTTAATGATCCACTGGTATATTTAATGGGTAGATCAAATGCCACCACAACTGTGGCTCAAAAAACGTGGCAATAAAAACAGTTACAAGAGATCAGTTTAAACGTTCATGTTAGAAGGCATTTTATATAGTGGAAAATGTAAATGTTGAAGGCAAACAGATCTCAGGTTGAATCTTACTTCTAGTGCCAACTTGTTGTGTGACCTTAGGCAAATTACTGAACCACTGTAAGCTTCAGTACAATCATTCTTAAAATATTGGAAACTATTTTAAGGTTTTATGAGGTAAAAAATAACATTATTATGTACCCAAAACATGCCTGATACATAGTAAAAATTCAATAAAAGATAGCTCTAATATTAATATTTTGATGAGGATGATGATGAGGATGATTTTACTTTGGTCTCTGGGTTGACAAGGTCATTGACAAGGAGGTATAAGAACAAAGTTTAACTTGAGTCAAGATTCTAATTTGTCACTAATAGGGAAGAACAAAGATATAGTCAAGTTCAACTAGAAAAAAGTAAAAACCAGAAGGGTAAGATTTAGGGAAACCACAAATTTAATATTCAGATATTTACTTTTAATTAAGTATATGACGAAAAATCAAAATAAACTCCCAAAGTGGATGAGGAATAAGATGCATATGTTTGGTAGCTAGATTAGATTATCATATTGAAAAAATCTGGCCTTGAGGTATAAAATTGCACTTGTTGTTTGCCTATTGTGTGTCAGTTGGTGTGCCAG
This sequence comes from Pteropus alecto, assembly GCF_000325575.1. Classification (NCBI taxonomy): domain Eukaryota; kingdom Metazoa; phylum Chordata; class Mammalia; order Chiroptera; family Pteropodidae; genus Pteropus; species Pteropus alecto. Next base: position 21,264,205 of record NW_006434835.1, read on the forward strand.
GCACTTCTTCATACATTTGTGTCTTTAACCTTATAATAAACCTGTGAAGTATGTACTTCTATCCCCATTTTACCGATGAGAAAACTGAAGGTGGTTTGAATGAAGGAAAACAACTGAAGTCAGGTACCAGGGAGAATCTCACACAGGGTGAAGGATTGATCTGCAAGAACTGAATGACAGGAAAGCATCTTGTACAGAGGGATTCAGAAATCAGGGCTGACATTCTCTGGAAGGCCTTGCCTCATTCCTAGACCAGATTAGTCTTCTGCTGTTTTGCTTTTTAGGTCCCTTGCTCTTACAGTTACCTACTTCACCAGAATTAGTTGAAGTAATAAAATTATACTTAGTGCACATTTTCTCATGCACTAGATTTGACATTCTGCACCTAGTGTGTGTAATAGCCTTCTGTACATAGATGTTAACAGATGAATGGATAGATAGTGACAAATGTGGCAGGATGTTTGTCTCCCTTCCTCTTCACTCCTTTCCTACAAGCTGGCCTTTGAGAGATGGAGAAAAACGAATGATTTCATTAACAGAACGAGGAGAAGTTTTATCCCCTAGGAAGCAGCTAATATAAGCAAGTGAATGGCTGGTTTGTCCTATAAATGTTTCAGTCTAAAGAAATTGAGGGACTTAGTCTCCACAATCAGCTGTGGTCTTTATACCACATCTGAGAGTAAATAAACGCACTGGTTTAGGTGATGGTAGTAGTTTCTATGGCAAGGGAAAAAATCTCAGTGGCTTAAAATGTAGAAACTTATTTTTTGTCATTTAAGGATAAAATGGTGATGAGAGAGGTCTCTGCTTCACATAGTCATTGAGGAATCTAGGCTGACAAGTGCTCTGAGGAATGAAGTCTGCTTGTGAGTCCAGGAAGAAAGAGAGAGGGCTTGTGAATAGCCACATTAAACTAAATAGAAAGGCACTCGAGTGTCTAATGCAATTTTGGTGGTTCTCTGAAGACTTTACTCCACAATTTGGCTTTTATTTTCTTTAAGTAACTTTGTCCTGGTGGTGTATTTTTTTTGCATTAATATAAATACATATGCAGGAACTTTATTTTCTGATGCATAAATTGGTGTTAGAGATTAATTCATTAGCCCGCTATTCAATGAAAAGATGCATATTATTTAATGTATTATGTAACATGTTTTTATATATATGATGAATATATGTGTATGAACACTAGAGGGTACAAGGTAAAGATGTGTGCTGCAGACAGTAAGTTTTGTAGGAGGGCAGAGAATTTCTGGATGAGCCATAACCACATTTATTGTGAGTTCATCAGCCTTCTCTCTGTAGAGTACACAGAGGGAACAGATCTGATAGAGTGAGTTTATATATCTTCATTGTTCCTCATATAACTTTTAAAGAACATTTCATAGCTTTTCTAAAACTATATGTTTTTTATTTTTAATCCATAAATTTATAGAAAAATTTTAAGTACAGCAAATATCTTTATTTTTTTTCCTAAACCATTTGAGTGCAAGTTGGTGACTTGTTGCCTGATCACTTTTGAATATTCTTGTGTGCATTTAGTGTATGGAATGATTTGTTCCATGGCCATTGTGACTGCAATACATCTAATCCTCATACCCCATTTGAGTTTCATCAGTTGTTCGCATCACGTTCTTTATAGTAGGAAGATTCAGTTCAAAATCATGTGTTACATTTGATTTTTTTCAGTGAGAGAATTCCTTGCTTTAATATTTTTTGCCTTTTCCTGTTTTAAAAATGAGCTCTCAATTACAAAATATGAAACTGCCTTCAAAAATGCCAGTCACTGGCCCAGTATGGAGAAGCCCACAAGTAAGGACAGACAACAGCAGCAGCTGGCAAGAGGTGGGAAGTGATTGAAGCAGTGGTTATAAACGTTCACCGGAAGCTAAAACTATCCAACAGGTTGTGCCTTAATGTTAGCACAGGTTAGACTAGTCACGACCTTGGTGGGTGGCCTCAGTATATTTGCGTTCAGATTCTACATGGCAATACAGTTTCTTACAGTTAAGAGTTCTTAGCTTGTACCAAGCACAAGGTGACCAGAAGGCACCAGACCAGCCTATTAGTTTTTCGAAATGCTGTCGTAGACCTGATAGATGTACTGAAAGACATCAGGGGCTCTCCACTTCAGAGGCAGCATGTAATTGGGGTTTCCTGGCTGGATACATAGCACAGCCAAGATCCAAATGCCATTAGTGAGTTTCAGGGTTTGGGAGAGCATGGCCTGCCCTTCTACATTCCTCTTGGCAATAGTATAAAGGTTTTGTTTTGCAACTTGCTGGAAACAGTGTCAGCATTTAAATGATATTCCTTAATCTGAAACTGAAGTTCATTTTCACTGGGGATATCTTTCCATGTTGCAAAGAGCTGATGCTCCTTTTTGCCATTTTCTACAAAGAGCACATTGAGTGGGATGAGGCAGCTGAAAGTAGAAGATCAAGATGGTTTTTTTGCAGCCACTTGTAGATTCTTCAGAGGTTCTGTCTTTATGACTAGGTTCAGGGTGTTCAGAGGCTGGAAGACACCAATGCTCTGGGTTGGCATTAGTAGTCTGTGGATGACCAGAGGAGTGCTGGGATGACACCAAAGCTGTTCTCGTTAAACTGGATTGCAGAGTCTGTCATGGACTACAGAGCTTGTTGGCAAAGTTCATTTCCATTAAGTGTGCCCTTGGCAATGAGTAAATATTCCAGAAATCTCCAAGCCTTTATTAGCCTTTACTGCAGGCAGCCAGACAGCACTGGGAGCTGCATTATCTACCAGGTTCCATGCCTACACCTGTGGAGAGTTCATATAGGTCATTCAGACCACTGCTGACCACAGTGAGAAGGAGCAAAGGTTGCAGGCACTAATGATGGGATGAAGGCCTGGCCTTCCACACTATCTCGTCCTCCTCCCAAGAGACCCACTGCTCCCACCTGCATGGAGGATACCTGTGGTACATTGACTGGGGGACTGAGATCATGGTTTAAAAGCTCCCCCAAAACGTCAACTTGAGAAGGCATAAGTTGAGGCTGTTCTAGGTTGGTGACAGTAGTGGTGCCAACAGGGCTGACCCCTGCATCAGTGCTCCCATGATGTATTGGCAAGTGACTTCCTTCCACAAAAGCCTTGGGTGGCATGTGATACACAGAAGCCAGAGAACCAGTGTGGCAGAGCAGCTCATCCAGCAGAGTCGGCTCAATAAGATCTGTCTCCTCAGAGATCGAAGGCTTCTCAGACAAGACTACTTCTTTGGCTGTGACAGGGTCCATTGAGAGAAGATGCTGATAAATATAGTCCCGATCTCGAAGGTCAGGATTATCAGAATCCTGTGTTGCCAAACTTATTTAAGACTTACTGTACCAGTTCCTGTGTTTCTGATGGTTTCTTGAGAAACAGCTTTACTATGGCAGTAAGCAGAGTGAGCTGCACCTGGGTGCTTTCACCATGAAAACCCTCCAGGAAGCTCTCTAGTAACTCATTGCCATTGCCAATTCTTTCAGCACATTCTCCCACAACCCAAACCATAGCTGCTCAAGCATCTGGCTCATCCAGCAAGCCTCAAGTTCTCACACAGTGTGGCAATGATACTGTCCTACTTCCATCTTTATGTTCTTAATACAGTTCTGTCCTCCCTGTCTGTTTTGATGTTTTAACTTTGTTTGGCTGAATCAGAATTCAGCTTATTTTGAGGTACTCTTGAGATAATTAGGGTCTCTTCTGTGGAGACCTGGGTGATGTTGTTTGTATAAAGATGTCTCAGCTTGGCTTGCCTGTCACTGATGTTTTTTCTTCTTGACCTGAGGCAACTCCTGAACTTCATGTGTTTCCTATAGATCCCATGCCTTAAGAAGAGAGATGAACAATTTTGATTTATTACCTTTGTCAACTTATTTCACTCCCACTCCTTTCATTATTGGGATGATGGGATATTATAGTTATATTTAAATAATGTTTGTCTCTGTCAGTGTCTATATGATTTTAAGGAAAATACAGTTTGGTTTATAAAAATGTATTTAAAAAAATGTCATAATATGTTCCTGTTTTCCCTCAGTCAGTGTCTGGTTTCTCTTAAGTTCATTAAGTTGCCAACAATATATGACCATCCATTTCTGTATATGCATTATGTTCTCTATAATTCTAAAGAGACTTTAGGGTAAGATTAAACAAACAAACAAACAAACAAACAAACAAGCCTGTAATCTATGTTTAGAAATGTCCATATCTAAATTTTAAAATATTGTCATTCACATCAAAACACTTCTTACCACTGTTACCACTTCTTATTTCTACCTAAATTATTTCAGTTTTTTTTTTTTTTTTACAAACTCCACTGATCATTGTAATCAAAACCCATTTAGAGGAGCTTCAACAACCAAGCTGAAGTGCCACTCTCTCCCTAAAACTAGCCTGACCCTACTTGGTGCTATTTTGTTCTTTACTCAAAGGTTTCATTTATCGTAAAGTTATAGCTACGTATGGCTCATCTTCATATACACACCATAAGGCAGGTATAATTTCTACTGTCTAAATGCAGGAGTTGAGATTCATAACCTAGAAAAGGATAAACAACTGGCTAATAAGTGGCGGAGTTTGGATTAAACCCAAGCCTCTGACTTTGTACCACAGTAGTCTCTTTACTCTTGGATTGGCAGGCTGGCATTTGCTCACATTATTGTCCTTTCCTGTACCTTTCTTTGTTCCAGAGACAGACTAAAAAATGTGTATTATTTAATTTCTTCTTTTTAATTAGGGGATGGCATGTTCCCTAATCTTTTTCTCTTAAACCCACTACTGACCTCCTCTTTTTTCTTATTTCTGTCGCCCAGACTATACAGATTCCTTTGGTTTTCTTTCCTTTTCTTTTATTTTTAAGGTCCTGCTCCAATTTCCTCCCTTTTGTTCCTTCCTATTTATGTTCTCACATGAATCACTTCTGCAAATGGAAGTCTCTATTTTGTATTTTATAGCCCATGACTTTTCTCTCACCTTGGAGGATTAAAAAATCTTTTAAAAATGTCTCACTACTTTCTGATGTCTTTTTTAGCCTAAAATATATAAAAAATAATAGATTTTTGGCAATATTATTATATATTTGCTTAGAAAGTTGGGAAATGGTACTATCTTTTTTATTACTGAATTACCAATACTAACATATGATCATCTGGCACAAATAAATATTTGCTAATACATGAATACACACATTTATTCACAGCCACACACAAAAGATAGAATGAGTGGCATATAACAAAGCTGGGACACCAAAGAGCGTAAGGACTGTTTTCCAAGGTTTAAAATACAAAACAATATCAAAATCAGTATAAAAAATGTAAAGATATATTTGCAATAAGAAGATTAATGAGAAAAGCCTGGACCTACTCTGTAGAGAAGTGATATAATGTTTACAAATGACTAAGAGAAAGGTCAGTAATTCAATATCGGTATCTATTCTGATTTCTTTCTCAAGGAGACTTGCCATAATGGCTTTGAAAAAATATAAGCCAAAGGCAAGAGAAGAAACATGTTTAACTTTTCAGGTGTGTTTAGGTTATCACAGGTATTAAACAACATGTCACATTTCTGACTAAATTAATTTTTGTACTCTAGTGACTAGACAATGCCCGTCCTGGTGCCTGGCCCAATGCAGTGGCCCATGGATGTGAACGGAATGAATGGGTGTAGTCACTGTCAGCATTTAGAGGAATCATGGAAAGTAACAGGGAAATCATGGAAAGTGCCAGAACACTGAAATAGAGGAAATGTGTCTTCTGAAAACTTCAAAACAACACATTTACCAAAGATACCTAGCAGCTTGCTAGGATGGATTGGGAGCCCTCAGGGAGTGAAGCATTAAGTCTGATCTAGAATGACAGAGAAGGGGACCTCAGGTAAAGAACAAGATAAGAATGTAGGAGTCATTAAAAATGGCCCATATTAAAGTAATGTTTTCTATAGATCCATGATTTTTCATATTCTTTAAGACATACACATCATTTACATATGTAGTTGAACCTTGGACAACATGAGATTAGGGGCGCCAATCCCCTCACAGTCAAAAATCTGCATATGACTTTTGACTCCCCCAAAAGTTAACTCCTGGTCCCTACCGTTGACCAGGAGCCCTACTAATAACATAAGCATGTATTTTGTATGTAGTATGTATTATATACTATATTCTTACAATAAAGTAAGCTAGAGAAAAGAAAATGTTATTAAGAAAATCATAAGAAAGAGAAAATATTTATAATACTGTATGTATTTATTGAAAGAAATCCATGTAAGTAGATTGCAGTTCAAACCTGTAATGTTCAGGGGTCAACTGTGTGTGTGTGTGTCTGTGTGTGTCTGTGTGTGTCTGTGTGTCTGTGTATGTGTGTGTTATTTTGCCACAAACAAATTCTTTCAATGAAATCTTAGTGGAAGACCAATATATAAAACTGCTATGGGGAGAAGGGTGTTGATTTGGAACTTTATATTCTTCTTGTCCCATTTCTGGATTCTTTTTTCTACGGTGGCCCCAAAGAGATCTCCAGAGAGCCCCAAATCCAGTTGTTCTCAAATTGAAGTATGAATGAATATCAGTTGAGGTATTTTAAAAATGAAGAATCTTGCATCTCACCACCAGTGATTCCCATTAAAAACAAAGTGGAAAAGAACACAAGTATCTCAAGTGGTGCTGATGTAAACGCTGTCAGGATTCCACACAGTTTGAACAAGTAATCTAAAGATAAATTGCCTTTTGTGTTCACAGCCTGATGGGAAGGTTAAGGACCTGAGATAGATGGAATTATGAAAGGCACTAAGTGCAAACCAGTTCTAAGTTAACATGGAGGGAGGACTTAGTGGTGTCATTAGGGGTCATGACTGGTTAAATCCTTGTACTCGTTGCTTGGCATTCATGGGGCACGTTCATGATCATGGAGAAATTGAGAATTTCAGACTAAATAAAACAAAACAAAAGCACCTTTATTTCTCATCTTCTCTAGGGAGCTTAGCCTTTTATCATCCCCAGGACAATTCAGCCAACTCAGAAGGCAACTAATTCTTCTCAAATAATAAGTTTTTATCTTGTCCCTTTTGCTTCCCAGGGGTCATTGCTAGCTTAGCTCTTGTACTCTTTCCTTTTCATCATCCACCTGTATTTAACTGTTTCCCAGGTTCTTGTGTTCAATTATTTATTGGTGTTTCATTCTTGCGATAATAACTCCCCTCAGTGGGCACTACTGAATCCTTTCCCTTCTTCTCTTCCGTGTATGTACATTTACAAATAGGATTTTTTCATCAGCAGCTACTTTGTCAACTCTCTTCTAGTTCCCTGTCTGGACCATAGCTGTCAATCATGCACCCCAAGCATGAGGGTGATGTGGCTGGCTCAAATCCAGCTGGAGTTCTGATTTTCCCTGCTGTGACTAAGCCCATCAGGTATATTCCTCAGATGCTCAATTTTTGCTCTTCTCATGCACTTCTGTGTAAAATAGGAAGCTGACACCTATAAGCTGCACAGCCCAGGCTCTATGACAGCTGGCTTTCAACTCTGCTCACCTAAAATAAATATTGGTGAAAATACAGAACATGAAGAGGAAGAACTGCTCCCAGTAGCATCTCTGACCAGGCTGGGACCCTCCATGACTCTAGCTCCCTCCTCATAGGTCTGTCATGTTCCAGTTTCTGTCAGGTATCCCTGCCCTGGGGTTCAGGTAACACTGCCCTTTTCTCCACTTGTCTCTCCAGCTCTAGGGTATAGTGGTTTTTTTACTGTTGCCAATTTTGGAGATTACATTGACTTCTCAGCTGCTTCATCACCTGTGTAACCAATTCCCTGAATTAAATTCCCTCTGATATAAATACTTGAAATGGTTTCTGTTTTTCTGATTAAGTTTTATACCTCACTATATCTTTTCATTCTTCTTCCTTTTTCTTCCTTCCCCTTCCCACCTTCTTCCTCCTCCCTTCTATCTTTCTTCTCCTTTTCCTTCTCTCCCTCACTTTTATAGCTAAGGAATTTCCCCACTTAAGTGATGAGGTTGCAAATCGATTTCAGATTTCCCAGTGCACTCAAATGTGAAGCCTCTTCTTATCCTATCTCAATCTCTTGAGATTAAATTTCTCTGTTGGAAGAGATTGTTAATTGACTGAAAGGATTTTTCGATGGTTATAATTATAGTCTATGACCACTTAAAAATAAGATGCAAGACTGATTAGAATTAGACTTAGAATTATATGATGATTATGTAAATGGATTAAGAAAGATAAGGAAGTCCATATTCTAATTTATTCAGGAGAATGTTGTGTTGTTTAGGAGCATGAGGCAACGTGCTGTTAAACATTAGGTGAGAAGGGTTGCTGAGACCAGAGACCAGAGATATGGTTTCGAAAGAAAAGAATTTCTCTGTCTAGTGAAAATCATGCACTTCTCTGAGAGTAGCTTTCTTGGAGAGATTCTCAAAAGAGTGTGCGTGTCCTGCAATGGAGACTCCTGATCTGTGATTGATCAGGTTGTGATTGATCTTATATCTGTCATCATGCTTATTGGTAGATAAAGCTCCTTGGAAAACTCCAATCTTTTCTCATCAAAAGAAATATCTTTATTCTGGTAGCAGTATAAGGTAATTAAGGATCATATGCCCTCATCCTTCACACCCAACAACACACCACCACTGCCACCACCACTCCACGCTTATACCCACACACACCAACACACACACACGGGAAGACACACACCAGTAATCTGTACTTATCTGTATAGTTAGGAAAATGGTCTCTTTCTCTTTCTCTGGATCAAGAAAAAATGGCAAAAGATCTCCATATCTAGAGTGCTTAGTTTTCTTAATAATCTGAGTTATTAAGTAAAAAGTGAAAGAGCTAGATTGTTACCAGATAGATAAATCAAAGGGCCTTTGTCTAAATAGTACATCTTTAAGAGACAGATTATAATTTGGCATGTTCTGGATTTGAATTCTGGTTCCTGTGTGACCTTAAATCGGTCATTAAATCTCTTTGAGGTTTGGTTCCCTTATTTTTATTAAGAGAATAATAACTCAATTTATAGAATTCTTTTGAGGATAAAATAGTGTAAGTCTATTCAAAATATTTGTTGATGTCGTAGTTTCTATATTATATACACAACTCTCCGGATATGTGCTGACATTCAATAATGTTAAACAGTATTGTGTATCTTCTACATTTACACTGCTTTACAAAGTTCTTGAAGTTTCAGAATGATGAGCTAAAAACTAAAGATATTTTATTTTTGAAGTAATTTTAAAATACATAAAGCATACTTGTTTGACTAAGGATCAGTACATAACATATAAAGGAGATTTTTATAACTATGGGAGTTTTATTATTGAACTTTGCCTTTACCCTTTAATTCTTTTTGATAGACTATATACCAGGAAAAAATTTTCTCATTCAATATGAATCTGTCTTATCTACCATTAATTCCTTTTTCAAAATTCATGATATTTGGCATTTTAAAATATAATTTTAATTTTTAATTACAGTTGACATTCAATATTATATTATATGTCAGGTGTACAACATAGTTATTAGACATAACTTACAGCCTAAACACTCTGATAAGTCTAGTACCCATCGGACACCATACATAGTTATGCTGTACTTTACATCCTCGTGACTATTTTTATAACTGGTAATTTGTACATTTTAATCCCTTCCCCTTTTTCAACAATCCCTAATACCCTCCCATTTGGCAACCGTCAAAATGTTCTTTGTATCTATAAATCTGTTTTCGTTTCGCTTGTTTATTTTTATTTTTATTATTTTTTAGATTCCACATATAAGTGAAATTGTATAGTATTTGTCTTTCTCTGTCTGACTTATTTCACTTAGCATAATTTCCTCTAGGTCCATCTGTGTTGTCGCAAATAGCAAAATTTCATTCTTTTTTATGGCTGAATAATAATCCACTGTACATATATAGCACATCTTCTTTATCCATTCGTTTATCTATGGACACTGAGGTGGCTTCCATATCTTAGCTATTGTAAATACTGCTGTAATGAACATAGGAGTGCATATGTCTTTATAAATTAGTGATTTGAATTTCTTCGGATAAATATCCATAAGTGGAATTGCTGGGACATATTTCTATCATTAATTCTTTAGTTCTTTTGTTCTGTCCTGGTATTTTCTCACACATTCACTTCCACTGAATGTGTGAGAAGTTACTCTCTCTTCCTTCATCATGACAGTGGATTTTGCCGTCACTTTCACTAGAGTCATTCAGTTACTTTTTTGGACGTAAATGTATACTTCTCATTTTGAACCCACAGGTTGACACATTAAAGATTCAGTAATGAATTCTAGAAAAACGATGACCTCTTCATGGTTTTTACATCCCTCATTTCAGTACTAGTCAACTGCCTCTTATGGCTCAAATAGCTGCTGGGATACACATAATGCATTGGATGCTGTGGAACCTAGTTAGTGTTCTAGTGGTATGGACTAGAACAGAGACTGAATCCTAGCACCTTATAGCTCAGGGACAAGGATTAGAACTCAGAAGATCCCTGTGAGAGATCGGCTGAATTATATATATAGGAGCCAGACCAGCTACATAATTTGGGGGGCCAGTATAAAACAGAAATGTTCAAAAATTAAGAATTTTATATGTTTATAGCAGAACGTGATAACAAGCATGAGGCCCTTCTAAGTTTAGGGCTTTATATGACTATACAGATAATGTGCCCACGAAGTTAGTCCTGGGTAGGAGTAGGTTTTAAGGGAAGGATGGTGTAAGCATCAACCTTGTGTGTTTGTGTCAGACTTTCTAGCTCGAGAAATCAAGCTGAACTGGTGGGCTGAGTCCACCTATCTATGAGGCTTAGAGAATGTGAGGAGACTGAGGAGCATAAAGGCTTCCTCCTAAGATTGTATCAGGCAATTGGCAGTCTGAATGCTACTGTATCACCAGCCTACAGTTTGACATAGACCTAGAGGTTCCAACGAATGTCATCAAAAAAGAAAAAAAAATTAAGGAAGAAAATAATTAATATAAACATTGAAAAAATGAAACTATCTCATTTTCTTGATATGAAATATTGTATACTAGAAAACAAGATATTTCTCAAAAAATCGAAGATAATTGATAAGATAATTTGGTACAGTGGTTAGATATAATATAAACATACAAAAATCATACTTTATAGTATTAGTTGTGCTTCAGTCAGAGAAGTGGAACTACAGTTGACCCTTGAGTAATGTGGGGGTTAGGGGTGCTGACCCTACATATTCAAAACTCCACATATAACTTTTGACTCTCCCCAAAATTGACTATGCTCAGTTTTAGTCAGGATTTGGTTCCAGGATCCCCACAGATACCAAAATCCTTGGATCCTCTAGTCCCCTGTATTAAATGGTGTATATCAACACGTGCAGTTGGCCTTCCATGTGTATAGACTCCTAACTGCAGATCAAAAATAGTATAGGTGTTATTGAAAAAAAAAAATTGTGTATACATGGACCTATGCATTTCAAACCTGTGTTGCTCAAGGGTCAAGAGTATTGTGGAATAGGAAATTTATTATGGGAATTAAACATTATTCGGTGTGGAGAGAACTTGGAAAGTAAAGGTCCCAAAAAGAGAGTCAAAGGAGCAGAGAAAAATGACAGGTCAGCCCTGGTGCAAGTATTTACCAGCTTGCACCTGGAATAATAAGTGTATCTGGTCACTTTTGTTGGAATTATGAAGAAAGCTGGTGTAGAAGTTTATAAAAGATTGTGTAGATGCTAGTGGATGATTCTTGGCTCGTTTCGGCCACTGTCTCAGTGGGTTCACAGTGATGTGCGGGTGGCAGGTCACTGTTTGTCAGTAGGACCAGTGCTCACAAGGGAGAGCTGGGGAAGAACAAATATAATCTAGAAACTGCTTATGTTTGATAGCTGCTATTTCATTCCTGCATCCAGAATTTCATGCAACTTCACTTTTGGCCAACTACAACCTGTAGCTGTACAAGAAAGAGGGTTTGGGGAAACATAGTTTCCAGCAAAGCCAAGTCTAAAATAGAGTTTTTGATCTAAGTACAAACAAAAGAGAGAGATAAATAATCTACTCTTGATAGCAAAATATCAACAAATTACTTAGTAATAAATTTAACAAGAAAGGCATATAGTATGCATGAAAGACATTGTAAAATCTAAAGATGTCAACCAATATTTAGTCTTATCTTAGAAGATTTAATACTATTAAAATACAAATTCATCCAAATTTAATATATATTTAACACAATTATAGTTAGCAACTCAATAGTTTTTTATTTAATAAAATGATCTTTAAGTTTATATATAAGAGTAAATCTTCAAGAATACCCAAGAGAGGGATAGTGAAAAGTGACTTGCCTTAGAGATTTGGAATATATTGCTAAACAGAAAGCCTCTATTCATAAATCATTATGGTGTGACCATAAGAATAGACAAAGTAGAAATCATAGAAGGTTGAGAGGATCCAAAAGTAGGTCCTATGTGAGCATTTAATACATGAAAAGACAGTATTTCAATGTAGAAGAAGATAATGGATTATTTAATACATTTATTATTTAGTAAATAAAAATAATGGATTATTTACACACCTAACTATCCACTGAGAAAAAAATCGAAAATTGAGCCTCTTTCTCATCCTACATAAAAATAATCTCCAGTTGGTTTAGATATTTAAATGTAAAAAATTAAAATTTTGTAAAAAACCTCTAGAAAACAATGTGAACATCCTAGAGGCGAGTGATGGACTCTAACACTCAAAGCTATAAAAGAAAAGTGAGAACTAATTAAGTTTTCATCATGGCAAAGATACCATGAATGAAGTGAATAAACCAACAATAAATTTGGATAAACATGTAAAGCAGAGGAAAAAACTAATATCTATACTATACAATAGACTCAAAAATTAATAGGAAAGTAACAATGAATCTGAAGAAAATATTTATAATAGTGAAAATCTTCATGATCAAAAATACATGGAAAGGTGCACAAACACATTAGCAGTCAGTAAAATATAAATTAAAGTGGCAGATTTCACTTTTTACTATTCAGAATGGCAATATTGAGATGAACATAAAATCTACTGCTGCCTGGGACTGGGAAAAATAGCATGCTTATAAATTGCTAAAAGAAACATGAAAGCAGTCCCTTAACATCAGTAAAAATATGTATATATCCTATGGCCTAGTAATACCTTTTCTGATAATCTATTTTATATAAAGAAACCTTCAAATCTGTAAGGATTGTCTACAAGGTTGTTTACATCAACATTATTCAGAATGGGAAAAAAGATCCATCAATAATAAAATAGATAAATAAATTATTGTGCTTCTAAACCACTAAAAACAATGAGTGAAAGCTATACTAGGTATTTTGAAAGACTTCTATGAAATTGCACACAAAAAAATAATGTGTATTATCCCATTTTTATAGTGTATTGCTAGAGCCTACATATGGGTATGTATGTATATACACATATATATGTATATAAAAATATGTACATGACTACATGAGCATGGAGAAAAAGTATGAAAGGATACATTTTAGGTTGGTATCTGGGGGGAAGAGGCACTTCTCCAAAGAACTTAAGCGGGTAGAGTGGGGAACAAGGACAGAAGTAAAAATGTAAAGTAAAAATGAAAAATGAATTAAAAGTAATGTAGGATATGATCATATTTATTCATGTATGTAAAATCAGAATTATATAACTATATAAAAAGAAGTTTTAAATAAGATTTGAGCCAAACCCTTGGCTGGTCCTTAGTGAATGGATCTCTTCTAGATATTAACTTTTTTTCCCCAATTTTTCTTAGACCAAGAGGTTACTAGGTTGAGAGCTCTTAAAGTAAAGATAGAAATAAACTCTAGGGGATTTACAGTTTGGGTGTATTTTCTGTTGAATTTTTTTAAAAGGTGGTGACTCATAATCGATTTCTTCTTGAGAAATATGTAGAATAAGTATGTGTATGGTGCTGATAAACAGGTTTAGTGTCTGGGATGAATGTGTCATTAGCACAAATAAGAGGAGACAGAGCTTCAGAGCGAGAGAAGTCTAATTTAATTAGAACAGACGATATTTGAGATGGTAGTTTCCACACTTACGATTGGTCTTTAGAGAGGAAACAGCTGAAGGGGTAGTTAGAAGGTTTGAGTGGGCAAAAGGACCTTCTGTGGTGGAGAGCATATATTGACACAGTCACTGAGGGAATTTTGAGGATGAAGGTCAGAATCTTGGGGAAAATAGCACTTTAGAGAAAAGAAAAGGTGAAGATGATTAAAGTCAATGCAGAAACAGAATAAGCTGGAAAAAAAATGCCAGTGGAAATAAAAAATATTCATCTCCAGAGAGAGAGAGCGCCTAACCATGGCCAGTGCAATGGAATGGGGAGATGCTCCAGTCAGAAAGAAGATGGCTAGATTTTGCAATTTAGGGAGGTATCACTAACCTTGAGACGGTGTGGGTAAATAGAGTAGTAGCAAACATGTGGGGGCTAACGTGGATATAGTGGGGGCTCACTCTTCATCAGAGGCACAGAGTTCAAGACAATGCAGGATTTGAGAACAGAGAAAATTTCAGTCCACTTCAAGGAATGTTTTTGATCCTTCGAAACATTGTTATTACTTAGATGGCAGTAGAATTTACCTCTGCCACCAAAATGTTTTAAAGCAGCTGCTCAGAACTCTAGATTGGAAATTGGTTTGAGATGAACATGTCCACTCTATAAGGCTCCACTTGGGAAGCACTCAGATCCTCTCCACCACACTGCTTACTCCAGCTACAGCTGCTGTGATCTGTTCTATGATGGATGGCTTCACACAGCTTCATGCAGGAGCACCTTAGCAGCACCCCATCACAGGTCTGCCCAGTGCGTGCCTCTGTTTGCCTGATCTACAGCCTCTCTTTCACAGGGGTGAGCAACATCCACGGGAACCTACTTAGCATTCACACATATGTGTACACATATATATGTGCATGTGTGTGTGTTGAGGGGGCAGGTCCTTTGACCAGTGAATAAAGGCCACTGGATAAGTGCCCATTTCCTTTTCCCAGGCATGTCTTAAGATATGTTTCCAATAACTTCTCATTTGGTCCTTTCAATTAGACCACCGCTTTCCCCATAGTAGCTGTGGCCAACTACATAATGCAATCTTGTGTTCTCCCTTCTCTGTTTCAGTTTCCCTATCCCTCATTCCTGACACCTCCATCACACTCCCCACTAAATTATTGCACTTAACCCTTTGTTTCTGGCTCTGTTTTCTGAAGGTATTCAAGCTAAAACAGCCTCTACTGAAAAAAATAGGAAATATAGGCGCTATATGGTCCAATACAGGACTAGAGAACGGAATGAATGTTTGTTTTGTTTCACTAGAAAGTGTGCTTCTGTATCCCTTTATTTCCTGCTTTTTAAAATGAGTTTGGGTCTTCAGGTATTTTGAAATGTCTTCAATATGTTGATTTCCTTAGGTGAATAGCAATAGAAGAACCTGTTCTGTGATTGATCTTCAATTAATTGCAGAATATACAATGGAGTGTAAAAGAATTCAGCTACTTTTGAATAAAATGCTCTTATAATTAAAAATCTGTTAGGAAGAAGAGTCCTAATTTTCTTTTATGTGCCTTGAAAATTTGCCAAGAATTTAAAAGTCTTCCATCATTACACAATGGTTCTGGACTTTTAACAGTCCCTTAGCTCTTCAGTTAATTTTACACCCTGAACCAAAATTACTTCTTTAGGCTCTCTTTGCTTTTTTTATGTCACTTAATTTAGTAAGATTTTTGGAGATGGTTATTCTGATTATGCTTTGTTATTTAATTATGGGATCTGCTGTTAACAATTATGCTACTCCGAAAGTAGCTTCTGAATAGAAAACTCTTTTTGAGACTGATCTGGGAGCTTTCCAGTTTCATGCCTGTCTCTTCTGATCTCAAGGTTGTCCAAAGAATTATGTAGTGTTAATGGACATCAGAAGCAAGACCAGGACTTGAGCTTTCTCTCTCTATTGAATTTAATTAAGAGAGCTCATCCAATTACTACCTCTATTTGCTTAGAGGTTATCCGCTAGGGATAACAGTTTCTCTAAGGGCAGCATCCTAAACTGCCGTGGCTTCTTTATATTCCTGGCATTTCATTCTAGGCTAATTCTATTTGAACTGTCTTTAACTAGAGGAAGAAACTCTTAAAAGAAAACAGCAAATTTGCACTGGGGTACCCATTTTAAATGTCAAGCACTTTATTCCTGTAATTGAATTATAGCTCTAATTTTGAGCCTGTGAGATTGAACAAAAACCTGTCAGAAATAAGCTGTATCTATATTGGTCTGGTCCCAATTCCTCAGCCTTGGCATCATTGAAATGGACAATGAGAAAATTATAGCGCTGTGACAAAACATGGAAGCCCATAAATGTTGACATCAAATTATCTGACTCTTCCACTTACTACCTGAATCTGACAAAGAATGCTTAATTTCTCTAAACTTCTATGTCCTCATCTGTGAGCACAGGTGACTGCAACCCCCTCATCAAATTGCTGGGCCCATAGAAAGCACTCAGTGATAACTATTATCATTATTCATTAAAACTGCTAAAGTAAACTGTAGTTAATGACAGTAAATGCCTAAAATATATGTGGGTTTCTTTATGATGAATATGAATTGTCTTTTAGATATTGAGAAAGTAAGGAAGTGAGGAAAAGCAAAGGAAACTAAGGATTAAATTTAAAATCAATGCCTTTAAGAGAAGCAACACTGTATGGGTTAAGATCATGGTTTCTTAAGTTTAAAAGCCTGAGTTCAAATCCCAATTCTGCCACTTATTAGCTCTTATTAGCATTTGAATGAGCTACTTAACCTCTCTGTGCCTGTTTTCTTATTCTGAAATGGGGGATAATTATAGTGCTAACCTCATACAGTTGTTATGAAAATCTAATTATGTGTTCTTAAAGCAGTGCCTGGCAGGGCCAGCTTCATGGTCTTGTGACCTGTGCCATTTGCACAAACTACAACACTCAGAACAACCCCATGCTTTGTTTAATGTTCTGCTGCTCTTGAAATTCTTAATAATTTCTTATTATTCCTAATAGTTTTAGGCATGCATATGAGCAGATATGAGGAGATATGCGTAATGGGCATGGCCACTTTATTCCTTGCTTCTGCATTAGCACATACCGTTTGCAATGCCCCATGAGTAGAGAATTCCAGTGGACCCAAATGCGTGGGAGTTCAGTGAGACTCAAAGCAAATACAGGGTGTGTTGTGTGTATGACTGGCTAAGTGAGAGTGCTAATGGCCCCAAGAGACCACAGTTTTGGCTTAAAACAGAACTTTCTTCAAAGGCAGAAAGAAGGTAATAACAGCCTAAGAAACACAATAACCAAAAACCCTATAATATTCTTTCTGACTCATTTTATTTCCTTGTATTAGCCAACTATTTATGCTAACATAATGACACAGAAGGGAGAGAACTCATAGTCATGTCAGTCTGTTCTTATTCATTAATAAGCTGAAAGCAGAGAGTGTTAGTAGAATGTGTACGTAACAAGACGTGAACAAAAACAACTGAATTATTCCTGTGCAATGTTTCTTCTGTTCTATCAAGAAAGAAATACATATGCCCACATGACCTGTGAGCAATACAAATTGTGTAATTCTGATGATTGTACACACAAGAGTAAGTGCCTTATATTTTAATTTAAAGGTGACATTGCACAGTATAAAGATGGACAATAAAATGTATGCTAAATATTTTTAAAAATAGATTTTTCTTTACTTAAAATGACATTACATAGCAAATAAAAAACATTATGACAAGTGAGGAGACCATGAATGAAAGGAAAAATATTTATTTTTTAATACCTTTGACAGCACCTTTTTTTTTTGCTTTTAGAACAAATGGCTCTGTACTTTCATTTTGCATAGGGCCCTACAGATTATATAGCTGGGCTTATTGCCTTGCACATCATAAATACTATATATTTATATCTATCTATATGTATGTATGTGTGTGTGTGTGTATGTGTGTGTATCACAAAAGAATCGATGGTGGTTTCAGATTTTTATACTGAAATATTGTGTTCTTATAAGGAAAATTCAGAATTTCTAGTCATGGAAGAAGGTTATTCCAGTGGGGACAGATGACTTATTCAGTATTAGAACCTGTCCTTCCTTATGAGTTTTTACATTCTTCATGGAGCTGATACACCCATTGTTCCTACATTGGAAAGTTTTTCTTCTACATCACAGATGATCCCAAATGGCCAGATGGGCAAGGTCCATAGTACACCGCAGTTGGTTTTTTTTTTTTTTTTTTTTTTAAATATATCATAGATACTTTTCCCTAAAGAACTTTACAACTTTCTAAACCCTTTCAAATACATTGTTTCATCTAAACCTCACAACCCTTTTGATTTACTCAGTGGAGAAGTTAAAAAATAATGTATATGGCTGGCTAGTTACCAACACCCCTGTAGGGGTATCACCTGGTGAGCACATCACAACCCAAGATCTGACCCCTGAGTCTCACAGATTCAGAAAACAGATTGTGTCAGTTTCTCAGAGCTTTATTGGACTTAGGCATGCTGAGTCACTTCAACCAAATCCACGGGAGAATAAAATATAGAATACAGAATACCAATGCTGTAATTTATAGGGACAAATGTAACTTTCAAGCACACCAGCCCATTCCCTCACTGAAGAAAAACATCCCGGGAAGCTGGGTTATCAGAAGGTAGCTTGTGGGCATGGAATCAGAGCAAGGAGAGTTGGTTGGATAATGCTCACGTTTCATTGCATCGGGCTTCGCTGGTCTGATAGAGCTGTCTCGACAATAAGAAGTGGGCACGTTTGTATCATTTTGTCTTCCTAAGACACTTTGTTCCCCAGTCAGTGCTGGAAGTATACTGATAATTCATACCTTTCTTTCTCTCATTCTCCTTGCTGACTGATTCATTTTCTGATGGATTCATACCTTCTTGAGATATGTGATTTTTATCAATATAGCAACAGCCAGATTTCTTTTCCTTTCTGCTTCTGGCATAGGGAATATTTTTTCTTCCTTAAGGCACTTTTAATATAACTTGTGCCAGTTTTAAGGTTTAAGTATTAGCTTTTAGGACTACCTTCAGGAAGTGCCGTCTTCATTTTACAAAACAGAAAACAAGCTCAGAGAATTTTAATAACTTGTTCTGAGGAAGGAATCCACATATTTACTTCTATTCTGGGTTTTGTTTTGTTTTTTTTATTTTTTATTTGTATGCAAGTATACTGTCCTTCCTACTGCATTATAGTCTACCACATCTGCCATCTTGAACTTTATGAAATTAAAACACTTTTTAACTTTAAGGCAGTATCATATTAATTTTCTACCAAACTCCTTGACTTGACTTACAAAATACCACAGAATCTGACTTTTAGCCCTCTCCCTCTGACTTCATTTTTTCTCTCTGCCCCTTTCACTCCTCTTCAGCCACACACATATCCTGGCCTCACACGTGCCTTTCCCTCTGCCTGGGATGCTCTTCCCGGGATGCTCTTCCCTCAGAGGGAAGGTAACGGTTACTCTTTCACTTCATTCAGAACTCTACGAAAATTCAATCTCCTTTCTAAAATTATACCACTGTAACTCCCTATTCCAAACCGTTTATGTTTCCTCATAGCACTTAACACTACTTATTATGTCTCATTTAAATTTTACATATCTATTTTTATTTCTTTATCGTCTGACCCTCCTACTGGAATATAAGCTTTAAGGAGCTTTCTTTGTTTTATTCATTATTATATCCTCAGTCTTTTGAATGATCTCTACCACATCGGACTACTGTGGAATAAAAAAGTACATGTAGGGCACTTCGCATCAATTCTGGTCTTTACTAAGAGGGCAATAAATATGATTTTTGTTGTCTAACATCCATTTATTTGATTCAGTCACTAAGCAACTTTCTCTCGAGTGGTTTTTCTGTGCACAGAGTAGGTGTTCATGGAATACATGTTGAGTGGAGATAGATAAATGAATGATGAGCTGTTATGGGAGTTGGAAGGAGGAAAAAGTCACTTCCAAATGGGTCAGATGTCAGGACATGATTCATGGAGAAGGTAGCATTTAAACCAGGTTTTAAGGTAATGCATTTGATTTATTTTTGTGGGCATGAGGAGAGAAGACACTCAGTGTACATTTACAATATTTTTGTAGCACTCTCTATTCTGCAGTTTTAACATCCTAGAAATGTCCTAGAAGGTAAGCTCCAGTTGGGTGGAAACTGTTTCTGTCTTGCTCATCTTGATTTATACAGTTAACTATCTTCATATATCTAGTATATGTATATCATCTTGATATATCTATTATGAATGTCTAGATATATATTTTATTCATTGTATGTTGATACATATGATAAATGAATAGATACAAATAAAAAGTGAAGTGTTACAAAATTTACAAAGATGAGATTTTGGTAAATATGACACTAAAGATTTTTAGTGAGGAGGTAAGACAGAGTTAGGCTTGTTTTGTGATTATTTCTATGAGTTAGTATTAGGGTCATCAACAAGATTCAAATATTTGTGAATTTATAAGCCCATATTTCTCTATAGGGGAAATTTAGAGTCATTAATATGTACACAGTTTAGCATAAGTTTCAAATTAGTATAAAGTTTATTATGGAATGTTGATGTTTAAAAAAATGATGTTAATCATTTTTTTTCAGAGTTACAAAAAAATTAGTAGTCAAAAAGGCTAAGAAAGTTTGAATAGTTTCCCTAATGTTATGATGAGACCTTATTTGTCTTGTGAGATTTTTAGTAGTTAAGCTCTGAACCATTTTATTACCTGAGGGTAATTAAAAATCATATATCTTTATGACAAGAAATCCTCGCTTGGGGACACAGAGTAATATGTTCCTATACAAAAGGCACTGGCATTTCTTATGTCTTCATTAGTCATAGGTACTACACAGTATTTAAGCAGTTCTTTATTTAATGGCCAACTCAGTCAGCTAACATGTGGCTGAAGAGAAACATAGTTAGATATTATGAATCTAAATGTGATTCCTATCTTCAGAACATCAGTCATGGCTAGGAAAGAAGGGTCTAGTTTTTTCTTGGGAGTTTTTTTTTTTTTCCTACTTACCTGAGCACAGACTTATCGAAGAGCAAGTTTACAACCCATTGCTTTGGGGCTGATGAATTCTAATGGCCATTTCATCACAGCTGCAAACACCATTCTAAACTTCTCTGTTTATCAGTTTACCTTGTTGAGAATAAAAAGCAGTGAATGCTTGACTATTTTTTAAGTAATATTTCCTTTTAGATTCTGAACTTTAAAATTATCTGAGCACAGACTTAACGAAGAGCAAGTTTGCAACCCGTTGCTTTGGGGCTGATGAATTCTAATGGCCATTTCATCACAGCTGCAAACACCATTCTAAACTTCTCTGTTTATCAGTTTACCTTGTTGAGAATAAAAAGCAGTGAATGCTTGACTCTTTTTTAAGTAATATTTCCTTTTAGATTCTGAACTTTAAAAATGACATATGGCAATATTAGGTTTTATAACCATATTACTGGTAGTATGAATGTTTATTACTGGTAGTAAAATGTTTATTAATTGTGCCTGATAAATTACAATTTTCCAAATCTAGTTGGGTCATAAAACATGGTATGGTAAATTATATAAGCAGCTCAGCCCATGTCTAGATAGAAAGTTGTAGCAATAGATAGAAAGTTGTAGCAATAGAGGGATTGGATATCACAAAATTCTATTTACTTTCTCTTTAAGCCAATGCAGTGTTATAAAACACATGAGATTTTATCGTGCTTTTTAAGGATTGTAATTCTCTGAAGTTCCAAGCTGAGGTAGGTTATCTTTGGAAGGTAACGGTGTGTGGTTCATTTGAGTTGTGGATGTGATGCTGAATGCACGGATGCTCAATAAGTTAGGAAAAAACCTGGATGAGTTTTGAAAGCCAGTGAAGTGGGACAGCAGAGAGGGCTAGTACTGGATGAGATAGATGGTGACTTGAAAGCTTGAAAGGCAGGCAAAGAAAAGAAAAGCCAGGTGTTCTCCATGGCCTATCTTGGTTACTTTGACTGACAATCTCTTGTAATATCTACAGTTTTGCCTTTCATTGTTTCCTCTTAGTTTTGATAGTTATAGATTAATTCAGGAAGGTGGAAGGTACTATGAAACCATATTGTCCTAGTTCCATTTCTAGTATTTATCTACTTTTTAAATGCATTTATTCAGATGAGGTGTTATAGATATGGGCTGGGGAGGTGAAAAAGTCATTATTCTTCAATGGCCTTTCTATCGAGTAATTCTGAATAGTAATTCTCTGTGGTGGTTAATTTTATGTGTCAACGTGGTTAGGCCACAGTGTCCAGATGTTTGGTCAAACACTGGTCTGAATGTTCCTGAAAAGGTATTTTGAGATGAGATTAACATTTAAATCAGTAGACTTTGAGTAAAGTAGATTACTCTCATAATGTGGGTGAGCTTTATCCAGTCAGCTAAAGTCTTAATAAGAAACAATTGACCTTCCTGGAAGAAGAAGGAATTCTGCCAGCAAGCTGCCTTTGGACTTAAACTACAACTCTTCATTGAGTCTCCAGTCTCCTTGTTGGTTCTGTTTCTCTGGAGAGCCCTGACTAATTAATACACTCTCTATAGTACAAATGGGAAACATCACTAATGAAGTGATTGTTGTTTTAATTAATCACTTTTATTACAACTTTAATCTTTATTTTAGACAATGCTCAACAAATTTACTGTGATTTATGGTTTTCGGAGGGCATGAATTTTCCCATTTGTGTTTTATAAAAATTTAACAGAAAATTAGGACAGAGTTCAATTAACCCCATGGGTTTTATAGATTTGAAAAGTATTATCCAGAGAGTTTATTGCTTATACAAAATCAGCTGTGAAGTTAGAGCACTGTATTTAGTACTCAGATTTCCTTCTTCATAGTATTGTAATCTTTTTATGACATATTGCTGCGTCTTTGAGTATATGAGAATGTTATGTCATGGCAGAAGCAATATATATATATATACACACACACACACATATATATATGTAATGTCATACAGTGTAATATCAGAATAATGTATACTAAAAAAAATGTATGAAGCTTATTGTAAGAAAACTACATTCAAGAGAAACTCTGTGAGTTACACAAGCTCACAGAGAGGCCTGCTTCTAATGCCCCAGTGGGGCAGCCCTGGCTATTTTCTGTATTGGTTCTTTTTTTTTTTCCTCTTGTGTTTGAGCCTTATGTCATCCATTGGAAACAGAATCAAAAACATGGTGATGTTGTAAGGTCTTGGAAACTAGGACTACTAAGCGATGTTTTATTAGCATATGTAGACTATCAGGCTCTTTTATTACTTGCACAGCTTGGCCAGGCATTGATCCTTAACTCTGGAAAGTGGCACGTTGGGCACAGCTCTTTTAAGGCAGCATCCTTGAAAAAGGACTTGGTTTGGCGAAACTGACGTGGGGCAATAAAACAAGGGAGACATGAATAATTTAAGCACCATGAATTGTCCTAACAGAAGTTAATTTCCACTAAAGTACCTTCCAGTTCCCATTGACTCCTCTTGTGCTTTTTTATGCCTTCCACTACAACCTTAAACTTGGCTTTGGCTGTTGGTGGAACACTAGTTCCTCTAACCAAGTGTTTTAACATGAAGCTAAGTTTTGGAAATCTGTCCTTTACCTGCTCAGCAACAGCAATGATTTGTGTATCGAAACAAAAATGTATATAGAATATTAGGCTCACAATTGGAGATTAAAATAAAAAATTTGAAAACCCAACTTTTTTTTGAAGAATCAAGAGATTATAAAGTAGCTAACACTGGACATTGGCATTGCTGAGGTGAGTGAGTCGATCCACAGGTGCTGACGGTTAACAGCTGTCAGTGACTGGGCCTCATTTATCTCTGCCTCCCTAGGTGAAGAGAAGGCTCTCGGTAAGTCGCCGCTCTGTGTATGGAGGGATATTTAATATTGATATTTAATATGCTCTTGCTGGGGCATATTCTTCATTTCACACAAAGGATCAACTGGGCAATGGGCCCATTCTGAGTTAGCCTCATAAGTCAAAATGGCTCCTGGTGATGTCCTGCTTGAAGTCCACGGACAGCAGGACAGTAGGAGCACTGGCAGTACCCTCCCCTGGGCATAGTCTTCATCTGTGTAACTGAAAGGAATTCCTGGGTTAGGGACCATACAAATTCCATGGCTGTTTGTTGGCAGCATCCTATATCATCTATAAATAATATTTGATAAAGGCTTTAGCATAATTAGAACTCTTTTTATAGGCAAGAGAAAGTGGGCCTTTTTTCTCCCTTTTGTGATGCTGATCAGTCTCCCCATCAGCTGTTGAGCTCTATTGCGAGTGTACCTCAAAATGATTAGATTTGAACACAGCCTGTCACAGGCAGTTGTGGCAGGGTTATAGGTGACAAATGAATCCTTCCATTTCTGTAGGACATGTGCTGCGGTGGGAAGCACACTTCTCTAGGAGTCAGGGGACCTAGATTCTACTAGTAGAAGCTATGTGGGGTTTGCACGATGATTTGTTTCTCTGACCTTGATTTCCTTTTCTATAATTGAAGAGGTTGGTTTAAGTACGATTTAAAGCTACCTACAAATAAATGACCTCATGGTTTGTTAAAGGGTTTACCAGATGAGTGTTAACACCAGTTGTTAGAATATGAGGTCACAAAAGAGTCTTTAGATATTAAGTTTTGGTGCCAACCAGACCTTCACAGATACTGGAATTTATAAACTTTTCTGTAAAATTGGCAAAATAGTTGTTCCTTCCTTATAATGTTATTGAGAAGCTTGAATTATATGTTGCATTTGAAATGATTAGCAAATAGCCAGGCTCAGGGTAAGGCTGACTAAATATTGCTTATTAGGACACTTTAACCTTCACTATGAGTAATGAAATATAATGAAAAGAATTTATTCTAATCCTTATATTGCAGGTAAATATCACTGACCTTCATACAAGGTATGAATGCAGAAAAGTCAATTTTCTATTTCTAAGCATATAGAATATTTAAGGTGATTTTTCTTTGGACCAAGAAAATATACTCTTTGCTGACAGTTGCTAGAGCGAGCTTACATATATAGATACTTTTTTAAACTTAAAAAGATCGTAAATCCACATAATTCTTCTAGTGGAAGAATTGTCTGCATGTAAAGGTAAATATTTGTTTGTCAGTGTGTTTATCAGTTATTATTTTAAATATTTTTCAAATGGTCAACATTCTCAAATTTGAGGAAACAAAAGAAGTGAAATATCTCTTTCTCCTGGTCTCATTTACCATTTTCTCTACAATCTCTTCAAATTTTCCCCACAAAATTTAGCTGTTTTTATTAGTTTCCTGTGTATATTTTGAGCTTCTCTACTCAAACTTAATTTTTCCTTTTTGTTTTCTTAAAAGGTAGCTTTTCTATGTCTTTCTATATCCTGTTTTCAACTTAACTTTATATCCTGTAAATCTTTTCGCATAGAGGGACAGATTGTACTTTTCAAAAAATGGCAGCAACAATAGCTTCCCATCCCTCCGCTCTTCTTTGTGACTTTGACAATCTTCATGTTAAGAGATGACTTGATGTCCCCTCTCCTTAGACCTGAACGGGATTGTGACCACAGAGAAAGTGATACTAAGTGATGAGGGTAGGACAAAAAAGGCAATACCATTTCCTCCTGGCTTTGTTTTTAGGCTGCTGCCTTTGAAACTCAGGGACCGTGCTGTAAGAAAGCCTAAGCAATCATGTGGAGGTGTCAAGTGTAGGGATTGCAGCTTCAGCTCCAGACGAGTTTCCAAAATCCAGCATTCAGCACCATACTTATGCGTGAGCGAACCTTCCCAGTATTTCAGCCTCCAGCAGTGGCGTCAACGTCCAAGCTTCAAGCCTTCCCAGTTGAGGCCCTGTCAAGGGTGTAAGAGAAATAAGCGGCTCCTCCTGTTCCCTTTCTGAATTCTTGACTGAGAGGATCTGTGAACATAATAAAAATAATCATTGTTTTACTAAGTTTGGAATGGTGTGTTATATGGCAGTAGTAACTAGAACAGTTTCTGCAACTCTTTTTGAAGCCTTTTAGTATTCTATTATATTCTACTGTATTCTACTTGCCATATTTAACTACATCCTCACAGATGACAACTTGGGTGGATACAATTTTTGGCTTTTGAAAAAAGATTCTCTGATATAATCCTCTAATATCCTTGCAAATATTTTAAATAGATGCAGATATATTTATGAATAAATTTTCTCAGATGGAATTTCTGGAGCCAAGGGTAGGTGAATTTGGAAGTTCGACTGATATTTCCAAATTGACTTTTATAGGGTTTCTATGCTTTTATGTTCACACCTGCTGTATCTAAGAGGGCTTTCTCAATACAGTCTTTCTAAAGTATGTTGTGGAACTTTGTTTTTTGCTAAGTAAAAAATTGTATTATGACTATAATTTGCATCTCTTTTACCATATGAAATTTGAACTACTTTTTGTATGAATATACTTTTATGTAAACTATCTTTTTAGATATTATGTCAATTAATAGGTTCTTGTATATATTAACTAAATTAGTCTTGTATCTACAGAACAATTTTCAGAAAATTGTCATTTTCTTTTGACTTTCCTTATAATATTTTGTGTGATGCTGAAGATTTTGATTTTTATGTAATTTATCATATGGAACCACAAGAGACCTTGAACAATATTGAGCAAGAAAAACAGAGCTGGAGGCATCACATTCCTGATTTCAAAATATATTTCAAAGTTACAGTAATCAAAACAGCATGGTACTGGCATAAAAACAGATATATAGATAAATAGAACACAATAGAGAGCCCAGAAATAAATCTACACATTTATACTCTACTAATCTTCAACAAGTTACAAAGAACACACAATGGGGTAGGATAGTCTCTTCAGTAAATAGTGTTGGTAAATCTGGATATCCATGTACAAGACAATGAAATTGGACCCTTATCTCACACTCATAGAAAAATCATCTCAAAATGAATTAAAGACTTAAATACAAGAAATGAAACTGTAAAGCCACTAGAAAAAAAT
>NW_006434835.1:21291351-21300027 GCF_000325575.1 Pteropus alecto
AAAGTAAGGCAATAAAACCAAAAATAGACAAGTTGGGATTGAATCAAACTAGAAAGCTCCTACATAGCAAAAGAAGCAACCAATATAGTGAAGAGACAACCTATGGAATGGGAGAAAATATTTTCAAACATTTGATAAGGAGTTAATATCTAAAATGTAAGGAATGTAAACAATTCAATAACAAACACAAAAACAAAACAGAAAAACAAAAATAACCTAATTTTTTTAATGGTTGAAGGACCTAATGGACACTTCTTCACAGAAGACAAACAAGTAGCCAATAAGTATGTGAAAAGGTGCTTACCATCATTACTTAGCAGAGAAATGCAAATAAAAACCACAATGACATCACCTTACTCATGATGGAATTGCTATTATTGAAAAGACAGAAAAAAATATACAATAAATGTTGGCAAAGACGTGGAAAAGGAACTCTTGCACACTGTTGATAAGAATGCAAGTTAATACATCCATATGGAATATAGTATGGAAGCACCTCAAAAAATTTTAAAAATAGAGCTACCATATGAACCAGCAATCTCACTTGGGTATATCCAATGGAAACAATATCAGCATCTCAAAAAGATATCTGCACTCCAGTATTCATTGCTGCATTATTCACAATAGCCAAGATGTGAAAACAGCTCAAGTGTCCACTGACAGATGAATAGATAAAGAAAATGTATGTATGTATGTATGTATGTATGTAATGGTATACTATTCAGCCATGAAAAGTAAAGAAATCCTGCCATTTGTGACAACATGGATGAACCTGGAGGATATATGCTAGGTGAAATAAGTCAGACACAGAAAGACAAATACTACATAATCCTACTTATACGTGGAATCAAAAAAGCAGAGTAGAATGGTGATTGTCAAAGGTCGGGAGATGGAGAAAATGGAGAGCTGTTGATCAAAGCATACAGATATTCAGTTATGTAGAATGAATAAGTTCTGGAGATCTAATGTATAGTGTGATGACTATAGATAAGAATATTGTATATACGGTACTTGATATTTGCTAAGAAAGTAGATCTTGTGTTCTCACTACACACATACAAAGTAACAATGTGAGATGATGGATATGTTAATTAGCTCCATTGTGCTAATCATTTCACAATGTATATATATATCAAAACATCACAAATTTATATCTTAAATTTATAAAAAATGTTAGTTGTTAATTATACCTCAATACCTGGGAAAAGTAAAAGTAAAATGAGGAATGTGGAATTTGACTAAATTTTTAAAAAATTTTTTCAGATAATTACATGATATATTTTGTCCAGTGAACTCTTGATAATATAATGGATTTTAGGTTTAAGTCATCCTTTTTATTTCAGTCTTGTCAGATTTGATTTCATTGTTTTAATTGCTTTGTAAAAGAATTTGAACATTTTTCTTCTTATTCCATTGCTGTCAGATCCTTCTTAATGGTTTGCCTAAAGTAATGTGCTATTTGTGTCCCAAAGGTCACTGTGAAGCTTTGAGAGATTAAAGTGTACTGGAACTTCAACACCTTACACATAAAATTCCATTATGTTCTTGTCTCTAGTGTTCAGCTGTGTTGGGGCCGATATAAATTTAATATTTTATTCTTTGTGGGTGCTACTCTATTTCTCTGGAAAGTCTTAGAAATCTTCCTTTCTTCGATATTCTTTTGATTTTATTTCCTGATATTTTTACCTTTAATTCTGATAAGTTGTCACTAAGTTTTTAGAAATTATTTCTCCATTTTAAAATTTATCATTACCAGACATCTATTATGTATACGCTAAATTTTCTTTTGAATTTTTAAATCTTTTTTTTGTCATTCCTGATGACTTTTGAGAGTTACTTTATCAGATCTTCCAGGAAACAATTTTGTTATCTTAATGTGTGTGTGTGTGTGTGTGTACACATGTGTATGTATACATATATGTATATATATATACTCACGCACATATATATGTAGTTATATATCTTATCTATTAAATTCTTTTTGAACCCATATTTCTACTTTGTCCTGCTCTGAGTTACTGATATCTTTATTTATCTCTTTCAGTGCATTTTTAAATGCTTATTTAACAAAAATTAAACTATCTGGTCCAATATTTGTGCCTCATCTAACATAGATTGTTCATTCTATACTCCTTCTACCTCTCTTTTACCTCTGCCTGTCAATATCTGGTTATTCTTGTGTGCGAGCACATTTACCCTAGGAATGTCAGCTATCTTTGCTGGTATGGAATAAATAAGAGGACAAATAGTGCATGCCAGTAAAGTCCGAGCTTGACTATCCCCGTGCATTATACTCATTAGAAGGACAGCTCTCACCCTTAGAAACTCTCTTATCTTTGCCCCAGTTATTGATATTTTGCAGGAACTTTGCTCCCTTTGTTGTATTTTCCATTTTGGTTAATATATAAAATATCCACTTAAAAAGTCAACAGTCTACGGCCATGCCACCCAGAACGTGCCCGATCTCATCTGATCTTGGAAAATAAAATATCCACTTAAAAAGTCAACAGTCTACAGCCATGCCACCCAGAACGTGCCTGTGTCTGATCTTGGAAGCTAAGCAGGGTCGGGCCTGGTTAGTACTTGGATGGGAGACTACCTAGAGATACCAGGTGCTGTAGGCATTAAAAAAAATCAGTAGCATTCCCACAATCAGGAGTAACTTTCAGAAAAAAAGTTTTGTTCATTTTTGTCTCTGTGGCTTCAACACTTTCATGCACATAACAGGTGCTCAACAAGTGTTTGTTGCTAAATAGTAAGATAAATTAGAAAGCCTTATAAACAGCATAGTCAGTGATTACTTGATATCAAAAATATAGATCAGTGGACTAGAGATCAAAAACAGGGCACCCAGAAACAATTTCATGAATATCCTTTATATACTCATTAACTTTTGGATTTCTCTTTCTATTAAGTATGTTTTTAGAAATTTGTTCATTTTTCTATGGGATTTTTGTTCCATTTTTTTCTCCTAATTTGTAGGAGTTCATCAGTATTTTATAAATAATTTTCTTGTCAGTTTTAAACATAGAAAACATCTTTTAGTCTGTCACCTTCTCGTTAAGTAAGTGAAGATGGTATGCTAAGAGTAACTCCAGGACACCAGAGAGAATGCTGCAATTTTCAAGACAAAAATTTTACTTGAAAATGTAGGGAAGGACACGACTAGAATAAAATATACCTAATTACAGAGCTGAAGGCAAAATGTTGATGAATTTTAGGGTGAACCTTGAGACTTCAAAGACATTTTATGTGGTGGCACGTCCTCTAAGGCTGTATCACTAGACCTTATTAAGGTGTCCTGTCACTCTCCCTTACCTGGAGGGCATACTTGAGGAGGACAGTTAGGAATCTGAGAATAAAGTCTTAAATCCTTTGCCTGGCACATCAGACCTTTTCAGATCTGCCTAGCTCTCTCTGTCATCTGCTTCTGTTCACTCGCAACCTTATGCATCAGCCATACTAGGTGACTATTAAGCTATTAAAATAAATTCTGGCTCTCAGATTCACTGAAATATATAGTTTTTCAGATTGCTTTTTCTTATTTTGTAATGAGGCTGATGGCGAATTGCTTCTTGTCATACCTGGAACCACTACTCAAACTGATTTTTAACTCTATATTTCACTGAAAACTATGTGCATATGCGTGTGCATGTCTTTGTGCATGTGCATGTGCATGTGCGTGTGTGTGTGCGTGTGTCTGTGTGTGTGTGCGCTCTTCTGTCATGGGTGTAATTGATACTTCCCCGAATTCATATATTGAAGTCCTAATTCCTTGTACCTTATTAGGTTGACCTCAAATGTGGCCTTTTTTGGAAATAGGTTGGGTGCAGAAGTAATTAGATAAGATGAGCTTATTAGGGTGGGTGCTAATCCTTTATGATCAGTATCTTTATAAAAAGGGAAAATTTGGACTCAGAGATACACACAGAGAGAACACTGTGTGAAGAGACTCAGGGAGAAGATGGCCATCTAAAAACCAAGGAGAGAGTTCTGGAACAGGTCTTTTTCTCACAGCCCTCGGAGGAACCAACCCCATTGGTGCCTCAATTTCAGACTCTAGTCTCTAGAATTGGAGACAATAAACTTTCATTGTTTAAGCCACCCAGTTTGTGGTAAATGTTATGACAGCCTTAGCAAAGTATTATGCCTCTGTCCCTCAAATTAGCAACTAGCTTCTTTTGAGAGCCATTTTGATAAAGACATAGAGGTTCGAGGCTTATTTGATTATTTTTACTTTATTTTAAAATGACATATATCTTGAATATAGTTACTTGGTATATAACAGTCAATAGAAAATCAGAAATCACATTTAGATGTGGGTGCTGGGGATGCATTTAGTCTTGTTTACCAGTTAATTAATCATTTTCCTATAGAGCAGCCTCACCAAATAATTAAAATTTAAATCTCATAAAAAATGGCAATTATAGATTACTAGATGTCATGGACTTGCTGGATCATTTGCCATGTAGTAGAAGCTGTTCATTTTAAATCCATATGTTAAGAGTCCCCTTGTAATAGTTCTCTGATGGACCCAAAATGAACCAACGTGAGACAGAGTAACAAACAGTGGTGAAAAACTGTGGAGCGGATGTGACCCATAGTTCGTTCATTCATTCATTCATTCAGTAAGCAAATTGTATCAGGTACCATGTGATGATTCAGGGATATAAAGATAAGGATGATATGAAACAGTGGAAGAGCTATGGGAACAGGGAGAAGGAGCACCTCTGTGTAGAGGAAGTGGGATAGAAGGAAAGGATTGTTGAGTAGACAGGGAGAGAGGTGCGGGGAGGACTTCTTTCTAGGCAGAACAAACGGTTCATTTAAATGAATACAAGCTTGGGAATCTGATATGTTGAAGACTGGTGCCAAGTCAAGGGACTTAAATATAAGATATGTTTAAAAAAATAGCAGGAGATGGTGCTTGGAGATGTTGAATGGAACCAGATTGGGTGGGGTCTTGAATGCCATGCGAAGGACTTTTCATTTTGCTTTTCAAAGTCAGTGATGTGCCATTTAAAAAAAAAAAAAATACAACTGTGATAATGACACAAGTAGTCCATGGTGGACGCAGGAGGAGGCCTGCTGTAGGAGAGCCCTTGTGTTTTCTATTTGACCTTTCTCTAGAGTGGGAGAGCCTCCTAGTCTTTTTACACCTAATACTGTCTAGGTTATCTTGTACTCTTGAGGAGTAGGTCATTCCTTTATTCCACACATGTTAATTGAGATTTTAGGATGAGCAGAATAGTGCCCCCTGCTTTAGAGTGGAAGAAAGGTGATGAACTAAGAGTGATTTAGATACTTTGTCTTTTCAAAGTTATAGTTGAAGGGAGGGCGCTAAGTATGCCTTGAGAAATATGGAAAGACTGCTCAATGCCTAAGAGATGGACTGGATAACAAAAATTAAAAGATGGGGAGAAGGAGAAGTATTTGCAAGGAAAGAGTCAGGCCAAGCTTTACTTGGCTTCAAGGAGATAGAAGAGTGAGCTCTTCAGAAGGAATTTCCTTTCAGATAAGAGGCATGACACTATATATATTTTTTCTTATTTTTTCTTCTTTTTTTCTTTTCTTTTTTTCTTTTTTGGCACTATCCTGGGTCTTTTGCCCTTGATATCTTATGTAATTTTCTTCATAGTCTTTGAGGTAGGGCTCTTTATTTTACAGTTGGGGAAACTAAGACAATAGATATTTCCTTAAATTAGCAATAAATAGATGAACTTGGCTCTATTTATTGGGTTCATGCTATTAATCATTAGAGTATACTCTCCCCATTTGTCTTGTAGAAAATATGTCAGTTCCGAAGACCAGTTACAACTCTCCCTGTCACAATGTCATTAAACTGTGTAGCTCAAACCCAATGTCCAAGGCAAGTTTTAATACCTATACCTTGAAGCCATAGGGCAAATGTATGTAATTCAAATATTTCAGCTGTAAGCTATTCCCTGGATTAATATCCTATTTTCACAGGTAGCAGCAAAATAAAGTATTTTTGCTCTAGAAACAGAATGGAAACCCTGTGTGCTTCAGGCCATGACGTTAAATGTCCTTTTCTGAGTTCTCTGTTATTATGCACCATGCTGATCTCAAGATTTTGTGGCTACACCCAGGCCACAAAATGTCAAGCTGGTGCAGAACCTGAGGTTGCATAGTGAAGACTGCAAAATGCTTGTTTGCCTAGGCCTGGGCCAATTACTTAATTTGCTGGGCCCAGTTCTAAACAAAAAAGGAGAAGGCCCCTGCTAGAAAAGCAGGAAAAAACGCCATTACAGGCACTGAAATAAAAAGCATTTTCTTTTCTTTGGTGGTCTATCTCTTGACTTGTCATAGTGTCTTTTATTTACTATTCAATGTTATTCTAAGTATGAAAAATTAATTTTTAAATAATGAGCATGAATTTTACCATTTATCTCCCTATTGTACAGTGCCAATTAAAAAAAAAATGAAAGCGTTCAGTGGTATCACCAAAATTACATGATTCATATTTCTCAGGGCATACATATATTTTCATGAGAGGAAACAGATCCAGAAAAGTAACTCGCCTGTTTTTATTTCACTTCTTGACTCATGAAACATCTACCAACATTGTCTACCATTAGCTTGTTGAATAAGAAAGACTGAAAGATAAGAAAGGATATGATAGGTTTCCTTGGTCATTATTTCTCTTAGAACATCATTATCTTCTTTCTTAGTTTGAAGAAAATTTTTGTTCTACCTTCAGAACAAAAAACATAGCCTCTTGGGGCTATCAGTACCCCAGCTTACTTTGTTGTAGATATAATATGCTCACCTTGTACTTGCTTTGAGTCTGGCTGAACTCCCATGCATCCTGAATTCACTGGTATTATGTGCTCATGGGTCATCTCCAATGTTATATGCAAATAAGATGTCAAGGAGCAGGGCAGACTTGCATATTTTCATATTGCATTTATCTCTTTTCCATGTTTAATTGTCCCATTTGACTTTATTTACAACACACAAGTTCAAAGATAAATTGTTAAGAGTTTCAACACCGTGACAGCAGAGCATTAAACGAAACACAGGACCTTTTGAATGTGGACCCCTGTGAAGCTGCACAGGTTGCACACCCATGAAACTAGCACTGCCTGGACCACCTTTAAGGATTCCTACTTTGAGCATCACCCAATGATAATGGCATTGCACCTTGATGAGAAAGGAGAAATAGCGTGGTGGCAAAAGGCTCAGGGATGAAAACCCTAGAGCCACTAACAATTTCATGAGCTCCTTCACTGAGTTGAATGCTGCTTTGACGTATTAATTCTGGTGATGGGGGAGGCAATGACGGGTGCAGTTAATTCCTCTGTAATGGCATTCAGGAGCCAGTTTTCTGATTCTAGCTTTGCCATCACTGAGCATTACATAACTTCTCTGAGTGCTAATATTCTCTTCTGTAAAATGGGAATAATACCGACTACCTCATAGGGCTGCTGTGAGAAGTAAATAATGGATGGCATATGCATATAATAGTGGATAATAAATGTAGTTTTTTATTCCCACTTTGGAGAGTTGTTGGTTCTGTAAGAACACTCAGTCAGTAGAATGCCCTGTTCTGAAGAAAATCTGGAATCAAGGTTAAAGATTTCTGCCACTTGGCTCCAGTTTCGATTCCGAGAATAGCAGCAGGCTTATTGTTCAGGGAACTTGTCTCTTGATATTATGGAGTTTTATAATCTCAGTGAATTATTAAAATTACTGAAATTGTATTTTTGGTAATCATCAATTATTTAATTATGGAATCACCCATGTGGGAGAAGATGAACAGTTGTGAGAGTAAATTATGCCTTTGGACTTCTATTACAAACTATGGTTAAAGTTGACTAGAATATATGTACACGTGTACACCTGTTTCGCTTTCTGCAAATAAATGTTCTCCATTTTTTGCATGCAAATATGTTCATTTCTCACTTCCTGGACGATCAAGGAAACCTGCAAATGTTGGTCTGCTGCTTAGATCCCTTGTCCCCCTCCACCAAACTGGTGCACTGTTTATTTGTGCTTAGTTTTCTTTTTATTCTGTAAACCTGCAATTGTTGTAATCCCTGATGCATGACTATATGGGTCTCTAAGAACATGTTTCTGGCTGGGGAAATGATTGCGTGGTCCGTTTTATACTTGACATCTCACAGACGTCAGTACAACTCTGCAAAGACAGGGGGAGAGAAGGGGAAGAAGAAGGAATCAGAGAGAGACCTGAAAGGCCCTTGGCTTTTAAGGAAGCACTAGACAAGCTGGATGCTTTATCAGAGCCTCAGGGTGGAGGCTGAGAAAGGAATTCCACCCTTGGAGAGCTTCAAAGCCCCTGGCCTGGCCTGGGGCTGTGTGAATAAGAGCTGAGAGCTGAGATTGCTCCTGATCCGCCTTTCCTTCCCCACCTGTTCTCCCTCTAAGACAAGGAGCTGGTTTGGAACCATGCTCCATGTCTGCCCCAACAGTAATATATCTTAAACCCCTAGCCCTTTTCCACTCCTAGGCTTAAGAAAGTATAACTAAATATTTTTAAAGAGTGTAGTAATTTCTAGAGCAAGACAACGTTTTTCTCCTCTCTAACTCCAAACTCCCTCCTAGGAGTTTGTCATTCCTGACACTGAATAAAAATGTAAGAAGTTTCCATAGTTCCTTTCTTTAGTTTTCTCACAGTAGTAGATTTAAAAAAAA
>NW_006434835.1:21300202-21308104 GCF_000325575.1 Pteropus alecto
AAAAAATTTCAAGTTCTCTTGTGTTTTTCACAGTATGAATTTAAAAAAAAAAAAAAAAAAAAAAAAAAAAGCTCTGGGTCACCGCTGGTCACAAGATCAGTAATTAAAATGTATCCTCTAGAGTAAGAAAAATTTCTTTCTTAGTTCCGAGTTTACACATCTTCCTTCCTTCAGTTGGGGACCTGCAGTGGTGGCTAGTGGCATGTTTTTTCTCTTTTTCCCACCCTCATGTCTTTTACTTCTCAGCTGTTTCATTTCTGTACAGATGAGGCGTTTAGGGGCAAATGGTCACAAGATCAGTAATTAAAATGTATCCTCTAGAGTAAGAAAAATTTCTTTCTTAGTTCCGAGTTTACACATCTTCCTTCCTTCAGTTGGGGACCTGCAGTGGTGGCTAGTGGCATGTTTTTTCTCTTTTTCCCACCCTCATGTCTTTTACTTCTCAGCTGTTTCATTTCTGTACAGATGAGGCGTTTAGGGGCAAAGGTTGTAATGACAGCAATGGACCCAGAACCCAGGTCATCTGACTTCCCAGTGCTTTTCAGGTTGCACTGGCTGTCCTCTGTCATAACATTATTTGTCAAAGCTCTGTACTGAGGTGAAAAGGATGCTATTCCCTGCGGTGACAGTTTGCATGGAGGCTTTAGAAGATGGAACAGTTTCTTGCATAGGTTTTCATCTACGCAGGTGGCCTTCCCAAGTGAGTGGGCAGGAGTGCCTCTCTGGCGAGGTACAGGTCTGTTTGGACCCATTAGGGTGCTGGTCTCTCTTTTCCTTCACACAGCACCAGTTTCTCTAAAATTTACCCGTTAACATGCATTAACAGAGCAGAACATGTTGATATCCAGCTGTTGCTTTCATTACCAATTTGTTTTAATTGGTCTCACACTGTTTTCCCCCTACTTCTTTGTACTGTGTTGGTTTAACTCTGTCTGTAGCAGCCTGGCTTGAGCCGTAAACCTTTTATGAGGGGAACTTGCTGATGTGTGGAAAGTCACAGGCAGTGGGCTGGGCCCTGCTGGCAAGTCTGGAACATTCCAGGCCAGACCTTAACCATTCAATGATTCTGTTTCTCTTCCAATGTTTCCTTTTTGAAACTGTAATTCACAAAAATTTAGAGAAGGATTATTTCTCTGGGCAAACCTCTAACAAAATTTATTCTTAATGTACACATAACATTGTTAAATTGAGAATTAGGATGAAATTTGGAACGAAGAATGTTTGGTGATATTGCTGTTGGAAAAAATTTTTAGTGATCATCGGTAGGACATTTTTCTCTAGTCTGTCACTAATTAACAAATGAGCGGTAGCCCAGTGCAGACAATGCCCTTGGAGAAGGAAGTCCAGATGGTGAGCTATGGTCCAGAAATTCGGGCATCAGACAGGAATGCAGGGTGATTACAAGGTGACTAAAGGGAGATGGCAGTTGGAGTTTGCACAGGGCCATCTTGGTTGTAGCTGCAGGTGGTAACTGCTTACTTGGTGTAGTGAGTAGTCGAGATAACAGTTGGCTTTACCTACAAAAACCATAAGGTAGAACTTATTCATATCTCATAGCTTAGCTTTAATTCTTAGTTATACACAACCTAAGCTTTTATACAGGGAAAAAAGAACACACGCACGCGCACACACACACACACACACACACACACACACACACACAAATGGCGAGCAGGATTCCCATAGGAACCACTTATTTACTTGTATGTTTAACCAGTAGTTATTGAGCAACTACCATCTTATGAGTATTGTTATAACTGTTTTAGGATCATGTAGAAATGAGGCCATTACCCTCAAGGAATTTACAATTCATTTAAAGAGATAAACTATTATGAATAATTTTAGTATAGAATAAAATGTGGTTAGTGCCACAAAGGTAAAAAAAAAAAAAAAAGGTATCGCAAGAATAAGAGATTTCTTCTGGAAAAATTTATTTAAAACATCAACAGCAATTCTCGCAATAAAAGAAAAATAGGTTTTATTCTGTTAGGTGCAAATTACCTCAGCTGCCTATTGTACTCACATTCACTAAGTAAATACCCCTTTCCAAACTGTGGCAAAAGCAACAGTACTCATTATTATTTTTTTTTAAAGAAAATTGACATGAAAATTATGTGATTATTTTGATACTTAAGATATAAAGAGATTGAATCCTCATAGAAAACCCAATTTATTTATTCTGCCTTGAAAAGTGAAAACTGGACAAGGGGGTAAGTAGTTATTTGATTAAAAACTTGACTCTTGAGTTGTAAAAGGAATGCCTCCCTGTAAAATGTATGTGTGTGTGTGTATGGGAATAAGACAATCAAGTTGTTCCTTTGATTATCACTCAGCACCTCCAATAGAAAGCTCTGCGTTAGACATGGCAGCCACTCATACCTGGAGATCAGTGAGTTCAGTGTGCATGCAGTTCACAGGTATGTGAACAGATACATGAAAGACTGGGAAAGTGAAGTACTTGTTGGGTAGTAAGTTGCTGGGACCAAGGAAAGATATAAGATTGGAGGGAGAGACAAATGTCACAGAATTCATAATTTGGCCCTGGCCTATGCCGGTTGCGATTGCCCATTTCACTCCTGAAAAATAGATCTATGCATCATATTTGGCATGCTGACACAGTAAGTAGGTAGTCAAGGTTCTTCAGAGGTTATAATATTAATTGTACTGTACATTGAAAGTATGAGAATCAGTATAACATATCTGAGAGTTGAGATTTATCTGTTTTTTAATGGTGACCTTTTATAGAAAACCTATATATGGACAATGATAGCTTCTTGGAATCTGACAATGGTATAGTTAAAAGCTTCATAGGAATCCTAAATTATTGGAATAAACATGTAAGAAACTTTAGGTTTTAACATGCCTCTTTTTTTTTTTTTTACTATTATAGCTTTGATAATACTCTATAGCTTTCTTTTCTGAATTATTTCTGTTTAACTGGCCTTTTGTGCATTTTTAATCAACACTAGGTAACAATGAGAATTTTGTACTAGGTAACAAATAAAAGATTTTTTATATAACTCTGTGGTACTGGAATTCTATAAGAAATCAAAGTGAATTTTGTTGCAGGTTCAAAATTTTAAATTAAAAATTTCAAAATAATGAAATAGGAAAAGCATAAAATTTCTTTCCTCTTTTTTCAAAAGTATCTTAACAATGTCTGATGTAAGGAATAAGAACTCATGATTTTGCACCTGCTGTCAATGAATTCCACCATTTGGAATGATGTAAGGAACAGATTACACTGGGGAAATTCTGAGCTAAAAGTTGTAAAGGTAAGAAGATATAGATCCCCCAGTCTTCTCGCTGTCCTCACGAACATGGGGCTGGCAAACTGCTGGACATGCAATGTGGATTAGTGTAGTCAGTTCCCAAGACCACCCTCAGGTTCAGTGATTTGCTATAAGAACTCACAAAAGCAGTTATACTCACAGTTAAGGTTTATTATAGTGAAAGGATCTAGATTAAAATTAGAAAAGGAAAAATGTGCATAAGGCAAAGTTTATAAGAGACCAAGCATGGGCTTCCAGTCATCCTTCCCCAGGGAGTTGTACAAACAGTGTTTAATTCTCCCAGCAATGTGTGACAATACATATGGAGTACTGTCAACCAGAAAAGCTCACTCAACCTTTTGTATCCAGATTTATTGAGGGTTGATCATGTAGCCATGGAAAATCCATGTGGCTGACCTTAGTTACTCAGTTTCTAACCCCTCCAGAGGTCAAGTTGATTTGGTACCACATGACCCAACCATAAATCACATTGTTAGCATAGACTACCTGGTGTAGTCCAAGGCTCCTAGTTAAGTAGAGATATTCTTACAGGCAGGACATTTCAAGGGCTTAGAGGCTACCTTCCAGAAGTTAGTCAAAGGCCAGACTTTTCTTTGGAATATGCGTGGTTTGAACATCTCAGACCCATAGAGTCAACTCTTTACTGCAGTTGCATTCCAGGGTAAGGAAGGACCTATTGCATCTTCTTATATGACATGAAAACAATTTTGTCGGTGAGAAGAGTATCAAATTATTGGGCACTGAACAGTTTGGGTTAGATGTTAACTGTGTACAGGAGCTTTCAGACAAGCCAGCTGCATGGCACATAGGGATCTTTGGGGGCCTTGGGAAGCTGAGTTTGGGTGCAGTATCCTCCTGCTGGGAGAGGGAAACACCCTTTGTCTCAGATGGCCACAGTCTAGACAACCAAGAATGAGTGCTGGTGGTGACCTTCCAAAAATGAATTTCTTATATAGAAATTTATATCCCCAAATTTTAGAATAGTAAACAGAATTTGGCTGATTTGGGCAAATTAAAATGTTCTTCCTGAAGTCAAATTTAGACTGTCTAAAAGGAATAGTAAAGTTAATATCTGCAGAAAAAAAAAAAAAACTATAGTTGGCTTAATTGCTTATCTTTATTTTTAGAAGACAGTGAAGAAACAGTTCCTTCGTTCCTTCCTATTTTGCGTGCCTGCCTTCACCAATGCATGGCAGTTATGGAATGCACCGATATGTATTTTACAGTGGAATTAAATATGACAGCGTAGGCAGTCCTAGCACAAACTGTGGAACTCTTGCTCTGCTCGTATTACAGAGTACACATCCCTATGGAAGTGTTCTTTCTTTTGTGATTTGTTCTCCTACACACCCCTTCAAACACCCTGCACAAAAATAAGCAATTTTTTTAACTCAAGATTTATGGACAAAAAGAAAGGGGAAGGATGTGACTTGAATTTACACATTTTGCATTTCTCAAAATCTGAAAACCTTCGTTATTTTGTAAATTATGAAAGCGTGAGGTAACATTCAGCTGAAACCATCAAAATTATAAACTCTTAAATTAGTTTGAAAACTCATCAGTACTATAAAACTAATTTCTTTATAGTGCAATGGATTGATTAATCTGCTAGGTGATTATTCATAAGTTTACCCACATGTCCTTTGGTAACAAGAACAATGTGACCAAAACCAAAGCAATGTGACACATTTTGAAGTTGCTGAGCTGAGTATTAGATGTGTGCAAAACCTTCAAAAACCACGATTGAATACTAGTAGCCTCTCGGTACACTGACTTTTTTTTCCAGGCAGGATAAATGTGACCTTAGTTTTAAATAAAAGTCATCCTAATTAAAAAGAATTTGCTAACGATAATAAAATCCTGGACGAGTCTTAGGGCATGATATTCCCTAAGGAGCTGAGCCAAATTCAGTGTATGCTGCCAAATATTTTTGAGGTTGAATTGCTCTGGGGCTCATTATCAGTGGGTTTTCATCCATCCTTTTTGAATCAAGGATTTCCTTTGTTGGCTTTAGACTGTCTTTGTATTCTCTTGACACTCATAACAAAAGCTGCTTCATTTAGAAATGCTGTTTGCTAGAAAAATCCAACATCAGGTGAGTCATTCTGTCCATTACCCACCTCTGTTCTTCACTGCTGTGCACTGTGCTCTCTCCAGTAGGATTTTCCTCTATCTGTGTTGGGCTAGATTCCCACTTGAAAAGTACATGTTTGTTTTTCTTCTCAGCAGTTCCTGTCTTTCTCTCTTTGTACCCGCTTCCTTCTCAGGTTCTCCCATAATCATCTTTTCCAACCTCTCATTTAGGACTTTTAAATCATCAAGGTGAAAAGCAAGAACAATGAGTTTCAGACTGAAAACCTTAGATCTATTATCACCAAATTCCTTCTCAGGAATTTTCCAAACCACTTAGGTATAACAATTGCTCATTTTTATTACTCAGTTGTGCCATCTACTTTTTCAATAACTACTCTTCAGATATATACATGTGCTATATATTTTTATATCTTTTACTTTTATTATGTCAATTACTGAAAGGTCATTCAAATTTTCAGCTGAACCAACCTATCAAAACGGCATGTAATACCAGAAGTTTGTTCTAAATAGAGAGGTTTGTTCTTTACCTTTTTAAACAAAGGCAAAGGATTAACTATAGTAGCCATTTGGGGTTTTCTTTCATTCTAGGAGTGAAGAACATATGTATATGATAAACTCTGAGTAGTAAGAGAGTCACACATTTGTAAGGTTAAAATAGATATGTTGGCAAACATTTATGGTGCTTTATTATTGAATGTGTCCAATAATTGTGTTAGATGTTATATGTTAAATCCAGAGGACTTGTGTTAGAATTGTGTTAGATGTTATATGTTAAATCCAGAGGACCTATGGTGCTTTATTATTGAATGTGTCCAATAATAATTGTGTTAGATGTTATATGTTAAATTCAGAGGACTGCTCTAAATTATGGACTTGAAATAGTTTTGCTAAAAAGTCAAATATAAGAAAACTGTTTTACCTTCTTAACAATTGATTTAAAAAAATTGATAAAAAATATTCTGAATTATCTGGGCAGCTGTAGTCTATAGTATAAGAAAACACATGGATAGATAAGTGTGGATAGCTCTGGAGTAAGGCTACCGGTGTTCAAATCTCTATGCTCTCACTAGCCATCTCTGAGCTTTTTGGTTAATTGTTCAACTTCTTTAAGGCTGTTTTCTATCATCAGTAAAATAGAGATGATAATTACACTTATTTCAGAGGGTTCTTAAGAAAATATCCATGTAAAGTGTTTAACACATTGCCTAAGCACATACCTAAGGACTTGAATAGTTATTTCTCCTTGTAAGCAAATCAGAAATATTTTGTAGCACAACTTGCCACAATTGAATTTATTCAGGACTTTGGGGAAACATTTCATAAGTCATCATTCATCAGAGCAGATACATGAGGGTAATTCTTTAAGATGTTTCTACTTCTCAAAAGTTATCTAGTGAGAAATTCGTTAGAGATAGTTAAGCTGGTAAAATCCATCCCGAACACTTTTATTTTGAGGTGTTCGTTGAGATTTTTATGTTAAAATGAAGCAGAACTTGAAAACCTATTACTGGCTCAAAAAGATTCAAAGCTCTCATCTAGAAAAAAATGCTGCAATATTGACCTATTTTTATAGGTACAAGCATCCCTCGGTGTCTTTTGATAGTTGATTTGTCTAGTATATCTAATGTGTGGACTTCCTCAGAGATTGTTTCTGTTCATTTATCTTTTCATTGACTAGATTATACTTGCCTGTTTCTTTGTATGCTTTGTGAGTTTTTGCTGAAACCTAGACAATTGAATGTTATGATATGGAAAATTTGGAAATAAGATTCTTCTCCTTTCGTGGGGTTTGTTGTTCTCGATTGTTGATGGTTGCGATCATCTGTTTAGTTTCTATTTCAAACTATTTTTGCAATGACTATGTTTCTTATCATGTGTGTTCACTGAGGTCTCTTCTTTCAGTTGTATTCAAGAAGTCTTTTGACAACGATTCTCTAGAACATAAAACAAAAACAACAACAAAAAAGAAAACAAACAAACACCAATCCTAGTCTTTACAGACTGGCCCTCTACTTTGGCACTTCCTTAACCCCAGCCAGATCATTCACAATTTCTCCCTAGCCTTCGCTTCATGCTTGCACCAAGCCTAGAGACCAGCCAAAGATGAAAGCTTACGGTCTTATATATTTTATGAGCATTCATTCTCCCCTGAGTGTGAGCATGGCTTCCTAAATTCCTGAGTATACATGGTGGTTTTGAGAGTGCCAATTTCCCAAAGAAACATTGTCCCCAGCTTTCCCTCTCAGGTTTGAGGATATATATTGCATGTCTTGACCATAGTCTTTTATCCCAGGTGGCTGTGGATTTTCCATTCATCTTAAAATGTTTTCGAGGAATACCTGCCTTTTTCTCCCTTGGTGATTCTAAGTTAGTTAAAACTCAGATGAGTGTCTTGCATCAGTCCTTTAGGTAGCCCCCAGATAGGTTGTAACAGAGAAACACAATAATCTCAATTAAGTGCTGCTCTGTTTCCTTTGGAACAAGGTACCAGGGTCCCACGCGGAGAATGCAGGCT
>NW_006434835.1:21308118-21340486 GCF_000325575.1 Pteropus alecto
GTCGTGTAGCCAGGGAGGGCGTGAGGCAAGAGCAAATAAAAATACCAGAGAACTTTCCTGCTGTTTTCAACTTATTTTTTTCTTAAATCAGCATTTTTCTTGGTTACTACAAATTTTTCCTATTTTCCAGAGTTCTGACAAAGTTGGTTCTGACAATTTCTGCTTGTTTCTGTTTCTGTGGAGCAGCAGGAGTTTGTAATTGCCTATTCTGCCATTTTCCTGATGTCAGTCGTCCCTCTGTCTCTTTTGAAGGTGATTGACTTAACATCCGGACAAGAGTTTAAGTATGTTTTACATATTTTTTCACCGAAATTATATTTTGATTCCTCTTAGGTTTGGTCTCTAAAGCTAACATTATTCATTTTAGCACACAATGTAGACTTGTCCTAATGTATTTAAAATATACTTAAAGTTACGCTGCCTTTTTCCAATGCTATTTTATTGAGCAAGGTTGTAGTAAATCAGAGACTACAACCTTGCTCAATAAAATAGCATTGGAAAAAGGCAGTGTATTAGATGTGCTCATCATTTATTTATGTAGTAAAAGCATATTGAGGGCCTAATAGACTCCAGGCATTATAGTGAGAGGGCCTGAATGTTTAAAGTTGAATGTAACATGGTCCCTCATCCTGAGCTACTTGGACATTCAAACAAGTAATGAAAATAAAATTTGGTAAATACTATGAAAAAGGTATGTATAAATTATTAAAGGAAACTAGAAAAGTCAGAGAATAATCTGTGATAAGAATAGTAGTTTCAAAGAAGTAGAGATATTTATTCTGAAACTTAGAAGGTGAGTTGGGGTTTAGTAGGCATTTATGATGGAATGTGGCATTCCAGATGGGATGAAGAGCATGTAAAAAGACTTAAACATTTCAAGCCCATCCTGTTACAAGACTAGAGAGCAGTTTTGTTGGGCTGGAAGTATGGACTTGTGGAGAAGATGCAGGAAGGAAGGTTAGAAAGTTAGGTGTGGCCAGATCATGAAAGGCACTGTGTTCTGTGCTAAGGATTTTAGACTTGATCCTGCAGGCAGAGAACGATATAGTCAGACTTGCCAAATTAAGAGCCCCAGTTCTTCCCCTATAAACTCAAAACACTCATTTTTTTAG
Organism: Pteropus alecto; assembly: GCF_000325575.1. Lineage (NCBI taxonomy): Eukaryota > Metazoa > Chordata > Mammalia > Chiroptera > Pteropodidae > Pteropus > Pteropus alecto. Next base: position 21,309,231 of record NW_006434835.1, read on the forward strand.
TCAATGAGAACTAAGAAGCTTTTCTGTGAAAGACAGTTCTATGTAGAGTGAGAGATGCAGGAATGAATAAGATATCGGTTCTGGTTACAATGAGCTTATAACCCGTGAGGCACTACTACTGTTCCTTGTCTGTATTACCTGTATTTGCCATTCTCCTCCAATGGCCAAGTCTGTTTTTGGTGATTTCATTCTTAACAAATGACTTTATTCTCTACTTTAAAGAGATAGAGACTAGATGTCATGAGCCACCTCTAATTTCCTTCCTTTCACTCAGATTTTCCAGTTATTATGTTTTTATCACTCCTCTCTTTCTCTCCTTCCAAATATAATTTCTCTTCTTCATATCCTGAATCATACCTAAATCCTTTGAGACCTTCACCGATGATTTTCTCTTTTGCTTGCATTTCATTTCACTGCAGTTTCTCTTCTTTCCTTATCTACTAAAATTCTTGGATGTCTTCATTTTCTCATCACCGGACTCATTTATTTGGATCCCTGGAACCAGAAGCTCACCTATTCGAACTATTTTACTAAAATCATATTCTTTTTAAAGACACCAGCGAGATCTTAGTTGCTCAACTAGGAACCGTAGCTCCACCCCAGTGTTAACCTCATCAGCAATTGAAGACTCACCTTCTTCGATTTCCAGTAGCACTCTGCTGGGATTGCGCTGAATTGTCTTCTCTGTGTTCTGTGTTCAGTTGCAGTGGCCATTCCTGTTCTTCAAAGATGTCATGCTTGTTTCTGCCTCAGGACCTTTGTCCTTGCCATTCCTTCTGCCTAGAATGCTCTGCCCCATATTTCCACCTGGCCATTTTCTTCTTGCCATACAAGTCTCTGCTCAATATCACTTTCTTAGTAGGCTGTCCTTTAACACTCTAAGTGGCCTTCCTCCTCTTTGACTTATTATATTACCTTCACGCCACTCTGTTTACTTGGCTTTGTAGCACTAACCACTGCCTTAATTTCTTTGTTTTGTCTTTTTATTTTCTTCTCCTCATTTGTACGGAAGATACCTGAGAATGGGGATATCTTCCATCTTTTTAACTTAATAATTGTTCTCTTCACAACCTAAGGAAACAGCTGATACACAATAATTCTCAAAAAATATTGATAAATACATAAATGGACCATTAGTCTCTTTCTCTTTTATTTGGCCTCCTTTCCTTTATTCTTTCTTCATTTTTCATATTAAAGATATATGATATGTTTTTATTAAAAAATTATTTAGAATATTTCCTTCTAAACAAATACTGAGGGTATTATAAACAAGCTGGCAAAACTATGCAAATGTACAGCCCGACTTTGGTTCCTTTCTAATTTGTCTTTATATTTTCTTCCTCAGGGGAAGAAAATATAAAGACAAATTAGAAAGGAACCAAAGTTTTGGGTTAATGCTCAAATCTAAATCTCTGCTCTTGATCTCTCTCTATGTATAATTTCTTTAACTTCACTTAGTTAGATAGCTACTTCTAAATGACCCATTCAGTACTAATTATTCTGCAAACTTATATTGTGTCAGACACTAGTGCTGCAAAGAGTAACAATATAGTTCTTAAAACAATGGGATTCATAGTTTGATAGTCTAATAGTTTGTAGTTTGATGAGGGCAAATAGATATGTGAAAATTAAATGTACTAGAAAAGGTACTATATTTATGGGTGGTAGAGATTAAACTAGAAGCAGGAAACAAAAGACCATGCTATTATTTGTAACAAAGAATACCATCCGCTGATAGCATGTCAAGTTCAACTTCATTAACAAGACTAAGTCCTTTCAAGCCTACAAATATTAAAATGGAAAGACTTTCTATTCCACTAGTTAAAATAGGTTCCAATAGGAACATCCCATCAAGTTAGAGAATTATTATAATGCAGTGATTAAATTATTGTCTCTTAGACCAAGCTACCTAGTTTCAAATCCTGGCGTATGCCATCTGTTGAACAAATGTTTGGTTTTGCCTAAATTTCCTCATCTGTAAAATGAAGGTAATAATAATAATACCTACCTTAATGAGTTAGGAGAATCCAAAGAGTTAATATAAAGAGCTAAACACTGTGTTTAGCATATAGTGAGCACTCAATAAATGCAAATGCTTCACAATTTATTCTGCACTACCAGATACATATCCTTGAATTCCACAAACCAGAAAGCAACACATACAGAGTTTTAGAAACATATATTTACATATTTTTACATTTTTAATAATTTTTGCTTTTTCCCAGTGAGATTTACCCTTCTAGTTGGTTTGTTTTTCAACATTATTACATTTTCCATACTTCAGAGTCCCTGACACCCATGAGAGACTTTTCATCCAAGATCATTTCATGGATAAAGGCCTGCCATGTTTTCCTAGATAGCCATGGGCAAAAGGCTATGATCTTTTTGCCAGAGAATGCTGCTTCACCTCCTAATTACATCTTTCCTTTGAATGTGCTGTCTCTTCTATTGGATTTTTATTTCAGCACTTGCTTGTTATGTAAATTCATCCATGTGACACATCTGCTTGTCTCTATTTTTTTCTTTATTTTTGTTTACAAGCCACTTAAAGTTTTTATTATTTTTAAGAGACAGTTGAAAACTTGTTTTTGTTTCAAAACTGATATTTCAAGAGTACTCCAGTCAGTAAAGCTTACAGCAATCTTTAAGGTCAAGAACAAGAACAACAACAATAAAATGCAGACAATAATCAGAGCTTCTACTTAGCTCATACTGTGCAGATTCCTCTGTAAAATTTTGTTAGTTTGCAAGATATTATGTTAGGAGGTGAATTATGAAGGCAACTGCTTTAAAGGAATCTTCTTTAACAGTTACATCTCACTCTCTTCTGAGTATAAGAGTTGTTTGATGAATCTAGTAATAACAACACTACATATTTTTATAACACTAAAACAGACTTTCAACTGCATTCACAGACATGATCTTATTTGATCCTCACAAACCAGCAGGGTGAGGATTATTACCTTCACCAGCTGCTCCTATTTTCTTTGAATAACTTCAGTAGAGAAACCGGTTTTCCTTCAGTGGGCAGGTACACACTGACACAGACACCCCTCCAGATCTCCTTTTCCTTTTCTGCACCCACCATTCAGCTTTCCCTGACTTTCCCAGCCAGTTCTGCTCAATGAGCATGCCTCTTAAGGGTCCAATGTTTTTCAATACTGTCTACATTTTGCAACAGAATTGCATAATGGGACATGCCCAGGCCGTGGTAATTTTTTAAAGTTTTTTGGGTGGTTTTAACAGGCAGCAAGGTTTGAGAACAACTTCTGTAGATACTGAGAGCTGTGGTCTCCAGTGATGGAATCCAATTTCTCTGATGAATACAGAAACAAAAATCCTAAAACGCTAGCAAACTGAATACAATGATACATTAAAAAGCAATGCATCACCATCAGGTGGGGTTCATTCCAGGGGCTCAAGGATGTTTCAACATATGCAAATTGACCAATGTGATACACCACACTAACAAAATAAAGGATAAAAATAATATGGTCATATCAATAGATATAGAAAAAGGCATTTGACAAGATACAACATCCATTTACGATTAAAACACTCAGTAAAATGGGTAGAAGGAAAATACTCAACATAATAAAGGCCATATTGATAAACTCTTAGCTAATATCATACTCAATGGTGAAAAACTGAAAGCTTTTCCTTTAAGATCAGGAAAAGGAAGATGCTCACTCTCACCACTGTTATTCAACATAGTATTGGAAGTTCTATCCCTAGCAATCAGGCAATTGCAACAAAAAGAATAAAATACCTAGGAATAAACTTAACAAAGGATGTGAAGGATGTATACACTGGAAACTATATGCCATTATTAAAGTAATATGTAGATTTAATGCAATCTCATCAAAATCCCAATGGCATTTTTTAAAGAAATATAACCAAAAATATCATCAAACTTGAATGAAACCAAAATAGACTCTGAAAAGCCATTATTACTCTCAGTAATTTTTCTTTTAAGATAAATAATTTCATATTTCTGTTTATTCAAATACCACTAAACTAAATTTTATTTATGTATTGTTTTATACTCAACGTATTTTCATTTGTATTGTTTCTCAATAAGACTTTATTTTAGGCCTATGATTACATCTCATTTTGTAGGAATCAAGGCCCAGAGAGGTTAGGTTTCTGGCTAAAGATTATGAAGTTTGTTATGTGAAGGACCTATATAATGAAAACTATAACACCCTGTTAAAAGAAGTAGAAGAAGATATAAAGAAATGGAAAGATATTCTGTGTTCTTGGATTGGAAGTTCAAATAACCATATTACCTAAAGCATTATACAGATTTAATGCAATCCCCATAAAAATCCTATTGATATTTTTTAAGGAAATTGAACAAAAATCATCAGATTGTATTGAAGCACAGAAGACCCCAAATTGCCAAGGCCATCCTGAGAAAAACGAATGAGGTTGGAGGCATCACTCTGCCCAACTTCAAATTATACTACAAAGTGACAGTAATCAAAACAGCCTGGTATTGGCAGCAAAACAGACACACGGACCAGTGGAACAGAATCGAGAGTCCAGACTAAACCCATATTTATATGGGCAAATCATTTTCAACAAAAAAGCCAAAAACATACAGTAGAGAAAGGAAAGCCTCTTCAATAAATGGTTGTCTATCACCACACACCAAAATTAACTCAAAATGGATTAAGGACCTGAATATAAGACATGAAACAATAAAATGCATAGAAGAAAACATAGAAACTTAAAGAGGATTTTATGAATTTGACCTCAAAGGCAGGGGAAGTAAAAGCAAAAATAAATGAATGGGACTACATCAAACTAAAAAGCTGCTCAGCAGAAGAAACCGTCAACAAGGTAGAGACAACTATCTGAATGGGAAAATATATTTGCAAGCAATGCTTCCGATAAGGGCCTAATATCCAAAATATACAAAGAACTTATATAACTCAATAACAACAAAAAAGCAAACGATCCAATCAAAAAATGGGCAGAGGACCTGAACAGACACTTCTCCTCAGAGGACATACAAATGGCCAACAAATATATGAAAAGATGCTCATCATTGCTAGCTATTAGGGAAATGCAAATCGGAAGTACAATGAGATATCATCTCACACCTTTTAGAATAGCTGTAATCAATAGGACAAGTAATAACAAATGTTGGAGAGGATGCGGAGAAATAGGAACCCTCATCACTGCTGGCGGGACTGTAAATTGGTACAGCCACTGTGGAAAACAGTATGGAGGTTCCTCAAAAAACTAAGAATTGATCTACCATGTGATCTGGCAATCCCTCTACTGGATATTTACCCCAAAGACTTGAAAATCCATATCTGAAAAGGTATTTGCACACCAATGTTCATAGCAGCATTATTCACAGTGGCCAGGACTTGGAAGCAACCGAAATGTCCTACGGTAGATGATTGGCTAAAGAAGCTGTGGTACATATATACAATGGAATATTACTCATTCATAAGACTAGATGAAATGCTGTCATTTACAACAACATGGATGGACCTCGAGATAATCATGCTAAGTGAAATAAGCCAGACAGAAAAAAGTTGAAAATAACATGATATGACATATATGTGAGATGTAAACCTAAAAGCAACAAATGAACAGGACAAACAAACAGAGACTCAGGGACATTGACAATGGACTAGTGGTTATCAGACGGTAAGAGGGAGGAGGGAGGTAGATGGGGGAAAATAAAATTAAATCATTTCTTCGGATAAAAAAAATTAATTAAAAAATAAAATTAATTAATTAAAAATTAAAAAAGAGAAAAAGTTATTAAAAAATGTGAAGTTTGTGTATAGTGTGGGTGTGTGCACACACATGCATGTGTGCATGCACATGTGCATGTGTCTCTATGGTGGAGGCTGAGGAGAGAAGAATGTGACCCTATTCTCTGACCTCTAATTTGATGAACTTTCTTTCTCCTTGCTATTCATTGTGTAGTCCGCGGGCCTACAGGACTTGCATTATCACCTGGAAGCTTGTTAAAAATGCACAATCCCAGGCCCCACCCCATATCTGGATTTGGATATGAATTAGGAGCTGCATTTTTAACAAATTATTCAGGGGCTTTGAAATTCCTGCCATATACCATGCTGCTTCTTAGAATTTTAGCCATATTTTGTGGTGTTTTCAAATAAATATATTTTATATAATGATGTCATGAGGGATAATTATTCAGAGCTTTTGCCTGTAGTTTCCTCTCTGAAGTTTATTTTCCACTCTTCACTATGATTTGAGGCATTTCCCCGCTAGCTTTCTTCCTGCCCTGGAAATGAACCTCTCTGATCGTGTGTTGGCACTTTGAATTTTGCAGATACAAAAGCTACAGAGGACCCGGGGAGAGTAGATGTTGCTTTTTCACTGTCATAATTTTCCTTCTTTTCTGAGCCAGAAGGTATAACCTAGGAAAATGCCAATCAGACTCCTATTAAAATTTAGATTCTCAGTGGATCTTGCTGAAGTCTCGTTATTGTTCACAGTTCATAAGAGGACTTTGGGGATCTCATGCAGTAACATCTTTCCTGATAGGTATTCTCTCTACCAACTTCAGTCGAAAAGGTTCCTAGTGATATGCATTTCACTTTACTCAGCTCTACATTTCTTTCTGCTTCCCTAATGAGTTCTGAAGCTGGAGAAGCTTAAGAAAAGACAGACAGAACTCTTGTGGAGGCTGCAATTCCAAGACTAAGTCTTGCTTGTGGCTACTGCAGTTGAAATAAACAAACAGGTTGTTTTCAGAATCTAAGGCTACACTGAAGTGTTGTAGCCCCCTTAGAAGCAGTCCTGAGAGCTTGTCTCATGATCTGCTGTGCAGTTTCTGCACACACCAATCATTCCGGGCTCAAACTGCTTTGCTACCTCTCTGTATCCATCTCCATCCCAGTATTCTCCCAGACTCAGGGAAATTAATGACTTTGTGTCCCTTTGAGGGAAGAAAACAAAGCCCCAGCTATGATCCTAAAGTTAATTGATGGCTTTCTTTTGAGTAGAAAACATATACATGCCAACTGTATGTTTGATATGTAAAAGTAAATGAAGTATAGTTAAATTCATATAACAAATATGCAAATACATATCACATATTAAAAAATAAAAACAAAATAACATACAAACTGGTCCTCATTTAAATCCCTTATAGCTTTTTCTTTATAGCTCTCATGGAACATTTATATTTTGCCTCGTGTTACAGTACATATTTATTCTCTGTACTTGATTAATAAGCTGCTTGAAAAGTCTTACACATCTTTGTATTTCCTAAGGACCCTAGCTCAGTGCATTTCCTGTAGCACTCCAATATATGCATTGGAGTCAATGCATATATCACATTAAATAATGGAAGAAAGAAGAAATGTGAGTCAGGGTATTTGGGTTCTATTCTCATTTCACACTGAGGAGAAAGACAAACTGGGGAGAATAATAAATATCCCTGTTTCTTTTTTTCCTCATCTGTAAAATGTGGACATAGAAAGGGAAGACCTTTCAAATTTTTTCTAATGCCACAGTTTTAGCATTCTGAGTTGAAGGTATATGAGACAGACAAGTAGAAAAGCCCAAATGGAATCTCAGGTGGGATATCAGAATTAGAGATGCGTTTTGGAGAGTCATTGGCATATGGCTCTTAGTTAAACCATATGAGAGAATGAGATTTCACAGAAAATATGTAGAGTAAGAAATGGTTTAAGGTAGGACTCCTGTTGACACTCAATGTTAAAATCTTTGCTTTGCAAAAATATAGCATTAAGCCCAAATTCATTTGTATGGCAGATGAGGACCTCTACCATCTGGTGTTTTTCATTCAGCCTTTTTCAGGTTCATGTTTTCTTAGTCCTGTTCCAAATATCTTACTCTATCAATGTCAGATGATTGACTGACTGTTCCATGCTTTTCTATCCTCTTGCGCCTTTGATTATTTTGTATCTCTACCTAGCGTGCCTTGCTTGTTTTTTGTTTTGTTTTGTTTTGTTTTTTTCTTGGCAAATGCCTATTCAGTGTTTAAAACAGCACTCAAGAATTTCCTTTTTGGATTATCGTCTTTCTAGTCATTTTGTGGCTCTCATATTTGCCCCAGTAACACTTCACGCATGTTGGTCAGATGGTCCACAACTTACGATAGTTTAACTTACAAGTTTTTGATTATGATGATGTGAATTCGATACACATTGAGTAGAAACCATACCTTGAAATTTGATCATTTCCTGGGCTAGCAATATGTGATATGATAGTCTCTCTTGAAGCTGGGCAGCTCCAAATTAGCCATGTGAACACAAGGGTAAACAAGCGATACTCTACAGTGTGCTATGTTGCCACTGTTTTTTGATGTTCTGAGGTAGGCTAGGCTAAGCTATCATGGTAGGTTAGGTGTATTAAATGATTTTTTGACTTACATCATTTTTGACTTACCATGGATTTATTGGGACATAATGCCTCATAACTTGAGGAGCATCTGTACTCTCCTGGTTTTCCCTTCATCACGGTGGCTACCCTGTCTCTTTCTTGTATTACTAATATGGCTTCCTCATCTCCAACATTACATTTAGGAATTCCTCAAGGAATTATTCCTTATATTTTCTCCTAAGCAAACTTATACACACTGAGAACTTTACTAACCACAATAGGTACACGGCTGGCACATGTATATATCTGCTAAGACCTCCACTCTGCCATGGGCATATTCAGGCAACTGATTACATGCCACTTAGGCTAGAGGCAGGGGGACAGGGGGATGTCTTAAAGAAACTTCAGTCTCAACTTGGCCAAACTAAACTTATGAGTATGCTCTTCCAAACTGTCCTATTTCTTTGTTTCCTATTTCAGTCAAGAGCCAAGTTATCCACTTACTAATACAAAGAAGAAAACTAGAACTCCCATTTTCAACTATTTCTTTTTTTTTCCCCCACATCAGACTCATCATGAAGTGTTTGTTGTCCATGAAATCTCCTAACTAGTACCTTAATCATTTATCTTTCTTATAAGTGTGAAATACCCTAGTCTAAGCTACCAGTCTCACTAATATATTATAAAGTGCTACTGTATTCATCTACCTACATCTCTTATGTCCTTGTAATTCTTTCTCCACATGGCATAGGACATAAATCTGCTAGCATGATGTGAAACAGCTATTCTCGAAGTGTCATTTGGGGATCTATTTGAGGGGTCCACAAGACAGAAATGATTTTCTTAATACTACCACATTTTCACTCTTATTCATTCTCAATGCACTGGAGTTTTCCATAGCAACCTGACCTGTGCTATTGGAACAGAACAAACAGAGAAGCAGATGTTAGAATCTAGTTGTCCTCTATTAGGGCAAATATTAGAGGGATTTGCAAAAGCATAAAACAACATATCACTCCTCACTAATTCTTTTTTGTTTTGAGACACATAGTTTTTTTTTTTAAAAAAAATCCTGTTATTCATCTTAACATGTAATAAACTTATTTTGTTATTTTAAATGAAGTAATAAATACTTTAAAAATTTTCAGGTTTAATTTATAAAAATAGTAAGTATTAGTAGACATAATGCATTTGTAAGCAAAAGCTTTTTGGCGTTCTCAATAACTTTTAAGATTGTAGAAAGTTCCTGAGAGTAAGACATTTGGGAACCCTGGCCTAGGAGGCCATCCAAGGCTTGGCCACTACCTAACTTTCCAAATTTATCTTTCTCTATATCATTCCTCTCTTTTTCTACTCTAGCAACCTTGACTCCTCTCAGTTATTTGTTCTTGCCTTATTCCCTTCTAATATAGGTTACTCTGCCAGAAACTCTCTTTCCCACCCTTTTTATCCAGTAAACTTGAAGTCATTATTCAAATTACATCATCTCAGTTGTCATTTCCTTAGGCACGCCTTACTTAATCTTTTCAACTGGGTCAAATTTACTATTTTAGGATCTCATAACATTTGTACCTCTCATTCATTGTTATGGTTATAACAGGACATTTGTTTCTGCCATTATTTAGTGTCTGAAGGCCCACTAGCTAAAAATGCCAAGATCAGAAACGAAGTCTGTTTTTATTCAACATTGAAGCTCCAATGCTTAGTATAATACCTGACACCTAGTACAAATTTATGAAATGAATAAAATGTATGAGCTGGAATTATGCAACGGGCACAAAAATAGTCCTAAAACATGTGGTGTTACAAAGGGTAGAAGTAAAATATAAAATAAACCCAAGAGAGTTTCAAAGTAGGTAAGAATTTCACAAGGATTTAGACGAAAAGAAAGGAGTCTAATTATCCATCTAGAAGAGAAAATGAGGGGAGAAAGGCCCAGGGATAGAAAATCACCAATTGAAAAATTATATTTATCAAGAAGTGAAAGTACAATTGACCCTTGAGCAATGTGGGGGTTAGGGGCATTGATCTTCCACATAGTTGAAAATCTGCATATAACTGTTGACTCCCCCAGAACTTAACTACGAATGGCCTACTGTTGACAGAAAGCCTTACTGATAACATAAGCAGTTGATTAACACATATTTTACATGTTATGTGTATCATATACTATATTCTTATAGTAAAGTAAGCTAGAGAAAAGAAAACATTAAGAAAATCACGAGGAAGAGAAAATGTATTTATAGTATTTATTGAAAATATATGCATATAAGTGGATCCACGCAGTTCAAACCTGTGTTTTTCAAGCAGGGCCAACTGTTTATTAAAGGGAGTAGCAAGAGATAAGACTAGAAAGACAATCCAGACCTAAATGTTTAGGCCCTTGGATGTTAACCTCAGGAACTGGAGCTTCAAACCGTAAGGAGTGAGTGGGGAATCCAAGTGCCCGTGGCAAGGACTGGAAGGAAGCAGTGCATTTTGGACGCATCCATCTAGCAGTGCTTGAGACACATTAGAATGGTGGTGGTGAAACTAGCTGCGGGGCTACCTGGACTTCTGCACAAAATTCTTCTGAAGGACTTGTGTCCACATGAAATCTCTTTTCAGAGATCAGGGATGACTTACATGGTAAAATGATAAAAACTTCAGTAGAGTGGGCTTTCCTTTTCACGGTCTTCTGTGTTATTTCCTGAAGCTAAAGAATGTTTTTACAATGCAAGGTGAATACAGATTGTGTATGTCGGTGCCCTGAGCAGTGGTTCTGGAAACTGCATGACCTGGTCTGGAAAGCTAGACTTGTGCACCTGGTCATGTGATGTTTCATCCCTTTATGGTGCATTCACCAACTGCGTTGTAAATGTCTTCACTCCAGATTGAATTTTTATATACTTGGAGTCATGTTGGAACCTAAACTCCAATAACTTGAACTGAAATGAAAGGTGAGACATATTTTTTCATTTTCTCTTAAACAAGTTTATAGTCACTTTGCCTCAAGGCATCACAGTAACAGTGAGCTCTACAAATGATTGTTCTACAGACAGAGCATGTGAGCCGAGTCTGTTTTAAAAATTGAACAAATGAGAACATGGAGCTTTGTGTCCTGGAACTTGGCTAATCATTTTTCATGGGGGCTTTTTTGGAGCTTTAAGTCGCTACACAAATGAGGACTCTGAGAAGAAAAGCCATTAGCATTATGGGGAATATTTCTACCCTATAGAAATTAGGTAAAGATTATAAGGTTTTAAAAAGAAGAACCTTATAATCTGTTATCTTTTAAGGTGCTGGAATGCATTTGATACATCCACTCTGTGGGGACTACCATTTATTTATTGCTTACTCTAGGCTAGTACTATATTGGGTTCTTTAAATGTATTCTCCAACTAACACCCATAAAACCTTGGGTAGCAGTAGTCTTATTTTTATCTTCATTAAAGAAATGGTGATTCTGAGAGTTACAAAATTTAAGTAACTTCTCCAAGTTCACATAGCTAGTAAATGTTAGAGCTGGGCTTTTTAAACCCATTCATTCACTCAAATAAGCCTTTGGGGAATCACTAGTGAATAAGAGCCCTGTCCTCACGGAGCTTATATTTTAGAGGTAGAGAAAGATTGAGGCAGTCAGCAAGCAAGTAAATAACTAAACGACATGCTTTCATGGAAACATGAATCTATGATGAAAAACAAAGCAAGGTGAGGACAGAGAGTGAAGGGATAATTTTTTATTCTATTTTGATAGTGATGAAATCAGTCTTCCTTGGGCAATGACTTCTGGTTTAAGCTCTGATATGAAAAGAACTTGGAAGTTACCACTCCTGTCCTCACAATTTAAAAAAGCCCTCCGCCCCCGCCACCAAAAAAAGTTAATGACTTTTCTTAGATCTAGCAAAGAATTGAGGTCACAGTGGTTTGTACCACTACTCTGAAACCTGGAGGGATAAGTGAATTGAATACAGAGAACCACAGCTATGATCAGCTAGAGCAGTGGTCCCCAACATTTCTGGCACCAGGGACTGGTGATCCTATGAGAGTATAATGCCTGACCATCTGAGGTGGAGCTGAGGCAGTGATGCTAGCGCTGGGGAGTGGCTGCAAATACGGATGCTTTGCTCACTCGCCCGCTCACCTCCTGCTATTCCGCCCACTTCCTAACAGGCCACAGACCCATACAGGACTGCAGCCCTGGGGTTAGGGACCCTTGAGTTAAAGTAAAGTGAAAACCTTGGAGCCAGAAGCAGATGAGAACACTTATATGGTCTGCATATAGACTAACTTGAGAATTAAAACTTCTAGGGGTCCAGTTTTAGAAAGGTCCCCATATTTCATAAGTATTATTCCCAATAGTCCTACAAGGTTCACAGGGTTCTCATAGAAAAGGTAAGAGAGAAAAATTCTTCCTGTTTCAAGCAGAGAAAGGGGAAATTAACCAGTTTTAAATATATATCTGGATAAATATATCTGGATAATCTTTTGCAATATGTATATAATACATGTCTGCTATTGACAATTTTTTTATTCTGAAAATGTCTTCATTTCATATTTATTTTAAAAATGACTTGATTGAATATAGAATTCTGCTTGATGTTTTATTTTGTTTATTCAACTTCTTAAAGATATAACCTCAATATCTTCTCACCTGCATTTTAATATATATATAATATATATGAATATATGCATACTGCTTAAGACTGCTAAATGCAACATCTGGATTATCTTAGGTCAGTTTTTTTTTGTACGTTTACTTTTTTCTTGAATATGGTTCTCATTTTCCTGTTTCTTTGCATACCTAGTAATTTTTAATGTTTACTGGACATTTTTAATGGAACATTAAAGGGACCCTGTGCTCTATCATATTGCTCTGAAGAATGTTGATTCTTTTTCTAACAGGAAGTCTTTATTTAACTGGACAAGCACCCTGAATGTGTGTAAGCTTTTTTGTTGTTGTAGTTAGAGTGGGTCACTTAGAAGTTCAAAGTGTTTTTAAAAACCCTCTAATCATGCTGGAACTTAAACCCCAAACATTGTCTTTTTTGTGAATCTTGCCCATGTTCATTTTTAGATATTGGTGAGGTGGATCTGGAGTAGATTTTGCTCTAGAGTGTAGTTTGAATCTCTAAGGCATGCACTGTTTGTGTTTCACCTGGACGCCCATGCTGCCAACCAGATCTCTCCATGCTGGCTGGCACGAAACTCTGGTCTCCCGTAACTGCTGGGCCTCTGTTTTCTCCATTCTACTCTCATCCCCATAACAGTTACTTTCTGGTAAATCTTGTATAGTATCAGCCTGTGCATGTGCTTCCCAGACTTTGGCCAAAGACTTATGGGAATGTCCACACACACTTCTGGAATCCATTCTGGCCCCAGGTCAGTCATTTCTGGTATCCTTCCCTGAAGAGTTCTATAGCTGTTGCAACCTCACACCCTGATATCTGTCACCCCATCACAGCAGAACCACTGTGTCCTTTCCGGGCTCCATTTATCTAGTCTTTTTTTCTGGGAAATCGTCTCTCTAGATAGAGATACCGTGGGGCTCCCTTATTCCCTAACTTTGTCCAGTTCTATAGTTGTTTGTAGTAGAAGGACTACACCATCATCAAGTACTGTTATAGCTAGAAGTTGAAGTTTAATATTATATTATTATCCATTTATCTTTATTTATTTATTTATTTCAATTTCAGTTGACATTCAACATTACATTAGTTTCAGGTATACAGCATAGTGGTTAAACATTTTTACAACTTATAAAGTGATTCCCCGTTATTTAATTGAATATATTTTGTTTCCAACTTTACTGTAAGTCTCTTGCAGGCAAACATTAGTTCTCATATTTTATTCAAAACTTCTATAACCTTGGATTTGTGAGCATATGTTTGTTTCTTTGTTAATTCATTAATTCCAGAAATTTTTATTGAATACCCATTTTATGCTAGGTACTGTACTAGGTACTTTTAAGGGTAATTAACATAGGACTTCTGCCTCTATTAGTTCATAATCTAACTGGAGATGTGCTGTATTTTGTAGAATAGACACATAAATTAATTCTTAAGAGAATATAGTTTGTATCTACAAGTAGAATGGAGGAGATTAGAGAAAAGCATTTCCCTTAGAGAGTCAGAGAAAGCACTGTATTGTTGGGATTAAAAATCGTAACTTAATTGAATTATTCAACATGAGTAGAAGTCCTTCTCTGGAAAAAAAATGGCATCTAAATAAGTTTATGTAAAATAAGGAAAAGAATAATCTTGTGACAATGCTGTTCATTGCAGGATGGAACCATCAATAATTACCTATGCTGTTGGTAGAGGAAAGGAATTATTTCATGTTTCTGATGAAAATGGCGCATCCGTGAGTGCCATTTCTTTAATTCTTAGTCTCTTTATGCAGTACATAAAGGGTCTTGTCATAGCTCTATTTTCTGTCATATTGAAAACATTGCCTAGTTATTAATTCTTCTATGTGCATCTCAGTTTCTTCCAAAGTCTTAGTAAAGTACCAATTAATATTTTATAATCTCTGAAGTGCTCGTTTCTGTGATCGGATCTGTAATTCTTTTACAGCTGGCTCTGCACATACTTGGCACTATTGTAGTCAGTGCTACCACTGATCGATGCTGTAGGAACTGAGGGCATGTGGTGAAAGGGAAGGTAAGAAGAATACCTTAAAAGTGCTGGACCAACATGCTTTATTACTCAGGTTTTGTGAAGATGTTAGAACCTGCTTTATATATACAGTCAATCAACCATCAATATTTATTAAGCGCCTGTTTGAGAGAGATAAAAAGAGTATCAGACATAATTTTCATCTTGAATGAGTGTTTACAAAGTTTCTGATATCGAATATTAGTTGGGAAAACAAGACACCGATATGAAACAGCCCTGGATTTATCCCCCAAATATATTGAATACTTTCAGTGAGCAAAGTACTATGGAAGTTCTGAGAAGGTAACAAAGAAAAATAAGACAGAACCTATATCCTAAAGATGGTTGCAGTCTGGCAGGGTAGTGAGATATGCAAAGAAGATGGTTAGGACATAAAGCAGAATGGAGTAGATACTAAAGCAACATATAAACTTCATTGAGTACTTATCATATGCCATGTATTAACTCACTTAATCCTCAACACAATTTATGGTGTGAGTACATCATTATCCTCATTTTACAGATGAGAAAATTGAGACATAAAGATGTGTGAAGTAACTCGCTCAAGATAACATAACTAGTAAGTGACAGAGCTAGGGTATGATCTCAGGCCATCCAGTTTCTACATTGTTCAAAGAAAGTTATAATGGAATGCAGAGGAGGAAGCGGTTTATTCTTAGTGACAATATGATGCTGAGAGACTTGAAACCATTATGTCAGATTATCATTAGTAGTTAATTACTAGTGATAAAGTGCAATTGGTCCCCCACTGCGTAAGAAATACATAAATTCAGGAAATACAATCATCTTCTGTTCTCAAAGCTAACACAAAGTCTCATGACAAAATGGTGTTGAATATCTACAGAAAAGAGTTCATTATTCTCATTTCTACCGCCTACCCACCGTCCCTTAAAAGATCAAGAATTATTGTAAGAGAATATTCAAGATCATACAGGTCCCTTAGGACTTGTTTCTCCACAATCTTGTAATTATTTACTCAGTTCCTCTGGTTCTTTAATACAAATATAGTTTTACTTCAAGAGTACACATATCTCTCCAGTCAGCGGAAATATAAATTCCTCTTTATAAATTATTAATTTAACTCTATGGCTTAGAACTAAGTATCCCATGAATCTTGTTACCATGAATTAATAATAATTCTGTACATTTGTATAATGCTTTACAACATTCTTTCACATAAATTATTTAATTTCCATAGCAGTGTAGTGTGTTGGGTAAAGTTGATATTAATATAACCATGAGGAATCGAAGACTTTGGAAGTTTCAGTCATTTTCTTGAGTTCACGTGGCTGTGGATTGTTGACCTCAACTTAGAACTAATCCAGTCTACTTTTCTCTCTCTCTCCCTTCCACTAACTGAGCCTGATCATACCTGAGAGATCAGAAGAATTTCAGTTTTTGAAAGCATAAAGATGGCAATCACAAGTGGAATGATGTTGAATTCAGTAGTGTGCAGCAGCCTATAAGACCTGGCCAAAAAGGCATCATCCAGGCAGCCTCAGCCATTTATTAGAATTATGCCAAGTGGCTTAGAACTTCGGTGTAATAGCATGTTAGAGGTGGGAGAGATCAGTGTGCATGGACTTACTCGGAGGCAGGGAACTGTGGTGGACTTTGAAGGAGGAGTAGAATTTGAATAGGTTGATATGAGAATTATGTCTTCCTGGAGATCAGCTAGGAAGTATATAGTTGATGTGAAGAAGGCTTCAATTATGGGATTGGTATAACAATGGAGAGAAAAGAGACATTTAAATAAGGAAGTGTTTTGCTATAGTGACAAACTGGATTCAGAGGATGAGGCAAAGAAAATTTTAAAGCCAATTTCAAAGTTTATAGTCCAGGAGGTAAAAAAATGTTGCAACCTCTAGCAGCAAAGAATGGTCAAGAAAGGGAATACATTTTAGAAAAAGGAGATTTTCCTTAGCTCCTTAAGTGTGGCATGATGTTATTCCTGAGGAGGATATCAATGAGGAGAAATCTGACAGGCCAATTAGAAAGTAATGTAGGAAGAGCTTGGTTTGGGAGACAATGACAAGCAGTGACATTCGATGCCATCAGATCTGGAGTAAACACAGGAGCATGAATGAGAGAAATGAGAAATAAAAGCAAAAGTTCAATGTTGGAGGCTTGTGGAATTGCCTATCTTAGGTGCCGAAAGAGACCTAGAAGGACAGAAGCGAGACTAAGAAGGAGTGATCAGAGAACTAGGAGGCAGCATGTCAGTGACTCCAGAGAAAGAGAAAGGATCAAGAAATTGCAGAGATCAATAGTTAAAAAAATAGAGTCAACAATAAGAATTTAGAAGGAATATGCCATTGGATATGATGATATTGTAACCGGTGGAATTTGGGGGAAATAATTCAGATGCAGTAAATTAATTATTAATTATATCTACCACTGTCAGTAGAGAAGTGTTTTGTCTGTAAGGTTCTACATTAACATTTTGTGCTGTTTTAAACATACAGTGTTAGAAAGTCAGTAGACCTACAAAGAAATTTGTAGAATTCATCCTGAAAGCTACTGATAGAAATACGACCTTTAGAAATTTTACCCATTTGAATGCAATTGGAGTTTGGAAAAGTTAAAAATATTTATAGCAAGAGTGAAATTTAAGAATTAAGGAAAGTACAAATTTTGCAAAATATTGAAAATTCCCCCAAATCAAAATGAAAAAGAAAAAAAAAGAGTACTTGCAGTCATCCTAAATAAGTTGTGTACTTTCAAGCACCTGGTGCTGAGGAAATTTTAGAAACAGTATATTTAGCCCTAATTTTACCAGCTCATTATGCATTTCTATCTTCTTAATTCTTACTTTATTGCTAGAGAGATTTGCATAAAATGATACTTTTAAAAATTTCATCTGTTTCTCCTATTTATTTCTTTACCTGAAGTCATAATCATATTTCCATAAGAATAAATTATGATTTCACAAACAGAGGATTATAGCTTTGGGAGGATAATTAGATGCCAGAAAATGAGGTTCTTAAAATGAGGGTCTTGTTTATAATATCAAGTATTTGTGACAAACACAATGAGTAATAATGAAAATGTGTCGCAAAATGTGACATGTTATGTGAGCGATTGTCTAAATTCTGCTGAAGGGATTTCTGGCATCTTTAAAACTTTTCTGCTATGGTACGGGTTTAAAAATAATAGAGCAGCTCAGCCTGGCCCTGTCATAAAGAGTTCACATGAGGAGATATTTCTTTTCTGGCTTAAATCGCTTCTGTAATTTTATGCAGCTATCACCATTACTGCTACAGAGACTTCATTTGGATTACAAGGACCTGTGATGCCAAATGTCAGCAAGTGAAATATACCTACATGATACTAATTCCTGTGATGATCAGTGCTAAGTAAAATTCCAGTTACTTCAACCCATAATCGAGATTCAAGAATTCTATAAAATTACTGAGAAAACAATTGCTCCGGATTTCTCATGGAACTCACTTTCTCAACCCCAACATCTTATATCCACCTGGGAATAGAAATCCCATACGTGTGCCAGTCTGCTCAGCGGTGAAAGATGAGCTCTAAGGCAACGTGGATGGAATGTTGCTTTGTTCACTGTTATGTCTTCAGTGCTTAGCATTGTGCCTGGCACCTTGAAGAGAGAGAGAGAGAGAGAGAGAGAGAGAAAGAGAGAGAGAGAGAGAGAGAGAGTGTGTGTGTGTGTGTGTGTGTGTGTGTGTGTGTGTGTGTGTGTATATAATCTTTTTGACCTGTGACTATAGGAAAATATTTCCCGATGCTATGCTTTTTCAAGCTAGGAAGGAATCACATAAGCTAGTGTGTCTCTTATGGTTTGGCTGCATGGGTGTTTTCCTACATGTCTGCATGTGTGTCTCCTGCACTACTAGTTCTGGTTATATGGTTACCTAGAAGTGATCCTAAGCTAGTGTTGCTGAGCTCCTCCTCAACAGAACACTGGCTAGCCTTTATTTAAATCCTCCTGGCGTAGAAATATTTCTCCATAATATTCTTCCTACCCATATGCCATCTCATTGAAGATGGAGACCAGAGGTCATATTTCAATATGGATGTGCTTTATGAGGTTTGGCTTTTAAGTTTGTGGACGAGGAGGAAAAACATGCTAGAAAAATGAAAATCATCATTTTGTTTTATTGAAAATATATGACAAAATTCTTGTCATCCGAAGAGGCAAAAGATATTTTAGCCAGAAATGTAAGAAAATAGTATTTTTGATGTGTTAGTTAATTAATAAATAAATAGCGACAAATTAGTTTTCTGCATATTGCAGTTTGTCATTTTTTAAAAAAATTTGTAACTGGTTTGAGATTTCTGTACTTGTTTCAAACATTTGGTTTAATATCTAATTTTATGTTTATAATTTTGTATTTTTTTTTAAAAAAGAGCCACCCAAATTATATGAGCTTTAGGCAACAAAAAAATCTGTTTCCTGTCCCATTTGGCCTTGTGTTTGCATTTCTCTAATAGAAAGAGCCTACATATCAGCATTTTAGTTGATAGGAAAGGAAAATGGGTAAAAGGTCCTGGCATTTCCTTTGTGCCTACCTGAGAGAAGTAAGAAACCTTTACGCAATATTCTGGGGCAATGAGCTCCTGGTCACCACTATTAAGAGGTTGAAAGAAGCAAAAAAATAATATATACATGTATGTATATACATATGTGTGTATATGTATATATATATATTTTTTTTCTCTCCCAAGGAAACTTTTTAGGTTTTCTGATCTTACAGATGTGGTTCAAAAAGTGCTGAATTTGGAATTGAAAGATTTGAATTATTATTTCTGACCTGCCTCTTATTAGCTGTGGAAACTTGAGGAAATCATCTCACTTTGTTCATCCTCAATAGTCTCTTTCTCTCAAATGTGGTTTTTATTGTTACTAATTTCAAAGATCTTCTTAGGCTCAAATGAGATAACATATGTCAAAAATGCATTGACATGGTAAAGGTGTACGGATTTAAGTTGTTATTGATATATGTTACTTCTTAGAGAAAACACTTTCTGAGATGGAATAGGAAAGTACCTCATTTACCCGTCTTTAATTTGGGGAATAATTGTGGGCACTAGGATGACTGTTTAGAAAGATGAGAAGTTGGGTGACATAGAGTCAAAAGAGAAGGATCATCGGTAGCATTCCAGCTTTGACTTACCTTAAGTCGTGTTTGTGAATGTATCTCATCTAGTTTACCATCTGGCTTGTGTCTAGCAACAACCATTTAATTATTTTTGACATTTTAAAAAATTATATTAATCCATCTATTTGATGGTGACTCTATTATTCAGAACTGTTGCTACACAGAACAACCCATATCAAATGATATAGTAATTGCTCTTATTTTTACTTTTATTTTTAGGATCAATTGCACATTTTATGAGGAAATATCATTATGGGTGGCCATACGGTAGAGTAGAAAGATCATCCTACTAGGAATGAGGAAATTCTGTTTAATTGCAGCTTTTGAAGTAGGTCATATACTTCCTCTGAATTTCATCGTCTTTATTGGTAAAATGATATCAGCTCAACTTAACCAAAAGTATTATGAAAACCAAATAATATGGCATACATTTTGAAGGATTTTGCCAGTTATATAAAGCCTATCTAATTAAATGGTGATATTTGCTAAGAACTTCTAATGAAGAGGCAGTTAAATAAATTAACTATGAGATTGAGAAATACAGAAATCAGCAGATGCAAAATCTACTAATTTGATTATTTCTAGAGCCATTAGCTTGTGATATATACAAATGCACACACATAATAAAAATAAATGAAAAACACTCCCATCTAAAATTGCCTTTTCCTTTTCTAGATAGTCTCATAATGACAATCTGGCAACTACTAATTCCATCTAAGAAGATTGTTTGAAGCATTTAATCAATCTCATAAAATGTGTATGTATGCTGCTTTTGTAATTATGACCAAAAAAGGAGGTGCTGAATATATTTTGTCTCTTTTCTGATTCTCAGACAGAGCCACTGGCAAGGATTCTGGACCATAACACCCCACAATGCACTGGTGATGACTTTCCATCCAGACAAATATCAGCTAAACACAGTATACAATCAGCTGCTCACATTAGAAGAAGCAAATCAGAAAATTGCTGTTCCTTAATCACAGAACTGAAAGAACTATGTAGGTAAAATGACAGGTTATTAATTCTGGTTTGGAAAGCATGAATAGGACTTTTGATAAACCTTAATTTTCTTTTGGCTCTTCAGAAATGGATAAGTCATTTAAAATAAAAATAGATGTTGTAGTATAGGACACTCATTTCTCCTAGTATTTATTATTTGGAGAAAAAGTGGTTCTTTAATGATGAAAAATAATGATGACGTGTTCACATGAATGCTTCGAAATAGCACACAATTTATTCTCTGATGCCTCACTAAGCTCTAGATTTGAAAATTATTTGTTGTAATTTAAGTAAACCTTCGGTATATAAAATTTTAATTGAAAAGATATGATATTTCATTAAGGGTTGTCACATATCACTATTGTTGCCAAATGAGGCTTGGCAGTATCTCCAAGACATTTTTCTACCGACTGGATTTTGTCTCCAACTTGAGCCAAATAAAGCCTTAAAGTTACATATTAGCTATCGTTTATTACTTAAAAGAGATTATATCTATATACGTACAGACACGATATACATTTATATGTTTTTATAGCATTTATATGACTTACATTCATATGAATATTATCATCAGTAATTTCATTACAAAACTTCAGTGGTGTTAGAATAATTATCAATTTTTAAATTTCTTGCACCTGGAAAAGTATTTATAGTTCCATGAATTAATCTATACAAAATGCTGTGACAGTAAGATACAAAAAAGGGAAAAAAGGAGGAGAAAGTATTTTGGAAGTAAATATACCCTGGAATCCGTCTAAAATGTATAAGCAAGAAAATGAAAGAAAACACTTTTTTGGTTTTGCAAATTCTTTTTTTCCCATTGGTGAGATAATGAGTTTTATTTTCTTTTTTTTTCTGGAGTTGACAAATTCACCTTGGGGAACCACAGTGAGAAAGGCATATGTACACGATCAGTGCATTTAATTAGGATCCCATAAAATCATATATAACTTGACTGTGTTCTCTGCAAAGTATGTGAGGGCCAAGGAGCCAATAGGATTTCTCTGCTTTGATTACTCTAGAACTTACTGAAGTGGTTAGTGAGCACATAGTTGACAATAGTAGGTTCAGTGAATAACTTAATTCACCTAGAGAATACCACTCATGTAAATCCACACTTTATTCCATTTGCACCAAACCTGGGCATTTACTTTGAGATACTGAATTCATCTAACAATTCATCTTCAACTGCTTCTTCTTCCTCAAAGCCTCGGGATGATGCCTGATGCCACCAACACCAGCAGCATGGCGGCCATCAGTGTAGCAGTAATAACGTGCTTCCAGATGCTTCTGTATAAGCTGCTATCACACTGGGCTCCTCAGGTAATTACTCCTGTCCATATCCTCAAGGATTCACAGTTTGTAAGAATCTCAAAGAACAGAAGCCCAAATTAAGACAAACATCCAAGGTCTTCTGCTTATTTCTCATGTTTTAATACTTTTGGGGAAAATCATACAACTGTCCAAAAGAGATCCTGAAGAGTATCTTATTGAGCTTTCTAATTTTCTAGTCCTGTCAGACACTTGACACTAAAGCTTTTTTTTTTTTTTAATTATTGTTATTCACAAGCTGAAAACATTTTCTCCTTTATAAGAGATTGACACTTGAATTTACTTTTAGAGCAGGCTGTCTCTTTGTTTTGGGGAAAAAACACACCTGATGTATCCTTGAAGACCGAACTTATAATGCAGACATGCCCCTCAATTTTCCTGATGGAAAACTAATTTTTTAAGTGCAGCTCTTGTAGCTTGAGATTCTAAATGAAAGTTGGTAAATTCTGTGGGAGTCTGAGGCAGAGCTGTGGCTCTAAGATGTTGGTGGGAGTATGTGGGGAGATTTCCTTTTCATGATACAAACAGTTTGTGTCTGTAAACTCAAATCTTGTGTCTACACATATGTCTGTGCAAATGAGAACATAAGACATAAGAGAAAGCGGGGAGAGAGAGAGAGGGAGGGAAGGAGGAAGGGGAGAGAGAGAGAGAGAGAGAGAGAGAGAGAGAGAGAGAGATATGGAGGGAGAGAGAGAGAGAGAGAAATCTTTTGTTTGAGCAGCTTTTCACCTGAAACGGGAGGGCATGATATGGAAAATCAACAGGAAGGATTGATGTTCTTTCATCTATGGGAAAGCAAGATTATGAGAAAGGATCGTAGTCTTTGCTTGGCTTAACTTGGCATGGCTTGTTTGGCCAACCTGCCACACAAGAACAAATAACCCAACATACTGACCATATGCTGATATAATTGTTGTTTAGGGACCAAAGGCTAAGTACACCTTGTGGTGATCATTACCAATCACTTGCTACACCCAAACAATGTTCTAAGTGCCAACTGTCACCCTCACAACAACTCTCTGAGTTGGGAACAATAACTCCATTTACAGAAAAGAAAACTGAGTCTTACAGAGATAAAATAACTTTCCCATGTCTCCAGAGAGAGAAGGTTACAAGCTGGGAGGGAGCTGCACTTCCAGGGTTGGTGAAGCCAGGTAGCATACTTGTGTCTTTTCTGGGTCACCAAGGAAAGTAATCATTTATGACAACATGTAAGAAGGCCTCTCTCATAGTAGGCATCCCACCAGGCATAGGGAACTGAAAAACCATGAAAACAGCCCAGGTGAAAGGACCAGCCACAGGCATATGCCACACAGAATTAATTCACCTACGCTTGATTAGAATTCTGTTGGTCAGGTAAGATATTTTTTGGCACAGTTACCTTGTCTCCATCTCCTTTCTCTGAAAAATGTTTCCCACCAAATATTCAAAGATTGCTGTACTGTTGTCTTCTAAATCCATTATAATGTGTTGATTGATATGGTCCTAAACATAATACTATTACATTAATTTAGACATAGTTTTGAATAAACATAATAAACCTTATCTATTTTTACTCGATATCTTTCTACCTTTCTGAAGGCAAATACTGTTCTTACTTCTGGGGTGTGTGTGTGGGTGTGTGTGTATGTGTGTGTGCGTGTGTGTGGTATCTGGCTTTTTAAAAAAGTATTGAATTTAAGTGGCGAGAGTAGATATCCTTGTCTTGTTCCTAATCTCAAAGAGAAAGTATAACTATCTATTAAAAAAGATATTTGCTGTAGATTTTTTTAAAAATAAATACCCTATGGAAGATTAAGAAATGTCCCTTCCATTTCTGGTTTGCCAGGATTTTCTTTTTAAGCCATAGATCAATATTCAATTTCATTAAACTTTTTTCTACCTTTATTGAGATGATCATATGATTTTTCTCCTTTACTCTGTTTAAAAGGGCAGAATACATGATTTTCTAATGTTAAATCAACATTACATTTCTGAAATAAATGCTCCTTTGTCATATATTGCATTTATTATTGACATAGTTTTGTTAATATTTTCTTTAGAAATTTTTGCATCTATGTTCATGAATGAGATTGACCTGTGTTTTTCTTTTCTTGTACTGTTCTTTTTGTGGTTTTATATCAAGATAATGATGGCCTCATAAAGAGTTGAAGAGTGTACCCACTTTTTTCATTCTCTGGAAGAGTGGATGTACCATTGGTGTTATTTCTTCCTTTCGTGTGTGGCAGAATTCACTGGTGAAACCTTATAAGTCTGGTGTTTTCTTTGTAGAATGATTATACAGTTCAACCTCTTTATTTACAGAAGGAAAAAAATAATAATAAAGCCAGGGAAAAGAGTGACATATTTAGTACCTGAGAGCCCTAAGCACTTTACTTACCTCATGTACCTGAAATTATTGGAAATGTTTTTAATAGTTAAAAGAATATATAGGTTTTTCTATTTTTCTTTCTCAGTTTTATTAATTATATTTTCTAGGAATAGTTTTGCTTCATTTAAAGTTTTATATATCAACAGAGTTGTTTATATACTCTTTTTTAATATCTGATCTATAGCAATATTTCCTTTTTGTTCTTAATATTGGTTACTTGGCTTGCTGTTTTATTTTATCTTGGTCAAGTCTCTTTGGCGTGCATCAAATATATGAATTTAGTTCAATTAATTTTGGCTTTGTTATTGTTGTTTATTGCTATTCTTTGTTGCTGTTCTGAGTCCAATGAGGTGCCCAGAACTTAGAGGGGGTGGCTTCATAGTGTGACCAGGGAGGCAGTGAGCTAGGCATGTGGCACAGAAACAGAGCCACTAGACTTCAAGAAACCAACATCAGCGAGGATATCAGGACAGCCCAGAGAGGGTGGATGTTAGAGATCTTTTCTTTGAAAATCACATGAGTCTTTGAGATTCAAATGCAGATGGAGAAGGAACTTCAGTAATGACCAAAAAGGAATTCTCTTCCCCTCCCAGAAGTGCAAGCTAGGAGTTAGAATTGTGTTGGTATAATCAAGCTTTTTATGGACTTAGCTTTATACCATTTCATTTTCGTTTTTGTAATTTTACTTGGCAAAATCAAAATTTTTATGGACTTAGCTTTATATCCTCTCATTTTCAGTTTCCCATGTAGAAGGGGTCCAGATTCTTACAGGAGTCCTGCTGCCATCTGGCCTAAGCGGCTTGCTGCCCTTGTTTAGCTATCATTTACTCTTGAACAATTATGCTTCCACAGCTGAGAAAGGGTTATTTTAGAAATAAGTAAATAAGGTGTGTGTGTGTGTGTGTGTGTGTGTGTGTGTGTGTGTGTGTGTGTGTGTGTGTGTTAGTTGGGGATTTTATTGTAATTTTTAACTAGTCCAACTTTAGGTTTACATATCTCAAAGGAGCATGACGAATATTTGGCAATTAATGTTTGTAAATCACCTTGAGGTCCTTGAGGAGAAGAGATGCTATATAAATGAATAATGTGGTAATGAAAATAATAATACATGCACTTCCATTCCCAAGCCAGTTGCCTGAATTAGGTTTTGAAGTTTAAGGAAAGCTGTACAAAATGTAGCTATCTAAATAAGAAAAGATTTTTTTACCCCCCACTTAAGTCATGATGAAAAATATCTGTGAAATACAGAATACAAACATAACCTCTGACTGTGATTTATAATACATTTATGAATATTTATCACTTAGATAAGTAACTATTTCACTATTTGTGTGTAGTTATTAGATCAAGAACTAAAGACTGTAATCATTTCTTTGGGATGATATTATGTGGACGCTAATTGGTGGTTGTTTCAACATAATTGCTGAATGTTTCTAAATAATAAATTATGGTTCTATTACTAATTCAAGTCTTGTCAATGGCGTAATGAATATTTCTGCAAAGATTTTTAGAAATAATTCTTTTAAAAGGCACACAAATAAAAAAAGCTAAGGTACCCTCAAACCACAAAATAAATTACTTTCTCCCTACTTGACCACCTTTCATTTCCTTTCAGTATCAAAGGTCAGCAATCAAATGCCTTTGACAATGTGCCTCCATTCCGGTGCTGCACAAATGACGGGGAGAAGAAGAATATACTGTTTACTTTATGAATGCCACTAAATCCCACCATTTTGTATTATGGTCAGTTGATATTGAAAGTTCTGAAAATGGCATCAAACTTCACAGAACAAGTAAAAGTGAGTTGTTTCCATAATCATACAAGTAAGTTAGGGCATTGGGTCTTTACTAAATAAGACTTTTAGGACTAAGATAATAGAAGATCCATTCTCTTAGATATGAACCTTTATTACTCCAATTTCACAACTCTCTTTATTTCCCACTTAGCCAATATTATTGTGAGAAAATATTGTGTTTGTTTTTGTTTTTTTTTGTTTGGTGGCTGTCTGCTCCAATAAGAATGTAAGCTCTTTGGAGCCAAACCTTGTCTGTCTTCTTTAAATGTATTCCCAGCACTCTTAGTTTTTCTATCACATGATAAATACAAGATCTCCAACCTCTAGAGAGCTTGTTAAATATTTAACAGTATACTGCTTGTTGGAGTAGAGAAGAAAATAGAAGGTGACTTGATAAGTCATGGGAAATCATAATATAAAATAATATAATGACAGTTCTTCTATACTGATATCAAAAGAGAAAGAGGAAGTATTTCTTAGACATTGGCAAATTTAAACACATAAAGAACAAGATATTCTTATAATTTTTAAAGCATTCTCACATAGATAATGTACTTTACCTCAAGTCTTGATAGTATGTGTCTCAGTTCCATCAGACACAATGGAAAGGAAAGTTTGAACAACTGAGAATCAATGTTGTTGGAAAAAGAAAGCTTAGATTCTACTTCCATTTCTTAATAACGGTTTGTGTACTAAAAGATTTATGTTGAGGTTGAGGATTGGGAGAACATAATTGAAGAACTCGCTAATCAATTCAAAATGTGCCTGGATTTGGGTAGAAATGAAGGTCCAAAGATAAGGCTTTAGAAACATGTGCTTAATTTTAGTTAAGGTTTAGGAGTAGATGCGACCGTAAATTCAGAGAGAAAGAATAGCAAGTTCTGAGAGCTGGAAGAAATTCCATCATTTAGAGGGTGAGGGAATATTAAAATTTTTTGAAAAAGTTACCCAATAAAAAATAATTGAAATAGGTAGGAATCTTGAATAGTTCAGAGCCACAAAAACCAATGGAATAGTCTAGAAGGGAATGTTAACCATCAGCTCTTGCAGGAAGGTCAAAGGTAGATAATGGAGCAACAACAGCTGATTTGGAAATTCAGGCTTAAGAGAAAAGTTTCCATTGAATAATAGGTATGAAAGCTAAATTACAAGGATTTACTAGTCGGTGGGTGCTTTGAGACAGTGAACAAGATTAATTTTTTTAAAAGCTGTATATAAAAAGGAGAGAAATAAAAGAGTTTCATGAAAGAGTAAAAGAGTTTATTTCTATGTGTATTTCATTGTTTAATTGTTTTAGAATGTAGAGAACAAGTATATTTATGAGTGGAGGGAATCCTACAAAGAAGAAAAGTAGTAAAAACTAAGACATATGATTTAGTCAAGGAAATACAGAGACAAGGGAAAGGATGAAGTTATACAGAGAGATTTGGGTGTAAGAGGAAGGAACTTGATGTATTTGATGTATGGTTTGGGCCTCAGTCAAATAGGAAATGAGGCCAGATGCTGAGATAAAATAGGACCGTTGCCATGACATGATTATGCTATAACTCCTGGAAACTGATAAACTCAGTTTCATTTCTAGGCTCTGCCACTTATTTTGTAACTTTTGAAAAGTTGCTTACTATCACTGAATCTACCCCCTTGGAAAATGGGATAATAACACCAATCTTGCAGAGTTGTTTTAAATTTAGAGATAATAGTAGCTAACGTTTGTTGAGCACTTTCTACCTACCAGGCCTCATTTTAAAAACTTTACGTAAATGAATTCATTTAGTTGTTAAATCAACCTCTTGAGGTAGGTTTTATCATTATTCCAATTTCATAGGCAAGGGAACTGAGGCATCCAAAGCTTAAGTAACATTCACAAGGTCACACAACTTGTAAGAGGCAGAGCTAGGTTTTGAACCCAGGCAGGTAGTCTGTACTGTTTCTCTAATGTATCTAAAAGAGCTTAGCATAATTCTTGACATACAGAACTTTCAATAACTAGGAATTGTAATGACTGCTAACTTTATTAAATCAAGGACTTATAAAATATGTTTTTAATTTTACACTAAGTTAAACCTGATAAAAAATCATCCAGAGAGGAATTAAACATTTGCTGAATACCATGGGTCAATTCTGAGGCCATACTTGAGGTTAGCTATATGTGGCTTTAAGTAGGAATAGATTAAGGTCCAGCTATGTCCCACAGTGTCCTAGATAACTAACTTTTCTCTTTAAATATATTTACTTATAATGCTTTAAGTAGGAATAGATTAAGGTCCAGCTATGCCCCACAGTGTCCTAGATAACGAACTTTATTTTCTCTTTAAATATATTTAATTTCTATATTGATTTCTTCCTAATGATATTAATTCAGGTAAAAATAGACAATAGAGGCTTCTTTTTTCAGTTAACTAAAATATTCTTTCCTAACTTCTTTTCTCTTGAGTATTTATAGAGTATAAAGATGTTTTTGGGGGATATTGAGGGACTTGTTTTTATTAATCATTAGGTGAAACTGATATCAACTGAAATATACGTCATCTGGAATCCACGGTGTCACCATCTTCTATTCTGGAACTCTGGCAATCTGCTTCTATATTCACCTTCTTGTTTAAAATCAGCACCGTTTATTTGCAGTAGCTGACTGAGTAATATGGTATACCTAGTACAAATAGGTAAGTCTATTAAGAAGCATACATTTGGCTTGAAGGATTGGAAACCTGATCGGAAAGTCCAAGGACCAAAGTCAAAGACAATAAGCAAATCTCAAATAGTGGCAAGTCTAGACTCTGGGGGCACCTTTCCCTTAGGGGTATTTTTCAATTCCAAAATAAGTAATCAAAATGCTAAACAATGTTTGACAGTTTTGTGTGCCTCCTAGAACAAGGGTTGAAGTCTCTGGCCTCTTGAAGATAGGAAAGTGTCTGATAGATTCTGTATTATTTCATATGGAGTGTCAAAGTTCTGATTCCAAGGAATAGGATGAATTAAAAATAGAACAGCCCTCATAGAGAATGAAACCTAGCACCAAATCACCCAACAGCAGAAATTGGGTTATGCTTATCCCAGATTGCTAGTGTTCCCAGGAACCTGGAAAACGCTAACCAAAATTCTGTCTGGAGATACATACCATCATTCTAGGTCTCAGACTATTTCCAAAAGCAATTTTTCATATCCAATGTTTGGCATTCAGTAAAATATAATTGATACACAATGCTGTGACACATATGAATGAGAACTAGGTGTAACAACAGAAAATAGAAACGTACTTTTATTTTTAGGTGATTACAATATTATAGTTATGAATAAGTTTAAAATAATTATGCTTATATGTTTAAGAAGAGAAAGAACAAGAGAGGGAATTTCAGTAAATAGCTGGAGACTATTTTAAAAAGGGAGATAGCAGAACTAAAAAAACAAAGGTATTTTAGGATTGAAAAATAGATTAAAAATTAAGATTTCAATGGATATATTTAAAAGTAGGGTAAAGACAACTGAAGATACAATTAGTGAAATAAAGGTAAGAAAAGCAAATAAGACTGAAAAACCGACAAAAAATATAGAAGAAAAGATTGGAGACAAAAAAGGTACAGTGACAAATTTTAACTTAATGTAATTAAGATCTGTAAGGGAAAAAAATGAGAATGGAATAGAAAGGATATATCAATAGATAATTGCTTTTATGCCCCTTCTTTCTCCAATGACAATAATACATCATGCCAGAGATTCTGAATCCAAACAAAATAAATAGAAAAGAAATCCACTTTTTAAACCTTCAGGCCTAACCTGTAGAAAATCAAAGATAAAGAAAATACAAATTCTGTGAGAGGATAGAGAGATTACATTAAAATGAAAAAGTAGCCCGATTCTTGACTTCTTAATAGAAACAAGTAATAAAAACCAAAAAGAATAAAATATTATCTTTAAATTTCTGAAGGAAAATTCAATCTAGGTTTTATACTCAGAAAAAAGTACTTAAACTTATGTATGATAATACTCATAACCTTCAAATGGCTGGTATTGAATCAATAATATTATAATAACTATATATGATGTCAGATGGTACTAGATTTATCAGGGTGATCACTTTATAAATTATATGTCCAATCACCATGTTGTACACCTGAAACTAAAATAATATTGTATGCCAATTGTAATTGAAAAATAAAAATTATTTTTAAAAAGACGAAAAAAGGCTGGTATTGAGCTTTATAATTTAAGAATATGGAAAAGCCAAAAAAATAATAGATTGGTCAGTCATCTCACATATCAAGGCTTGTGGACAATGTGAAAGACAGTCATAGAGTCTGGCAAATAAGATAACATTGAGTTATTTCTTCAAATCCTCATTAATTTATTTAGTAAATATTTATTGGGTACCTACTATGTGTGTGGTATTAAAAACAGTTAAAACACACTTTTATGAAGATAATGTTCTTTTTTTAATTTCTTTTTTTTAATGTTTATTAAGATAACATTGGTTAATACAATTATATCATTTTCAGGTGTACATTATAATTTGACATCTGTATATTCCATTGTGTGTTCTCCACCCAAAGTCCAGTTTCCTTCGGCTACCATACATCTGATCCCCTTTACCCACTTCACCCTCCTCCTACCCTCTATATTTGACCCCCTTTTT
>NW_006434835.1:21344663-21404860 GCF_000325575.1 Pteropus alecto
TTCATTTCTAGATTCTGTGTTCAATATCACTGATCCTTTCCTCCATTTTGGTTGACTCTATTTCCCAAGCTTGCTATTTCATTTTACAACTCTGGCAGTGTTTTGTTTGTTTGTTTATCTCCAGAAGTTCTATTTGATTCTTTTTGAGGGTTTCAGTCTCCTTGCTCTGCTCATCTAGTTGTTTTTTCAATTCCTGAAATTGTTGATACGACTCGTTTCAGAACTCACTGAGTTTTTTCAGAAGTACCATCCTGAATTCTCTATCATTTAAGTCGCATATTTCTATATCTGTAAGCTTATTTTCTGGAGATTTTTCTCTTTCTTTCTGAGATGCCCTGTCACCTTGGTGGTTCATGTGTTTAATGGACTATTTCTCCACCTGGGTATTAATGGAAGTGTATTCTGTTGTTTTTCCAGAAAGAAGATTTATTATCTAAAGGTCTCTCTTTAGCCTGCTGCAAAGAAAGCGCTTTTCTTTTGGTTTCCAGTAGGTTGGTGTCTAAGCTTCTTAGATCCCTGCTTTATATAAAGTCTTAATAACACTTTTAAAATTTTCTTATAGATATTTAATCACGCTCACTACCCTCAATTTCAGTCCCTGTCAGTGTCAGCGACAGTCTTGGCAGCATTTGCCGAGCATTGGGGCTCCGCGGTGTTTGGTCTTGGAGGGTGTGCGGGGGGGCCCTTTGGGTTGGGAGTTGGGGGCTGCAGCTCATCCTCGTTTTACAACCATGGCCTGTAAAAAACAACTGTTGTTTCTCTGTGATCCCATTCCGCTTCTCTGCTTTCTGCCCTGATGACAGGGCCCTGTCGCTGGCTGTATGTAACTCGCCGCATTTCCAGGCAGGACTGTATTGGGAAGTCGCAGTACCTTCTCCTCTCCACTTCCTCTTGCAGGGAGCTCCCACGGTTGCGAGAGGCAGCTTCTTTATTTCTCCCAGTCCACCTCCCTACACCCGGGGTTCTGACCTGTGGTAGCTCTTATGCGCAGATCCCACTTAGATGTACTAGTGTACAGTTTGGGTGTTTTTTGTTGGGTTTTAGATGTTCAGCTTACTGTTGTTTCAAGGGGAGAGGTCTGAGGACATCTCTCACTCTGCCATGTTTTCCAGAAATATCAGCTTATATTCTTATGATGAGAGAAAACAATAAAAGCAAAAAAATAAAAATAAAAGAAATATATAATACATTATCAGATAAGAGTGGGGTCTCAGAAGACACCTCTCAGTTGAAGTGGCTTTTAAACAGAGACCTAAAGTAAGCAGTGGCAAAACCCGTGGCAAAACCCATGTGGAAAGAGTATAATTATGTATTTGAGGACCATGATGCAGGGCAGTGCCTCCGAAGCAGTGCAAGAGAAGAGAATGCCGAATCAGCCAGATCCTATAGGCTGTCTGTGATCTTTGGGTTTTTTCTGTGATTGGGAGTGACAGAGAGGCCAGGGATCATTGGAAGATTTTTTTTTTTTTTTGATGAGAGTTAAATTTTAAAAGAATTTGGCTGTTGTTAGGAGAATAGACCACCAGAAGCACTGAAGAAGGAATTGAGGTGTTGTGGGAGACTGGCAGAAGTCTGTTTGCTAGATGCTGGTGGTTTGCACTGCAGAGGTGATGGTGTCCATGGTGATTCAGTATATATTTCCATTGTCTGCAAAAGGTTAATATATAGAGTATTTTGATTAAATGTTGGCATCTCTCCTGAAAGATATATTTAGAAAATATAAGTTGAATTTAAGCTTGGAGGCAACTTTAATAAAATCGTAGTAAATAAAAATTAAATCTCATTAAGGTGAATTATAGGAGCTCTAAAAATGTATCTTAATTTAGTGGCTTCAGATTATTTATTTTGTGTAATAAAGCACAATAGGTCACCTCTTCAGGTATGAAATAGCATTTTTTAAGAAAATAAATTCAAAATATATTTTCATGGTGCATTTTCAATATATCATTTGCTTTTAATTATGATCTATTCTAAATCAGTCACTATGAGAAGTTTCACAGCATTACAAAGATTTTTCTTAAAAAAAAAATTTTAAAAAGGTGTTCTGAAGATAATGAGTTTCTGATCATATGAACTCCAGAAATATTGGTCTAGTCCGGAATAAATTCATATTACTAAGTGGATGGTGAACTCTTTCTTTTTAGCTAGAAAATTATCCTCAGAAGATGTTTTCACAGAGCTGCTCTTTCTAAAGTAATAAGATCACCAAGTGTCTCTTTTGTGCAATCTGGTGTTCTTTCTCCTCTCACAGCACAGCTCCGGAGATTCTTGGAGAGTATTGGATGAGTCCACGCTAGTGTCTCAGGTCTGTCAGAGGAATCACCGTCTGGGCTGTAATTAAATTTCATCAAATAGCTGCAGTGAGAGATTATTTAAGCCAATATAAAAACGACAGTTAAGTCTTTTCATTCAGATGATGGAATTACATACAGAACTACTGAAATTCATAATCCTAGGATTAACCTCTAATTTTGAGATTAGCTTGCTTTTTGTGTCTCAACACAGTGTCTTACTTCACTTTCAAATTCGGAAGTGTTTAAAAAATGATTTTTAAATGGCGTCCCCTGAGTTCATTATTAAATCTTATTCTAATCCTGTAATAAGATTAATTAACTGATGGAGAATTTCCTTTTTAGAATTCAAAAATAAATTATTAGAAGTTTATTTTAAATGAATGTCAGATATACCTAACTTTGAATACAGGGGTAGACTTTTTTTTTAAATTTTAAATTGAGAAGACATTGAACATTGATAACTAGCCCTGCGTTTATGGGGAAAGCTTCAGGGAGTGTTATGAAGATATATCAAACAGATTTGTTTGTTTTGATTTTTTTCGAGGTATTTTTTGTTGTTGCTGATTTACAAAAGTAATACCCATTAATTTAAAATATCTTTAAAGATTATAGAATATATAAAGTTAGAAAACCAAAGTCTCTTTTTATACTTAGTTCCTTTCCCTGACCTACCACTTTTCTACTCTCTGAGATAATCATTGCTAATAGTTTATTATGTATTTTTTCATGATATGACATACAATATGTAGTTGGGCATATGACATAAATATGTGTATACTGGACCAGGTTGTTTTTGATTTAATAATGTATCATGAATATTTTCCATATTAGGGTATAATTAATGTCATTTGTTTGAAGAGCTGCATAATAGTCCATTGAATCAGTATCTTGAAATGTGTGTGTTATCTGTGTGTGTGTATGTGCGTGTGTATGTATGTTAAAAAAGAAACTAAGACTTAAGATGATTAAGATCTGGGTATTCATTATAGCTGGGTCCTGATCCCAGAGCCCCTATTTTTCCAATTATGCTAAAAATCCTCCTACATTTTAATTGTTAATAGTTAATTTCTCTATTAAAAAGAGAAAAACTCCATAGAATATAAACATATTGTTTAGCATTTTTCCTGTTCCTTCCTTTGGATAAATTCTAGGAGTAGAGTTGTTGAGGTGAAAGAATGTTTTGTTCTGATATTTATTGGGAGACAAAGGCACGCCTATCGATGATGTATTCGAGAGTGCCTATTTCCTCAAACACTTGCTGATTCTAAGAAAGTAATTTTACTAATTCTGGCAAATTGATAGATGAAAATTAAAATAATTCAAATTTCTTTTCAAAAGTTATATACAATATTTAAATACAATGGAGACATACCTGTGACTTTTTAAAAAATCACTTTAGCAATGGCATTCTACTTAGAAAGACTTGAGCTCAAATTATTGAAATATTCTTTCGTATTCATCTCGTTGTGATTTTATTTTTGAAGTTAAATTTTAACCCATAATCAATCAGTAATTAATTTTTGTGTATGTGGTAGGCATTCCCCCAATGGAGTGTAAATTTTCTCAAATTTAATGAAGAATCTATTCACTATTTGTCAGTGTAACTTGCATTATTTTCTAAATTCTCACCTTATGTATCATCAATTTCATTTTTGTTTTATATATTCTACTTCAAAATCCTTTCTTCAACCGCCCTAAACTTCAAAAACCTTAACCAGCAATTACAGAGACTTATCCCTAAGTCTGTATAATTTCATTGCTAAACCTTAAATATAAATCCATAGTTCACACTGTTTCTATAAAATATTTGTCCTTCTTTCTTTGATTCATTATTATGACTCGCTTCTTGTTTGGTTAAATTTAATTCTTAAACAATTTTTTTTCCAGTATGCTGTATTGGTATTATACCTTCGGAGTCTTTAAATGCCTGGTAGAGTTTTTCTTTTCCCTCAGAGATGAACAATAGTTTGAATATACCAGAATCCTAAATTGTGCATCACTGAATACTTCACCGATATATCACAGATGTCTCGAAGGGGAAGGGGACATTATTGTCAATAAATTTGGGAAAGTGGGTTTAAAAATTAAGACTACTTTGTTGCTATCTTTTTCTTATTTGACAATATTGCAGAATTTCTCAGTGCTCTTAATAAAATATGCTTTATGCTTCTTTGAGAAGTAATATAATGTATGTTTCTAAAATATAATAATTCATAGACACTAACAACAAACACATATCAAGGTCTCATGAAATTATAATTAGAATACTGTGGACAGTACTAGAGTTTGGAATTCTAGCTGCCCTGTTCGTGGAGGCTCATGGAGGAGTTGTATCGAAATATAAGGAAAATTCCCTGCTTACTCTTGCCAGTCTGTCTGTAATGAATTAGGCTCTAATCTGTGTATTGGATCTGTCCTCTCCTCTCTGTATCATAGTCATTCATTCATCCATCAATATTTAATTAGTGCCACTGTGTTCCAGGTACTCTTCTAGACCTCAGAAGGGTACGAATCAGAAATAAAAAATCTTGTGGAGGTTGATAAGGAGAAGAGAGAAGATAAATAAACAAAGGAGTAAAATGCAGTTTATTATAGGATGGAATGGTGGATACCATATAAAATAGAAAAGGGGCATAGTGGTGCGTGGATGGGTGAGGGTTGAGGTATGAGTTTTGGCAAGGTTCAATTTATACCACCCAAAGTCCAGTTTCCTTCAGCTATCATATATGTGATCCCCTTTACCCACTTCGCCCTCCCCCTAAACCCTATATTTGACCCCCTTTACCCAATCTACCTCCACTCTCCTCCCCACCCCACTAGTAACCACTATTCTATAGTCCTCTGGTAATCACTAGATAGTCTATGTCTATGAGTCTCTGTTTGTTTGTCCTGCTCATTTGTTGCTTTTAGGTTTATATCCCACATATAAGTGATATGTGATTTTTATCTTTTTCTGTCAGGCTTATTTCACTTAGCATGATTATCTCGAGGTCCATCCATGTTGTCACAAATGGCAGTATTTCATCTCTTCTTATGGATGAGTAATATTCCATTGTATATATGTACCACAGCTTCTTTAGCCAATCATCTACCGTAACATTGGTGACATTGATGAATGGAATCCAGTAAGTTTCAGGTGTACAATTCAACAGTAAGGTATATATATATACATAGCATTGAGTATTCACCGCCCATACTTAGATTTCTTTCTGTCACCACATATTTGGCGAGGTTCAATTTTAAATCTGTGGACAGAAATGTTTTGCTGAAAAGCTCATGTTTAACAAGGACCTAAAGGAGGCGAGAGAATAAAGCCATGGAATACTGTCGTGAAGAACCCCAGGCAGGAAAAACACTGAGTTAATTTTTCCCTCTAGAGCAGCGGTCCTCAACCTTTTTTTGTCACCAAGGACCGGCGCTCCTATGAGAATCTGATGCCTGATGATCTGAGGTAGAGCTGAGGCCATGATGCTAGTGCTGGAGAGTGGCCGCAAATACAAATGAAGCTTTGCTCCCTAATTCCCAGCTTACCTCCTGCTGTGTGGCCCAGTTCCTCACAGGCCTGTGGCCAGAGTTGAGGACCCCTGTTTTAGGGGTCTGTAAAAGCATGCTGGCAATTCAAACAACCCATCTTTTAAGAGAAGATGTTTTAATTATTTTAATTTTAACCAGGAGGACATTTGCTACAAGAAACATATCCATGTCAGCAGAAGGAAAGTTCTAGCCACACTGTAAGTGATTCTGCCCTCACCGCACATTCCCTTCCCTATCATTGCTGCAAAAGTTTTCCAGGTGCAGTATTGGCCCTTAAGGAAGCGATCAGGGGACAATCTAAATATGTCCTGGAGCTCTGATGAAGTGACTATATTCATCTCTAGGCCCTGAAAGTAACCCTTGATTTCTTCATGTGACTCATTTTTATATTTTCTAAGAAATGGAAAAACTGCCACTCAAAATGTTAACTTGACCTGCACTATCAAATATGGTTACTGGGGCAAATTCTGCAGTGACTATTTCAAACTCTGGCCAACGGGGTGGGGTTGCTGTTGGCTGTACACTAGGCTGTGGGGAAATTTAGGATCGTTTGCTCCCTTCAAAAGCATGATTAGTGTCATAAGCACTGTAGAAGCCAGGAACGGAGACTGCAAGTATCACTCAAGAATCGTAAATTTAGGAGAACAAAATTTTCTATTCTTCAGCACCTTCGCGTATTTTCATTTGACTCATAACTTGACTTATTTTGTTATCTTATTTTTAGAACTTGAGTTAGTACTATAAAGAAGTGCTTTCTTTTGCATATGAAATTTAACATATTGTGTGTGTGTTTGTAATGTGAAAGAGAGACTGAGGCATTTGAATAGGACTTCTATGATCATAAGCTAAATTCCTCTTTCTTCATCATTTGGAGGAAGTACTAATGAATTTAATATTGAAAATAATTCTAACGTTAAACTAGATTATCTTTGCTTTATATGTGATCTCTTTTTCCCACTTTCTCAAGAAATTATTATTATTTTTCATCAATCTCATTGAGGAATAATTTACATGCAATGAATATATTCCTTTGAAGCGTACAATTTGGTGAGTCTTGTCAAATCTTCACACCTATGAAACAGTCACCCCATCATAGAACAGAGCATCTCTACTTCTGCCAAAAGGTCTCTCATGTTCCTTTGCAGTGGGTCCCTCCTTTCATTCCTAGCCTCAGGTAACCACTGACTGCTTTGTGTCATTATAGATTAATTTTCATCTTATATAAATTGAATCGAGTATGTATTGTTTTTCACTTGCTTCTTTCACTCAGAATAATGTTTTCGCATGTCATCCGTGATATCAGTAGTTCATTCCTTTTCATTCTGCATATGCAATATTTTATCTGTTCACCTGTTGATGGATATTTGTGCTATTTCCAGCTTTTGGTGATTTCAATAATGCTGCATGAACATTCGTGAATGGTTTCTCCCAAAATTAAATCAATTCGATTCATTTGTAGGATTTAAAATTCACAAAACTACCTGCTCACACTGCAGAGCTATAGTAGTTCTGTTAACATTACAAGTTTGGAAACTTCTCAGCTCTGTGTGTCAGGAAGAACCTTGCGATAGAGGTTTTTCACTGAATAAAATTTGAAATTTGAAATCATCTAAAAAGAGAGTAGAACTTAAATGTTCTCACCAAAAAAGTTAAAATAAAATCATCTAAGAAAAGGCAATGGGCAATGAGGTTGAATCACTATCCATTACAGAAATTAAAAATAAGCATCTAATATGCATGACACCCGTAATATACAAGCTGTATGAATTCTACAGCAAAAGATGGATGCAAACTCTAGAATAGCTAGAGATCAGTCACCTAAGTCAGCTGTCATTCTGGTAAGGATTATAAGGACACTTTGTTTACCAACAAAATGGAGTGAAGATGATATGAAAAGAACCTAATGCTAGATTATGACACATGATTCATTAGAATAAATCCCAAAGAATGTTAAATAATTAAATAAATTCCAGTTCAAGTCACTTTTCATCAGATGTCTTTCATCATCTACATAAAAGTGTTAAGAGAAACTATATAAAACTCAAAGAAATCAGTTGAAAATACCTCAGAGTACAGTAAGTTTTGAGGTAGGAATTTATTTTAATGTGCAGTTCAACACAAATTATAGTATAGTAATAATTCATGTTATATAATGTGATTAATTTTTTTCATGTTATATTAACTCTGTGGTTACCATAATGCAATAAAGGGAAGGTGCCAAAAGGAACTCATAAATTTTCTCCAATGGAAAATATATAGAAACTAATTGGGATTTCTCAAGCAAAATGAGAAACAACAGGATATTCCCAGGTGTTCGGAGTTCTCTCATGCCTGGCACAATCATGTGGAAACATGGGGACACATGGTTCCTCATGATTGTGCCAGGCATGAGAAACTCCCTTTCCACTTTTGACAGGGATTTTTTTTTCTCTTCCTGGCTCCTTCTCCTACCCTACTTGTTTTGAGACTGTTGCCACCAGAATGTAAGCTCCATGAAAGTAGGGATTTGGTCTATTTTGTTCATTCTTGAATCCTCAGCATGCAGAACAGTGCTGAGTAATGGATGACTAGTGGATGCTCAATGGATATTTGTTAATGAATACTTTTATCTCTGACCACAGCTGAATACCATGATGTTCCAAGCTCCACTGTCATTTCAAAAACTACTGACAGTGCATCTGCAATGCCTTACACTCACCCCAAACGCCAAACAGGTAACACAACCTCAGTGCATTCCCAAGTTCACTAAGAGATAGGGGGATCCTTGTGTACTTTTCCCAGGTACATACCTCCAAATACAGAGTTCACTTCTACCATTGGTGCTCTGATGTACCTGTACTGCTATTTATTCAAGGTTTGCTATATTACTTAGCCTTATGCAACGAGTTTTATTTTCATTATTTTTATTATTTAGATGAGGAAACTTGGATTACTTCTTACATAGTTCTCCTCACAACAGGCAATAAATTCTGTTATTTAATTTCCTCCTCAGAAAATGCATTCAGTGGCAATGAGGGCTTTGGTAAATGTTAATTGGATGAATGAATGATGGATGGATAGATGGACAAATTTGTAGGACAGAGGAGTGCAGGCTTTTAAGACTCAGTAAAGGTCTTTAAGTTAAAAGAAAAATAACAAACATATGTAACCTAGGATTCCATTAAATTCAAAGGGCTTTAGAGTTAGATAGGAAAATTCAATCAAATGATCAACCTGGGTGAGAGTTGAAATAAAAAGTAGGCTGTCTGAGCTACAAAGTTAAATTATTTTGAAGTGCTGGAAGTTTCAAGTATTGAAAAGGGCTCAGCCTGATAGTCCAGGCTTTCAGACAAATCTCTCTGGAGATAGATAGCTCTATGTCTCATGTTCAAGATGTTCTATAACCTCATAACTAAGATAATTTTCTTCTTTAGGTGTATATGTATTTCAATTCTGGAATATTTAGAATTAAGTAAAAAGTGATTAAGAAAATAAATTATTAGCATTAATTTTTTAAGTTTAGAAAGATATGTAACAGATACTTGTCATTTTATGTACTTATAAATTTTAAGAGAATTTGGTACATTAGTGTGATAATCTTATAAATCTAATTTAAAATATAAAATTGAGTAATTGAATAAAAAACTATAACTGTAGATTTAGGATTTTAAGTTGAAATCTTAGTTTTTGCACTGTTTTGGACTATGATAAATTTATCTTCATGGTATTTATTAATTTTATGTAATTTATGTAGATTATTTAGTACTATAAAATGGAAGGTTTTGTTTGCTAAATCAGACAATTAATGGATTTTAAAAAAGAGATTCACTTAATTAAATGTACAAATTGAAATATTTGAGTAAGTAATATGAAAAGTCAAACATTATTCAAGTTTCTTTGAAAGTAATTATTTAAATTTGGTATTTTTATAAATAGAAAAATAAGATTTATATGCTAAACTTAAATATTTAGCATAGAAAAGGGATTTGAATTTCTATCTATAATAACCTGAATATTAACTTTGAATACAAACCAAACCAATAAATAGTCTTTTGAGGGCATATAAAACCTTCACAATGACGTGAATTTGATCTGATACTACTTTACTAACTTTTTCAGAGTCATGTTCAGCATAATCTTCACGCTTCTAGGCTCTCATTGAATGCTGATAGAGTGAAAATGTCATGGGTAATTGAGACACCAACAGCAATTAAACTTGTAGATACTAAACTTGTAGGTGCTGGGTAAATATAAAGCTAGTAAGAGGAAGTTTGTCAAAATGGGAGAATTCTCCTGTGACACAGGATAACACCCTGACAAGGCCCCTTAGGGACAATTTTAATACACTGCTGTGAGAATTACAGAGACTTGGAGAAGAGATTCTAGAACTGCCATGGCAGACTGTGAAGAATGGAATCAAAAAGCTCAGAGAAGCTCGCATGATCTGACTGTCAGCTATATAAGAGTAGAAAAGCTAGCATCTGGCTGTGGTCCTAAGCAGGGCCCCAGAGAACACTTCATTTACTAAAGTAACTGCTCTGGTGAGGATCACTGGCATCAGTGAGAACCACAGGAGTGCCTGTTCTCTGGAGGCCAGAGTTGGTGGTCATACATGTTAGGACCCTATAATAAAAGAGGCCAGTTAACAGCTCTTAAATTCTAATTACCATTATGGGAAGAAAGGTTGGAATAGCATCCATCAGTATCTGTGGCAATAGACAATAAAGAACCGTTTCTAGGGAAAATTTAGATGAGCAGCCAATAAGGATATTGCTTACTATATATAACCCAAAGAATTCAAGAATGGATCACTGAAGGACAGAGGCTGAGTTCAGCTGCACCAGAGGGTAGTCACTAACTCTCAACTAGTTTTAAAAACTGATTCTGATTTCAAACCTAGAAACCATCAACTGAAAGAAAGGCTAAGACATGTAGAGAAGGGCCTTGCAACAACAAGGCAAGTATATATATATACTAATGATTCACCCAGTCCTTCCCTAGAAGACCTACAGCTATTTACTTTAGAAAACATACACTGAGAAAAGAGGAATAATTAGACCTTTCATGGGCTGTTGGACATGGAATCTAAATTGACTCTGATACTCAGGGACTCAAAGCACCATCATCAAGGCTCCTCTGATAGAGCAAGAACAGATAGTCGAGTAATAGACTTATGACCCAGTCCATCTCACTTGATGTGTGGACACATCCAGTGGTCCTTTCCTTGGTTGCCTAAATGAACAATTGAAATTTACTTAGCATTAGTAAAACCTTCACATTGTTCTTTGAATTATAGAGTAATAACTATTAGTGTCCAGAATTCTTTATGGATCAGGTTAAAGCTAGGCTTTACTCGAGATCACATTCTTGTTCCTGCTTGCCTCACTTCTTTGAAGGATGTTCCCAGAATGCATTTCCTCACTAAGTCATATGTACTTGGATCCCTGACTAAAGTTCTGCCTCTAGAAAACCCAATCTTCAACACTATGTGAATTATCTTAATAGCTTGTGTCAGGCTTTCTGTAGTAGATATGGTGAATCGATGTAATTGAAGCATTTCATAAGTTGTAAATGTGAACTATATATTTATAAACCCTATCTCTTAACAGAAATATAACATTTTTTTTCAGAAGTTGCTATCACATTTTCGTGGACATACTAAAAATATTCCAAGTAGGTATTGTTGAAATGAAATCACTGACTAGAAACTATATTTAGAAGCCTAAAAACTGATTTTGATATTGAAAGCCATCTATATTTTTGTAGTTTCTGCTTGGTGTCTCTGAATAATATGTAGAAGACACCAACTTTTCCGTGAGACATTACAAAGATGGATCTTACTACACGATTTCAGATACTGAATCAAGGTTTCTTAATTGTGATAGGTTTTTCCTAAAGGTTCAAGTGCTTGGAGTCCTTCCTTCAGACTTTGGTATACATAAATTAGGGCTGTGGTTAAGCCTTGATGTTTTTCTATGGCATTTTGCTGGATGATTTTTCTAATTCATAGATCCATATTTATTTAAGATTAAAGAATTTATAAACATGGACATATTTCAAGCTATTACTCTCATACCTCCTCACTGCACAGTAAATGGGCTAAAAGAATGATTAAGGTGACTGAGAATACACATAAGGGATGGGAATGGAGAAAATCGTTTGACTTCTCATCACTAAACATTTCACTTGTGGACAATTCTAGGACTCAAGCCAGGTGTGTTGAATTACAGATGGCTAATGGCTCCTGCTCATTCATCCTCTTTCTCTCATGTTTCCATCCAGGGTTATTCGATAACATAAAAGTGAAATTTGCAACTACTTCCATTAACAACTAGTGGTGTGTGGGGGAAGGGGGGAGGGAGGGGAGAAGGAGCAAGGGAGAGAGGAAAAGAGAGAGAGATTGTAAGAGAAAAGGAAATAATTAAATGGAAAAATGCCAGTAAGGAAGTGAGTAGACCATGATAACCACAATTAAAGCCTCTAGAATAGGAAACAAATATCCCCCTTCTGTGAAAGCCATAAAGAACTAGAAAATACTGCTCCCTGTGGCAGTGAGTAGGTAAAATAAAAAATGACCACATGAGACAAAGCAAACTGGTGTTTTGTGTAGAGCACTAGCTGTAATCAGGGAGCAGATCTAAGTTTCTGTATTTTCTGTGATAATGAAATCTTCCCCTTCCCTATGTTCTTGAATACAAGTGAGTGAAATCTGTTGTATGTAAAATTTGTGTAAATGTTTAGAGGACTACTGACGGGAAATACAAGTATAAATTACTGAGGATCTTGCTGAGAACGTAAAGCCGACAGCAGTAAAAATAAATACACTATGGGATAGGACAACAATTACTTTGGCTCTTGATGTTGTGCTTGATATTA
Source organism: Pteropus alecto (assembly GCF_000325575.1). NCBI lineage: Eukaryota > Metazoa > Chordata > Mammalia > Chiroptera > Pteropodidae > Pteropus > Pteropus alecto. Next base: position 21,357,347 of record NW_006434835.1, read on the forward strand.
TAGGGTGTGGGTATGTAAAAGGCTCAGAAAAATGATAGTGTCGTGTGGTATTACTGTGTCGATTAGCATTAAATTGATCCCAGGCAAATTAACAGCTACAAAATCTTTAAAAAGATCTCATTCAGGTCCATTTTTTTAATTTTATTTTTGTATTTTAGGCAAAGCAACCCTTGGTTGACCTCACAGATCGCAAGGACCTTGTCAGCTTACAATCCCTTATTTTTTTATTTTTTACACCTACAGCACCTGATCTTCCTAGGTGGTCTCCCATCCAAGTACTAACCAGGCCCGACCCTGCTTAGCTTCCGAGATCAGATGGGATCGGACAGGTCCATTTTTATGTATAACTTTTTAGCATACCTGTTAAGGAAATACGTGAACAAAAATGGATACAGAACAATAATTATCTGTCTCTTGCAATTGCTGAATTAGAGCTATATGATTTTAAAAAATTACCTAGTATAGAATCAGTTCCTCATGATAATAAACTCTTGATATTAAGTAATTCTAAAAGCTAAGCAGAAAAAGGCCCCCACCTTAGAGTTTTTTTTTCTATAAAGTAATTGTGTTTTAATGTCTGAGAATTTTTTATTGGAGTTTTTCCCAAGTAACGTTTTGACCCCAAGAAGATCTTTATTAACCACTTCATCCCTAACCTGTTTTACTACTGGTTTATTACTACTCGCATATAACATGGGGATGATAGGTCAAGAGAGAAAAGGAGAAGGTGAAAGAAAGAAGCTAGGATAATAGCAGAAGAGAATGAAGGGAGAATAAGTGAAAAAAGGTAAAGAGTAGTTGTAACAGCACTCTTAGAGGGGAAAAAAATAAAGTTATAACTTCAGCTTCAATGGAAATAGGTTCACTTACATGAATGAAAACCTGTGCAGATCAGTGAGCTACACTGGGACCAAAGTTGTGTGCTTTAATCTCTAAGTGACCAAAAGATTACCTGTGCTATAAAGACACAAACTAATATCAGTACAAATACTTATCTCTTTGTGGCTTTAACCTGTGCTAGAAATTTAGACAAATTTTTATTGATCATTTCTTAAAACTTCTTGATAAACATGATTGAGAAAAAATAGATGATATCCATGATGTTACTCTATTTGATATTGATTATGTTTTCATGATAAAGGGTTGTCTTTGTTAGATTTTACATTTTTATATAGATGGCCTTGATCTTTTAGTAGAAAATAAAAGAGCTTGATTCACTGAAGGGAAAAAAAGAATACCTGAGGAGTGTATTTAGAGATAATGCTAACTGCATTTGGTTGTCATGGAAACTGAAATGTTAAAATGATGATGAAGTGATTGCCAAAAAAATAAAAATAAAACAAAAAAAAACCCCAAACCCAACAACACTTTCATGTAGTTGTTATGGTAACTACTCATTTTGACAAACATTTTTTTCTCCAAATTAACCATCTAAAACAGTGGTCCCCAGCTTTTTTGGCACTGGTGCGCCTATGAGAATCTAATGCCTGATGATCTGAGGTGGAGCTGAGGCAGTGATGCTAGCACTAGGAAGTGGCTGCAAATATAGATGAAGCTTTGTGGGCTTGCCCACTGCTCACCTCCTGCTGTGTTGTCTAGTTCCTAACAGGTCACAGACTGGTACTGGTCTGTGGCCCAGGGTTTGGGGACCTCCGATCTAAAATACTAGCTTAACAAAGTTGTTGCTATGATGCATTTTATGTAAAATATATTTCCTAATAAAGACAGACATGTTACCTTAGAAATACCTTACATTTGTGTGAAGTAACACGACATATAATTGCATGCATCTGTGTATTTTTTTCCTGTGTATGTATGTTTAAATGTTAGTTTATACACGAAGAAAGATATCTCTACATTGTAAGTAAATAGAGTGACCCAGGCCAGTGGTTTTGGAAACTTCTTTAGTTGATAGAACATGGGCATTGATTCAGGGTCGCTGCTAGAGAGGAAGAAGTAGATTGCTCTGCTAACTGAGATAGAGGGAGGAATGGAATAGAATTAGCATTTATTATTTAAAGTGTTAAGAACTTGACTTTTACATTTGTTTTCTCATTTAAACCTAATAATAACAATCTTTTGAAGTTAGTAGTGTTCTCATTTTACAAGTGATGAGACTGAGTCTCAAAATGGTAGGCGGCGTCTTGCCAAGGTCGCAGTGAGTGAGTGTGGAGCCAGGATTTGAGTCCATATATTTTTGTCCTAAAACTCATTCTAGTCCTTTGAAAAATGGCTGATGTAAGAAATGTTCGAAATGAGCCTGGAGCATCTTGTAGTGTCAGAAAGTAAGAAAGTTTAAAACACACACACACACACACACACACACACATTGGTGTTTGCCAAAAGGACACACAGGAACCAACCGAAAGACCTCCCAAAGGCTAAAGCTTGAACAGTTTGAGCAATAAAATAAAACAGTATTAGTTTATATCTCAAAGCATTAAGTAAATGTCCCTGAGTTCATACTTACGTAAATGATTTAATAAATAAATACATACATGGGGAGAATAGACAAATTTCCCATGCAGGAAAATTTCAAGCAATTTAATAAAGACTCCTCCCTCAAGGAGATGGAGCATAACACCCCACTCTTTAAGTGTGCACTATATATGGCAACTTCTTTCCAAAGAGTACCATATGGAATGGGAGACAAACTTTATAGTGGAGAAATCTGATAAATAACAGTACATCGGCAAAGTAAACAAGGTTAACATCAACAATGATAAGTCATGTTGATAATTTGTGCCCTTGATATGTGATGTGATTAGAATGAAACTTCACTTCTGTGATCTTACACCACATGGTCCAAACTGATAGTCTGATTATAAGAAAAACATCAGATCTATACCAGAGTCATTCTACAAAATACCTGAGTAAAAAACAAAAACAAAAAACAAAAAAAACAAATGGAATGTTGAATAAAGTACGAACTTTAGTTTAAAATAATGTATTGATACTAGTTTCATTAATTGTGACAAATTGCCAGTATCTAATCTAAGATGTCAGTAATTGAGCAAACTGGGTATGGAGTATATGGAACTCTGTACTGTATTTGCAATTTTTCTGTAAAACTATAAATATTAAACATTCTACATTCATTATACCACAATATAGGCCTTCCCATTTGTAAGCCAAAATTAATTTTAGATGGTAATAAAGATTAAAAAGCATTTATTTGAGCAAAAGATGCTGTAGCCTGGGAGACACAGATTCCAGTAGCAAACTAAATTGTGTTCCATCAAGACAGAGGGGAGGCTGCCTTTTATAGAGAAAGTTCCCGCACAGGTTCTCAATTAAGTCCATTTTCTGTAAATGAGGGATCCAAATTGTGTGATTCTGTTTGGCCAGGGCAGGTCTCAGTCCATAAGTAGAACGTCAAAACCAAGGTTTTTCTGCAGCAGTTGGCTCAGACTATGTAACAAGCAGGGCATCGTATGGGAAGCCCAGAGTTCAGTCTGAGGTTTTTCCTGGCGTGCAGAGAACGTGAGGAGCCCCTGTCAGCAAATGGCTGCTAGGCTGTTATTACTTATAAAATTCGGGTCTTTGATTGACCCTGGGGAATCCATCTCAGCAGATAAATTCCTTCCTGGGGTTCAAATGAATCTTTCTCCTCAGGGTCCACATATTTTTAATTGTTTTCCTCTCAATATTCATTTTATCAGCATTTTACCTGGAAAATCATTTTATCAGAATTTTACGCAGTGGGGAATGTGATTTATGGTTGGTCTCCAACCCAACTCTGTATCTACTAGGGATTTTTGTATAGCCCTGGCTTTTTAAAAAAGTAATAAAACGAGGAACAGTGAGTAAACTATAAAATGTTTTTTATACCCATTTTCACTTTTGACTACATTTTCTGTTTGTCAGTGTATGAAGTTTCTTTGCCTTTGTATTGATACGTGCCATTGTTGGTCTTGGTAAATTACAGGTCTACTATTACTAATTTTTTTCAAAATTGTTGCAAGTGTTAATATTAATTATGGCATCCTTAATCTATTGCAGAAGTCATGAGTCGTGTGAGTTGCAGGATTCTCAGGCTGAACATGGAACTGTCCAAGGATATCCGTCAGACTTTCACTGGTATGTATTTTATATTTTCATTATACTTCGTGTTTCGAGGTCTTTCACGGGTGCTTATGTTTTCTCTCTCTTGAACAGAATCTCCCTTATAACTGTGTTCCTCGAGACATAAAAATCAGAGTGAGAGGGATGATAGATGTAACTTTTAGACTTGCTTTTGTCAATTATTAACTGGTTCTCAGTTTCCTTATCTAACAAACACGTGGCCTGACTTTTGGCAAGTTTCTTCATAGATCAAGCAAAATAACCGACATAATAAAAAGTGCTTTTAACTATAAACACATATAAATTAGAGAATTATTCCTGCTACTATTGATAAAGAAAGCTGTACGGAAAGGAGCAAAAATGCTTGTTTGGAATATGGCATACCTCATTGAGACTTAAAACAAGCTATGCATAAGTACCTGGAAAGACTTAAAACAAGCTATGCATAAGTACTGTCACTTCCCATACACGGAGACAAGGTCCTTTCTCTTATGGCATATAGATGTCTTTTCTATATAACATGTTAATGGGACACACTTGACCTGAACTTTAAAAGATTCCTTGTCCACATTCATTTAGTGATATGCCAGCTGTGTAAACAGAGTTTGGCCATAGACAGGCAAATCCAAATTGTTTTTTATTATTTGGGGAAAAAAACAAGGAACAGTCAAAACGGAACCACAGGAACAGACCAATGTACACAGAAAATTATGTGATATTGGGGATATTAACATTTTATTTTATACAGTTTGCCTTTTGTTAATTCACCTCTTCCTCTGCTCTTCTAGGAAAGGCCGATTTCTCTTCTTTTCCTTGAAACAGTTCTCAGATAAATAATCTGCTGCTTCTGTTTTTCCTTTAATTCAAATTCCACTCTGAGGAACCTCCAGTTATACTGCTTATGAGCAGAAGAATTAGAAACAGAAACAGCAGAATGATAAAAAGGTTCCTAGACATTTTTGAGGTCCTGAGACTGAAGAGGGTGCTGAAGATTTAGGGGTGGGGAAGAGTGAGTCCATTCTTTTGAGAGGTTGAGTTGAAAAGGTAAAGAACAGAGGGATCAAGGTCTACACTTGGGGAAATGTCTTCTGTTAGAAGTGGGAAGAGGAGCTTGTGAAATAGAGACAGGGTCTCAGGGGTAGGGATCGAGAGAGAGTGAAGATAGAGCCATCGCATGGAAGACTGCACATTGGCTAAAACAGCTTCATTTTACTGAATTTCTTTTTAAATTTGCTTTTGAATAAAAGCTTATGCAGATTAAAAAATGCTTGAAAATCAATGGACTAGAAAGTCTTCTACCTCAAAATTCTGATTCACACATCATTTCCTCTGAAAATAAAAAATAAAAATAAAAACATGCATTGGTTGTACCACTGTACTACAAAAATGTAATTTAAATATCTCCTCTTTTCTTTGACTGAATCATACTTCTGTTTATAGTCTTATTTCAAAATGCATTTTATTTGAAATTCCTTGCTGATGAATTGGGAACTGCAATTAAATGCATACTGGGAAAACATTATTTTGAGACTAGAAAGAAATAATTCTCACTAAAACAATGTTGGAGTATAGATAGTAATTTTATCAGCAACTACGCCCTCCACTCTCAACTATTGCATCTCTCACTACATCACATTCATATTAACAAGCATAACAACTCAGGCTATTGGGGCACTTCTGTTTCTTTTATTTTTTTCATTTGATGGAATATAGGTCCTGACTAGTGGAACACAGGCTAATGCTGGCCTAATAATGTTTCCCAATTTAATATATCTTTAGCTTACCTCTTTAAATCATGCACATTTTATCACCGACACCAGCAAAAGTGACGAACTATAATCTTATTGGTATTATCTGCCTTCCACTCCAGAGGCCCTGTGCAATTTCTCTGTCTTTTTGGAACCAAGGAGGGGTTTAAGAATAGGAAATCTTAACAGATTAGGAACTGGCACAAGAGAAAATTATTAGGATGTAAATAGCAAAATGTTTTTGAACCATGGGATTCTGTTTCTTATTGAAATAAGAAAGAGGAGCAATTATAATTGTGATGCTGAGTACCTTTCTTTATCTGAAGACCTTTGCTTCGATTTCACTTGTAATATTTTCAATTTATTTCATGTACTCATTTACCTAGAATGGGCAAATTCACATTGAAAATAGTCAGTTCTTAATAAATAGTAGCTCAGTAATAACAATAGATCAGCCCAGTTGTGTTTTCAAGTCCAAGGCATATTTGGCATCGAGTAAGAAACCTTCACAGAGGCTGGCCTAAAATCACCTTTAGAGTGTCTGCATTTAAAAGCAGTGCTCTACTCTGCCTTTGAAAAATTGATGCAATGAGATATTCTGGGATCTTAGTTGTCATAGGTGCTATATATAGTTCATGCACTGGTCTTTTTATGCAAGTGTGTCTAAAAAGCCAAAGTGGCTCTGGCCGGTTTCCAAGAACGTTTCAGTGCTGTTCAAGGCCACTTGGAAATGGACATCAGTAATGCAAATGTCAAATTATCTGTGATTAGAACTAAGCAAGATAAATACATGCTTTGCAGCAAGTAATCAGATTGGCTCCCTTTCCCTTTTTGCTTCATGGAAGGCATATTTTCAAGCTACCTTTGTTTTTCTTTTGCAAGGCTACTCTAAATACCTACATTTGCTTTGTAATGACATTAAATGGTAAATCTTTAAATTTGTGGTATGCTCATCTAACCAATTCATCTTTCTTGCATGGAAGTCCTTAAAAAGTAAGGGCCATGTTTCCTTTCTTTTTTTTAATTTCCAGAACCTAGAACAGTTTCTGATACAAGAAGACATTAAAGGCTTACTAAACAAATGAGTGGAGGTTTGATTGATAGGTGAACTGTATTCCATTGATCTGTAGATATATATTAGAATAACCCTGACAGATGAGTTATTCTCTCTCTGACAGTTCACTCTTTTTCTAAAATCTATCTTTTTCCTTTTCTGTCCCATTCTTTCGCTGAGCCTTTCAGTCTGCCATGTCAAAACTCAAATATCTAGTGTTCTGAAGAAGGCTCCACTACTCTCTTTGCACTTCTAGCAGATTCTTCAAGCCTTCCAGCTCTCACACAATGCAGCGCTGCCATAGACTGTTACATTACTTTTAAAGCTGATTTTTTGGTGTCTATCTTCCACAACAAAACATAGATTAAGCTTCGTATGGATTCAAAGAGTTTCTATTATCTGTGTGTTTGCTCTTTTCTCTCTACTCCTCAGTGACACAGCAGAGGTCAGAGAGACACCCTGCTTGTATTATGACTAGAAGGGGACATGAATCAGGGGAGTTAGCCTGCCTTTCTTATCTGTCTCCAGAACGCAGAGAATAGTTTACTGCTTAGAAAAAGATTTATTTCTTGAACTCTCTGTACCATGTGGCTGAGAAGAGGGGAGGTATGATCTTGGCAGCTTGGTACATAACTAGTTATAAAGAGGAGAAGACCAAACAAATGTACCTTTAGTGTCTAAAAGTCCACATTGATACTAAAGTATATAGGATTTGGAAGTTTTGAAGTCGTAGGGAAATACGTGCACTGCAAGAGAGCTTGCCTATTTCTCAGTTTTCTCTCAGGAAATGGAAATGGCAAATATCATAGAGTAATCGTGGTGGGAAGGAATCAAAAGGGTGAATGTAAATAATTAGAAAGACTTTTTGTGACCTATAAACCTTAAAAAGTAAATTTGAAAATAATATGACTTTTGGTTTCATTTTACACTGAGCCTCTTAATTCTGTCCAGGGTTTATAGATAAACTTCCCCCTGATCTTCACATTGGCTGCCATTATGATGAGTTAGGAAGAAAAAAGTGCTGAGATAGCCACACTTTTGCTGTGCTCATAAGTAAGGTACAATTATAATAACCATCGAACATACATCCAATAGCCACAGGCACCACATGGAAGACTGAGAAAATAATAGATTTTATTTTACATAAAACATCATTTCGACAGAAACCCTGGCACCCAGCTTCATAATAAAATTAACAATAGAATTCAGCCTAGAGACTTGAAAGAGAGGCCAGGATCATATTCATGTTGGGTTCAGGAAACACAAAGTGGTCACTCTTTTAAATTGCAAAATGACATTCTGAATGAATGTTCAAGAGTTTGTTCAGGTATGGCAAAGAAGCATAGCTTATCTTTTACTTATATAGAACTGTGATGTCTTCTCCCCTGGGATAGTTAAGGAATGCGTGCAGATTTTATTACCTTACTCTAGAATCAAAATAACTCAAGTGGGAGCTGTTCAAAGATTGGGGCACAAAATGATTAAGAGAAGGTGAAGATTTATATAAAAGAGCTGCTATCAAAGTCAAAACTTAATGATTAGAACTTCTCATTTTAGAAAAATAAAAGTTAAGATGGATAATTATGTGAGGAATAAAGAGTCTCTTAAATACATACATACATACATACACACACATAATAAAGTTAATCAAATCTTTGATGATGATCTCATATTAAGAATAATTCTCTTGAAGTTCAAAATAAATTCATTTATACGCAGTACTAATTTATGATCTGGGACACCATGAATTTTAAAATAAAAGTTATAAGTGGGTTTAGATAAGTTTTTGAAAATTATAGCACATAATGAAATGCATAATGAAATTTATTATGAAATGTATGCTATTTGGAAGATAACCCTCAACTTATTATATTGATTCAAGGATTATATTAGTCTCCTACCCAGAGCTCATACTGTGGTGCTTCTGTCAGAGAAAAAGTCACTGAGCTGGATGGACCAGACATCTCTTCTGGTGCGGTGTTTATCCTTTTAATTGAACTTATAATTTAAGATGCTAAGTGTGCTGAGATATGGACAATATAAAGAGCATTATCCCCTCTAGCTTCAGCAGTGCTCATCTCTCTTCCTGTCCACAGCTGACCACTGGACAGAAAAGGTTTAGGGATAAATAGATGCTGGACTCATACTGTAGTCAGCTTCAGAGTAAAAAGGAGAGGCATTCCCTTTTCTTTCTATAAAGTATAAACGTAATCCAATTTGTGCCAGACCAAAGTGCCTGGATGAAGAGTATGCATTTTATGAGACATTTCACATGTCAAACTTGGTTGCACAACTAAACACAGATGTGAAAAGATTCTTATCTGATGTCATGTGCAAATTTTCTGGAAAAGCTGACTGATTTTTTTTGAGATTGTGGCCCAACTTGTGTCAGTGAAAATTTTTTGGGAAACGTTCTTTTTTTTTTTTTTTTTTTTTTTTAGAAATACATGAAAATTTAAAATTTTCATCATTTCACCTGCTTGTTTGATCTTGCTTGCACAAATCTAGTTCTTTAAATATCAACACTCATATCAGTATTTAATTCATGTATCCTTATTTATTGAGTGCCTTGTTATGGCAGGCAATATTCTACATCCTTTTAGACATGTTAGCTTTCCGTCCTCTGTCATCGTTAAAACCTACTGGAATGAGTTGAGGAATTTCAAGGGTGATCAAGGCATATCAGTGAGACAAAATGAGCTCTTTCCTGCTCACCCCGCATTAACTATCCAAGTATTAGCTGAGGCACAAAAATAATCTACAGCATCATTGAGAAGTAAAGTGATAGGTTCCCGTCATATTTTTATCTCAGGTGCTAACTATAGTTAATCTGCAATAATTGTTTCATGAAATCACCAGTTTTTGTAAGAATATAGAATATATGGTAGATCCAAATTAGTGTAAATAATAGAATTGCTAGAGAATTAAGTAGATAGATAAGATTATGTGTGTTTTTCACATACCATTCATTGACAAACTCAGATTTGCAAGAATCTAATGAGAAATATGATTACATCAATAATTTCTTTTTTCCCCTATTGCTTCTTTGTTTCACTATCTGAATACCCGAATTCAAGATAATATTTATAGCCATCCCCTGAGTTATCCTTGACTTGAGTAGTGCAAGTCAGTTTAATGTGGACTTGGTCATTTGTGTTTTTAAGGGGCACTATTGCTTTTTTTCACTGAAAACTCAGTAGACTTATGAGACCCTAACTTTCTTGCACATTGTGACACTTAGACCTCTCAAGCCACAAGTGTCAGATAGGTTTGTATTAGATAGTTTAAATTAGGGTTTCAATAACTCAATATTCTTATTGGTTGCCCTGGCTCAGTACTAAGAAATGTACCTGACGAACCTAAGGAGGACAGATGGTCTGCAGAGCCGTTTTCTGTCTTGTTGAGAACAGGCTAGTTTCTTGGCTATTGAGATGAAGCTCTGCTCAGGTGTCCTTACCTCATGCTCAGTACCATCCAGATTATGAGCTCCTTGATAGTAGGAATAGTATTATATTTATTTCTTGATTCCAGTGTCCAGCACACCTTACCATAGAGCTTGATATTTGCTAAGAATCCATAAAATCCAACACTAGTCTTTAGTTTCAACTTGACAAGAAATGTATAAGGAGCAGTTACCTTTGTTAGATATCTGTCCTATATTGGGTTAGGCACATCGCTAAGGCACCTTCAGTTTTTCTTGCTGGTTTTTCATCTGTTTCCCTGGACATTGACCTCTGAAACTCAGTTATCCCTAGGCCTTCAGTATTTGAGTCGTGCCTCTGTTGACCCATTGCTATTCATCTGGGCTCTGAGTCTTTACCTCCCTGACCAAATATTTGGATTTGAAGCTCTATATCCATTCATTCCCCAATGATATCTTTGACTTATGTAGTATACTTAAAATCAAAATGGATTTATTAATTTGTTCCTCTAAGGATACTGTTCCTTTGTTCATTTAATAACAGAATTCATCCTATGCCCACATTCATCAAAAAACTTTATAGCAGGAAAGGCCTTAAAAATATCTTGTCTCCACAAATACACTACATCTCTTTTTTGAGACAAAAGAAAGGTTTTGAGGTCTAGAGAGTTAATGAATTTGTACAGTTTTACAAAGTGAGGTGGAAGTATAGCTGAGGATCTACTTTCTCTACACATCACAGGATTCTTCTGTTCCTCTAAAATGTTCATCTCTGTCATAGGCCTTGCTACTATTTCTATTTGTCAGGGGCCAAAATTCACTTGATTGCCTCAATTTCCTCCTAGAAGTCTGTGTCATGTTTCTAGATTTCTCTGACTTACTTCCTGGGAAGGAAGATTAGCGGTAAGCTTCAGGCAGGGTCCCAAAATTTGACTAGGAGCAAAAACTTCTGGATGTCTATATCTGACAGTTTCAGGAGCACAACATGAGAACTTGCTTTAGAAATTCCAGAACTCAGGGCCCACTCCACTTTATAGAATGTGCAGTTAGTCCCTCTGCTCCCAAAGTATAATGAGTTTAGCTCACTGCACCCCTTCTCCATCAATGTGAATCCACAAACTTTTTATTTCCATCTATAGTTTGAAACTTCTTTCTTCTGGAGCTTTGGGAAAAAGTCCTGGTGATATTGAATCAGTGCCTACATGGAATCTGTGATAGCCTGTCCTTTAAAAGTTTCTCCAATATCTTCCAAAAATATCCCCTCAAAAACAGAACTTCTTCCCTTCAACCCCAACCTAATTCTGGCCTGGAGAATCACCTTCCGTTTATGATGGGTTAAGTGTAAACTGACAATCACAGGCATAGAGCATGAGATATGCATCATCCAGTTCAAACCCAATTCTTCCACCTCCAGTTTCTTTTACTTCCTTATTCTCTAGGCATTTGCATCATTGCTGATCCATTTCCCTGTATCTTTTGTCTATATTTTTATTTCATTCCCATCCCATCCTTCTTCTTTCCCTTCCTTTTCCTTCTCCTCCTGTTTCCCTCCCTCTTTGAGACTCTCTCTTCTTCTGTCTCCTGAATTCTTTTCTTCAGTCTATAAGCATTGTCAAGTTTCTCTAATTTTCAAAAGAACAACAACAACAACAACAACAACAACAACAACAACCACCTCTAATTCTCTTGGCTCTGCATACTACTTTAACTACCATGCATTTTCCTCTCTATAGAAATATTTCAAAACTGTATTTCCTCGGCTCTCCTTTACTTTTCAACCCTGTGCAATCTGGCTTCCACTTCGAACCCCCTACCTAGATGACTCTTCTCACTTTTAGCAAGAATTGTGCAATTGTCAAATTCAAGGAGGACTTTTGAAGGTTGTTTTCCTGTACTTCCTTATACTTCTCTTAAGTTCCTGAGCACTTCCCACCTGTCACTAAAGTATTGCTGTCAACAAGAATTCCATCTTTATCTTTAATGACAAAAAGCTACTCTCCCTCGGTAATTTTATCCACACTCACAGTTTCAAATATTACACATATTCAGATCACTTCTAAATCATGTGTCCTGTTCAGACCTCTGTTTTGACTCTGTCATCTGAAGGACATCTCTGTTTGCAAGTCTTATAGGTTAGGAATGACCATATAATTTATTGCCTAAAGCAAGACACTTTTTAGAAGAAAGAGGGTACTATTACTAAGCTAGGAAAACAGGCATAAATCAGCATAGTTCAGGCAAATCATGATGAATGGTCCTCCTATACCTCAAACTTAGTATGGAACATAGAAGTAAACTAGTCAGCTTTGTTTCAGACCTTCTCTTCCTCCGATATTCTCTACACTGTTTAACCAGTACCACTGTCCATCTGGTCATCCAAGCAGGAAACTTGAAAGTAACCTCTGACTCCTTTTACTCTCTCACCACGTATCTTCACCTCTTTCCTCTGACTTCACCTTCTGAATATTGTTTGAGTGTATCTGTTTCTCTATATATTTACAATTAACTAATCAATATGGCTTACAAAATATGGAAAAATTCACATAAATGTAAGATGTCCTTTTTCTCCATTTAGTTTTGTTTAAAGTATGGATTTTTCAGATGCATTATATTAACTCCTGGTCCTCTGAGGAACCTCAGCCTGGTTTGGAGAACTTGCAGCCCTCCCTTCCTCCACATCTAGATGATTTTCTTGACTTTTAAAACTTTCACTCATTTCTCAAGAACCAACTCAAGTAACTCTGTCTTTAGAAACACACTTGAGAACTTTAAGACAAATCAATTCCTCCTCTCTAAACTCCCGTAAATGTTTAGTGAGTCAGGCAGCTTATTGTAGATGGATGAGCCTTGTGCCAGAGATTCTTGGATTTGAATACTGTCTCTGACACTTATTAGCTATGAGCAGATTATTTAATACTTCAAATCCCGTATGTGCAGAATAATACAACTTAAAGCCATGATTCTAAAATGAAAAAGTCTCTTCTTTAAATAACTTTGCTTTCTCTTTTCTGAAACTTTTTGAGTACAGGAAATATTTCTTATATTTTAACTCTTCGATCAGATTCAATGAGTTCTTAGTAGTCGACTTGTTGATTAATTGATATTCATCTTGATACCAAATCTACACATTCAAAATCTAAGCCACTTAAACTGTCTTAATTTGGGTTATAGTGCCTTTAACTAAATTTAATTTCTGTTTCTAAGCTCTAACTTTTTGTAATCTTTTCCAATAATTATGTACCTTACTTCCTACATTATCCTTTCTTCTAACTGTGCATTACTCTGACTGTATTTAATTTCCACAATTTTCTTCTCATCCTAATTCACTGAATATTATCATATTAAGTACAAAATATTTTTCACATTTGAATACTACTAAAATTTTCCTTATCACAGAAAGAATGAGAGATGTGGATACCAGAAATTCAATTATAGCATTGCCATATATAGCTTTTTCTAAGTCAAATCACATTCTACAATTTTTAGTTGAACTTCTATTAGGAAAATTCCTATAAAAGAAAGAAATAATAATAATAGAAAGTAGAACTGGCTTGAAGTTACCTTCTCTTGGTAGTAGTGGAAACGATGGCTTTCTGAGTTGGTGCTTATAAAGATGCCATTATACATCACTGTGGCAATTCTATATAAAATGGATGACTCTAGACTAGTGTTTATTGCTAGATAACTGTGATCAGAAAAGAGAGACTGAGTGAGGGCTGCCTGCTGCTAGCATGAATGAGTGTGTGTTGGAGTTCATTTGTTTTCTGTGACGTGGAGTCATTGTCCAGGAAATAAAAATCTGCTGCAGGAAACAGTAAAATCTTACATCAATGAAAGATAGAAAAAACATGAGGAAACAGGGAATCATGAGAGCAACTCAAATCTTTATGGTTATAAAGATAATAATAACAAACAAACATCCCAGCTTCCCTGTTCTAGTTTTTGGGACTTCTCCCGGGAGAGGCAATTATTATTTATATTGATTTTAGTTTGCAAGCGTTCTCTCCAATGTGCCAGTGGATAGCCTTAAACTAGTAAATAATTACATATTATACAAAAATACTGTTTGTCTTTTTACTGTAAGCTTCGCAGCCCCACAGCAAATTAATCTTCTCATTGTATGCTCTGCTACTTACAGTAAATTCATCATAAAATATAGTGAGAAGGGAAAACAAAACCTTTTTGAACACCAGAGGAAAACTGTCGACAAACAAGTCTGATTACTATTAAGTGTTGGGGCTTGTCTGTGTTCCCACACCTAGAAAACACACTGTAGGAACTGGGCTTAAACTCCCTTTTATCTACATTTTCCTTCTATGAGGAACTTTGTTAGCAAATGAAATAATATTAATAAAATAGTAACAACAATAAACTATATTATTCCTTTTTAAAATTTTTATCAACAATAATAATGATTGACCCAAGTGGCTCTATTTTTTTGCAGCCCCAAATCTAAAACTAACTTCCGTGTGCAAATTTTCTTTGCCTTTCCTTTGATTATAAAACAAAATTTCTCCTTTTGTCCGAAGCTAGTTTCTTCCCGTACCTTGCCTTTTCTTTATTCTGTCCTCCATCCCCTCTGATAAAGACCATGTTCCTTTAGCCATTCTCTCTCTTCTGCATCACAGATTGCCTCTCCTTACCTCACCTACCTATTTTTCCTTTAATCTTCTCCATCTTGGCAAGTGGCACCAACATCTACTTACCCAGCCAATCTCAAAGCCGGGAGTCATTCTTGATTCATTACTTTGAATTATCTCCCAGCATCCAAACCATTATGAAAATTTTGCTTCCAAAGAACATCTTAAAACTGTCCATTTCCTCCATCTTCCCTATCATACATAACTCTAGACAAAGCCACCAATATATTTTGCATAGGCGCTCTTGTTTCCATAATATTTGAGCTTTACATTACAGCCAGAGAAATCTTTTAAAAATATAAATCAAATCATATTACTCCCTTGATTCATACTCTTAAAAACCTTCCTAATACAATCTAAACTTACCATGGCTCTACCAGGGCCTCTTAGTCCTGCATAATCTGTTCCAGCCTCTTTGCTCATCCTCAGCTCCCAGCACATGTTCTCTTGCTCACTCAGCCATACTGGTCTTCTTCCTTCCCTGGCAGATGCCAATAATGCAGTAGGTGACACTTTGGGTCTTGATGCTTTATGTACCTACCGCCTTCAATGTTGTTCTTCAGCTTTTCACAGAACCACCTTTCTTGTTCTCCAGCTCAAACATTACCTCCTTAGACAGACTTTACCAGTCCCCATTTTTAAAATTAGTCCTTTCATTGCCATCTACTATAACTCTCGATTATGCCCTCCTGCTTTATTTCCATTACGGCACTTATCAAAAACTATTGCTATTTGATCATTCATTTATTGGCTTTCTGCTCCCACTTAAATATAAGTCCCAGGAGAGCAGGGACCTTGTCTTTCTTGTTACTAGTGTGTCTTCATTGCCCAGAGCAGTACATGGCACACTCACAACTCCAGGCTCTGGTGTGAATGGTGCCCCCTAGAGCTTTTTGACATGGCTTCTCTGAGTCTGTCTTTTAGTTAATCTGGTATAATGTTTTGTATGTGCTTTTTGGGTTTGTACTCCAGCTGAATTGTTTCTCCCATTTTGTCTTACCAGGATAATGAATTTGATATTGTATAGACAGACAAGGCCATAAAAGGTGTACAGAATTCCTATGGATACCATTTTAAAATATCAAAATCTCCACCCTAAGAGATAGAGTAGATTTGAAAAGAATGACTAATACCTATGAAGTTATTAGACCTATAATATTAAATCCAGAGAAACAAAAAATTCAGTTGAGTGATGCAGCAGCCTAGGTGGAAGGTTGTGAAATTATGTTTAAAAAATGGCAGAATGAGGTAAAGATGTGACACAATAGGAAGAAAGTAGGTTACCATCCTCCTACTTTGATTTAAGGACAATAGTAACTAAAAATTGAAGTCAGCCTGAGAGTTGGGATTGTGAGAACAAAGTCACCCTGGATATCTTTAGTTCCAGACCTCATATTCCTAGCTTATATTTCTGGTCCTTATATGACCATAGCCCTCTGAGAAGATATATAGGGTGATGTAATTATTTCCTTAACATCCTTAACCACAGAAATACTTGGGATTAAACATATAATTTTTGATAGAAGTATACCTATAGCATTAATATTTTATGCTATGAATTTTTCCAAATTTAGCATTTTAGCTAGTGATATTTTTTTAAATTGGCTTTTTCAAGTAAAAAAATAACCTTGTGACTCTAATTTAAACTATGTCATCGAGTAATTACTTTAGACTTTTAATTTACTAAGATTATATATTGTTTTGGGAAAGAAAATAATTTAAATCAACATATTTATAGTTTTAATTCTGCTGGTTTCATAAAAAACATTAGGGAAAATTTTATGTTAGCCAAAGTACTTAAACAGGAAATGAAATACATTAAATTTATGAACGCAATTTAAAACATTGATATAAGTTTATAAATGAAACCATGGTTAAAATTTGCTGGAAATGTAAATAGAATAAAAAAACTTGTATGTTGGAGCTAAAGCTTAAGGGCAAAAATAGGGTTTTGAATATTAGAAGTAAACCACTAAATAATATTTTTTGGACCCTAAAAATTACCGCTGAGACATAAATCTAGTAAAATGGGAAGCAGAGTTTTGTACTAATCAAAAATTTTCTTGAATTAGAAAGCCTAGCTAGAGCCAAAATAAATCACATTGTAGGTTGTGAGCTGTAACTGAATGCGAAGTATAGGTATAATAAGAAATTCTGAGTTTCAGGCTTAGCCTTCGGACTTGGTTTATGACAGTGGTGTTGCCTGCCTTCAAGTAGCCTTTAGCCAAGTAAGAAGTTTCCAAGGTTATAATATCTCATGACCAACTCATTACAGTGTCATAGGCACTGTACCTTTTTAATCCTCACAGAAAACTTGCAAGGTTGGTACTGTTATTTTCATTTTAAATGATTTTATATGATTAAGTAGTTTACCTAGTCATACAGCTACAAAGTAGCAAAAGCAGGATTTGCACACAGGACTTTATAACTCTGAAGCTTTTTTTTTTTTTTTGGTTCCCTTCACCCAGTTTACTAACGAGTTAATGTCATATTAGGCAGAGTAGCTACAATTATGATCACCTTTTATTTTACAGAAATGCCTTGACCTTGAAGTTCTAACTGCTAGACACTCAGGTAGGTAGAGGGGTGAAATTTTCTATGGTCGAAAATTAGAATAATAAAAATGACTTTTATCTTCTCTCAAATTGTACTAGGTGGGCAGATTCTTAGTGTGTTATTTGCAGTTTATTTGCTGGATTTACATTGTGTTCGTTATTTTTTTGTAAACAAGGGACACAACCACTGGTCTATCCATGATATGCAAAATTTTGATGACAATTAATTTAGAATTTTAGAAACTTCTGAAAATTCTGTGATATCATGGGAGAATATTTGGTAATTCTTACTGTTTAACAGGTGAACTGGCCAAAGTGTGGGTGTGCATGTGTGGCTCTTTTCTAGTCTTCTGTGAAACTCTTATCAGCAAGGAAGTGTGAGGATGACATTAAGTCCATGCAGATTGGGACACTGGCCTTTGTTGGAGCAGAGCAAAGAGTAATTAGCATTTTCGAGGATTACTGGTTAGGTCCTGACCTGTTGAAGAGTCAACTGTATGCCTGATGCTTTCCTGGAGCTACAGGAGGAGACTAATTAGCTTCTCAGACTGCACTTATTCAAATTGAATTATGAATAATGAATAATGGGGTTTTTTATTAATATAATGACAAAACTCAAAGCCTAGGTCATTTGTGTTGGAGTCACCATGGCCCTCAACCAGTATTAAGTTTGGAAGACACTTACATGGGTCAGCTCACCTGAGTTTTCTGGGCACAGCACCTCAGGGTATTGCAGCTAGCATGTAGGTAGAGGGTGATCATGTGGAGCAGTCCTGTTGACAGGCTCCTGCACATACTATTTCTTTAGAAGACCAAATGCAACTCTAGCACCAGAGTGAAAGCATCACATAAAGCTGGGAGATGTGAAGAACAACAGAGGTGACAGAAACATAAGGCTTTAAGGAATAGATCAGAATGGTACATAAAAATGTTTCAATGGGCCAAACCTAGAAATCCTTTTCACTAAAACCTGGGAAACAATATGGGATTGTGGATAAGTGCACAAATTCTATCACTATATTACCTGGATTCAAGTTCTAGTCCAGCCACTTATTAGCTATGTGACCTTTTAAAATAAAATAAATATTAGCTATTGTTTTTACCTTTAAGAAACTGTCTAAAAATTGAATGAGCTATGGGAAAGGGTTGCTAGCTCAAGGTGCACTCAGGTTAAGTGTCACTGTAGATTTTGTGAAAGACTGAAGAAATACTGAAGGAAAAGGGACAGCTTATCTACCTGCTAGTTATTTTTTATCCCTTTATAATAAATTATAAAATCATCAAACATGATTCCTGATTTGTCTTGCATATTATTTTGGTTTAGAAATTACCCTCTTTTAAAGGATTATTCCATTGGGGAAAATATATTTTAGATGATTTGAAGAAATTATATACTTTAATGTAGAATTACATTTTTGTATTAAAAATAGAGTAGGAAATCATGTGCTTTAATCTCTTGGTTACCACTTAACCATACTTAGTATAAACCTTCTTGGTCCAAATGAGTAGAGTCGTGAGCAGCAGCAGAAGCAGCAGCATTACCTAACAGTTTACTAGAAATGCAAAATCTCAGAGTTACTGCATCTGAAATACTGAGGGTGGAGCTAAGCTATCTGTGTTTTGATAAGTTCTCTGAGTAAGTCTGATGCTTGCTGAAGCCACTGGCCTAAATTTCCTTAGTTTAACATCATCTTTGATATGCGTTGACTGTTATCCAATTAGAACAATCATCTTCTTGAGCAGTGTGTCCAAAAGGAGGTATAGCAAGACAATGCATTGGAATATGAGAAGAAAATACTGCAACTCTTATTTACATATTTATTTTGTCCTATTTTAGTTTATAATTTCATGTATATATTATAATGTCCAAAATATATATGCGTATACATACACAAACATATATCTATATGTATGTGTACATATATATATGTCATATATACAATGTTTAAATAATTAACTATATTTCATAGTGTATGTGATCTTTTTGTAAACCAAGATGTGAGTTTAAAAAAGCTTGGACACCACTGTTCTAAAGAATATAAGTAATTATGATTAATAACCTGAGCATCAAAATGATCAAAAAGTAAAAGGAAACTAGATTATAGTAAAATTACTTAGCTCAGTTGTTTTTGGTAACAGTTATATTCCAGTTATGTCTCTACGCATTTATATTATAGGCATTCTTACACTGCAAGTAGTCACAATTATCACAATTAGAGCTGAAGAGCTTTTCACGTAAGTACAGAATTAGTAATGATCAATGTCTGGGCTTTCCCCCCAACTGAAACAAATGGCTTATATTCTGCTAAATTCTATTGACTGAAGATTTATTTGAGTAGAAAATTCTATACTCCTATGCTGATATTAGAATTCTTCAAATTAAAAATAAGAGCAGAATTGGCATATTGAAGAGAAATCAGCATTCATTTTGTTTTGCATTATTCTGAGAATATTATATAAAACCCATGCTTCTATTATTCCTTCCAGTTAAATTACTTTTTATTATTTTATTTATTATTACTTCCAGAAACAATTGGGCAGGGACATATATAAATCTCAAATTAATAAATTAGACTCTGCTATTATCTAAGTAACAAAATATAGATAGGGAATAGGCTTGAAAGTATGGGATGCATTCAAAATGTCTGTGCTTACCTTTCCTTCACCCTATTAACACTTATAGCTGACTGTTTATTATGTAAGTGATACCTGTCTTTAGAGTCCCTCAAATTTCTATGCCAAATAAGAGCTCAGACTTATTTTTTTAGCTTCTCAAGAAATTATTCTGGATACAATAGAAATATATGGAATGATAAATTCACATGTGAATGGATTTAGGATTTGTTAAATGACTTTAGGATTATTGGACAGAAATTGGCCTTGATAAATTATCTCTTGAAATAAAATATAGAGAGAGTACAAAACATTACTGAGAGAAATTAAAGACCTAAATAAATTCATACTATGTTCATGGATAAATATTCAATATGATTAAGAGTCATTTCCTCCCAATTTATAAATTCTGAGAAGAGTTTCTATAATTAGATAAAGATCGATAGTTCTTTAGCCATGATGACAAGTGGCCACCAGAACTAGCTTAAACCTGTTCAGTGGATCAGTGACTGAGGCCTTTTTTGGAAATAGTGTCTTTGCAGATGTAATCAAGTTAAGACAAGGTCATACTCAATTAAGATGTGTCCTAATCCAATATGCTGGTGTCCTTATAAGAGAAAAAGACATAAAGACAGACACATGATGATAGAGGCAGAGACTGGAGTTACGCAGCTGCAAGCCAAGCGACTGCTGGTTGCCATCCCTAGAAGCTAGGAAGAGGCAAGAGAGAATTCTATCCAGAGTCTCATAGGGAGCATGGATTTGCTGACCCCTTCACTTTAGACTTTTAGCATTCAGAACTGTGTGAGAATAAATTTGTTGTTTTAAGCCATTCTAGATAATGATTTTTTTTTTACAACAGCCTTAGTTAACTAAGACACCTGGGTTTTAATATTTTACGAACTTGAGAAAATTAGAAAAATATAATTTCCTTTTCTTCTTTTTTAAATGACTGTTCCACCGTCTTTCTATTTCAGATATTGAGTGGTAGTCTTATCATCTTTTTAAGATTTCAATGCAATCTCATTTAAAATCGTAGGAGACTTTTTAGTAGAAATCGACAAGCTGATTTTAAATTTTATGTGAAAATACAAAGACCCTAGAAGAGCCAAAGAATTATGGAAAAAGAAAACAAAGTTAAAGGACCGCTTACTAAAAAGCTACAGTATTCGAATGTGGCATTGGAATAAAAAATTTTTTAAAGAGATCAAAGAAATAGAACAGTGGGTATAGAAATAGACCCATATTTATATGGTCATTTGATTTTGGATAAAGATGCAAAGGCACTAAATGTGGAAAAAGTAGACTTATTCAGCAAATAAATATCCATATGGGTAAAAATATTTAAACTGAACTCTAATCCAACACTGCAGACAAAAATTAATCTGAAATTGATCATAGACACATATGCAAAAGCTGAAAGGATAAAGTTCCAGGAGAAAATATAAGAGAAAATCTTCATATATTTGGAGTAAGCAAAGATTTCTTAGAAAATAAAACAAAATAAAAAAAAATCAAAACATTCTAGTAGTATATGTACTCATGGGCAATAAAAACAAAAAAGATGCTAAATATCATTAGTCATCAGGGACATGCAAATTAAAACCAAAGTAAGGTACTACTTTCATACATACTAAAATGATTAGATTAAAAAATTTAAAACTAATTAGCAAGTGCTGGCAAAAATATAGAGCCACTGGAACTTTAATATGTTGCTTTTGGAAATATAAAATGATACAACCACTCTGGCTGTTTTTAAGCTGTTTTTGTGTTTTACATGCACTACCTTCTGATCCAGCAATTTCATTCCTAAGTATTTACTAAAGAGAAATGAAAATATACATTCGCAAAAAGATACATAAATTGTTATAGCACATATTTATTCATAAAAAAACAAAAACTGAGGAAGGGGGAAGGTCCCTCAAGAGGTAAATAGATAAACAGTTCTGCTCTTTTTATACACTGAAATAATATTCAGTAAAGAAAATGGACTGCTGATATTCATAGATAAATTTTACAGAGATTATATTGAGTGAAAAAAAGTTAGATACAAAACTGTTCAGACTGTAATTCCATCTCCATGAAAGTCTAAAGCAATCAAACCTAATTGATGGTAATAGAAATTAGATCAGTGGTTGCTCAATACAAGAGGTGGATTTGAGTATCGATTATAAAGAGGTGACAGATGGTCTCTATCTTCATTGGGAAGGTGGTTATTCAACAAAAACATTTATCAAAATTTACTTATTAAACAGTACACTTAAATTTTTTCTGTTTTATTGGATGTACATTATAGCCCAAAAATGTTAAAAATAATCTAGAGAGTGGTCACTTATATTTTTTCTCAATTAATAGGTGATAAAATTAATTGAGTGGGTCTCAAACAGAATTTTTTAATGAAATATATTAGAGAAGCTGAAACTAGACTAGAGAACACCAGAGTGCTCCACACATAAGTCTAATTATTATTTTATGTGACTTTTGTTTTCATTGTGCATGTCTATGTTTTCTGTTACACAGTAAAATATATTTCTTGCTGTAAATCACAGTAAAAATATTTGAAATACTCTGTCTTAGGACACTGTAATAATTTCAGTTCTATTCAATTTTTATCATCAATCTAAATGAAACTACATAATCTTTATTATATTTCTTATAGGCACCAAGCTGTTGAGAATAGAATGCATATTAGTGGTTAATAATTTAATTTTTTAAAATAGCAATACTCAGTGTGAGTGAAAGTATAAAGAATTGCACATATACACTCTGCTGATGGAAATGGGAATTGATATACCATTTTGGAGGGCACTTTGGAAATAAGTATTAAAATTAGTTTGGGAAGTTTCATTTGACATACATTCAAGCTCTCTGTTTTTTCCTCAGCCTATGTCCAGTGTACTGGTGAGCCCAAATAAGGAATTCTTTCTTTCTCTTATAGTATTTTTTTTTTAATTTCCTTTTGATTCTTTCTTAGAGTTCCAATCTCTGCTTACATTACTCATCTATTCCTGCATGTTCTCCAGTTTTTCCAGTAGAGCCCTTAGTATATTAACTATGGTTATTTTAAATTCCAAAACCTCTGCCATATTGAATCTCATTTTGTTGCTTCTTTGTTTCTCCGATTGTGTTCTTTTCTTAACCTTTAACATGATTTTTAACATTTTATTAAAGCCAGACATGATATACTGAGTAATAGTAATTGACCTAAATAGGCCTTTAGTGAGAGGGTTTATGTTAATCTGGCTAGGAGTTTGGCTATCTTTAATGTTTGCTGTAACTGTAGATATTTGTGGTTTAAATTTCCTTTAGTATTCTCCTTGTTTGTTTGTTTTTCTCCCTTGTTATCTTTGGGTTTCCCTAGAAACTCCTTCTTAAATAAAGACTGAGCCTTTTGGTTCTTTTGGCTTAATCCTCTGTTATTATACAGAAGCCCTGTTGCTGTCATCCACAGGTATCCGGGAGGGGATGCCTGCTGTAATCTTATGGTTAGATCTTAATCTTTTAGTGAGCCTATATCTCACACTGCAGTGGGCTGCTCCTGGCCAATGACTAAGCAGGGCAGAGATAAGGCAAGCTCATTCCTAGGAAGTGGAGTACTTCTTTGAAGGGTGACTTTGGATCAAGAACTCCCATTGGCTTTATTAAACTTCCTTGAAATACACTACCTTCCAGCCCTCGTCCTTCCCTCTCTCCTTCACAAGAGCCAGACCAGCGGATGGTCTGACAGCCTTCCTGGCCAGCCTCAGGTCTCTTCCCATTTCCCTTCACAGCATTTTTTTCCCCTAATAAATCTCTTACATGTTTAATCTTGTTTTTGACATAGGCCCCTCAGAGGAGCTGGACTAACATATCTATGTATATTAAAATAAAAAGATGAATTATAGAGTACTAATGGGTTTTTAACACCAAACACAAAACTTCAAGGGCAGTTTGAACTTTTGGCTATTATCCTACACTTTAACTGCAGACCCTAGGAGATTCATTTTTCTCTGCTAAAGGTACATTATTGGAAAAATTTTTAACACATTTTGCTGGTCTAACCAGTAGGTTCTCATCGAATCCTTATGAAGTAATTCAGTGCTTCTTATAACTGACTCACTTTTAGAAATAGATTCTATAAAATATATATCTAAATTCCCTCTCTCCTACTTATTTATGTTCTCTCTGTGTATCTTATACAAGCATACTGATGAACTCAGTAAAGTTAAAAGGAGATAATGTTAAACAATAGTCTGTGAGGTTTGGGCTACAGTTCTTGTTATCAGTAAGCTAGCAATCATTCAGCATGTCCTCTACTGGGAATCATTTTGATCAGTTTATAAGATTAGAATAACACAATTGAAGAGAGTAATTTCTCCTGCTAGAGACCAGTTTCAAATACACGAGTAACTTCTTTAACATTGAATAATATTTTTTTCTATAATCTCATAAATAAAAGAGTTTTAATCTTATATGGCTTACCAACTGTCACCAGTTTAATCCTAAGGAGTAGCATCTCCTTCCGGCATTCAGAGGTAGTGTGTCTCCATCTTGATCTTATTTCTGCTTCTTAACTGTGATCCTGGATGCATCTCTCCTCTTCTTGTGATAGATAAGTTAGGGTAATTATCAGCAAAGTCTAAAAATAATAAAATAATTTCTGCATTTAAGAGAGATGATTTTGTCTTGCCAACTGTTCATAAACAAAACATTAGATTAAAAATTATATGATGAATTTAGGTTACTGACATATTTGCTTTCTTCTTATCTTTATTAGACATTAACCGAATAGTAAACAATTAAATATTCAAGTAGATTCTTCCTAGGCACTTAATAAGAATTGGATATATTGGACTTCAGATATATAGAATCTTCTATCTATCTATCTATCTATCTATCTATCTATCTATCTATCTATCTATCTATCTATCTATCTATCATCATCTATCTATCTATCTATCTATCTATTATCTATCTATCTATCTATCTATCTATCTATCTATCTATCTATCTATCTATCATCTCTCTGTCTACCATCTATCCATCCATCCATTCATCCATCTGGTTTTTAAATGTTAAAAACAAAAAATATGCATTATAACTAGTGCTGTGCATTTTGAACAGTTGTGCTTTTAACGTATTCAAGAGATAGTATTATTAAAATCTGTCTACTCATTAAAATATCAACGTCATTAATTGTATAAATATTTCGTTGGAATACATCATAGATTTGATTATTCCTTTCAACCAGGAAATTATGAATTTCAATTATTATTGCCAGATGTAGTTATCTAGAAATTTCAAATGTGGTCAACTAAAGAGAGGTGCTAAATAAAGACAAAAAATATATATATTTTAAAAGTAGAATAGGTGCTATCAAAGCAGCTTGAAAGTATATAAAAAACCATAGCAAGTCACTGACGTTTTAGGGAATTGCTACAATCCTGGGAAAACAATGGCTAGGGAGGGGAAGGAGGATTGTACAGCCACAGATTAGAACTATTTTGTATAAGCATTTCTGGTATTTACATTTGTAACTTTTAGGGAACACAGTACTCTTTTACACATTTACATACTATTATTGTATTTTTATTTTAAAATTTTCAAATGAAAAATATATAATATATAGCGAAGAATTGTGTTTTTGAGACATTTTAAAGCCATTTTTAGGTTTTAAACATTTGCCAAGGACTGCATGTCCAGCTTTGTAATGAAAATGTAATTAGGTAAATGTAATTAGGCTAGTAGACGTTTACTGTAAGGTCTACTTTCCAGATGCATTTTTTTCACTAAATTGTATTATTGGAAGGAATTGAAATTAAGAAGCTGGTGACCACCTCTGTCACTGATTAGAGTGAGTGGAGATTGATTTAAAATGAATGTGGAACCATCCTACAAGGAGGAAGAAGGCTTTCTTTCACCTTTAACAGTGAGGGACCACAATTACTCTAAGACCTAGAAATTAAATTTCCATGTAAATCTTATTTCATATTGCCTCCCAGACAGTTTTTAGTGAGGGTCATATCAAATCTCCAAGGGATAGGACAACATGGAAAGCCAGAGTGAGTGCTGTTTGCTCTGCCAGTATAATGACATTGTGCTTTGTTCTTTTATTAGCAGAATACCTATGGAACTGTTGTGTGGTCTAAGTGATATTGCACATGAAAATTATTTTGCCGAAGAGCAGCAAAGTCACTTTGCCTGTTACTAGGGACAAGAAGTATTAAGATTAAAAAGATTGAAACATGCTGCATTTTATTTCAGTGATTACTTTCTTAACCATTCTTAGCTAAACCTGCCAGCTTAGTATCTGTAATTATGGTGTGTATTAAAACCAGCCAAGCTATTAAGTACACACTCAGATGTGTAGCTACTGCTCTAATATATCACTCAATCATTTTCCATTATACCATGCAACATTACTCACCATTATTGCGGTGTGCAGCCTTGATAAACACTTAATGCTAAAGGAGAAAATGTTAGGAATATTGTCTAATGTTTTTTATCTCTACATCTACATTATGTTTCTCAAGTGGTTCTCCTTGCTTCACGTCATCTGGTTTCATTTGTTAAATTTGCACAAATTCTTAACATAAAAGTATCCCCAAATGTGTATGTTGTAATTAGGTTATAATTCTGAGCAGAGGTTCTAGTGACATTTAAGAGCAAACTGAGGGCCAATGGGATACTGCCAACTCTGGGGAATCTAGAAAGGGAATAGCAAAACTAATTTATGCAAATCTGGGAGCTGATTATTTTATGCACAGCTACTTACAAAATTGAAACTTCCTTAGTTGTCGTCCCCTTTTATTTCTCTCAGTTCAATCTTTACAACTGTTAAATTTTTAGTGCTTTAGTTTGCATCAGTTAAAAGAAAATTATCAACGGTAATTTGCTTTGTTCAAAATACCTGTCTCCACCTTTAGAAGAGCATCTCATTAGCGCTTCTAGATTTTAACCTAAACATCTCTCTCCAAGAGATCCCACAAATTTTAGTCATTGAAAACTTGGGGTGTGGCAAATAAAACTCTTTACATTAAAGTTCAGATGATATATTTGCTAAATTAACATGAGCCAACTTATGCCTGAGGCTTAAAAAAACATACAAAATCATTTATTTGTCATACCAAAAAAAAAGAAGAAGAAGAAGAAATTGGGGACCCAAACTAAATAACATAAAAAAAAGCAGACGGCATTTTAGGTGTTTGGTGAGAAGTTACAGCTGAAGATGGCACTGGAGTTCCAACCTCAGCTACCTGTGCCTGGGGCTGCCTGCCGCCCTGTGCCTTCGTGTTATTCCCAGAGACCAAGCTGCGGCTACCCCTTGGTGCAGACCTCTCTCCCCTACCGGTAGGGATCATGTTTAAGGATGAGTCCTCTCTGGGAACTTACTGTCCTTTCAGAGGGTGGCCTTCGATTTACATGTCTGTCCTCTGGCCTTAGGTCCTGTGGCACTCGAGCTCTGTCACCTATTTCCTGAGAGTGGCAGCCTGGGCATCATTGAGTGCAGGTGCCCCAGCTCTTTATTCGGATGCTGCATCCCTTCAGTCTGTGCTTCTGCTCACTCTGGGAGTGTTTCAAGGGCTTCCTGTGTCTGCCCTGCAGCTTCCAAGCCACAGTGGAGCAGAGGAGAGTGCCTTCTGATACTGTCTGTTCTGTTCTCCTCCTTCACCCTCAGCTGAGCTGACACCAGCCACCACTTCATGGCTGGTCAGCAGTGTTGACAAAGACTATTATGAAAGCGAAATAATAATAATAATAATAATAATAATAATAATAATATAAACAACAGTAACAGCAACAACAACAACAACGTTGTGAATAGCCTTACCACAGTCATCTCTTAGGTTTGTAGCAAATCAGACTGCCAGGGCATAGTAAGGAAGTGGTCTCAAAAGAATCACTTTCCCTTGAAAGTGGTTCACCTGTGGGAGTGTCTGATCATGCCTCCAGTGTGGGAAATAGAATCAGGACTTTCATCCTATGTTGTTATTTTACAGATGGGGTGAGAAGGAGACTTGCCCAGAGTATTTTGGCAGAGTCCTGAAGGTAGAATATAAAAACTTCTCTTTAAAGTCATCACAGCCCATGAGTCTCTAGGTTCAGGTCAATCCTGTGTTTTAGTGCTGTTGTTTTCCTGAATTCCCAATGTTCTTCCCTTTCTCAGCTGCTAATCCAAATCCTACCCAACCTTAGTCCTGCTTCCTCTGTTAGAATTTTATCAATTAGGTTAACACACTTTACCTTCTCTCTTTTTTTAGGATCTGTATAGCTTTTAGTGTTGGGATTATAGAATTTAATTGTAAAAGAGTCATCATTAAAACACGGACTCACCCAGTTCATCGAAGGTGGGGCCCTAGCTTTGCCTTCTTGACCAACTCCCAAGAGAGGGCAATTCTGCTGGTTTCTGGAACATTCTGTAGGTTGCACAGTATTAGTTCACTGATTCCTAAGGGCCTATTTTGGAGAACAGGTATGTGGGCATCACCTGGAGCCACATGTAAAATGTTGATTCAGTATTTCACATATTCATATCTGACAAAACAATCTCCAGAGCAAAGGCTCAAACACCTGTATTCTTCAGGAAAACCTCAGATTCTCAGGCACAGCCATTGACTAATTCTAGGCCAGCATCCTTATTTTTCTGACAAGAAACTGCGTTCCATAGGTGTCAAGAGAGAAACGCAAAGGTAGCAGACAGCATGTGTATCTCGGGACTTCACAGATACAGCATCTACTTTTTCCTCTTTAAACTTATTGGTTTGAATTTAAACTCAATTCTTAACCTCTTTAGATATCTTTTCTCATCTGTAAAATGGAGTTGGTTTCACCTACCTTACAAGACTTGTATTATGGTTATAGGAGATAATATATGTAAGATGTCTAGGCCATAATAAGTACTGAATTTATTATGATTGAAACATTGTTTCATAGTCTTATAGATATTAGTTCTCTTCTGAACTATATTACAAGTCACTGGAGGGTGGATATTAATGGTTTGCTCCCCTTTTCCATCTAACCTGTTGCTAGCACAGGGCTGTGAACAGAACAAATGCTGAAGAAATGTATAATGATATGACTCAGAACAAACTTCCTCCTGGCCTTTTAGTGTTTGGTCTCCCAACTCATATTACCCACTGTCAGGTAGTTCTGTTTCTTGGACCTTAACCCAAAGGCTCTGAACTTAACACTCATGTCCAGAGCAACTGTTTCACGTCCAGAGAAATCTGACCTAACCCTGGATTAGATCAGTGGTTACCCAGTCTATCCAATGGAAGATCAGAATGTTGGGTCCTTTGAAGGGCATTCTAAGATTCAGATCTACTGTAGTTTGAGTTTCAGACTCAGTTTAATCATTCTTTAAAGTGAATTCCCAAACCAACCTATCCTGTAACTAACCTGAATACTCTGGATTACTCGGATTACTCTGGATAGAGGTGACCTGATATTAATCTGATAATTGCCTCATCACATTACCACTGTGTGTATTTGTTTAGTCCTCTCTCTTCACCATTAGACTGTAAGGCAGAGTATATCTTTCACCTAAGTGGCATCACAATGTCAGATATATAATACAGACATAAATAATTTTTATAAATCATTAACCATTTAAGATAATATATAATCATTTCCTAACTACTAGACACCAGATTAAGTTCGGCATAGTGGAGCCTGTACAGAACTGATACCAGAGGACTAGGATCTGAATCTCATTCCAGCAACCTACTAGTTAAGTGACCATGGGCACATTTTATAAAACTTTCCTGTGTTTCATTGTTTGTATCTCTAAAATGGGAACACTGTTGTAAGGTTGAAGATAAGTAAATACCTGGCATAGGTCCTTCCACACGGGGCACTCATCACCCTCCTGCTTTCTTTCTAGATATCCTGCAAGTTTTTTTCACCTTAAAATTTCCTAACCAAGGGCATTTTTTTTTCCTCCAAATTTCTGTTTTTTTTGTCTAATTTTTTTTTCCTGCAAATTTCATAACAGGCACATGTTAAATTTTATTTCAAGCTTCCTCTAAAAAAAAGGAAACATAAGAAGTTTAATTCGAAAATCTCCTCTTAATTGGGAGATTTTATTTTTTAAAAAAAGCAAAAAAGAGTGGCCAGATAACCCTAGTTAGACTAGATACAAGAAAAAGAGAATAGCTGATTAAATGTCATTACTTTTGACTGACAATTAGCTAGATGGGTGGGTAACAAGTTTCCTAAAAAAGATCTTAAACCAGTATCATTTATCAGAAAATTGCCTACACATTTTATAGAGTATGTTAATTTCTCTCTAGAAGGAAGTTGGGCACTTGATCATGAGAAAGGTTCTGCTAGGATGAAGCCATGTTCCTTTACCTCATTCTCCATTAATGACATCGTGTTTTTCTTCTGGCCCAAGATGTCTCCTCCCAGATTGTGGTCTGTTAACAAATTATATCTTCAGTCTCTCTTACTCCAGTTCATCTTCTACACTATTTAGAAATTATCTTTCTAAAAATACAGATCTAATCTCATCACTTTCTAAGTTTAAAAGCTCTCCA
Organism: Pteropus alecto; assembly: GCF_000325575.1. Lineage (NCBI taxonomy): Eukaryota > Metazoa > Chordata > Mammalia > Chiroptera > Pteropodidae > Pteropus > Pteropus alecto. The sequence continues at coordinate 21,387,960 of NW_006434835.1, forward strand.
TTGCCTTGTTGTTGAAATCTAAAGTCTGTAATTTGCCTCTTTACAACTTGTTTCCACCTATTCTTAAGTCATTCTTTTTAATGAAGATTTTCTTCTATTTGTAGGACCATACTAGTCCTTTACTAAATATTCTGGAGACTTGAAATACACCCATGTGTCATTATTTATGCTTTCTTCTTCTTGGTCTTTTTGGAAAATTTGATTCATCTTTAAGGACTTTTATTAATCAATACCGGTTCTCTGAAATATTTTTCCTAAATATCCCATTGGGATCAGGTCTTCCCTTACCCCCTAAGTAATTAACCTTCCCTTCTTTTATTCAGCAAACACTTATATAACACCTAATATGTGCCAAACACTATTTAAGCTCTTTGTAAATGCTTACTACTCATTTATATTTAGTATAATTATTAACTTACAATGACACTATGAAATAGATACTAGTCTTATCCCTATTTTACAGATTACAAAGCCTGAGGCAAAGAGAAGTTCAGCAACTTGCTTAAAGTTACACAGGTAGTAAGTGCTAGAGCTGAGATTCAAACCCAGGCACTATGGTCCAAGTCCCTCAAGAGTCCATGTTTTTTAACCACCATGATAAAATGGCTCTTACAGGCTGTTTTACATTGCATTATAGATATATTTTAGTGCTTATGACTTTATAGTATTTTTATTTTTACATACCCACCTTCCCTGCTAAACTCTTTAATGGTAAAAACAAATTCCATTTTGTTTCCCATATTCCTGGCTCAGCACCTGGAATGAAATGGGTGATCAATAAATGCTTGGAAACTGAGTTGAATTAAGATTTAAGCTATTTTCCTTTGCTGATAAATGGAGTTCCATGGTAGTAGCTTGCCTTGAGGTTTATTTATACTCAGGGGACAGGTAAGAAGATAAAAACAAGTTAGTTTAGCCAAAAAAAAAAGGCAATACTATGAAATGCTCAAATAAACACCACTAAATACTATTTCAGAAGTTCTTTTGCAGAAATGGGTATTACTTTAGCCACGTAGCAAAGGAAACAGACGGTTACACAATAATAGGACAACTAGTAGGCCCTGCTTCAGTAGTGTACATGGACTGATCAAATGTCAGTGGAGTCACATACACAATTCATGCAAGTCATTGAAATAAATGTGTACACTTTGAACGTTGCTAAATCAGGTCAATCTGTATTATTTAGGAAAGAAAATACTGCTTCCAGTAGAAATTTGAATAGCTCAAGTAGGAAAAGCTGAACTAATTGAATCTTCAGAGGAAAAAGTATATACAAATCCCTTCAGAGGGAAAAATTATAATAAAAGGGTATCAAAGAAGCAGTAATCACTTAGGCTTTATTATTATAGATTATGAATATATTCTCATGGAAGCATTTGGTATGTACACTAGTGAATTCTAAAGTGAATATAGGATTACAAAGCTGTTGTTGTAGCAATTGATAATATATATGATAGCAAATAAATACCGAATCTATTTTAAAATAGATGTTGGACTTGGGTGAATGTCAAGTGGATAAAATGGTGGGTGTCATCAGTGAAGGAATAACTTTGTCTTTTCTCTCATGTAATATAGTTTTCAAGTAAATAAACAACTCAAATTATAAATGATTTACTTCTAATTCTTCTATCAATAAGTGAAGATATAGTCTACAGCCATGCCACCCTGAACAAGCCTGATCCCATCTGATCTTGGAAGCTAAGCAGGGTCGGGCCTGGTTAGTACTTGGATGGGAGACCACCTAGGAAGACCAGGTGCTGTAGGCGTAAAAAAATATATATATAAAATATAAAACAGTAAATGAAGATTTAATTATATAAAAGTGGTAGTGCTTCAAAAGAAACTGTCAACAAGGTAAAGAGACAACCATCGAATGGGAAAATATATTTGCAAGCAATGCCTCTGATAAAGGCCTAATACCCAAAATATACAAAGAACTATCCAATCAAAATATGGGCAGAGGACCTGAACAGATACTTCTCCCTAGAGGACATACAAATGGTCAACAAATATTTGAGAAGATGCCAACAGCACTGGCTATTAGGGAAATGCAAATCAAAACCACAATGAGATACCATCTTACACCTGTTAGAATAGCTATAATCAACAGGATAAGTAATAACAAATGTTAGGATGCGGAGAAAAAGGAACCCTCATACACTGCTGGTGGGACTGCAAATTGGTACAGCCACTATGGAAAACAGTATGGAGGTTCCTCAGAAAACTAAGAATTGATCTACCATATAATCCAGCAACCCCTCTACTGGATATTTACCCCAAAGACATGAAAACTCATATGCGAAAAGATATTTGCACACTGATGTTCATAGCAGCATTATTCACGGTGGCCAAGACATGGAAGCAACCGAAGTGACCTATGATAGACGATTGACTAAAGAAGCTGTGGTACATATATACAATGGAATATTACTCAGCCATAAGAAAAGATGAAATACTGCTATGTGCAACAACATAGATGGACCTCGAGATAATCATGCTAAGCAAAATAAGCCAGACAGAAAAAGTTGAAAATCATATGGTATCACTCATATGTGAGCTATAAACCCAAAACCAACAATCAAACATGACAAACAAACAGATACTCATGGACATGGACAATAGACTAGTGGTTACCAGAGAGTAGGGGGTATGGGGAAGGGGGAAGTAGACAGGGTAAAGTGGGTCAAATATGTGGTGACAGAAAGAAATCTAACTGTGGGAGGTGGACACACGGTGTAAACATATATGTGACTTACAGTTAAACTGCGCAGCTGAAACTGACTGGATTTTCTTATCCAATGTCACCATAACAAAAATAATAAATAAAAGAAAAAAATTTAAAAATAAAAAATAAAAGTGCTAGAGCTTAATATCCAGTAAAGTTAAAAATTCTAAATTAGAACTGTTGAGATGAAAGCAACTTCAGAGTATAATGAGTTCAAACTCCCCCCAAATCAGATTTTTTAATTGTCTCTACAATATTATTTAGAAATCGTTATTCATTCTTACTAAATCCATCTAAGTCAGGAAAGTTTATATTTCACACAATAATCCTTTCCATTTTCGCCCAACTCCAGAATGGCCATTGAATAGAATAATTTCAATTAAGACCTTATCTGAAGTTCAATGCTAAAAATATCTTTATATATTTTTTAAAAAAATGACATCAAAGTTCGCAATAAAATACAGGTTTGTTACTCTTAAGGAGATTTGTTGCAGTAATCTATCATTTAAAGAGAGGAAACTGTAAGTACATGATTACCAATAATTTTATATAAATAATTAATCAGATAATATGATTATTATACCTTTGGTTATTTTTAATTAAAATGCTACCTACAACACTTTGTTGGCCATAGGTTTAGTTAATGTGTTTAAGAATAGAATGCCTTTAAATGCATTCTTTAATTCAGCTATTCATCAATTCATAGTTGTTATTTTTTTAATAGAATTTAGTAATTCATCGATATAAATACTCTTCGTCCTATTTTGTTTAAAAATACCTAGGCTTTGTAGTTACTAGAGTGGAGATATTCTAAGCACTATCTCAGAAAATGCTGAGAACTATGAGTTTTCTTGTTTGGTTGACTCTTTCTGAATAAATATGCAGAGGATATTGTCCCTTGTGTTACCTTGCAGATTTTATTCTATTGCATGTTTCACTACTAAGTGCAGAATACTTTTAAATCGTGGATGACATCATATAGCCTTTACATTTGAACAACTGAAATAAATTTTCTTCCACTTTATTGCATCAACTTTCAAACTTAAGCATTTTTTTGGTGTCTACTATATGCCAGAGTTTCCAATACCTGAGGTCAGAAGCTAAAGGCATGTAAGTATTGGAACCAAAGCAAAGAAAAACAAAACTACATAATATTTTCTATATTAAGCATTCAAAATGAATAAAAGTAGTTGCTAAATGTTTTAAATGTATGCTCTATTAAGAACACATGTTGCTAGCACTTATTAAATCCTTAGTATATGGCAGACACTATACTAAGTTTTTCATTGGTGTTCATTTATTCCTTACAATAATCCTATAGAGTAACGTTTTGTGCATTTTATTGATGAAAGAAGTGAGGCACAAGGAGCCTTATGATATTTCTAAGGTTATGCAGCATCTAAGTGGCAGTGCCAAGACTCTATGGCTATATATGAAATGTTATGAAAACAAACTCCAAAATTATTACAGATATCTGCTGGAGAGTCTTTCATCCTTTTTCATTGAGGCACAGACAGTGACAGTAGAAGATAAGCAACCATCTCCCAGAAAAATCTAAGAGAAGCAAAACCCCAGAATTTGGAACTAAAATCAGGCTTGCTGATAAAGATAATAAAGTCTCCTATTGATATTTTAGTGAGAACTTGAAAGAGAATGTTTAACGGGAAGATGGCTCCATAACATCTATTTGAGAAACAAAATAAGGATGTAAATTCCATAATTAGGAGAAAAACATGAATTGCTTTGTGACACATAGAGAGACTGGTTCAAGTCTAGCCCCAATATTAGAAAAATAAATGGCACAAAGCGGGAGTCTAGATGGCATTTCAATCCTAACAGCTTCTTCTAAGAAGTTTGCATAGTTTAGCTCACAAATTACTGCTATCATCATCAGCCTCAGTTATTCCCTCTGTGTCCCTGTCTTCAGAGATTAGGCCAAGAATATAAAGATTTAAGACATGTTGGGTCTAAGTGGAGGAAAGTTCTCTAAAGTGAAGATACCTATTTTTTGTGTGACTACTTGTTGGACTTAGTGCCACACAGTTTAAATACTGCCTCACCTAATTCCTACAATAAATTTACAGATGAATAAACTGAAGCTATGGCTTTACGATGACACAATAAATTGTGGAATCAACTTTAAACCCAAGAGGGTTTCTTACACATCTGTAGTGACACTCACATTCCTCCAAAACCTTTTATTCCATTACTCAGTGCTTTTTCCACTCAACCTCTGTTGGCGATTTATCTCTTTAAATACCTTTTCCTCAAGTTAAAGACACCCACAACTAGACTCAGTCTTCTAGGAAGAGTTTAATCCAGGATATATTATGGGAAAGTAAGGCTTCTATGAGATTCTGCATTGTTTAACTGTCCCCAGAAAGTAAATGATGAATATAAATTTGCCAACACTAAAGGACATTCTACCTTTCGGTGAATTAAATCTGACAGATTATCATATGAAAGAAATGCCCATACCACCTAAAAATGTGCTGATGTTCTATAAATGTGATCTACTTTTAGCTGTCAAGTAGAATTAGATGAGGAAAGGATGCAGAACTGTCAGAAACTCGTAGGCTGACAGTGTTATTCAATGCAGATTGTCAAAGAAGATAATGAATTCTTTCCAGAAAGGCTGTCTTTCTCTCTGCGGACATGGATGGGCAGCACACTGTCACCAAAGTGCCAGTCTGCTTTGGTCACAGGACAGAAAATCATTGGCTATTCGAGAAAGTTTGAGTTGTCTTTCCAGACATGATCAAGAAAGAACAAAATTCAAATTTGTGATTTTATAAATAGATTAAGGAATATTCAGAATAAAGGAGCCATTAAGTATATATCAAAAATAATTCCTAATTATGTTAGAAATGTAATATAATTAAAAATTTAGTAAATAATTGGAGAGTGGATGACAAGTTATGTTAAGGGGATGGCTGAAGACCCGTGAGCAGATTCCTTTGACTCACCTAACATGAGCATGTCCTGAGAAGTGATCACAGACCATTTAGAAGGCTGTGAAACACAAACCAGTCACATAAACTATGTGGGCATTGGTCTTCGTGAAACCTTGAGCCATGTTTACGCTAGATCTGTGGGCATTTTGGGTTCTCAGGCCATGTTTATCACAGGGGCACCACACAGATTCCTCGGTATAAGAGCTGTGGTGATAAAAATCTCAACTGGAATGACAGTCTAAGCAGATGTTTTATAATCGGCTACTGTAACAACTGGAAGTGTCTGTGGCAGAGAACATGAGATTTGTGTACAGCATTCGAGGTCCTACTCTTCTACTTATTCATGAGAGGTCTCTGAGCCTCAGTTTCCTCATCTGTTGACTGAGAATAAAAATACCTACTTCGTAGGATTAATAGGGGGATTAATTATTTTGTTAAGAATAGAATGCCCATTTACAAATGGTATTGTTATGATTATTGTGAGCATGATCTGAATATCTACATATGCCTATCCAGGTTTCTGCTAAGCTCTGTGACATTTCAGCCACATGTCCTAAGATGGGTCTCGTAGAATCTGGAGGAGGAATAGATATACAGACATAAGAAATAAAAGTTAATAGATAAGGGCTAAAATAGTGGGCTAAAATTTGCTGATTGGCATAATAGAAATTTAGTCTTCATGTACATTTGATCATATTTATTAGCCAATTTTTCTACTAATCTTTTCTTCTTACCCCAGTCACACACACAAAACTTCCTGCAACAAGGTGGTTGCTTGTAGCTTACAAGCAGAATGATCCCCATCCAAAAGCCTGAGGCCGTATGGAAACTGCTTTCTTTATACCTCTCTCTCTCTCTCTCTCTCTCTCTCTCTCTCTCTCTCTCTCTCTCTGTGTCTCTCTCTCTCTCTCTCTCTCTCTCTCTCCCCCTCTCTCCCTCTCTCTCTCTCTCTCCCAACTCTCTCTTGCTCTTCACACACATGCGCCTTGGAAAAGACCACATGGAAATGCAGTGAGAAGGTAGCTGTTTACAAGCCAGGAAGACTCCTCACGAGGAACTAACCCTACCTGACCTTGATCCAGGACTGCTAACATTCAGAACTCTGAGAAAATATCTCCCTCCCTTTCTCTCTCTCTTTCATCTACCTGCCTACCTACCTGTCAACTTATCATCTATCAATAAATAAAAGCAAAATACACCAATCGTAATTAAACAGCTTGATACGTTTTAACATATGTATAAATCTTTGTAAACTCCATCTGGATTAATCAGTGTAGAATATTTTCATCACTAGAAAAAAACCCTTCACTACCCTTTCCATCAGTCAAAAGACCCCTTCCAAGAGTAGATCACTTTTGTCTATTTTAATCTCATATAAATACAGTCATGCAGTATACTCTTGATTTTTGGCTTCTTTCACTCAGCATTTGTCTGTTAGATTTATTCATGCTGTTGAGTGTATTGCTAGTTATTTTTCATTGTTGTGTAATATTCCATTCTATGAATAAAATATACATTATTTGCCCATCCTACTATTGATGGATATTGAGCTATTTTCGGTTTCCAGCTATTACAAATAAAGCTGTTATAAACGTTCACAGACATGTCTTTTGGTGTCTTTGAACACTCATTTCTTTTAGGCATAGAATAGAATAATGAGATCATAAGGTATATACTATAGAATATTTTTCCAAGATAGTTTTATTAGTTTACATGCCTACCAGCAATGTAAGAAAGTTCCATTTGCTCTGTATCGTGGAGAATACTTAGTTTGCCAATCTGTCCAATTAATATTAATTTTATGTGTGTGGGTATGAAGACTGTGTTGCTTTATCAGGTCTTTAGGGAAGAAAATCAATTATGGCAATTAAGGTAGAATATATCTGACTATAGTTCTTGCCTCAGATTATTAGCCTGGCTCTCCTTTGGCAGTTTGCTTTTGCTTTATTGAATTCTTTCTTCTAGCTTTTGGGCACATCTTCAGCATCCAAGGGCAATCTCTATTTTCATCTATCCTAGTATAAATTTCCTATACTCTCCTAGAGGTTTTCCATTCTGTGACATCTGCAAACATGGTAATGTCTGCTACCTGCTTATCTGCTGACCGAATGCTAATTAGCACAGACCTGCGAGTAGATAGGGCAGATGCCATAGCACTGCCCCTGCACTCCCAACTTCTGGCTGCCTTTTGCATAGGAGACATCTAGTAAATATTTGTTGAAATGAGTTGATTTTTTTTTTTTTTTTGCTCTACAAAATTACTTTAACTTGCGCTCACTCCTACTGTAAACACTGCATTTTCCTGGAAAATTGCTCCTAGTTTGTACATTTACCTGAAAAGCATTAATTTGCCCACTTCAGTGCTTTCAATCTTAAATGATATGGTTGGACTGAGCAATATTGTGAGCTCCCTAAAACATAAATCTGCACATAATGATGCTCAAAAATAAGCTATTAACTATTTTTAAGGAGTATCTGAGTAGCAATATAGGCAACTTAGCATTTTGAAAATTATTTTGGTGGCGTTTTTGGCTCAGAACTTTGAAAGAATCTGGTGGATATTGGGGACAGTACCTTTAAAACTCTTATAAAAATATTTGACAGTACATTGGTAATTTAGGGGAACTAACCATTATTAGACACATATAACATGCCTGTCACTATATATTATCTCTGACCCTTTCAACGGTTTTGTAAAGTCCTCATTTTATACAAATAAAAACTGAGTCTGGGAGTTAAAATTCTACTTGAATAAATTCTGCACATTCAAAGTGGGATTATCATGATTAAAATACAAATATATTTGACATCAAATTCTTCAGTAAATGAGAAAGTGAAATTAATAAAGTTGACTATAATCAACATAATTTTAAAGAACTTAGCAAGTGAAAAGAAATGAGAATGCTGTATTTTTTTAAATTACAGACACCATATATCTACAGGGGTAGATACTGTAATGGTCCACTATACAAACTGTATTGTCCAAATATGAAAGACGGACTGTGAGAGAATTGAGGCCTCTTACTTATTTTCTTTCTACTTTTTCTTTTCTCAAATCATAGGGCTTTATTTGAAATGTTTCTGAAGACGATTGGAGAATATCACTTTCCCTTTATTCTGAAAAATATCTTTGCTTTTTATAGCTTACTTTCTATTATCTTGCAACACATTCCATGCTGCCTTTTGTAAAATTTCAATGATGTGGTACTTTGTTCTTGATGATCACTTAGTTGGAGACCTGCATTATTTCTTCCACTGTTCACTTTTTCGAGTAAACATCTGTATGTACTTTTTCTTTCTACTTTTGTCAATGCCATTTAGCTTCTTACAAACTCTAACTTTATGGTTGTGCCTGTCTGTGAGCAAATGGAATTGAACATTTTTGGAGTATCAAGTCATCTAGTCTTATTTGTTTATCTCTAAATATCTGTCTTTCTGAGTCCCGTGAACTCTGGGTATAAATGGTGGGTCGTAGCGAATAAAACCAGGAAGTTTCAGCTGACTTTAAAACTCTTCAGTTAAAACTCTAGGTTTAGCCTAGGTTTGTTACAATCAAACTTTACATATTTGACTACACAAAAACTTATTGACATTAAAAATGGGCTTATTTAATCATGTGACTAATTGATACCCTAAATAGGGAATCGGGTTGATAGAAACATCATCAAATAAATCGTTTTACTATCTTGTTTCTTCTGTTTAATATTCTCTTCCTTTCAATTCTTGAGTTAAAATTCCAATGATAGTAAAAACCAAAATTTGAAAGGACTCCCTTTGTCTAGTTAATGAGTTCTTCCAGAACTCAGGACACCTCTCCTTCCTAGTGTACTATCCTGGCAATTAGATGCCAGATATAGGTCAGCTCACTCTACAAACTGGTGCCAAAGTTGTCACTTAAGCCACATTTCAGATACGATTACTATTTTCTTGTTTCCAGAGGAAAGAAACAATAAATTCCAGCCTCAAAAGTAGTGGTAACAGGGTGATGACAATTTAATTGTAATCACGGCCCATATATTAACTATTTTAATCTATTGGAGCAGGGGCCAATGATTGTCATAGATTCGTTTCTCAGTCTTACTGAAAACTTTCCATGTGATCCTCTGTCGCTTCTGAATTCTAAAATATTACTAAGCTTCTTTTTTCTCCAACTCTTCTTATCCATTTTATAGCTTCTTTATTTCTTGTCTTACAGATCATCTAAGCATTTCCCAGAGTTCCTTTGCTACACAGTCATCATAATCACAGATACCCAGATCACAATATCTTCCTGTCTGACCCAATTTTCAGAAATTCAGTTTCTTAGTCTGTGTTAGGAGAAAGGAAGTTCAGAACCTTTAACATCCTTGGCTGAATGACATTTCCAATTTTGCCCAGGCAAAGAAGTTAGTTTTTAGATCACTTGTTCACATGCTTATTTGGGGGATATAGAAGAGCTTCTCATTCCTATAATCAATAATAATTTCAAATATTACATTTCACATATTTTAAGCAAAATGCTAAATGTCTTTTCTATCTTATGTGTTCATCTTTTCTTCAGAATTTTAGACTTACTAGAAATAAAGCTTGTGAACATGAACCGAGGCCTTCTCTGACCCTAAATCCAGTGATTCGGTAATTTTAAATTTCAAACGAACAACTTTGAAATGACATGTTATTTTATGCACTTAGGACAGTTGGCCATCATATCCTTTCACACTAAGTTGCCTTCCATAATATAACTCATCGCTCTTGATTAGGACTGGGAAGTGAAAGTGCAAAATTGGCTACAAGAATTGACAGAAGGAAAAGTCCAAAGTCCTAGAATAATCTTGCAACTGCATGTATTATCTGTAGTTAAAATATATTAACAAGGCAACTAACACTAAAAAGTTATCCGCAACTTGGGATTGAATAAATTGTTTTTGTGGAAAGACTCTTCTGAGAATGTCTAACTAGAAGACTGTTCAGTGAGTGACAGATCTTCAGGTACTAGACAAATGCCAGGAGAACCCTCCCCGCAATAAGGTGTAAATGTGGCAGTGATGAACATTCGTGTCCCATCAGGTAGAAAGTTTTTGGAGACGACCCATCCCACCTTGCCATATAATACTCGCCAAATGTCTTAAGATCTTCCTGCTGTTTTAAAATTCTTTAATATGTAGCTGTTTTCTTAATTATTATGATACATTTAGCAATAATATTACTTTTTTTTTGAAACCTGCTTGAGTAATTCCTCCTGTGACTGGAGACTGAACAAAACTCATGAGAAAGATCAGAAATATTAAAATAGCTACATTAGAGAAACTGTTTTTCATACTGGAGTAGTACATGCTGGGTGCTGACTCTGAGGTTCTGAGAGCCTTTAAAGAATCATCTCTACATACAGTACTGGCTGTGGCTGCTTGCATTTCTAGTCATGCCAACTAGGGCATGGGGTTTTGGCAAGGCTCTGCATAGGAGGTGCCTTCGGTAGGCAGGTAAAGAAGTCCAGGAAATCTGATGGTGCAGAGGTGACTGGGGTTTTGCCTTAAGGAAAGTAATTTAGTTCAACAAAACTACCTTCCTTGTAGTTTTATGTTTGAGAAGAGCTCACTATTTTCAAAAAAAGTTCGAAAGACAGTAATTTCCCAGCATAAGCCTATATTTTTTTTCTCCATTATGTACTGATTCTGCTTTTTGTCACTTCTAGAATTTGTGCACTTCTTGAGCTAGCTGATGCTGAAATTTTCACGTATTTGTCACTTTACTGCAATAATACTGCAATTCTTTTTTTTTTTTTTTCCTTCTTCTTGTTTAGTGGCATTTGTGGGAATGGAAGGTGATCCTTTCAAAAAACAGAATAAATATTTTTTGACTAGTGAGAACATTTGTGCAACTCAAGCAAGGACTTGTATATGCTCCTGTGGGCTCCTTAGCAGGAGCTTCCTGCCAGCATTTGTTGACATTTTCGATAACAATAAGGGCAGCCAGGAAAGCAACTGAGGACCACCTTGTGGCTAAGTGTGGAAAATGCAAATAGGAAAAGGAAGTGTAATTAATTCTTCTCTCTGGGATAATGGAATCAGAGCATTGGAGCAGAGACACTCAAATTATCAGTGTCAGACTTATAATGCTTTGGAATATTTTCAATAAAATTTGTATTTGTGTCTGATTCATTTATATAACTCAGAAAATACAGGATCCTAACCACGGCACCATTTTAGACCATCTTGGAAGATACATTGTATAAGACATAGAACTCTGCCCTGAATAGTAATAGTTAAATTATTATGCAAGGGAGGTGCAGAGTTATTGATGCAGAAAATAAGTACTATAAGAATTCAGAGTCAGGAAAATCAGTGTGTGACAAGTGGACAGAAAAGCTTCATGGGAATAGCTAGAACTTGACCTCAACCTTGAACAATAAGTGGGCTTTTTGATAAATGTAGAAAAGAAAAATGGTAGCAAGAAGCACTGACGGTGTAACTATGAAGAAGTTGGAATAAAGAGTCTGTTCTGAGGTGGCAAGGTGATCAGCACCAACGCTTGATAGATGGCATGAATCCAGCTGTGGAGTCATAACTGAAGGAGTCAACTTCTGCTTCGGGGAATGGACAATAGTTAAGCAATGACTTTTGAAAGGATTTTACTTTCTGGCTCCTCTGAGCTGTGAGAGACAGACTGATAATTTCTTCCATCACAAGTTAGGTAAGCAGATGTGGCGTTTAAGAAGGTAATACCTTGAAAGGCAATTTTGGAGGGAATGAGTTGGCTCTGAGGGTTTGCTTGAGGATACTCTCAAGGTAGAATTCAATCCACTTCAAACTGTTCACACTTAGAAATGTCCTCTGTGTAAGATCAGGTGAGAGGATCTGGAAATTATTTTTAAAATAGAGATAATTGCTGTTCCAAATACTCTTCCAGATGCCTTACATAAGCTGTAAGTTAGATCTTCTCAGCAACTTTATGAGGTAGGTTTTACAGATGAAATTTTTCATTTTATAGATGAAAAATTGCTGCTTCACAGGGTTATTTGGTTTGCTTGACCTCTTATAAATACAGGGTGGCAGAGCTGGAGTGTAACTTCAAGAAATTCTGGCTTTGCATTCTCGCTCTTTCCACTAACCTGCACTTCTTTGTCACATTATGTGGGTAGAGAGTACAAAACAAAAAGGGCAATGATCTAGAAACTTACACATTTTTTTCTTGGGGATACTCATTACACACATGAAATTAAACTAGAAACAGATATGAGATAGTTCATAATTTAGTGCTCTTATAAATGTGATTGTCGTCAGGCTACAAGTAATTATTACGGGTAGATAGATATGTCTGCTGTCAGGCCACAAGTGATTGTTATAGATAAATAAAGGTTTATGCTTCTTTCTCATTCATCCTATCAGCGACCACTATTATAATCCCAGCTCTGCATATTTGTACACTTTCCAGGGTACTTTTAAATTGCTTTTAAATTATCTTCAAAAAACTCATTAATAAGAGGCAGGGTATGTCAATTATTTCCACTTTATTGGAAAGAAAAAATTGAGACTCAAGAGATGCTAAATGACAGAACTAGCAATTAAATCAGTTCTTGTAACTAAATCTAATGGCATATTTAATTCCTACTAAGTGTCTCCAATATCAGCACTCTTTCAGCCATCTTGGCTTTTGGAAAGATGACCAAATAGGATCTGTTCCCTTGCTTTGTGTTTGTGCATGATGGCTATTGCAGCTTAAAATATATTACAGCTTAAAATAAAATCAAATATTTAATCAAAATATTTCTTATAATCAATTTCATTATCATTTTCTAATCCAGAGAAGTTTATATTTCCCAGTTAGCTATTCTTGGAATAATCCTCGGGTTACATTTCCAACTTTAATTAATTTTGAGTTTTAAGATTATTTAATAAATATAAAACCACCAACCTTCACATCAAACAGGATAAAAGAATGTTAATAGCCCTGACTATTGGATACGAGAACTGGAAACCCATTGTTAATGAAAGCATCTAGATTTAAGTCTGATTTCTTTTTGCTTAAGCCTAGTTAAAGTTAATCATTCAAAAAATAATTTCATTTCATAGAAAAGGCAGAAAAACAACACAGAGAAAATCCTGGTTTCTTAAATTGTCCTGCTCTTTGTTTATGGATAATGGCCTCCTTTAAGAACTAAATGAGGTTACCTATTGGACTTGTACCTTGTCACAGACTTGGTATCATTTTTAGCACTCAACAGCCTTGGAAGTCATTTGGAGCCTCCTGCTGCTCTTTATACAGCCTTTGTACCTGGACAACTCAGCCACACGTAGCTCTGCCATGTAGAGCATGGGAGAAATTCAAGGTCAAGCCATTTGGCATTTCTCATACCAGAAATCATTGTTATTGTAGCAAGTGGGTGACAGCCCCTCTCTGAGGAGAGAGAAGGGGCATGCATTTCATATTAACTCCAGTGTAAGTGAGGCCTCGCCTGCAGGGCCCCCTGTTGCTGCATTCTTCACTGTTAATCTGTTGTCAGGGAATAGCCTGCAGAACAAGCCTGAAATGTTCTCTGGCTCCATAAACAGATGAGACCTAAGGAAGCCTGAGAGGTATTGCTATTGGAAGAAAAATGGAAAATGCAATGGCATCACCCTCAGCATTAACCACATTTGAATGCGTTCACCAGTCTGGAACAGTTCTCTCACACTAATAATAAAATTAGGAGAAATTTCTTCAATGGAAAAACTACATTCTGACTCTGAGATTAAATCAAAATAATTGAAAACGAGGAACAATGGAAAGATTTCCTGTGGCTCTATGATACCACAGGGCTCCATGCAACTGAAAAGGAAAAATGCAGACACAAAAGAGTATCTGAAGAAAACAAGTGAGGAATGAACATCAAAGAAATCAATAAGAAAAATCACTTTTCTAAGTATAATGTCAAGGAAGCTCTCCTGGAAAAAAAAAAAATTCATATTACCTCCTTCCAGGCGAATATGCAGAAGCAAAGATAAGCATTATTAAGACTAGAGAAACTACATTGGAATTTAAAATAAAAATTAATAATCTAGCTGACAAAGAACGGTGGAAGGTGTTTATGCATTCTGAGGCAGGAATAAAATCGAAAAAATGAACATATTGCATTTATACACAACATATATCTTATGCTGTTATAGTTCTAACACAGTATTTTTGTTATTCCAAATGATTAAGGACCGAATGTAGTCCGTTCAGTTTTTCACGAGATGGTGATATACAATGACAGCTGCAGCTCTTCACAAAACTGTAAAAGACTTGGAGACTATACTTATTGCATGCTGCAAGAAAAGAACATCAAATACACTTTGCAGGTTTTATAAAGGTACTTTTTCTCTAAGGTGGCTTAAACATTTATTTTTAAAAGAATGCTGGTCAGAACTGGCTGATACGCAGCTGTAAGCCCAGCACAGCTGCCGCTGTTAATGATAGCCACCATCCTTTCTCATTGCTCAGCGCCCAGACAGAATCAAATATTTAGAATATTACCCTGAAGTTGGGTATCTAGTGGACTTATGCCTTTTTTATTTGATATAATATGAATTACTACAACATGTTTCGGTCACAAATCTGAGGAAACAGCACATTCTAACTTCACATGGTGTTTTGTTTACTTCAGATAGAAAAAGAAAAGGTTTCTGCTGGGAGCTCTATATCCTTTTCTTAAAGAAAAAAAGCATGAAAACATTTATTTCTGAGTGTTTAATAAGAATATGAATATAATGGTAATATTTTAATTCTTAGTATTTTAAATTACTCAGTCAATAAGTATTTTCCTTAGCCTTAGAGTAAATGCACCATCATGTATACTAATATTAAGAACAATATTTTAATTTTTAAAACTATAATTATATAAAATCTTTCATTTAAAAATTTTCTGAAGCAAAAATCATACTAAATCATATGTGATAGAAATGTATTTGTGATTTATTTGTGCAGGAAAAAAACATACATAGTAATTGCAAAGAAGCTGGCAGTATTCAAACGTTAATTATTGGACATGAGCTTTGAATTATTTCTCTAGCGCTGCTAGCTTCTCACTTCATATGCATTCACTGAGTATTGAGTGAGTATCAGATGCTATTGCAGGCACGAGATTCCAGGAGTGAAACTCACAGTCTCTTCTGAGTTTATGATCTACCCCTGGTGTCTTGGGTTTGCAAGTCTATTCCTACCCTTTCATTACATGACTCTCATCTCGTTAAGCATTGTGTCAGAGGCTGGCCAGGGCCCAGTCATTCCATGATTGTACAACTAGATGATAGTAGTCATAATAATATAGGAGATATTTATTAAATGCTTACTGCATGCCGGACTTACTCTGTTTTTTATTAGTTAATCTTCATAAAATACACATAAAAATGTTCTATTATTGTCTCCATTTTACAGAAGAAGAAACAGAGAGGGCCCAAGGTCAAACAAGCATAACTTATAATTGGCAGACCTGGAGCGAAGGACGCATTGTGACATTGATGTGTATTTGCATAACTTCTGACCTAATAACCCAACCAGTCAGGAATCTTTTGTTCATGTCATGCATGAATATTGTCTCTACCCAATAGACTACAATCTCTTGAGGAATATTTCTTTTGAATTGTCTCAAGAGATTGATTCAGTCTTGAGTGAACAGGAAATCCTTTACATGCTTATTGATAAATCTTCAGGGTTCCCTTCTCTGTAGCAGTTTCCTGTCCCTTGTCTGGGGTTTCCCAGAGTGCATCAGGCTTTGCCTTTGGAGATGGTGCACTCACCTTGAGAAGTTGTACCGATATTTTGTTGTTACAGTAGATTTTTAGATGTCTGCTCGCTCTCCGAATCCTTCCTACAATCTAAACCTTCTTATATCCTGGGCATTTCTGCCATAGTCTCATCAGTTTGCTTTCCCTTCCTAGCAAGGGCTTCCCCCACTCCCCCCAACTCTGTCCTGGAAGAGTTTTTATGAGATATGTGCTATTATTTCTGAGATTCTCAAGTACTTACTTAGAATAACACAACCCCTTTAATCCCTTAGCGACTCACTCGGTATTTTTTGCACTCACTCACAACTTGGAGGCTGTGAGGCTGTCTTCCCTTTCAGCTAATTGTTCTAAGACTCTGTTTTCATGCATGGTAGTGTCCTCTCCTTTTGTAGGGACATGTTGCCTATTTTGGGTTCCATCTTTGATTCTATTTTATTTCCCTCTGCTCCTTCCAGACCATGGTTGTTTCTTCATTGCCCTGCTGTGGGGGGCAGGGGGTGG
>NW_006434835.1:21404923-21409467 GCF_000325575.1 Pteropus alecto
AGGGATGGAGCAGGGCAGTAGGGAGGGTGGGGAATGTTTGACAATACTCACCATAATCTAGAGTTTCTGGGATTCTTCATTCCCCTGTTTGTTAATACATCATCCACTGTTCTCTCTGTCCCACCGCCCCTCTTTCTTAATCCCATCTGAAGAGAATTTTTTTGCTTTATTTCTTTCTTAAAAATATAATTCCTATTCTTGTTTCATAAATGCAGTTTCTTCTTTATCATCTTCTCTCTGCATATTCTCTTTTAGTTCAAGTTGCTAATTTCTTTTGTTTGATTTGTCCTCTTGTCACAGAAACTTTCTTCAGATAGTTTGAACCTGGCGAACCTCGGTTGTCTGCTCAGATTTCAGAGTGGGGACTATGAAAATGATCAGAATCTTTGAGTGTGTGCGAGTTCACACACTCTGAGCTTTGCTATCGGGTGATTTGCCAGGGCTGTTTCTTTGAGGAGATTCTGATGTCGGTCACTTTAGGTTATCCCCCTGGAACTGGTCAGATTTCCTGGAGAAGGACCTTCTGATTTCTTGCCTGGAGGGAATAGACCTAGTTGTCTTATTATCTGAAAGCTGGAGGAGAATTGGAGTTAGATTAGGTCCTCAGTATTCAGTCTGTATATATTCTCTTATTATCCTGTTGTTGGTGTGGTGTCCCTACTTTCAACTTGTCTCCCAACCCCTAAATCCTTTATCCCTTTGCAAGGGATAAGCCTCTCAACTAATAACAAGGTAGAGGAGAAGGTATTAAGAAGAGAAGAAGCACTAATTAACTACATCATGAAGAGTCTATTTTTCATTCCCTGTTGCAAGCATATCTGATGTCTCTGATTCTTCAGGGGAATTAAAAATGTCGATCAGAGCATGTCTCTGCTTTTCTGACTGCCTGTTTTTCAGGTTCCAAAATTGCATTGTGCTTGTCTCCTTTCCTATTTTGTTGCCTTTTATTATGGGTTTGTGATGTTTAGAAAACATTTTACTGTTGTTTTAATGCAGTTGTTGAAGGAAAGCAAAAGTAAACCCATGTATTTAGCGCACTGCCATTAACCAAAGTGGGCTTAAAATCAGTTCTTTGTTAAATACCCAAGAATCTGAAAAATTTGTATGTTCCTGGGTACTACTTTTTTTTTTTTTTTTTGCCTCCTTGAGAACAATTTTACATCTTTGAGATATTTGTTATCTTCACTTCTGTATCATAATTATCACAGGAAGTGAGGTTTCTCTTATGTCTCAAGTTCCTCTGCAAGCAAATAATCTGTTTTTCTACAGGAGAGATGTTATCCCTACTACATTACTGATTTAATATACAGAAAATTGCCCATCATAGATTCTTTAATCTTCTGAAAAATTACTACCTTGTACAAAACTATAAAAATAATCCCTTGCCACCTTTTCCCCCCCAAAATGATTAACCTTAGGTATTAATCACAAATGCCTAAGATTAAGTTTTAGCTATAACAAATGAGTCTTTCCACTTTGAAAAATGTTGTTTGCCCCCTTCCTTTAAACCAAAGTTTCCTTTACACCACTTCACTTTTACAAAAGACCTACATTAGTATCTGTTTGCACTAAATGAAAGAATAGCAGTATTTTAGGTTTTATGTGTTATATGTTATGATTTGGTAGGTTATATTATGAGTCTGATAACTTTAAAAAAATTTTCTGTATACATTAATGGTAATTGCTTCTTCACTTTACAGCAATTTGGCTTCTGAAGGGTGTCATTAGAATGCTCTAATTTCAGATAGCAGGGGTAACCAGTCATATATGTAAAAGTCCCAACAATATCTGCACATCATACTTGTTTAAAAAATAATTGATTCATATTATCCATAAGAAAAGGTGAAATACTGCCATTTGGGACAACATGAATGGATCTTGAGAATATCATGCTATATGAAATAAATCAGATGGAAAGAGTTGAGAACCATATGATTTTACTCATATGTGGGATATAAAACGGGAAGCAACAAATGAATAAGGTAGACAAATACAACCTCATAGATACAGACAACAGTTTTAGTGATTACCAGAGGGAGAGAGGGGGAGGTAGTAAAGAGTAAAAAAAGGGTCAAGTACATGGCGACGGAAAGAGATTTGACTTTGGGTGGTGAACACACAATACAATATACAGATGATGTATTATAGAATTGTACACTTGAAATCTATATAATTCTGTTAACCAATGTCACCCTAATAAATTTAATAATAAAAACATTAATTCATGATCACTTTTTTTTTTTACTTATTACCTCACCTATATCCCTAACCTGATTACTTTACAGATATTACATTTCATCATTGTATCTTAAAGTATTTCAATCTGTATCTTTAACACCAAAGAAATTCTTCAATAACATAACCTTTGTAAAAATTATGACACCTAAATTATTAACAATAATGAATAGTTTTAATTATTGTTCATATCATCAAATATTCAGCTAATGTTCATATTTCCTCAGTACCTTGTAATTATTATCACTATTAGTTTTTACAGTCTGCTTGTTTGCATTAGGATCAAAATAATGTCCATATATTGGTCGATATATCTTGTAAGTATCTTTAAAAGAACCTTTTAAGAAAAATTTTAGATTTACAGAAAAGCTGCATAGAAAGTAGAGAGGATGCCTAAATATCCTCTACTCAGTTTTTTACGAATATTAGCATCTTACATAACCACAATACATCAAAACTAAGAAATTAACATTGGTATAATACTATAACTAAACTATAGACTCTATTTGAATTTCACTAGTTTTTCCACTAATCCAGAATCTATTTCAGGATTTCACATTATATTTAGGTTTAAGTCTGTTTTAAACTCTATGTTTTTTTCCTTTTTGAAATATTTTTATATGAGGATTTTTCTCGCAAAACTTTTCTAATGTAAATTGGAATTGTATACTTTTGCTATTTTAAATGTATTTTTCTGTACCTTGAATGTATGAGAAACTGGTATTAGATCTAAAGGTTTGATTAAATTAAGGTTCAATTTACTTATTTGATTAGTACTCCATAAACTACTTAATGGACAGGGTCATGTGCTTTCATAAAGAGATTCATAAGTCTGGTTTTCTCTCTTTCTAATGTTACCAGTAACTAATAATCATTATTTAGATCCATTAATCCATTAGGGAGTTACAAAATGGTGATATATTAATTCTGTCATTCTTCATTGTTATCAGCTGAAAATATTTCCATAAAGAGAAGCTTCTCCTCTTCATTTTAGTATAGCTCATATAAAAAAGCAGAATAAATATCTAATTTCTCCCTATATTTACTAGTTTCAGTGTAATGCAGGCACTTCCTGGCATCTTTCAGAGTTATTTTGTATTTATAACGTACTCTGTTTTCATGGTTCTAGTTCAAAATTTTTTATTTTATTTTTTCTTGATAGATTTTGTTAGAGTAGTTTTAGGTTTACAGAAAAATTGAGCAGCATGTGCAGAGAGTTCCCATATAATCTTTCTCCTCACACACGACTTCCCCTATTATTAACATCTTGTATTAATGTTGTACATGTGTTACAACTGGTGAATCAATATTGATTGATACATAATTATAACTTAAGTATGTAATTTACATTAAGATCCACTCTGTGGATCAATAGTTTTATTGATTTTGAGGAATGTATCACATTTTTTTTTCAAATATGTGTTTTGCAAATATTTTTCCCAGTCTGTGGATTACTTTTTCATTATCTTAGCAGTATCTTTCACAGTGAATTTTTAAAATTTAATGAAGTTTGACTTATTAGTTTTTTTCTCTTATGGATTATACTTTTGGTGTTATATCTAAAAAGTCATTGTCAAATCCAAGATCACCTAGATTTTTTCCTGTTACTTTCTAAAAGGTTTATAGTTTTGGATTTTACATTTAAGTCTGTTACCCATTTTGCGCTGTTATTGGTAAAAGGTGTAAGGTGAGTGGCTAGATGAACTTTTTTGCATGTGAATGTCTAATTGTTCCAGAGCCATTTGTTGAAGAGACTTATTCTTTCGCCACTGAATTGCTTCTGCTCCTTTGTCAGAGCTCCATTGACTGTATGTGTGGGTCTATTTCTGGCCTCTCTGTTCTGTTCCATTGACCTATTTGTCCATTCTTTCCCATTAACAACATTGTTTTTCCCTAGCACTGAACATTAAATATCTGTTTATTTAGACCTTTGATATATTTAATCAATTTCTTTGCAGTTTTCTTCATATAGATCTTGTATATATTATGTTAGATTTATACCTAAATATTTCATTTTGGGGAGTGCTAATATAAGCAGTATTGTGGTTTTATTTTCAAATTCCAAATCTTCATTGCTAGTAAATAAGAAAGCAATTGACTTTTGTATGTCATCTGTACCTGGCAATCTTGCTGTAATTGTTTATTAGTTCCAGAAGTTTTGTTGTTGTTTCTTGAGGATTTTTCTACACAGATGTCATGTCATCTATGAACAAAGATAATTTTGTTTCTTCTTTCCTAGTCTATATACCTTTTGTTTCCATCTTTCATTGCATTAGCTAGGCCTTCCAGTGTGACCCTGAAAAGGAGTT
>NW_006434835.1:21409501-21418704 GCF_000325575.1 Pteropus alecto
GAGAGCATCTAGCTTTTCACCAATAAGTAACATGTTAGCTGTAGTTTTTCGGTAGATGCTTTTTATCAAGTTGAGGAAGTTGCCTTCTACTCTTAGTTTGTGAGAGCATTTTATCATGAATGGGCGTTTGATGTTGCCAAATGCTTTTTCTGCATTTATTGATTCAGTTTTGTACAAGGTTTTTAGGTAGCCCCGACTTTGTTTTCAGAATCTTTTCATATATTAGAGATATAATAATTTAAATGACCAAAAACTTGAATGGGCAACTAATGTGTTTAATGCAAACTCAAAACTCAGATTTATCTGATTGTCTTTTTATAGGTTTCAAGCTGAAATCTATAAGACAAAAGTTACGTCCTGCATAACTTGGAAGACTTAATTGGAAAGAATTTGGTTTGGCAGCAGTTTTTGGAAGAAACATATGACAAAATTTTGTTAATAAAAACCTTACCATTGCATAATACTAGGACTTGGCTGACTGACATCTGTTTTGGCATATTTCGTTTCTATTTTCTGGATGGCAAGTTTTAAGAGACTATGATGCAGTAGAGTGTGTCTTGTGTTATTTTCATAATGATCGCTCTGTCTAAGAGCAGTGCTGCGACCTCAGTATCATAAGATAGTATAGGTAACGGCAAGAATCAAAAGCTAGAGAGACAGAGGAATTAATGTGGATTGTGATAAAGAAATGAAGATATTTAATGGATTGAAGAAATATATTCTGAAGAAATATATTCTGGCCTTAAGGCCCCTTAGTGTCGTATAGCCCTAGGTGGGGATTCTGATCAGCCAGGGCAAGGTAGAAAGAACATAAGAACCTAGATAGCTAAAGAACAACTTATTCCTACCGTAGGAATAAGTTTGAAAACACAGACTCTTCTGATGGTCCGTCATTGACATGGACAGTATATCCTTCCTGCTCCCCACACCAATTTAGAAAGGCAGCTCGTTTTTCCAAGACTATTCCCCAGAAATAAAAATAGCTCTGGAAACACAAAGCCATTGGGGCAGAGCATACAGGAAAGGGACCGACCTCAGGAAAACAGACTTGCTTTGAACTTTCTGTGGAGCAGGAGCGCTGAAAAGATTCCACCAGGAATTTTATTCCATCTTAAAATCAGTGTCAAAAACAATGTCCCCATTCAGCATGAAAAGCTCATAGCAGGAGAAATTTTAGTTGCTACGACAGAAAGAAACATCTATACTCCAGTTAATAGATAATACGGCAAGTTATGACCCCTTTATGAAGAAGCATTTCTTTGGTTAAGGTCACTTATTAGCAAGGGGTGAATCTCTAGAAAATAAATGGTTAGCAGGGGTTTTTTTTTTTTTTTTTTTTCCTTGTTTCATGTGAACCACCTAATGGGATTTTTTCAACACAATGAATAATAATTAGTCAGTATTCTAGTCTCCGGTATGAATAAATTGAAACTGAATACTTTTTTTGTTTATGAGTAACAGAGAAGACGACAATAGCCTTGCCCTGCTAAATAACTCCATCATAATTAAAAAGACAAAAGAAACCATAGCTTTAGCAGATCATTAGAATGATGTTTGATACCAATTACACTCTCAAAGAATGAATGTAATTGAATTCAATCAGCAAGCTTTGACTATATCATTTATATAATGACACTTAAAACTTAATTTAATCAATTTTATGAAGCCTGGATGTAAATAATATAGTTGGAATTGGCTCTAGAATTCCATCTGCAATGAAATCATATCTTCCTTTGAGATCCTACATAATTAGGGCATATGCAGTGCTATGGCTTTTGGTTTTTCCCTTCAGTGTTAAAACTCTCACTGTAACAGACCTAACTGACACATTCCCAATTATTCTTTTCTTTTATGCTATTCTAAGTGTGTATCGCTGACATACAAGAAATACCCCAATTAGGAATATAAAGGCTTAAACGTGCCTCTTGCTGAGGGAGGCACACAAACCTTGTAAATGAACTCTTGCAGTGTCCTACACTGTGCGTCATTGACATCGATCAGTGAGAGCCTCTTTGTGTAAGCTGACCCATCTACTTCATTCTCCCTGTACATGATCTATCTGTGTAAAAATATATACTTAGCAGTCGGATACCCAGAAAAAAAAAAACTCTCCGAAGCAGCAGAAGTTATTTTTTTCCCTTTCCATTTAATTTGGACTGAAACAAACCACCATCTTCTGCCTCTAAACAAATGCTGTTTCTGAAGCAGCATGGTTGCATCTGGCTGATGTGAAGTTGTGATTGGTCATGTGACTCTGGCAGAGTTAGCCCGGTTGTCCAGCCAGATTTTTTGGTCCTTATTAACGTCTTTAAGTAAAAGAAACACATTATTCAATGGATGTACCTATAGGCCATGAACATAATATCTACCCTTAGTCTTAATGAACGAGATACATAAAAGTGAAGAAAAAGACATTTTCCCAAATGTACAAATGTCACTCTCCACTAATATTATAAAAGGTAGAATAGTATGAACTTCCAAATATGTTTTTGTTACTCACTTGATTAAACAATGCAAATGCCTGACAATATGGCTTCATGCGTATTTTGTATCTGCACAGCTTATTATAATAGTAGTTTCCAATTTTCCCTATTTTATATCTAATCATTATTTTTTTTGGCAGATGGGGAACTCAAACAACAGTTTATTATTACCTTTAAAGGCATAAGCGAGAGAGATGAGTAAGGCCCTGGACTAAGTAATGAAGGGGCCTCTTAACCAAGCACTACTAGATAAATGCCCTCACATATGGTTCTCAGAGGTGAGCTCTCCATCCCGTCAGAGCCCTATTGTTTGTTGACTTCCTCATAACCCACAACCTGCCTTCCTATTATAGAAAAGGCAGGAACACTAAGGAAAATGTAAGAGTGGCAAAGGCCTTTTATTTCAAAAGCCAATGCCACTAGAGACTGCTGTGGTGTATGTTGAAGTTTCTGAAGTTGTGTCCATCCTCACCTAAAGATGAGGAGCATCTGAATACAATGGAAGGAAGGAAAGACTCTGTGCCTTGTATCTAGCATGACAGAGATGATTCTTGCCAGATTAGAGTAGTAAGGAGTCAGAAGTGAAGCAACGCATCGAAGATAATTGGTCATGTAGCATTTGAAGATATATGAAATTTTCAGTTAACTCCTTTCACCAGTAAAAAGGTCACAGACGGGTAACTGGCAGGTGGGGTCAACAAGAGGACATCCATACTAAAGAAGAGTAGACACTCAGCATTTACTATGAAAATTCTCTGTCCCTCCTAAATAACTCCCATGTCTTTTCTGGAATAAGTATATTCCCTGTGGAGAGCTTGGGCTTTTAAAACAAAAACCAAGGTTTCCATCCTTGTATGAATCACTTAGCTTCAGAGGAAGAAGAACAACAAAGAAAAAGCAAATTTCATAAGAGTAACAACAAAGGAAAGGGGCTAAGAAGTAAAATCAGAAAAACAATTCAAAGTATACACTATGCTAACACATGTATAAATCTGCAGTTTCACAAGGCCTAGCGATGCCTTTATTGACTGGCATAACTGGGATGGTTTTAGTATATATATAACAAAGAGGCTATCTTCTAAAATGGATATTTTCCTTAGGACATGAAAAACCTCCATTGTAGGCCATACCAAATTAACTCATACATTTTATGTAGCCACTTAATAATTCATCCGCCCATGGGCCTGGCACTATACTAGGCACTAGTGATGCAAAGATGATCCTCATCTGAGAAGACAGGTGTCACTCACATATGATTATTTAATTATAATTGTGTTAAATGCTATCGAGAAAAGACATTTACAGTTTAACTTGGATTTTCCATTGCTTTTACAACTAACGCAGCAGCTTTAATAGCATGAAATAAATCGCTATTTAAAAAATTTCCTGTTCTAGCCAAGAAAAGGAACTAATTCTGAGAAGAGAAAGAAATGAGGGCAACTTCTTGTCAGGCTGAGATTCGCGCTCCATGCAACTTTTCTGTCGCGCCCCAATTTTAGCCTACATTCTTTAGTCGCTGGGCCTTTTTATTTTCTCACTATAGGAGTACCTTTCATTACCTTCAAGATTCGCTTAAATACCACTTCCTTGTTTATACTCATTGGGATCAGTAGTTGTTGGAGGATGTCATCGAGAGGACGTGCCCACCAGTTGACCTGAAAGCTAGACCTAGGCAAATAAAGGCCCCCTCCCCGTCCTTGTAATGTACATTCTGCTACCTGATCTCACAGTGGGAGCCATTTTCAAGGACACAGCCTTGAGAGAGCAGTGGGTTGTTGAGACCATTTGGACTGTATATGTTACTGAACCTAGTTAAGGCCTCTATATAAACATTTAAGATTCTGTCACGCAGATGTGGAGATCTAATAATCTTGCAGCTGCCCAAGACAAGCCTCGTATTTAAGTTCTCTGGCTTACAAAACTTGCCACCTACCAATCTGGACTGGCCTGCCTCTTTCTTCAGTCTCCTTGCCATCTGTGCATGGGCGCCAACTTGCAACTCAACCATAATAAAACTAATATTTCTTTTTTCTTTACCTCTACAGTTTTATAGTTATTACCACATTAACCTTTTAACCTTATTTTTCAACTGAGGTTGGAAACTAACTGAAGGCAAGTCTATTCAATCTATCTGATGTGATTTAAAAAATTATGCCTTTTCTTCTTTTACCAGTTCAGTAGTAGAAGAAATGATTTTATTGGTCTTACTGATAGGATAAAAAAATGTGAATTAAGTATTTGCCCATAGAAAGGCCTTTTTTCTGAGCCATGAGACTTTTTAGACGAGAACGGCAGTGAAAACTACATTTACTTAAATGTCATGAAAAACGTTGATCAATAATAATTGTCAATAGTAATGAGTAGAATTTAATAGAAATCTCCCTGAACATAAAATTTTTCAATCACACATCATGAAAAAAATACTCTTCAAATTTTACTCAAAGCTATGCAGCGCTTGATAATAAACTAAATATAATAAAGAATTAATTTTCTTAAGCCAAATTAAATACCCAACTAAAATCATTTTCTATTTTATGTGATTCTGGAACGAAAACCATCTTCAATCACAGTTTTCTTTCTGCATTAGTATGTTATTACTTCAGTGAACTTTTGCTCAGGAAGAGAAAAAGTTGTAAAATGACTTCACTGTTTGTTCCAGGAACTCCCCAGAAGTCCTTTTAAATAAACATTAGACTTTTCAATTTTTCAATGCTCCCAAAGACTCTTGTTGAGACTCCCTTCTTAAAACCTTAGCTTGCTGTGCTCATCACTTGTAAACTATTATATTATGATTCTTACCCAACCCTAATCAAATTCCTAATCAAATTGCCTTAAACCAGGCACCCCAAACCTCATAAATATCTTAATATCGCTGTCCCTCCTCTGAAATGCTCCCAAAATTCTTTCAAAATAGTCATCTCCCTTACCACGATAAGCAATAAACTCTATTTACCCTACAAACAGGTAATTTTGATATCATTTTATCAATTCGTATTAAATGACTAAAGTCTTCTTTTTCATTAACAAATTAGAATTTGTGCACACCAGTCAAACAAATTGTTTTTGAGGTTAAGTATGAGTTCAATAAATTTCTGGTTTAGAAAAAAAATAGAAGTCTGTTTTAAGTAGTACTTGGCATTTTTATGGAGTGGATGAAGCTGTGTTTTTCTAAGGTGGATAGCATTTAAAATTTCAAATAAAATATATCCAAGCTTTCATTAAATACAAAAATCTATCTCAAACCATTTCCTTTGATTACTTGGTAATTTGGAGTATACACATGAGTGCTTCCTTTCATTCAAATGAAAAGGTTGAAATCTTGTGCTCCAATACCACAGAAGCAATGAGTTTCCATTCTTAAGTCATCATCAATCACCCTGGCTTCAAGTATTTCTTTATAAATACTTGTGCTTTGTGGCATAACTATTCTTCATTTGATTCTCCTATACAACTTCTTCTCAGAATAATGGTGTTTCAGACAGAAACAGCATTAGCTTTGGATTTGAATGGACCTGAGTTTTATTCTCTGTTCTGCTTTATCCCAACCTTTGTCACCATTGAAAATTACCTCATCTTTCTAAGCTTTAGTTTCCTCAACTGCAGAATGGGGGAAATGTTGTCAAACTCCTAGATCCATTGTGAATAGAGTGAAATGGGAAATGTAAAGCACCCAGTACAGGGCTTGTAATGTAAGAGGCACTAAGTCAATGATTAAGTATCTTAATTTTTGTTATCTACCATGTTATCCAAGGGCTTCACTTTGATGAGGGTAGTTTCTTCTAGATGACTTCACTTTTTGCA
Organism: Pteropus alecto; assembly: GCF_000325575.1. Classification (NCBI taxonomy): domain Eukaryota; kingdom Metazoa; phylum Chordata; class Mammalia; order Chiroptera; family Pteropodidae; genus Pteropus; species Pteropus alecto. The sequence continues at coordinate 21,415,786 of NW_006434835.1, forward strand.
GTGGTGGGCACACCACCGCACTGTTTCTTTACCTGGGTTACTTCTTTAGCTCATGATAATTTCTTCCAAAGTTTCCCATGAAAGACTTACTCTTCCAGAACCTACATTTCTTTCAATTCAGGGATCTCCACCTTCCAGCAGAGCTGTAAGGCTTGGTTTGACCTGTTATCCAAATTGTGGGCCAAATGCAATACATCAGGTGTTATTTGTTCCTTTTTCTGAATTTAGTGCATCTCTTGGATTTTTAAAACCTATTTTAAACCATAACAAATCTAATATATCTTAGAACCTCATGTCCTTTATAAATTGCCAATCTTTATTTATTCCATTTCACACTTCTTTAAATATATACAATTTGACAATTCTGTACTCTGAGATTTCATATATAACACACATACCTAAGCCATTTTATGGCTCATAATAATGTTTTTAATATCTTATTTCAGACTGCTCTACAACAAAGAATTTACCTTTCTTTGTCCCAAAGCTAAGGACCCCTGGTAAGATCTAAAAACGTACATTCATGTTACTAAATGGGAATTTTAGAGGTGTAACCGAGCAGAGATTCAAAATATTCTGTGAGGGGAAAACGCCATTGGATAGCTCCCCCACATACCTAAATGCATTGTGCCTTCTTTGTATGTGAAGATCATTCTACTAATCTACTACAATCAGAATGGCATCTGCTGGCTTTCCAAATGTGAGATTAGAATTATAAATTCTATATAATACAAACTAGAAGGACTTTGAAGTTTATCTAGTTCAGTTGCCTTATAAGTAGCTAGAGGCTCAAAGACTTACTCAAGGTCACACTGGCCATTAATAAGAGATTTGTCTCTAGGACTCAGATTCTGTAACTCCCAGCCCAGCACCATTTCTACTTTACCTCAGATTTGGTTTGATTCATGCTCTTTCTCACTGTCTCTGTTGGATTAATGATACACATTTGTGAGATGGATGACCAGGGCTGTTGTCATTTTTCTAAAGAGATGTCCATCTACCCTTATAAGCTCAACAGAATCCATGCAAACTTTTCTTTCGATGTCTCCTTTATTTCTGTCAGCTCTGGAAAAATGAGAAAAAATGCAAGTACCAGGCACTGCATTGATCCCATTGGAAAGCCTTTTCATCATAAACAACAACAAATAGTTGTTGAACATTCACTGTGCTTATGGCATACTTTGTCATTTTCTTTTTTCTCATTCTGTTATGTGTCTCCCTTTCAATCTATATACCTCTTCTAGACAATACCTTTTGCCTGGAATTATCTCAGTTTTTTGTACTCAAAGAAATAATCCATTTTTTGTGTGAGCCTGATTTTCTGTGCATATATTTGCTTTTGGGGAAATGCAAAGCTCACATACTAGTTAAACTTCATATTGTCACTCCCTAGTAGGCCTCCTCCATTAGATCAAGATAATCAAACTGCCTTCTACAGTATGCATTTTATTTATTCGATACCAAACAAACATTTCCATAGACATATTACATTCTTATAAATAAATAATTTAAAAAAGAAAATGTCACAAAGTTTCTGTGGCTGTCATGTATATAGGACAAAGAGGATGCGAAGAAAGACCAGTGCAGTGCTTACTGAGTTAGTTTGGGTGTGAACTAATGATGACTGGAAGAAGATATTAGTCTTGGATATTGGAGATGGTAATAAGTTTACAGATTTAGAAAAGTAGAGCCAATGCATTTGCTGATGGATTGGATATAGGGTATGAGGAAAAAAGCACAATGTCCACTCTAGGTTTTTACCGCAATTGTTCAAATCGTAGTGTTGCTTCTTAAGATAATCGATGAAAGGGATTTGAGGTGGTAGGTGTCAAGATGCGTAATAAATTTCAAAATGCTTAATAAATGTTCAAGTGAAGATGTTGGCTTAGCTATTGGATCTATGGATTTCACTTGTGTTCTCCATGAGACACGAGACAAGGTCATCTCCTGAAATTGAGAAAAGAAGAGAGAATGGCAGAGAATTTCAGTCTAAAGAGAAGATGACAAATATTTTATAACTTTTATTTCATGTGTAAGATATTTCTCCCGCTTAAAATGTAATCATGTTTCTTATCAACTTATTCATGACTTAAGCTGCTTTAATACATGTTAAACCCTCAAGAAGTTTTTTTAAAAATAAATATTTAACCTTACCAGTCACCAAAAAAATTAAATGATAAGTTATGAATTTATACCTTTTACATATTAGCAAAAAAAAAAGTTATAATACTGGTATGGCAAAGTGATGATAAAACTTGTAACATATATTATATAAATGCAACTGAAATAAATAAAAGTGGTTTATCCGTTATTTATTTATACAACACTCTTGATTGAGTATCTGTCATGTGCCAGTCATTGTTTAGGCAGTAGGAATGTTTTAGAGAATAAAATAGATGAAAATATCTATCCTTGATGAGCTTTCCTTCTGGTGAGAAGAGGAGAAGATAGGTATGAATAATAGTATCAGTTTTAACAATAAATACCAATAATTACCAATCAAAGATTTGTCTGTCCCAAGTACTTTGGTTAAATATTTGCATTCATCACATCATTAAATGCTTATAATAATGCCCCAGATTGTGTAACCCTCAGAAAAGCCTTATAAGGTAGGAATTGTTATCCTGTCATGGATGAAGAAACAGTGAGGTTACGAGAACCACACAAGATCACTCTCTCTTCTGCTTCTACTCTCTTTACTGCAAGCTCTGAAAAATTATTGGGAGGCTACTTTTTGAGGAATAATGTATTGACATACATAAGAATATAACATTCATAGGATTGTCAAAGAGGACAGCATGAATGGAAATAAAATTAGAGAACATGTGGCTGCAGATGGAGCTTATGAAGACCATGCAATACACACGGGAAGACAAAAGACAGAAAATGGTAATAAATGAGTAACAAGGAGTACAATGG
>NW_006434835.1:21418741-21442727 GCF_000325575.1 Pteropus alecto
CTCCAGGGCATCTACCACCTAATCTGTATGAAAAGCTATTGATTGTTAAATCTAAAACTTACATTTATAATGCGGGTTTATAATTGCCAAGGGATTTAGTTTAACTATTTAGTTAAATTAAATCTCACACAATTGATTTTTGTTAAAAATCTCCATTTCAGAATCTGGGCATGACACCTGGACTAGGTCAGAGCAGTTTTTTTTTTTTTTTTTGTCATATCTACAAACATTTTGAACTATAATTTACCTTGATATACAGATTCTATCAAGACATTGCTCTTGTCCTCAATTTTTCCAAGGTTTCCTTGTTAAATTTCTCTGTGTGGTACGCTTCTGTTCCTAATGCACAATCTGGCAATTTTACTTTATTTTTACTCATTCTGTCTCTTGGAGATAGAATATTCTATACATCCTTTTTGGAATATAGGAAAATTAATGCACAGAGCTATTAGATCATTTGCCAGTCAGAAGAGATGGGACATATTTGGGATTGATAGCAAACTTTCCAATTGTATCTACCTTGCCTTCATTCCTGGTGAAATAATAGCATGGTTGCATGCATATCAGTATGGTCATGTGGTATGTTCTGAAACCTTCCAAGTTATGAGTACTTAGAAAAGCACTTTGGTTTATGGGAACACCATACTGAGTAATTTGAACCAACCCTCTTACTGATTATAATTTAAAAATTTAGATGAGCTTAAAAAAAAAAAGCTATCTAAGCATCAAATAGTTAATAAGACAGTAAGGAATAACAAGACCGTATGTAACAGAATAAACAACTTAGAGACATGAGCCTAGAATTTGGAACTTCTTTTTGGCCCCAGAGCATTTGCAAACCCAGAGAAGGAGCTGAGCAGGTCTCTGACAGAGTTTCAGGACTTCAAGGACAAAAGTTGGAGACCAGGGCTTGCCATAAGTGATTCCCCTTGGATGAACTTCCCTGACTTAAATTTAAGAAACAAATCTAGGAAGGAAGTTGAGCTCGAAGTAAAACAGTCTTGAAACAGATTGTAGCCCAGTGTCAAGTAATTTTAGATGGTCCCAAAAAATTGGATGAAGGTGGTCCTGGAAAACCAGGACTTCTAGGCAAATGAAAAATCTCTCTGGAAGATAATAACAGTATCTTAGTCCTCAAATTATTTCTAAGTACTTCAAATGCTATGTCGGGCAAAAAAAGATAATAAGGACACAGGGAGAGAAGGCAATATGAAAGAGAAACACTACAAACAGCAGACAACAGACGAAGACCAATAGATATGTCATATAGTGAGAATATTATGCTCAGATTGGGAGAAAAAATTAAGATGTTCAGCTATGCTAATGGAAATAAAACCTGAACTTAAAATTATCATCAAAAATTTGGAAACTATGTAACATGACATTGTGACTTTTAAAGAAAATAATTGACTAGAAATTCTAAAACTGAAAAACGTAATAACCAAAATTAAGAATACAGGAGATAGATTCAAGGACAGATCAGACACAGGTAAAGAGAGAATTCACGAATCACAAAATGTCAAAAGAAACCATCCAGAATGAAGCTGAAGAAGCAAAATGTGGAAAGTACAAAATAGAAGGTAGGAAACCCAAAGGATACAGCGAGGTTTAATATACCTTTATTTGGAATCCCAGAAAAGATGGAAGTAGACATAAGACAGAAAAAATATTTAATGATAATTTTCTAAAATTTTTGTAAGACATCAAGTAGATTTATAATTGACATATCAGTTGTTTAAAACTATAAAAACAATTGAAAGTAGTTTGTTTTATAAATTGGTTATACATTCTCTTTATATGATGTATTTTCTTTGTGAAGCCAATTTGTTTTAACAGATAGTGAAAGGAAAATAATCCAGCAATATGCAAATAATCACAGGCCGAAAATTACTACGTTCTAAATTTATATATATTGACTTTAGTGTAGTGAGAGGAAATCACTATGGTCCTATTAGATTGTAAGTTTGATACAAATCTGCTCATGTGGAGTTATAATATTAAATCAGGGAAAACAGAACTGTACAATCACTGGGCTCTTTGTCCCCCACCTTTTTTTTTTCTTTTTCTTTTCTTTTTTCTTCTTTTTTTTTTTTACTATTATTTTCTTTGGTGGGCATATGGCCAGGTTGAATAAGGTAGAGAAGCTTAGAGAAAAGCTTTCATATTTCTGTATATCTACCATCTAATTTTTTAATTAAAAGTGACTGCAGTTGGCTTCTACAGATACTGCCATATGTTGAGAAAGAGTATGTAAATGACAAAGATTCTCCATATCCCAATTTTCTGCTTCTGACTTTGAGACACTTTCTGTGTTACATTTCCAGTCTAAAGCTGCAGTGAAGCTTCTAATTACAGAGTGTAATTGTCCTCCTTGAGCTATAGATACCGATGGCAACCTTGAAAATTTCCCACCAGAGGCTTAACCAAGAGTCAAGTGATGAAAAGCAATAAAAGAAATCTTGGCTGGTTTTCATGAAATAACCTCCTGCCTGGCAAAGGCCCATATTGGGCTTCAGAGAAAACTGGAAATGGAACTGAGTGAGTCTTCACAGCGGGTCTGCAGTGCCTGTGAGGCAGTCTGGGGAGTATTCAGGGCAGAAGAGAATCAGGAGCTGGTGGATCTTATTAAAGCCTGACACTGACGCTCCATCCGTCAGTGACTGCGATCAAACCATTTCCCCTTCGTCATGTGCTAAGGAGAGAATTTGGTGGTGCGATATGTAGGAAATAGATGTTACAAACTATTTTGTTTTTTAACAACATCTTTGAGAGGTGCTCGTTTTATTTCTGTCACAAGCAAGGATGAAGATGCATGCTTCCTGAAAGAGGGAAATGGGGATTGAAAGGAAATGAGAGCAGAGAAAGGAGAAAATAACTGGAATAAAAATGCTAGGACAAGACAGATAAAAACAAACTAAAAACAAGGGAAAAGTCAGCATTAAGTCCCATATTTCTTTCCTTCCTTCCTTCCTTCCTTCCTTCCTTCCTTTCTTCCTTCCTTTTTTCCTTTTTTCCTTCCTTCCTTCTTTCTTTTTCTTCCCTACCTTCTTTCTCTATTTATTTCTCTTTCTAAAAGCTAACTTTTGAATTGATATGTGAGCACTCATAGCATAAACATTTTGGAGAAAAAAATGCCTTATTCTGTCTTTTAGAAGACTTAGGGTCTGGTCTGTGAATTTCTGATACTCCTTCCAATTATTTGATCTTAAAGTTTAGAGGCCTGGGGAGCTATGTGAAATCTCTCTCAATTGTCCTAAAGCTATTCAAAGTGAGTTTTCTTAGAGATCTGCCAACGGTAAAACAAAACAAAACAAACAACAACAAAAAGAGCCCCTCAGGGGTATGAGAACATAAGGGGCCTTCCTTTTAAGTACGCTTTCTGCAGTGTTCCAGGGGGAGAGTCTTTGTCGCTGTGGGTCAAAATCTTTCCCATCTACAAATCTCTAGAGCTGCCATTTTAGTTCCACTAAATGGCTTTTCAATTATATAAGAGCTTATTGCCACATTGTGGCCTGTCCAGTTCCAAACCAAGTTAGGGCATTTCTATCCAGGTCCTATGTGTATGTGAAGTTTGAAGGCCCTCTGGGCCAATGTGTCTGTGCTGGAGCGAGACTTACTAGTAAAGAAACTAAAGGAGGAATAAGAATAGAACAGTGAGTGATGTTGTCAAGTAGATAAAATTCTCAGCCAGAGAAATTAAAAAGGGCAATATTACATCTTGAAACTGAGGAGAAAGTGCAGTATTTGGGGGAAACTCCACTCAGGCCTCCCAACGAGAGAAAAGAGACAGAATCTATCAGGTCAAAATGAAATAAAATTTTAAAAATTACACAGATAATAGTTTAGGGAAGCGGGGGGATAGGGGAGGAGATAGATAAGGGTAAAAAGGGTCAAATATGTGGTGATAGAAGGAAATTTAACTTTAGATGGTGAACACAATGTAATATACATATGACATATTATAGAATCATATACTTGAAACCCATGTAATTTTATTAACCAATGTCACCCCAATAAATTTAATTTTAATAATTATCAAAGTGACTTCCATCTAAATTTTTGTGACAGCACCTTTAAGGAATCAAGCCTCCCAGAGTAATTTTCCTGTACTCTCCCAGGAAACCAAAAGTGGCCTTAACTGTGCATTAGGCTCACTGAGTTGGTCAGCTCTCCTCACATTATAACCTCTGGGCTGGTCTGAGTTCTGCAGTAGCGTCTATGCAGGGAAAAGCAAAGAAACCACACAGAAAGGGACACATTCAATTACAATTTAGTTTTTTTTTTTTTTTTAATTTATAGGGGATTTTTGTGGATCCTAATAGTGAAGACAAAGAGAGGGAGAGAACATAATAAAATAAAAGGCTAGCTTAAACTTCTTGTGAGAGATCTAGATGAGCAGCCCTACTTCCTTGGATATCTGTTGGGAGCCGCAACACTGTGGGGACTATCATTGGAGTAAGACAACTAAAGTTCTTTTCTCTGATATGACTTTACTCATCATGTCCTCTCCTAGCATATGGCATGATTTTGACATAGTTTGCTAAATGTGAGGTGGCTATCTGTATCAGACACTTCGGGAAATCATTTGGGAAACGGGGGGATAGGGGAGGAGATAGATAAGAGTAAAATCAAAATATGCTTGTCTCATGTAAGGTTAGGATAGAATGGTGTGGGTATGCAGTAGAGCCCAAGAAAATTAATGGCACTATCTGAGTGCATGTGTGTATGTGTGGTGGTGGTGGGGGGGTGCTTATAGCTCTTGGGCAAAAGGGAGGGAGAGCGCATGCAAAGGTTCTAATGCATGAGCTTGTCTGGTAGGTTTTCAGAATAAAGCCAGTGTGGCCAGAACAGAATGAGCAAGGCAGAAGAGTAGAAGGATATGAGGTCAGAGAAGCAATGGGAGCCCCACTGTGACCTTGTAGATCAATGAAAGGATGTGGGCTTTTTATTTTGAGATGGGAAACCATCGAAGGATTATAAGTAGAGGAGCAGTATAGTCTGACTTGGCTTAACAGTTCATGTTCCCATGGTTGGGTTCTTTATATTGAGCAGCAGTATAAGCCATCTGTATCACCTAAGTAGTAATCCATCCTTAAGCATGGCTTCTGGTTGTACAACTACCATTCCTTGTTAAATAACACACAGTAAGGAACAATATATGTAGGAGTATCTTGCTTTCAATTACCTGATACCAGGTCACTGTAGGACAACTCATAGATAGCTGAGAACGTGGGGTTGTGAAATATTGACACTTCAACCTCCTTATTTTACCTTTGTGACTAAGTTCACTGGTTTTCTCAGGGTTTCCATTTAATATAATTTGATTTTTTAAAAGGGCCATGACTGGGTTTTTAATGTCTTTGCTGATGTCATTGATTCACCACAGATTTTTCTAATTATATTACATGCCCCTGAAAATGCTCATACATTTCACAGTCTTACCCTACAGAGGGACACATTCTAAACTTAACTTGTCTGCCATAGCGGCAATAATTAATTAGAAAGAAACATAAAAGAAATTCCAGTTCTACTTGTATATTAAGAAAGATATCATATTTTACTCCCCATCATTTTCTTTTTAAATCTTCCTATGCATTAGCCTATAAGAAACACAAATTAAAATTTCATTGCTGCATATTTTCCTTTTCTAAATGCATTTGAGTACAAATGATTTCATTGACTTTAAATTTCTGAAATTGCATGTAGGTAAACACTAGTGGTAAAATTATTAAAATAAAAAGCCAACCAATTTCCATTCAGATATATTAGAAAATGCCCTGAGGAGATCTGGATTTAATATGGGAAAAATAAAACTAGTCTGATTTAATATTACTGTCAGAAAGATTACCTTAGATATCTTGTACCTTATAGTCTCTATAAGGACTTTATAACTATGAATTCTTATCAGAATTACAGCAGTTCTAATTAATTAATCTCATTTTAATTGAAATATATTTTTACCAGGGTAGGGCTTTTTAATCAGAAAGGTCTTTTTCTGATTAAAAAATAATGCTTTTCAGATAAAAATAAAAAGAACCCCAATATCAATAAACTGATAAGAATCCAAATTGTAATTGTTTATAACATGGGAAACTATAAAATAAATAACTCAATTGTGTTCTCTTTAATTATTTGTAACTTTCATAAGATTCATAAGATTCATTATAAAGTGAGTTCTACTGATACTATTTATTTGATTCTTTACTTAAGAGGAAATACTAGTAAATACAACATTGCTTTTTATGAGTCATAAGAAAATTTATTCTCAAAACCTGGCATCAATTTGTTTTCTGAATTAAGAAGTAAGAAAAATACAACAATGTTATTGATTATAGTTACTGAGTGGATTTACTTTATCCTTGGCACTATACACGCAAGTCCTTATTTTACAGACAAGAAATTTGAGACTCGGAAATGACAAACGATTTGCTTTAGTTCACTTAGCTAGTAAATGTAACAGCTGTAATTCAAATTTATGTCTGCCTTGCCTTCTCTTTTTACTTTGTCCCATATTTTTTCATCATAGACAGATTACCTTTCCAGATCTTTTGATAGTTCTAACTTTACCTTTACCTATCACCCTTTGTATGAAGAAATCAGTTGTCTAATGATTATAGGGTTTCAACAACAATCTTTTGTTTAATTAAAAAATAACACTACACCTCGGATGTTATGTACATATATTCATATATTTCTAGAATGTCAACAATATAGACATGATTCTAAAACTTCGAAAAAGGAAATGCAAACAAACAGCTAAGCGGACACAGAGATGGAATTAGGAAGTCTGCTCTGGTGGACTGGGGAGGCTCTGCCATAGCCGATCTGTGAAGAGTGGGACTTTACCTGATAGAAAATACACACCAATAATTGATAGTTTCCCTTTTTTTCCCTATAGATCACAAACCCCAATTTATCAGTGACTTAAAGGAGATATGGAACACATGATTATAAAATCTGGATATGTACATTATCAGAAAGGATGGTTACATATATTTCGTAGTAAAAACTAATTTCAAGGGAACTAGCCTCAAAATATGTTCCAGTCACTCATTTTTGTTAGGGCTCTTTAATTGCTTAGCATTTTTTAAAACTACCTTTAAATTAATTCTTTTTTTTCCTTAAACTGCTCCAAATAATCACAGTCCGTAAAAATTGCTCCAAATAATCACAGCCAGTTTTTACTAATATATAGAAAAGTAAAAATGTTTAACACTTTTGTTTCAATCACACACATACCATCTAAAGTAATTTTGTATGGTGCCATTGGTATACCTATCACACTCTGAGATACACCACCTTTGTTTTAGTTCCTGAGATGACTGACCCAATCGGCTCTTCTTATCTTTTTGATATAGGTCACCAAAGAGACATGTCCCTGAATAGTCAATCAAAAAACTGTTCTTGAGTATATAAGTGTGGAACCACACTCAGTCCAATCAGTTGTGGTCAGAGATTAGGTTCACATGACCTGGAGTCAGCTCAGCAGAAGCCGTGGATAGAGGAGGTGATGACAATGAAATTTAACACATATAAATGTTCACATTCAAATAACAACTTCTAAAACAAAAAGTAATGAAGGCTTACCCTCGTAACAGTTCAAATGGTAGTGGTTTTCTAAATAGTAAGATTACATTGGGTTAACAATGTGACATAGAATATGTAAAGAAAGGTACTGACCGAAAAGTATGTGTCCCCAGCACAGTGATGAAGAAGCTCTATAATTTATGGGATATGTAAAATTACCTTATGAACAATAAGAGAGCTATCTTAAATATTTAAGTTGTCATCATATGGAAGAGAGAAAATACCCGTGCTATATTATTCCCATGGGCAGGAGGAGACAGGGCGGGTTTTGGAACTGTGAGAAACAACTTTAAATCCATTAGAAATGTTCCATAGTAGAAAACTCTAGCTGTGGCCAAGAAGAGGTCAAATGCCTCTCATTCACAAAGGCAGCAGGCATTTTTGAATCAAGAGAGAAATTGAGTTTGATGATCTGTGAATTCCCAATTTTAGAAATTAGTTAATTTTTTTTACACTTAAATTCATGTATCAAAGTACATTGTGCTAGGCATTCATAAGAACAAATCTCTGAAAATTCATACTACTGAGTTCAAAGTGTCTCAATTATTTCCACATAAATCCCCCATTTTTAGTTATGTTTTTTTTCTGAAAGTCTTATGTTGGAAAGGAACTCTTGACATTCAATTTCTGTTCTACAGAGATTTTTATTCTCATAACTAAGCATCTGAGTACCAAGCAATTCTTCAGACCTAGTAAGGACTTTCTTGGGATGGTAAATTTAACTAAGCTGTTAACCTTTGAAAATGTGAATTTGAACAGAAAGAAAATGTCCAGTGTTACAAGCTGCTTTCTTAATATTTGCTACAGCATTGCTTGATAGAGGTAAGAGTGTACACTTTAAAAATAAAATTTAAAATAACAGGTAGATGTTCTTTATACTCAATGAGGTGTAATACATTAACACTCACTTCCAGCTATGGAATAGTATTGGTAAAACCAAGATTATGGTATTTCAGTTAATGAGTGGGCATGTGGTAAAGTGTCTAGCCAGTAATCATTCTCTACCTTCAGACAATAATTAGTGGTACATCTTAAAATCTGCTATTTCTGATCTTGCTGTTTTGAAATTATTCATGGTATGTAGAATATTTTAATCCCTCCTACTTAAAGAGAGATTGGAGGACATATTTCTGATAATAATGTTGCTTGAAGTCAGTGCTACTCTCAAGAATCTCCAGAGCAGGCATAAGTGTGAACAAATACCTGAATATTCTGTTATAAATCCTGTAATTCTGCCCATAGCATTGCTTGGTCACAGTGCCATAAAGGGCCCTTTTTATATTATTGAAATATATTTTCAAAAATAATTTTATTTAAAATTAATTCAAAGCCAATGGTTCTAAACTGATAAAACTGGATAAACCATGAAAAGGAAATCTATACAGGAATAATTGTTTTATGGATGTGTTAAAGTTTGACTCCCAGTAACGTTTTTGTCCCATCGTAAGTCCCAGATGAAGAAGAGCATATTTTCCTCTCTCCATAAATGTAGTTCTGCTGGATATATATATATACATCTATACATATGTATAGATGTATATATATATATACACATCTATACATATACATATATACATATGTATAGATATACATATATACATATACATCTATACATATGTATAGATGTATATGTATATATGTATATCTATACATATGTATATATGTATATGTATAGATGTGTATATATATATATATACACATATATAAAAGAATGTAGCAAAACATTTACTATTACGTTTTTAGAGTTAGCAATCATGATTATTAAATAAGCTGTACCTCATTTTTCCTGATGTTGTCATGTTCATGGGAATAATATTGTAATTAAAAGCTTGCTTGAGTACTCTAGAAAAAGCATTAGAAAAATTACCTGTAAATGTTCCTGCAGTCTCAACTCAGGACCTGACTAGATCACTGAATGTGAGTCCCTTATACTTTTGGGAATATTTTTTATTAAATAAGGATGGAATATATAATTTATGACCCCAGCATACCCATGGGACAATGGAGTCCTCTGAACACTAAGCTAAACCCAGATGAAAACTCTCTTTTACATATATACCTTTGGAGATGATGAGAGTAAAATTTTCTCCAATTAGGCAAAAGCATTTTCAGTACAACTATCTTAGATATATCAATATCACTTTTTGAATATTTCTTGTGGCTCTGAAGCTTGAGATCCTAGTTGATCAAGGAGTTAAGTTTTACTTAACCCAGATGTGTTTCCATGGCTCGTCTGCCTGGTTATTTGAGGTGATAATGAACAAGTTCTTTTTGTCTTATATAATAAGTCAGATATAATAGCCAGAGGCCATTCTGAATTGCTTATCTTTCCTGTACTTACCCTTGCTGGACTGAAGCTGCCATTCAACTGTTTGTTTCTCCACCCTGACCACAACCAATCTTAGATAGATTTTGTCACTGAGAACCTTGTAGCATCTCCATGTGATTGGCGCAGTGAACTCTGCCCCACTGTGCAAAAAATTGATAAGAGCAGGAAGACAAACAGAACAGGACAGAAAGATGTTTACTACACTTACTTTTAAGAAGCAGTGGCTATTGACAACTGAACTCTAAATCCAATAGACTACTTATAGTTAGCTAGACTAGTAAAAAACCATATAGCCATTGATTATAAATATCCATACCAGGCAGTGGAGCGGGACTGCATGTGGAATGTTGGAAACAACTGTGAAGAAGATCACACGGGGCAGGATAATATCAGTGGTAGATATTGGTACCAGACAAGAAAAAGAACTGAATAAGTTAGATCACAAAGATTAAGGTGTCAATGGGGGTAAGCAGTAATCTCTGTTAAACGGAGAATGGAAAAGTCAAGACAAGAAGTGACCCCTACCAAAAAAACAAAAATAAAAACAAAAACAAAAACCAGATGTGGAAGCAGTAATACCTAAGTTGTTCAGCATCATTTCAGGCTCCTGAACAATTCTGGGAAAGCATTTGCTCAGAAAAAAATATGACTCGTTTTTATTTTGTTAATAATCACATGGTCAACCTTACACCTATATAGAATTCTTATAATTAAATTGATGTTATTCTTAAATTCTTTAGGCTAAACATTCTTCAACTCTTATCTGTTATAAACATGAGTTGCTATGCCACTTAGCTTTCCCTAACTCCAAACCCAATGTTCTGTGTGTGAGTTCATCCGCTTGCACTAGCAAAACTTACCTGGACTGATCAAATTATTGCATACACCTCTTCGATGGCTGTTGGAGTATTGTTCTAAATACTTTTTATCAGTGCACCCAGTCGTTAAAGCTCTTTTTAATTTAAAATTAAACTCTTAATTTAATTTTAAATAAATTTAATTTCCCTTTTGAATAAGATTATACTTTATTTTGTCAAAAATCAGTGATAGTTGACAAATGAAAGCAGTATTTTTTCCACATTGTCTTTCCTATTACAGGAATCAAATGTAGACTTGTCATCTGGCTACCAAGCTCTGCCAAAGAATGTAGTTAATGCTTAAAGAAATTCTACTTTTGACATCAGAACTGAGTTTGTTGATAGTTCTTTAATGAAGATTTCTGAAACCAATCTATGACTTTTCCCTGCAACACATCCTCTTCAAGTAAATGCTAATATTAATGTTATGTTTAGACATTTAAAGTGTCAACAGAATTGCTTCTGTTATACTGATATATTTTTGTGATATATTAGGCATGCCATCTCAATGATAAAAAATTGAAGATATCCCAAAGTAAGCAAAAGTTCATTACCTTAACTTCTCGATTAATTTTTAAAAATTTATATAACTTAATAGGCTTAACTTTGTGCCTTTCAATTCTTCATAGTCCTGCTGCCAGGATTTGACTGTTCACATCTAGTCGTCTGACAGTCTATTAACATTGTCACCGAAAAGGTGGGAAGGGATGGAAGGGGAGGCATAAATCCAGTCAATCAATTTCACAGCTTCATAGCAGTGAGGGTGAATGGTTTAGTGGAAGAAAAGTTTTACACGAATGGCTAAAATGAAAATTTCAGAGTATTGACAGAATTTACTCTCTGTTTTCTAGTATTCTCAGCAACTTGGCACATTGAGCAGCAATTTAAAGTAGATATGTATCAACTCAGCAGCATCACCGAGGTTCATTCATGTGACACACCTTAGCATTACCTGATATCTTGTAGACCCTCACTCTCATGAAATATTCATACTTTTTGTTTTTAAAAATTCAGAAATTTTGCTATTTGCTATTTTGTTATTTTGCTTAGTAGTAAAATTCGCCGATTTGTTATGTGATTTCTAATAATCCAGCTAGTTGTTAGAAAGTGGTGGTGGTTTGAATGTTTTGTTGATTGTGGTAAATGGCAAAATAAATAGTGGTCTGCTGATAGTCAAAAGCCACAAAAGTAAATACATGTACCATAATAGCCACCAACCTACCTCAAGCAAAACTGCGCTTTCGCTTGCAGAGGATATGCTTCGCGCCTCTGCCGCGTAGAGACAGCTTGGTACGATTAAGCTCCAGTTTCAGTTTGTTTCACTTCTAAAATAATGATTTTCAATGGTATGGCAAATTACAATTCTGAAATTTTCAAAAATTATTGGCATAAATTCATTGACATAAATTCTTGTATAATTCATATATAACATAATTATAGAATGTAAGAAAACTTTTTATTTCATAATGTTATACAGATAAGCTTTATACTTCTAAAAAATCTACCTGTTCAGTAAACTTCTATGGTAGATTTTGTTAATGAGGCTAATTACTTTTTTTAAGGTAGCCCTCAGCAGGCTATAACTCAAATCTAACTGTTCCTGTACTTTTTAAAAAATGTGCAATAGTAAATGATATCTTATCTCACATAAATATGTATTTTTTAATGAACAAGAATCTCCAGCACTGTTTATAGCACTTTTGAAACTGTTCTAGTTGAGCACAGGATAAATTCCAAAATTTCATTTTCTTTAACTCTCTTTTGACTTGGCCATTGTCTCATTTTCATCTACTAAGGCAGAGTCTCTTATCAAATCGCTATTAGTGATAAGATATAAATTAAAAAGAAATAAATCCAGCATGCATTTATTGTCATAACAGTATCTCCAGTATATTAAGAAAGCATATTTGTTCAACAAAAGATGTTTTCAAAAAATAAAATCAATCAAAAAAATTTTAATATACTTCATCCAAATTAAAGTTTTCTATATAAAAACATATAAGGTGCCTGTGTTTATTACCATAGTCACCAGTTCCTTCCATAAATGTACTATGCAAATTTAAAATATATCTGTCACATAAGCCAGGCAATGGATAAACTTTGCCTTTTTATGTGTATCAGCAACATTACTGTCTTGTTTGCAAAAAAAAAAAAAAAAGAGGGGGGGGAGGGGGGGTGGAGTAAGGAGTAGGTCTCTGGACACCTGGAAAATCCACTTCATTTTGTTGGAAAAAATTAAGTTGGCTGTCTCCCAATTTTTCTTTATAAAAAGCACTGAAATGGTAATATGCAGAGTATGTCCTGTCACATAGTTTACCAGTGATTGCAACAGTAAGAAGAACCTTTAACTTAGTATTTAAGGGATTTACCAAAAGTTAAGGATGGAAAAACATATAGTTTTGAGACATCTCTTTCTTCAAAAAAGATTTCATAGAGTAGGAGTTCTACCATCACTCTGATCAATACACATATGCTTTAAGAATAAGTCTAGAATGACATTTAATGCATCAGTTGCTTTCCTGGATAGCTCCAATGTCTTATATGGCAAGAACTCTGTGATTGCTTTATCTACCACACAAACACAGGTGACTGCAGCCTCAATGTTAATTGACTCATTGACTAAATAGCTTCTATATGAAATTAGCTTTGAAGGTTTCTGTTATCATGTTGCAAAACATTGTTGCTCACCTTTAAAATTTAGAAAAACAAAAAAACACCTTTTTAATAAGGGTCCTGTTCATCTTGCTTTTATGAATCTTATTCTAATTCACAAGATTTTACTGATACTTTATCTCTAGAGGAAGTCTTGTTTTCCTCTGCAACACATGTCTACCTTGATAGATGCGTATAATAGGCCCTCTTAAGAAATACCAAAATCCAAATATTCAATTTTCTGCTATAATAAAATCATACCCTTCATGGTGTCAATGCCATCATGGCCTGGTCATATTCCTTGCAATCACCATGATGTTATTAAAATCTTAAACTACCTAGATGGTTCAAGGTAGACATTTGAAAACTGTGCATCATAAATTTTGTGATCACTGAATTTCATCCATTTCTTTGAATAAACAAATCTATAACAAATATATCCCCAGTTACATTTGAACTTCTTTAATATTCCTCTTTGACGTTTAAGGAGTACCTAGTGAGCAAAGCAGAGTGTTTAAGATAGTACTTAGAAATAATGTGACAGGGAGAAAGGGATTAAAGATTGGTTCTAATTTTATTCCAGATATCAAGTTCTTTTGCACATCTAGAAGTAAACAGTATCCTTGAGAAATATTCCCATTTTCCTTTCTCTCTGTCTCTCTCTGTCTCTGTCTCTGTCTCTGTCTCTGTCTCTGTCTCTGTCTCTGTCTCTGTCTCTCTCTCTGTCTCTCTCTCTCACCCAGAAACAATACTTATGGCAACACTAGGCTCCAGGTTGAGAATTCTGGGATATATGGATCTTACATATTTTTTCAAACTCATCACCAATGCTACAGTGAAAATTATGGGGAACTAGGAATATTTTTCTAAGATAATCATTGTTGCTAACTCGCTGGTGGTACCTAGTTTGGTTAGTAAAAGAAAGTCTAAAAACTTCTGACAAAATATATTAATAGAGTTATCATTATGAACATTGATCAGTGGTTATTATCCTCATATTTATGCAACTCAACAAGAATTTCTCTGTATCTGTGTATTAGCTTGGTTATTAGGAGAATCATCTGTGATGTTGGAAATTTGCTGAGTCATGCTTTAAACTAGAATTTAACAAACTTTGTCTATAAAGAGCTCAGCTGTACATGTTAGGCTTGCGGGCTCTATGGCCTCTGTTAACTACTCAGCTCTGTCATTGTATTGTAAAATCAGCCAGAGACAACTCATAGGTGAATACACATGACTGTTTTCTGGTAAAACTTTATCTCTAAAAACAGATGGTGGGTCAGTATTAAGGTAACATATTCAAACCTATTATTAATATGTAGAATAATAAAAATGATTCATAGTAGAGTAGTGCTGTAATTTCTAAGGTTTTCATGGTTTAGAAATGTATGAGGCCAAAATAAAATCTGTGATTACTTGAATCTCCTTACGTGGAACTGTCCTACTAAAAGCTATTGGTTATTATTAGTGGTTATTATTTTTACAAAGAAGAGCATGGTTTCAGAAACAAATATCAGTCCCTCGAATAATTTGAAATTAGAGTATATTGTTAACCTGCTCACCTTGAAGTTCGAAAGCTTGACAATTTGTCCTGGTAATTCAAAATAATATCCTGTAGAACGCAGGTTGAGACTAAAGTATTTCTAAGATTCCTGCCTCTTCTAGCATTTAATGGTTCTATGCAAATGAGTACAAGATTCTTATCAAATGTGACTGACATTAAAAGTGTGTGAGCGGAGGGCAATGTCTGTTGTCCATTTCTAGAGACTGAGTAATTATCTTCTAGACATGATTGCTTTGACTATTGAAACTGAAGATTTCCATGTATTGATTTGCCATGTAAATTTATTCTGCCCTCATTCTGGATGAATTCTTTCCATGCCTTGATGTTCTCTACTACCCTGATGTTCATCTTTTTCTTATTGATTTGCACAGCAATTAGGACAAGGGTACTTTGACAGATATGTTGCAAGTATTTTATTTGGTTTGTCTCTGATTCTCAGTTTTGTTTATGAAGTTATTTTAATTTCAAATATTGGTTTTTATGTAGTCAAATTTACCAAATTTTTAATCACTTCTTAATCCCATCACAGGTTCTTTGGATGTATGTTTGTATTTTGCAGTAAGATTTCAGTACATCTGACCACTGGCGTAAGGTTAGGACTGTAATCCGCGAGTTATCTCGGGATAAACACTGCGGCTGCAAGAGCTGCTGGCGAGTATTCTTGGGGCAAACGGGAAATGGGTTAAAAAACTAAACAGAATAAGTAGTCCAAAACTGTCTTGATTGTGAGCCAGAAGTAATATGTTGACATAAATATAGTAACAAAATTAAATTAATGTAGCAAAAAATTCTGTAATGCTAGTGTCTTTGCACTGTGTGTGGGCTTTAACGAATCTTGATATGTCACAGGAAGGGTTCATTATTGGCAGTTACTGTTTCTTTCAATTTGCATTGGTGGCTTGTTACAGAAGTATGTTTCAAGAACACTCAAGTTGTCAATAAACAAAATGGTTAATAAAAGGGCCAGACCTGCATTTTAAAGCATTTTCTTTTTATAGTCAGTAACATATTATAAATTTGTAGAAATAACATTTTTAAAATCTGATTTTGGCGCACTATGATAAAATGCATATTATGAGAAAGATAGCTGAATGTTTGAAGGGTGACATACTCCACAGTAAATCTTATTAAATTTTGAAGACAAATAGAAACATTTTAAATCCTATATGTTACATTAGAGAGAAACTGTGGAACAGGATTATAGTCTAAAATATTTTTATTTCAACAAAATTATTTAAGCCTATAAATACAAATTAATTGTCATATCTTTCTAATGGAAGTCTTTGGAAATTTGATATTACACATCTTAAAATAAATCCCTAACAATTCCTGTGGAATTCATCGACAAAACAATGTACATATTCTTTGAAACCTATTTGAAAATATCACTTTTGGTCTGTCTCCATCCAGAAAAAGAAGAAAGAACAGCTTTTTCCTAATCTCTCATTGGTTAAAGTCAAAAAAGAAGAAAAAATGTATAAATAGCAAACATTAATTTTAATATTTAAATAAAAATTAATATGACATATTTGGCTAATCAACAGTAAAGAAAAAATATATTGTCTTGACATGTTTACCTAAGAAGTAATTTAACGTGTAGCAAGATGACAGAATGTTGATCTAGAATAAAAAATCTTTTAGCAAAAGATATCTTAAAGATCCTTTATTAAATATTCATGTGCCTCTATGTCAATTGGACTTTAACTTTTAAAGAAGTATGCAAATAGCAAAGAATGATAAATTAGAGTTAAATTTCCAATTATTTTCTCCCCTTTAACCCCTATATTAAAAGTACATTGAGAGGTAAGGGGACTAAGAGGCATTTTAGGGAGAAAAGCAGGACATTGAGGAAGAAAGGATGAGGAATAGAACATATATAACATTATTCAAAGTTAGTTGATATCTGACTTGAAACAAAAACTAAAGAGAATCAATTAATGTGATTAACATGCTAAATCAGTAAAATGAGGCTCTTTCTCTAACATTTTATAAATGATTATAAACATTAACATTCATGTAAAAATAAAACAAACATCTGTTTAATAAATTGAGATATAATAATAATTAACAGACACAAATATGTATGGTTTATGTGATAGATACACTACTAATAATGTTTACACATATGAATTACATTATATTTAATAACCTGAATAAATTCACGATCTAAAGAAAATGAGTAATTTTTTAAATGTTTAATTTTGTTCACTCGACATATATTAAACATTATTTGTTAGATACTGTCCTTAGAGTGTAAACCATGGTTATCGAAGCAGCTTTTCAATTACACTTTACTCACCTCCTCAGTGTTGGTAATAGACTGACTGTGTGGTGCCTGCCTCACCCCTACATTTTGCTCTGACAACTGTCCCTATGAGAGCCACACATATGTGTATACTTCATGACTCTGGCCCCAATCATATCTAATTAGACCATCTAATAGATACCTGATTAAGTGGGGACCTTTTCAGAGCCTGTTGTTCCAGTAAGCTTAGGATCAGGGGTTAGGGAGGTTGTATTATTTAACTTTAGACACTGAACCTAGGGTTGGTGTAGCCATATTTGGGCCAGATAAAGATGCTGCAGAAGAGTCAGGTGGACATGTACAGTGGGACAGATTTGGGCACACCCCAGAGAAAAGAGAATGGAGAGCATAGTTGTCTTGGTTCATGACAGTATTTTCATTTTTGTTTCCATTATCTATGGTGTTTGACTATATTCACTGATTTAAGTTCCAGAAGATACTCATTCATTCCTTATTCCTCCCATAAAACCACTACTTTCATTCAATTATTGTTGGCTGGTTTTCCTTAAGGCAGTTTAGAGATGTTTTGTGTTACTTGAAAACAAGTGGTTTTCAACCAAAGCATTAGTTTTTATTTAAAATTTACATTTCTTTCAACATGTAGTATTGGGACAAACAAGTCAGCAACTTGAAAAAGCAATTTAGATCTTTAACTTAGACTGGAAGCAAAAATACATAATTTATAATATATTCAAATATGTTATTATACACTAGAATAACAGTTAGATTTTTAGGAAAATTTGGGGAAAGGCATTAATTTCTAACTTTGGAAGTATAATAAATATACTAAGCGAAATAAGCCAGACAGAAAAGGTTGAAAGTCATATGATATCACTTATATGTGAGATGTAAACCTAAAAGCAACAAATGAACAGGACAAACAAACAGAGACTCATGGACGTGGACAATGGACTAGTGGTTACCAGAGGGATGGGGGAGAGGGGAGGGGAAAAAAATACAAAAATAAAATGTAAAAAAAGAACACACACAGAAAAAAAAAAAGGAGGTACGATAAACATTTCTACGTTAAAATGACTGGATTTAACAGTATAATTTAAAAACTTCATGCTAAAGGCAAAATAAACTATATTATAATGCAATCAATTGATTATATGTACACTATATATGACAGTTACTATCTTTCTCATATAAATATCTCTGAAAAATCTCTAAGAAAAATATTAAGAACTTGACAATTAAATTGAACTTATTCCAAGTTCATGAAGATAACAACTAATCACAAACAGCTAGCTAGACTTTCCCAAATAATGCAAGAGCTTAAGAAATAGCCCATCAAATAACATCTGTGTTTTTCTTCTGGGTCTTCTCTATAAAAACTTTGCTTTTAGCTCCTGTTGGTGGAGCTCTCCTGCCTAACAACTTCTAGTTTGGTGCTGCCTGATTCAAGTTGATATTTGCACAAATGAGCTCCTAAAAATTTCAACGTGCCTCACTTTATCTTTTAACATCTTAAAGAAGGGAAAGTAGATGTCTCCTATGAATCAAGATAAGATTTCTAAGGCAAAACATGAGGTCCAGAGACATACTGTAGATATTGTGGTAATGGGGATTTTCCCAGTGCTTACAAAGGCAAAAATAGGCCTTAGCTGAAAAAGTGCTAGTATGGAATTTAAAACTGCAATGAAAAAGGTTAGTTTTAACTACAATACAACTAATCCAGCTGCTTACACTGCCTTTATTGGAACCATGGCTGTTATATTCCTATGCAAGTTTTTTTTAAGTTGCTAATTACATGCCCATCAGAATAATGGAAGAGTAATTATCCTTATTATGCTTAGTGACATTGAAACCTCTATTATTCTGTGATTGGAGCTGCATAACTATAGATAATTGCTGGAACTGTATTGCCTGTTCAAATATAGCTCTGCAAAAATTACTATTTTAATTAAACATGTTTAGAGTTTTAAAGTTTGGTTTGCTATCATTACCAAACAAACTCTATTTAAATGATGTATATTTCTCTAACTCTTGTTAATCAGTTTTTCAGTAAATCAGTTGTTCACTTCTAGATGAGCTGACCTTGTTCCAACTTAAAAATCAATTACATGAATTATCAAATTAAATGATTGATATGTATTCTTTTCCAGGACCCAATTCTAAAAGCAAATCTAGAACTGTTCTAATAATATTGGCGATATTGTTTTTAGCTCTAGGGGATGATGGCATTGGGTAAATAAGTACTTATTAAAGGTTTAATGAAAATATAATATGTTGGAAACCTATATCTATAATAAATAAGACACAGTTCAGAACAAAGTCAAAGAACATTAACGAAGAAAAATATAAGACCCCTTTATCAAAGATGTAATTTATCTTAGAAAACTTAGTACAATGGGAATCAGCCATATAACCTGAGCAGCCAGCCTGCACAGAATTCTCTCAATTCCCTTTTACGCTTTAGGTTTTATACACATACCCCACCAAATACTGCATGATCTGTCTAAGATTCATAGGCATATTTTCTGGTGTTGTCATTGACTGTCACTCCTCCTCCCTGCCTCTGACTGTGTGGTTGGAATTCACTCTTAAAACCAAACAAGGGTCTTTACTGGGTTACTTGTCATTGGCTCATGTTGCTTGCGATCTCCTGAGCAGCTTTAACTCAAGTACACAAAGTCAAGTGAAAAAACACACTATGGAATTTCAAATGCTCCATTTACATCTAAGCTAACCCATCCCAAGGCACCTGAGAGTCTCCTGCACTGTAGAATGATGGCACCCTGCAGACTTTGGGTCTGCAGTTCATGAGCGATGATGACATAACCCAGAGAGAGATCGAGAGAAAGGTGAGGAGTCGAGTATACTAGAAAGAGAAGCAGATTCAAGAGTCAGTCTGTCTTTAATTCCAAAGCCTGTGCTCATTCAGTTAGCAATATAGTTATCTTTTAATATTATTTTCACGTAATCAACTATTTGAATCTGAAGACAGGATTTACATAGGTAGGCATACTGTTGATAAACGTTGGTGAAAATATATATCCAAATATGAACTCATTTTTTTTGACCTTGACAACCTTAAATCTAAATTCGTTCGTTTTGCTTATTTCTCGTGTGTGTGTGTCTGTGTGTGTCTGTGTGTGTGTGTGTGTGCGCGCGTGCATTAGTATGTGTGTCCAAATTATTTATTTGTTGTAAAAGGCATCTTGGGTGCCTCTCCTTTTTCTTTTCTCTCTCCTGCTCTCTTGCACATATATTCTTTCCATACTCTATACAAATTTTACTATTCATTCCTCATTAAAACTAAGCTTCTCCTTCTGCTTCTAATATTAGGTCATTCTTCTCATTTGCTTTGCCTTTCAAATACATATATCTACCTGCCCCAATTTTCTGCTTGCTTTAGGTTCCAACTCAAATGTTACTCTTGTTGAGGAATCTTTCCTAATGACCCATATCTGATTATTATGACTTTTAAACTCTTTTTGGTCCTCTCCTATAACAGATTTTCTATTTTGCATCAATCGTTTATGTTATTTTATCTTACAAATTTGAAAGTTCTTTGAGCTAAGTCCCCATTCTAGGCATGTTATATATCACAAAAAGTAACATCACTTTCATTTCTACTGCCTGTAAAATGAGAAAATGTAAGGTTTCCTTTTTTATATTTTAATTTTAGTATGGGACATGTATAAGCTAACAAGGAAAACTTTACCCGTCACTTCATATCAATCTTCTTTAAGACAAAGAAATGATGATAGTTTTTATATGTAACTGCTGACCATTTACATAGTATATTAATTGTGAGATATAATATTTACAGATGCTATGCTTCCTATGAAAAAAGATAGCTTTCTTTCTACTTAATTAAGATCATGCTCAAGCATGCTCTACAATTATTTTAACCTTTAATAATCAAAAGTGCTTATTATAAACAGACTGTTTTAAAATGGGAATATGAATAATGTAACTAACCACTTTTGGAGCAAAATCTTCTAGATTTCAATTATAGAAGCTAAAAAAAAAAAGAATAGTGTAAGAAAATCTAAAAAGATAAATCTTTTCCTTAGCTTTTGATTAATGACCCTATATAATTTACTTTGGATTTCTTGACAATATAGACATAATGGGTGTGAGTAGATTAATCAACTTTGCTACAGCATGTGAAAACAGTCAAATTTTCTACAGCACATGAAAACAACAGCATTATGCAATCAACTTTACACAATCCCATTTTCTGGGGAAGGGAGTTAG
Organism: Pteropus alecto; assembly: GCF_000325575.1. Classification (NCBI taxonomy): domain Eukaryota; kingdom Metazoa; phylum Chordata; class Mammalia; order Chiroptera; family Pteropodidae; genus Pteropus; species Pteropus alecto. The sequence goes on from NW_006434835.1 coordinate 21,440,245, forward strand.
TGTGTGATAGGAAAATGGCTCCTGTCCAAATTATGTCTCACTATAAAGACAGCAGAAGAGAAAAGCAAGAAAAATATTAAAAATATTTTCAACTCTTAGGAATCAATAAATGAAAGTTTAACAAGTATGAAAAAAGAGGAGTGAAAATCAGTCTTTCAATCATAGTTTTAGAATTCTTATGTGACTTACAGTTATACTAGTTTTGTATTATAAATTAATTTCAGAATATATGACATTTGATAATGCTGGAAGAGTGGTCATTTTTCCAATTTACTACAGTGCTCAGGTTTTTTTTGAGTTTCCTCTACCAAATGTGCAACACAAGCATATAAGTTTGGGGGGCCCAAAAGATTTTTTTTCATTGTTGTATATTCTATGGCTATGACTTTCAGGGACCGTTTATTCCAATCAATTCAATGCTTTAAAACACCTAAACTTCCTCGGGTGGAATCAAAAATAAACATCATTCTTCTATGGGTTTTAACAAAACTCTATTGAAAGCATGTCTTTTATCGAGGGGACAAATGACTTGTCTAAAACAGAAGTTCTCGATATATGATCCACGTAAGCCTGGAGAGTCCTTGAGACAATTTTAGGAGACCCATGAGGTCAAAACTATTCTAATAACATCATAATATTTTTCCTTATTACTGTGTTAACATTGCACAAATTATGCAAAATCTATGGTGGGTAAAATTGCTCATGCCTTAACATTGGAGGAAAGACAGTGGTAGTAAACTACACTAGTAATTATTGTGTTCTTCACTGCCATGAACTTACAGGGGAAAAAAAGCTGGTTTCACTTAAGAATGTGAGACAATAAAACTAATTAATTTTACTAAATCTCAACCCTAGAATACATCTCATTAAAATTTTATGTGCTAATATGGGAAATACACATAAAGTACTACTAATGCAAACCAAAATATGATGTTATGAAGACAAAAAGTGATTGTAGCCTTCTCTGGTTTACAGGCTAAATTAGCCACTTTTTTTCATTGAATGGCATTTTTTTTTTCCTTGAAGAATAACTGTTAGACAAATTTTGGTTATTTATTTGGACTTGGGCTTTTGATGTATGTTCTCTCAAAAGTGATGAAGGAACTGAGCCTGTCATTTCAAGGAAAACAATTAACAATATTTGTTAGCAATGATAATGTTTGAACTTTCAAAGGAACATAAGAAATTTTGAAAAGCTTATATCTATTATTAAGAGCTTAACAACTTTCTAATTCGTGAAGATTTTTGTGATGAGGTTGGTGATGATGATATTAACAAATGTAATATTTTGCTATATTATCGTGCAGTAAAGATTTGACTCAGAGGGCAGGTTGTTCAATTCTGCACATTCCAAAGAAAGAACTGGCCTTTGACTAGCTCATAGTAGATAACATACATATGAACCTTGTAATATCTTGCCCAAAAAGAGTGTTTTGTATCCCTGAGTTCCTGGATTATGCTGAATCAGTCTGACCTCTTGGAAGCTGAAGATGAGAAGCTAGAGTCAGTTATAAGAGGATTGTATGTCTTCGTGACTGACTCCCCAGTAAAAACTCTGGCCATCAAGATTCAGGGGAACTTCTCTGGTTGGCAGTACTTTGCATGTGCTGTCACATGTTGTTGCTGATAGAATTAAGCACATTCCTGTGTGACTCCTTCTAGTGAATTGAGCCTGAGTATGGTCTTAGGAGCCCCCAACACAATTATGATGAAATGTGTCGACTTTGGAAGAACGTCATAACTCAGTGAACGACCAATGCACAATGTAACAAAATCTTACATGGATAAAAGATGCATAAAATGCAAGATAGATCAATGGATTTTAATGTTATAGAGTATAAAAAATTTATTAATACAGTTTTAGATTCCACGTTCAACTAACCTCTAAGAAACTATTGCCATCTGTTAAGTTTTGGCATAATATTAAAAAAGAATATTCACAATTCTCTGAAAAGGATATTAACTTCTCATTTTTTCAATGACATATCTTCGTGAAGGCCCATTTTCTTTATATGCTTCAACCAAACCAATATATTGCAATAGATTGAATGCAGAAGCAGATGGGAGAATACAGTCACACATCAGTAAGGTTTGCAAAATAATAAAAAACACCACTATATTCACAAATTGTCTTCTGTTTTGGAAATATATATTTTTTATAAAAATATGTACCATAATGGCTTTAGTATTGTTATTTTCAAACTAATGAATAAATATTTTAAAATTTTCTCAATATTAAATATAAAAAAAATTGCTAATAGTCATAAACAAATAGGACATCTGTAAAAGGAATAAATTTTTGCCTCAAGAAGTATACCTGTCAGTGGAAACACATATATGTGATTAGTCTACTCTGTTGAAGCATGTTACACTAGTTGAAATAGAGAAACTGTGGTAAAGTGCATGAGGAAAAATAAGTTTCAGCTGGCATGCTAGGAAAATACTTCAGGTAGGAAATTTGAATTAGACTGGAAAAAAGAGAG
>NW_006434835.1:21442749-21443147 GCF_000325575.1 Pteropus alecto
AGAGATTTGGGATGAATGTAGGGGGTGGTTTGTAATTAAATAGAAAAACAAATAAACAAATCTTACACCTATAGGGTAAATGTACAAAGGCCCATACTGGAGTCAATAGTGTGGGGCGAAGAAGAGTTAGTGAGATAGGATTGGGTAGGTCTTGGAAGAGGATGAGACTGGCAAGTAACATGGGTTAGACCAACATGCAGATGGAGGAAACTTCTCTGCCACCTGAGGGAATAAAATCATTGTGACTTAAGTTATTTAGTAATAAGCAGAGTTATTTTTATCAATATTATTACCGTTTTATATATAGCATTAAAAAATACCCTAGTACTATATATCATTCAATTCTTACAAGTATGGCCATGAATTCTGGCCTTTCTGAGTTTTTTTTAACATTTTTC
>NW_006434835.1:21443185-21449228 GCF_000325575.1 Pteropus alecto
GCTTTGTAATTTAAAAATTCTAAAATCATGTGGCCCTTACTTTCACAGATACTGTGTGCCTGTTAACCTTATTTTCTTTCCCCAAGAATGCAAATGTCCTCTGAAAGCCAACTAGTGAAATTACAAAATAATAATAATTCTAGATAGAAAAACAGAAAGTGGCAAAATCCAGACATTAACCTTGGCTATAAAAGCATCTAAAAGTATATCCGTTGCCAAAATGTATAACGTTCAAAAGTGTTGTTAAAGCATTCTTTTTGCCTCAGATATAGAACGAACCTCTAGCAAGTTCAAGTCATATCATTCCAGATCTGGGGAGGATGAATAAAGTTCACCAAATCTGTTCTGGTTAGTAAAGATTAATGATAATCATCTGAAGAATGTTGGGTGGAGTTTTGCACGAGGGGCAGGGAGGGGGTAGCAGGACATGGGGGGGCTGACAGGGGCCTATGGCTGCCAAGTAGGATGTCTTCCGAAGGAAAGGAAGGTTGATCCGAGAGGAATGGTTTGAGCAAGACTGGAACAGACTGGATGAGATGAGGTTTATCCTGATTATCCAGAAAATATATGTGGGGAAAGAACTGCAGATCAAGATAGATTTTTAGCCAGATTTCTATGATCTCCCTCAAACTAAATACCAAACAACCCCACCTTTTATGAACAAATAATAAAATAAAATAGAATAATATAAAAATGAAAACTCAACTCCTTGCCAGCCACTAACAATCCCAGAATAAACAAATAGAAAACCTTTTCAAAGTTGTCTCTGCCAATACACCAGAGAAATAGCAACCACCTCACAAATGAAAGGAGGAATTTTCATATTCTCCATCTCGTGTTCTTTAATTACATTTACATGATGGTCATTTTAAATATTTATAAAGTTCTCACAAAGAATTTCGGACTCCAGAGAGTAAAATAAATTGAAATATATCCTGCCTTCTCTGGCTTATGTTTCAAAACTCTTTATAGATTTGTTACTTGTTATGTTACTTATAATATTACTTATTATTTATTAAAGGCAGGAATTCTAGCATAGTACCTGGGATACTGCAGATATTCCTTTGTAGACTTTTTGTTACGTTTTCATCTTTTCTCTTTGGATATATTTTCAGCTGGCAGGGATTTCAGAGAAGTCCAAAGTGCCTGGTGTGGAAAAGAAAAAATTTAGAGTCATAATCCGTCACAAAACCTGCTTTTCCTTCTAGATATAGTAGGTGATAATCTTTCCATGTCAGAGGCACGTAGGAATGAAACACATTTGCCCTTTTCATCAACAAAGTGGCAGCAAACCCAGGAACTGGATAAGTTCATTTAACATGATTAAACATAAGAGGTCGGTCTTTCTTTTCCCCTTCTAGTGAAATAGGAGTTCACCCACTGTACTGATCTGTTCTAATAAATCACCCACTGTACTGATCTGTTCTAATAAACAATCCAGTGCCATTCCACTGAAAGCTTCCTTGAGAAGTAGGAAGCTTTATATCCCTCTTCTCGACTAGAGCCACCCGTATCACATATAAATATGTACTGAAGAGAAGAATTTAACCCAATTTCAAAGACATACTTTTAGTATCCTAAGAAAAGAGCAAGTAGACCACATTATTTGCTGTTTTAGAAACGTGGTATTTCTAAAGTGGAGCTGATCATAATAAAAGTTATAATTTGGTAAACTTGGCTGCATCATAGATTAAACATGCCTCTAAAATATGATGTCAAAATAATGTAAGACTCCTAAAAGTAGGATCCTTGCTTAAGTATATGACTCCTTTCTCCAAGATAGTTGTATTTGATCTGAGCTTCTGCTAATATCACAATACATTTTTGTTCTCCTGAACTATTTTTTCATTTATAGTCAACATTGTAGAGAATTTAGCTTCTAGGAAAATAGCTTCTTTTTAATAAATTACATGTTGAATGGCCTTTCAGATTCATAGTTAACATCTGTTACCCATAATTAATTGTCACCGTTGATGAAAATGAGCCCATTCTCAGCTCAGTGCATTTTACAGAGAAGCTGAGTGAACTGAGTTTTCATTTTGCCCTTGCTCCAGTATAAAATATTTCAAAGGGTTCTCTGACTGTTGAAAGAGCTCGTCAGTAATGTGCGTATTCTACCTGACCACTGTAGGTCTCCCACACCCTTCTAGTAGCTAACTTTGAAGAGAACAGGAGACTACGGTGCTTTCAGCAGCTTCAATGGAACTTTCTTCCTTTGCACTAAGTGCACTTACTTGAGGATTGTCTTTTTTCACAAAGGATCATTTGAAAGTTCAAAAATAGCAGAATTACTTAAAAATTGGACTTAAATGTAGTAACTGTAATCTCTTTAGAACTTTTGCCTTCTACCTTGATATGCATCCTGTTTTTAACATCAACAAACATCATATTGTTTCAAAAAAAAAAAAAAAGCAATGAGCAGGACTGATAATGAAGGGAATAGAATAGGGCGAAAACAATTGTTTTTCTTACTATTTCATGTTTTTCCATCTTGCTGATTTGTTTTTTAAACAGTTAGCTAGCGAGACTAGGTGTGCTGCTCAAAAATTCTGATTTAATGTTTCTGATACAATTGTTTTCACTAGGGAGGCAAAGCTTAAAAATGCCAGCAGGAACTCACAAGTTGAAAATATGATGAAGAAAAAGAAGCAGGGGGGTGGGGGTGGGGAGGAGAAGGGCAAGAACAATACGAGAACATGTGAAGATCTCATGAATTAATAGAAATCTTGTTAAAAGATTCATGGCATTTCTTTTCAGGAGGTGTAAAAGGGATATCCAGCCGTGGTGTGGAATTCTCACTAGAGTTCTTTTCTTTTCCCAGGAAGCTGGGAGTGAGCCTAACCAAACCTGGCAAAATTGAGTTGGTTTGTTACAATTGCAGAGGGACCAGAGAAAATCAACATGCATAATTAAAGAAAAGTATTTAATAGGAGGAAAGATTAAAGAGATTTTGTTATTGAGGCTAGAAGCATGAAAGAAAAGGGTAACTGTGTTAGATTGCATCCTCCAAGAGTTGATGCCAAGACAGGATTAAACATGCAAACATTTTATTAGGTGAAGCAGCTGCTGGAGAAAATATGAAGGGAGCTTGAGGAGGCTTAAGATTTCAGATCTCAATGCAAGTCTAACCCCGAGGGAAGGAGAGGAAAGGAAGGCTGGGCTCAAGCATTGTTGACTGCTGGGCAGTCTGAGGAATGTTTGGCAAGGTCATCACTTGGTCCTTAAGCCAGAGTCAGATGTCAGAGGTCCCGTGTCTCCTAGGCCTCCTACCATTGAGCTTGCCTTCACATTCCTAGCCACTATCAGTTGATCGTTCGGGGTGTCCTTTATGGTGGATATTTTCTGATGGACATTAACATGTGATATAAAACCTTCACATTTGATGCTCACTCACATATGTCCATTCACATGTCTTTACCCTAGGTCTCTCGGTCTCTGATTCTTCAGCCCTTTTCCTTCTGTGACCCAACCCGTTGGTCAGGACGTTGGCCACTGCCCAGAAACTTTTCTTCCCACCTTGGGCCACCTCTCTTTTCATGGACTCACTCATTTGTCCTTTCCTCAGGTCCCAAATGCATAGAGAGAACAGAATTGGACTTAGGCCATCACTCCCCTGTCTTAATTCTATTAATGAGCCATAGTGATGCTTTGGGTCTCTGGGCTCAAATTCAGACCCTGTGTCCATTAGTCCCCAAAATGTTTGGTTGCTCCACCTTTCCCCATTATACAGTCATGCAATAAGTACATCATTTTTGTGGAGAGACTGGGCAACTGCCATGGTATAAGTTTGTCATTGTGGTGCAGCATCCTTCTAGGAACTCGAGCACTTCTTTAGCCTTTGTCCTTATCTGGGAACAATACAAAGATCCTGACCTTTTACTGGGCGATTGCCTTCACTCACTTTAAGCACCTGGTTAGGTGCCTGCCTATTTTGCTATTAGCCCCACATCCCTTGCAGTTTTATCCTCCTTGGCTATACCTCTGACCTCGCTGATGCTAAAGGTAATTATGGCCTCATGAATTCTGGGAGTTGACCCTACCACCTGGCCTCAATTATTTCAGGCACCATGATCCTCACGAATGTTAATGAGCCCAACTTTATGACCTACCGTCCTAGGTCTCGGGACCTGGGCTTGTAGCAATCAGTGATGCCCGTGTCTTCTCCTGTACACATTCTGGATAGCCTTGGTGAATACATTGTCCTTTGGGTCCTCCTCTAGAACATAAGCCTCTGATGGGTCGCCAGGCCTTATTTAGCATGTCCACTGCAGCATGCCCATGTTCCTCAGTGTCTTTATTCCTTCCTCTGTCTATGCCAGGGGAGGTGAGGCATTTCTCTTTCACTTTTTTCCCTCCATGTTTTTGAGAACCTCTCTAGCAGCAAGATTTCCCCATTTTCTTGGGTCCTGTACCCTGAAAAGGGCCCTCGAGTTGATGAATTCCTGCTATCCAGTCTTACGTTCCCACCTCTTACTCCTGCACATCCAAAGTCCAATCCCAGGAGCACACCTCTGGCTCCTGCTAGTACATGTAGCTAGTTTTTGCATTTTTAAAGTATATAGCCCAGCTGGTCCCCAGCAGGGTTTTGCTTGGAATTTAACCCTGGTTATTGTCCTGGAGTGCTGGAACAGAGGTGGGAGCAATTCCTTGGGAATCACCTGTTGCTTTGTCAGGAGAGGCTTCTTTAGCATTTGCCAGGATGGCAGAAATGCTAGCTTCTCCTGAAGAAGTTTAGGCCACCTCTGCAAGCCCAGAGTCCAGAGTACTGCAGAGCAAACTTCTTCAAAAGTTCCCACCTAGAGTCCCAATCTTATCTTTTGTGACTCAAGATTTCCCCCATCAGGTCCCTGACCTTTACATATAGACCTGCCTTGACTGAGCATTCAAGTGTCTGGTGCTCTGAAACACAATTAGGTCTCCAGTTTGCCATGTAACTGCCTGTCCTTCTACTGTAGAACAAAAGAGCATCTTTGTAAGTTACCACGGAAGCTCGCTGGCTCCCACACGTAGCCATTAGGTGCTTGCTGATAGATCCTCAGGCTCTCATTATCTTTCTGCATGCCATCAGTGCAGTTTTAAAGTAATCAGCCAACTTGGCTCTCTTTGTAGATACTGTTCCCATAATTTTCAAATGCCTGCAACATTGCACCTGACACAGAACTCCCCTCCAACAGTACATTTTCTTAGATCACCATCAGTAAGGTCTTTAACAAATGTGCTACCATCTTGTGTCATGGCCTATCTGCATCTCTGACCAACCGAGATTGGGTCTTCTTCATCTGCCAGTTAGTGGGCGAGCTGGTGCTAAATCCCCATTTTCCTGCCTTTTCTGGAACCACTCCTGGTACGACTTGTGTTCATCCAGATTCTCTGAGAAGCAGATGCCAAGATGAGATTAAATATGCAAGAATTTTATTAGGGAGAAACTTTGCGTGAGAAAATGGGGAGGGTGCCAGAGAAGTCTTGGAAGAGCCTTCAGACCACAATGCAAATCTGACCAAGTGTACGAGAGAAGGAAGGAAAGGGAGAAGAAGTGCCCTAGTCAGCTGTGTAGTCTACTGTAGTTTTGGTGAGGTCATCAGAGAGTCCTGGAATCAGAGAACCATGTCTTCCAACATAGGACCTGTGTTAGTATCCATACTGAGATCAGTCATTGGCTGGAAACAGCTCCTGAGATGCTGTGTAGACTGTTCCTAAATGTGGTAATGGGTTTCAGAGCACAGAATCTGGGCAATTTCAGTCCCTATTATTAGATGTTTGTGACTTCCATTCTCATGGCCCCTCCAACTGACAAGATATCTGTAAGACTGGCCCTGTTCTGATGGACTCACTTTCGGAAATCAAAAGAAGAGGGGGTGCTCTTTTATTATGAGGAAATTCACTGTAAGAAAGGGATTTGGTCCTCAATGATTCCACACTGGAATAGACTTTCATTTGAAACTTTGTTATCATTAAGCCTGAACTTTTCTATATAGGAAGTTAATTTAACCAAATTTGGCATTGAAGTAGAAGTGGAGGGGGTTAAGTAGTATAGCACTTGTAC
>NW_006434835.1:21449471-21471919 GCF_000325575.1 Pteropus alecto
ACATAAGTTTATCCTTATTTAAACAGAGTTGAACAGTTTTCTCTCTAACTTCAATAATTCTCTCTGAGTCTTTAATATTCAAAAGGATATTATGCAAATTGAGACTCTAGTGTAAGGTAATTGCGTGTACAGTATTGGCCAGCATTACAATGATGTAATATTACCTATGCTGAAGTTTATATTGAGCTTTTTGTTCAATATAATAGGTATTTTAATAAACTTACTTTAAGAAATGCTGGGATAGAAAATTACCTCCTTACAGTTAGAAATTCTTAGAAATGCATGTTTAAAGGCAAGGTGTGAGATTAGCAGCTCCATGCTTCCGTCTTTATGATCTTACAAGCTGATTTTAAAGAATTATCTTAATACATGTCCAAAGGACACATTTTATTATTGATAGTCAATGAGCATATCTTAGCCTGAAAACATGCTCTGCTGTCAAATGTCACTTTTTAAAATGACATCTGGCAAGTTTTCTAATTGCTTTTTTTTCCTTCTAAGATGATCAGCAATTTAAACAGCTCAGAAGGCTTTGTAAGTTATGAGGAACATGCTGTGTCCTAGCCCCTAATATTTACATCGTCTCAAGAACTGTTATTTTTCTTTTTTTTCTAATTATTTATAAACTACAACTGGTTGTTCAATTACAGTTGACCCTTGAAAAGCATGGGTTTGAAATGTGCAGGTCCATTTATATGCAAATTTTTTCAATAAATACCTATACTATTTTCCTTCTGCGGCTGAGAGTCTGCAGATGCAGAGGGCTGACTGTATTCATTGATCTATGCCATTTCATATAGGGGATGTGAGCATACATGGATTTTGGTGTCCACAGGGGGTCCTGGAACCAATCTCCCATGGATACCTGGAACCGATCCCCCATGAATAAGTTTTAAGACAGTCAAAACTTATACATGGATATTAGACTGTGCACCTAAGCCCTGCATTGTTCAGGGCCAACTGTATTAATAGCTGAACTAGGAACTGGATCCTCAGCAACAACCAGTTTAAATCCTAGGAACTGGGAGACAGTTGCAAGAGGGAGTTGGACAGGGAAGCAGTTTCCATGCTCTTCAAGATTTGTCTTTTAAATTGTTGGGAATAAACAACGTGTAATAATATCTCTTTAATAGAAAGAAAAAGTAACCTAAAACTACCCTGTAGAAACCTTTCACTGCTTCAAGATTCTTTAGAATTATAGTGTCTCCAAAGTGATTTATTATTAGATGTACGAACCATAAGTCAATGTTATCTTGAAGTTCAAACACATCAGATAAGAGGAACCACTAAATAACATCAAAGCAGTTGTAAAAAAACGACTCAAAAGAATTACAAAAGGAGTCCTTAGATTCGATCCATGTGTATACACCACGCTATGCCTGTCCATTCTAATTAGAATCACTATGATATACAAAAGTTGATTAATCATAAAGTAAAATTGCTGTCAAGGGAAAACTCATGTTCAGCCAATGCATGATTCTAGCCATTTTAACATGACAGAGCATACTTGCACCTCTGAGGGTAAGAAACACTTTGGTATCTAGATTTGAGAATGAATGCCTTTTTGTATATATAAAACTCTGAAAAAGCCACACCAAGACTGTGTGATGTGCAGAATGGTTTTAAAATATTTCATAAAGAATCTTTGAAGGATTTAATATTTTGCAAGAAAAGAAAATACTGTTTGCCATTTGAAAAAGTTGATAGAAATAACACAACTATGAATGAACTGAGTTCTGATGTAAATGAACTGATTTTTTTTAATTGGATTTCAGACCTACAAGGACATTTCTTATGCATCTCTTAGATTAAGATATTGAACAAAACTTTTTTTTATTGGTCAAATCTAAGTTCTAGTGTCAGAGAAGTTACTGATATCTTCTGATTGCCTCCCTGTCATCTAATTCACAGACTCAAGGGCTCTTGCTGTTGACATTTAACACAGTGGACAGCAAAAGAAACATCGATGAAGAAACTGTCTTGGAAATGCTTAATTATTAGCGTTCTTTACAATTGTTATACAGTCTTTACAATCAATCAAGTCCTTCAATAGCATATAATGTCTAATGTTATTTTTCTCCATCTTCTTCATGGTTGACCTGCAAACATTTTACAACTTAGATATCAGAGGTCAAATGGGAGCTGGCATGTCTTATTGAGGCTTTAAAAAAATATATTAACTCCTCCTCTCAATAGGAAGTTGAGATCCCTGGCAAACTTTTTAAGAGGACTGTTTCTTTTTAAATTTATAAACTTTTATTTGAAAATAATTTCAAACTTACAAAAGAGGTACATGAATAAGGCTAGCACAAAAAACACCTGTATACCTCTTATCCGGATTTATCTGTTGTTAACATTTTACTATATACTTTATAATGAACTTTCTCTCTCTCTCTCTCCATATATATAATATTTATATTATGTATATATATATTTTTATAATTTGACTATTTCTTTACTCTGTCATAACACAATATTTCAAACTTATACTTATCTTGTATTTAACCTTCCTCTGCTCTTGAAACATCCGCTTTTAGGAGCCCTGGTTCCTTTTAGTGGAAATTGATATCAGAGACCAAGATCTGAGTAAGAAGTATGCTCGTTCCGACTGTGGTGTCATTGTTCTTGTACCATTCAGCAGACCAGATAGACTAGGGAATATGTGCATGTGTATACATGCACATATACATACATGAAAGTAAATACACACACCCACAAACATATATACATATCTATGCTACCCATAACCTTATCCTTGCTTTTTACTCTTAGTTAGAAGACATGAAACACTCATGAATGAATAATGAAACACATTCATGAAAGTATGAAATATTCTTGAAATAATTATCAGTAGTTTCTTTGTCAGCATTTTTTCAGTCATCTTGGGTTGAATGAATCTCATCCTCAAGTAGATTATTTCTTTCTTTCATTTCATGTTTCTCTTTCATTTCTGCAAGATCCTTATTTTTGCTCTCTTATTTTCTACTTTCCTTTTACCGTTTCCATCTCCAAAGGTTATATCCTTCTTAATATATCTGATTCTCTTCTGGAAGCAATACATTTTTGAAGCTGCCACTTCTGTTCCTATACACTTTTAAGTTTCATTTTTTAATGATTGATTCTATGAACTACGAAATTCTGACGTATGTTCACTATTTTATCATTTATTTTTGGGCATTTCCTTTCTGAGTATGGTTTTGTGTATGCTGCATCTCAGTCCTTTGCTTTGCTCTGCTCTTACTTATGGGGAATTGTTAGCCTTCTCTCCTCTGTTAGTACAAAGACTTGCAGCACAGAGCTGGCAGTGAGAAGGCCATTGGAATGTTTTTGTTTGTTGTTTCTATATTTACAGGTGATTGTAAAGTTGCATTTCCCTGTCTCCCAATAATGCTTAAGGTATTGGTTCTGTGTAGTTTATTTGTTCTCTCTGTTGATTGTAAGGAATGCTGATCAATTGAAAATAGTTTCATGTCTTTTGAAAAACCTTAAAAATATTATAGGCATATAATAAAATGTTTTCACAGAAATAACCATTTAGGTTTAAATATTTAGAAGTTAGAGAAGAATGTGAGCCAGATGCTAAGGTCTTCAGTTAATAGGTGAGCGTAACCAGGAGGTTAGAAAGCAAAAGGAACCAGGTTGGAGAGATGGGTGGTGTAACCAGATGTCTGAAGGCAGAACACTGGGGATGATACAGGAGAGTAGAGGCATAATGCACTAGAAAAGCACTGGGGAACAAGGAAGTTTTTGTTTGTTTGTTTTGTTTTTGTTTTTGCTTTTGTTTTTTTATCATGTAGCAAACCAGAGATTTTGGAAAATCAATAGGCTTAACATAAAAGAACTTCTGGGGAAATGATATCCTCAAACAAGAGCCAGGGGGAGAAAATATTCTGTGAACAATTGGTTTCCAGAAAATAGAAAATAGATGAGAATTGGCACATTCAGATTGGAGAGGCCAAGTAGTACAGCAACAGAATTAAAGTACAATATGGAGGTTGGCTAAGGATGGCATCGCAGTTTGAACTGTCTTAAACTTTGAACAGAAATCACATACAAAGTAGCTTCAATGCAGGCACAGATAAGTCTCCAGTTTGAGTTAAAAGTTTAGAGAATGGTCCAGGCAAAGAGCCTGAGGAGAAACAGATGTCTCATCTGCAGACACGAGGCAGACATAGTAAGAAGTCCCTGGTTGAGTCTACAGGGGAGAAAAAAATCTTAAAAAAAAAATCCTTCCAGGTTCTCTGCTCAGTTTCTATAACAAAAGATAGCTCTACGTCAGGTGTTGAGGAAGTTCAGAGAACTGTATCACTCAATCCTACTTTTGAGGGAACTCACAGTGCAATTGGAGAAATAAGGTTTGTACACTTAAAATACTGTGCCTTTAGGATAAATCAATGCAAACACTGGCATAAACTAGGACATAGTTGAGACACACATGAAGTCTAAATAGTAGGCCAAATACTAGTGTTCATAGGAGAGAGAATTTTCCCTGGGTTGGAATAATCAGGAGAGAACTCAGTGAAGCTGTTAAGACAAAGACTCGATTTCTGAAATTTGCAGTCAGGCTGTAGGAGGGTAGAATCCATTCTAGATAAGCACGTCTTCTGAAAAAGAAACCAAACACTCTAGAAAAGAATGAAGAAACACCACAAAGAATAACACAGCATCCCTTCATTTGATAAAAAAGTCAGAGCATTAAGTTTTAATGGAAATTTCTGTCTCCCAAAGAATGCCTCTTCGCTAAACAAACCCATATCCAATTACTGAGGTGGGAGAACAGGCCTACTCCACGCTGGAATTCTTTGAGCAGAATAATAGCTAATACTTTCTGGATAATCGCTGTGCTCCGAGCATGGCTGTCAGTATCTTTTATAACCCCTCCAATTACTCCTGTGAAGTTAGTACATTATTATCTATATTTAGAGGTGAGGAAACTGAGTCACAGGTAGGCTGTTACTTGCTCAGGATCACATTGCTAGTGAAGGGTGAACTGGGATTGGAACTGGGCTTGTAACCATAATGCTGACCGCCTCTTTGACGGTGTCCACAGTACAAGTCAGTGGTAGAATAGCTATTAAACTGGATGTGGAAACAGCTTCCATACATGAGAGTGCACATTTAATAATATTTATACAAATGACATTCTTAACTTCCTGTTGCATCAGGGAAATTCCTTCAGGACCAATAGTAATTAGAAAAAGGAATATTTAGATGTCTTCACTAAGCAGCGTGGTAGAAATGGTACAGGGTACGCATGGCATATTTTAATACTTGCTGTAGAATTTAGACAATTGTCAGCCCATGGGGAACTCATATTTAAACTAATTTAAAATAAATGAGTAATTAACATTTCATGAGCTAATGAATCAAACATTTTGCTAAATGGAAGACAAATCATGTCTGTAGCTCAGTCTCAGCTTCAAAGTCTGTAATTGAATTAAAAATAAACTCTTTGACCTTTGTTTGTTTAAAAAACAACTTTGTGTTTTTCCTCTGGAAATATCTAGATTTCTGTCATCCAGCGCCCACCTAAATATACACTTGCTATAATAATGCATTTTTATTTCATCTATGATTTTTTCAGTGAATAAAATATGCTGAATGATCTTTTCAAGACAATTTAAAATGTGATTCATATTATAATTAAATCCCTTCATTGAAAGGATGGAGATAGAAAAGTGGGTAGAGTCTGCAATAGGAAATTTCAAAGTCTTTCAGTCTCATTCTTTTAAGGTGGTTTTGTTGAGAAAAAAAAAAAAGAAAAAAGGAAAAAATACAGATATTGAGTGCTTTCTACATTTTAGTCCTTATTCTGAGTTCTTTAGATGCAATATCCAAAGGGGGTTTCATAGTAATATTAAGTGGTAGTATTATTACCATCTCTAATATGAATGGATTCGCTCATGAATTCAACATTTATTATCTGTTGTGTGTCAGATGTTGTGTTACACTGGAGCCATCCTTTTGAAATCTAGTCATCAAGAAAGATACAGCCCCTATCTCCTAGTCTCTGTGCCAGGATAGGAGCCCAACTTGCATAAGTGTCAATTAGCAAACACAGAGGGCCTAATTACATTAATGAAATTCCCTCCTCTCCTATGGACCTCCAGTACTTTTTCCCTAGATCGCCCTAGTGGTTAAAATCTCTCCTGCCTTTTGTTTCAATAAGAATTGATTTTCACCTCTTTCCCCTATTGAAGTTGTCTTAAATAAAGTCTTCTTTGCCCGTTTAACTGGTGGGGTGCAGTTTTTCTTGTACACATCCATTCACATAGAATATAATGTGAGTGGCTGGCAGCCCCCTAGAAGGGCACAATGTGCGGCTCTTGTCAGGCTATATCTTAGAATGGGGGAAGGGGGGACATTAATATGTGACTTTGTAACTATATAGCTACGATTATTATAAGTGCTATATAAGAAAATTACTAAGTGCCCTGAGATAATCGTTATCTTTTAATAGTTAACTCCAGCTGAAGCTTCTGGGAATAGTTTTAGGGAAAAAAATTACATTTAGATTCCATTTGAAGTCCAACTTGAAGTTAAACAGAATGGTGAGTTAGAGACAACATGTAAGACTTCCAGGTGGAAAGAACAAAGTACAACTATCAAAGAGCTTAGCTTTGACCACATAAGTGTGGCAAGGATAAAAGATAGAGATTAAAAGATGAAAAATCACAATTCTTCCCTCTTAACATTAGACAGGACTCAAAGGGAAATGGGTTGTGCAAGCTGAGTTTCACGGCTACTATCAGGCAGCAACAGTGAGTGGATGAGAGAAGAAGCCTTGAGGTTCCAGGTTTGCCTTTCACTGTAAAAGCCAAGTCATTGGCAAAGAGGCAAATAATTCAAGGATCAATGTGTAGGAAAAGAAGCAGTAAGGCAGATCATGAGTAGTCTGGCTGAGGGGGACTTGGAATGGAGTTGTGAGTTAATGGAAAAGAGAAATTTACAGGCAAATATTTCCTTGGGGATTGTGGGTACATATGTACATGTGTATATGCAGAGATGGAAAAAATTATTTCTGATTTTTGCCATGAATTATCAACTGATCAATCCTCTGGTATTCTTATAAATTCAATAAATGCAAGTAATTTTTAAGTTGCTTTTGTTAGTTGGATGATACTTATCTGAATGGCATACTGCACAGGGACAGAATCACAAGCTTCCTGAGTATTTTAAGAGCTTCACGAGGAACTTAAAAATGGTTAGTGCTGTGTGACTAAAGCGTAGTGAGGGAGGAGCAGAATGGCATGAAATGAGATTAATAGAGGAAGAAGGTTTGGGTAAGGGACAGGCCCGAAGCAGCAGAAGTAGAATTAAAATCCAGGCCTGAGTAATACTGAAATACGAGCTCCAATTACAGAACTTTAAATAAATGAGAAGAAACCATTCCCCTCACCTCAATTTTCCACCAGCATAACCCAAGAATAGTAATAGGAGGCCATAGAATTTATATGAAGAAAATATTAATGGCTACTCAGTAAATGCCTTTTAAATAAATGTAAGAATAAAGTACAATTATTTGATTAATGTGGGTCTCTCTTTCTATGCTGTGCACCCAGAAGGAAGAGCCCTGTTTTGTTCTTTATTGTGTTTCCAGTGACTTGCATGGTGCCTGGTTTATGGAAGGCACTTCATATTTGTGCAAATAAATGAGGAAATGGATAAAATGCTAATAACTCTGCTCTTCCCCCAAAATAAAGCTTTATTTTTTTCCCCTCTCAAATCGAATTAATGTTAAAAAGGAAATAAAATGTACATTGATTTGAAAAACAAATACTTCTCCAGTATGGCAACATGTAACCTAAAATCAGAAATTATCAGTAGAGTAAAGCATTCTGAAGAGGAGCAGAATTTGTCCCCCAAATGTGTCTTTGTCATAAGGATAATTTTAGGCTGATTACTTTTAAGAAACAGCAGACTCTGGAGAAGCTCTTAAACTGAGTAGAAGTTACCCTTTTGTAAGAGAAATTTACATTTATAAGGGAGCTCTCCATTTGTAAGGGTACCTTCCTGTCTATGGAGAAGAGGAAAGTGACTAAATCACTTGAAACTCTTATCACTGGGGAAGGCAAAGACACAAATCTGCCTAACTCTTACCCTTGTTTACTGTTTTTTTCCCCTGGTAACCTCCTAGAACTGCCCCACCCCATCTTTAGCTGGAGATGGTATTTAGTGATGGCTTTGCCCTTTTGGGGAGTTACTCATTTTTCCTGGGTCTCTCCCATGTATACAGGAGGTGTCATCTTATAAAACTTCTGTTTTTTTTCTTCCTGTTAATCTGTCTTTTGTTACAGGGGTTCTCAGCCAAGAATCTAGAAGGATGGAAGAAAAATTATTTTTCCTTCCTTATACCAGATTGTTCCCTGAGACATTTTTCCCCATCCCAGCAGCCTCCATTAATATACACACCCATGACCCCTACAAAACACACTTGACTAAAAAGTTCTCAGTTCTTTATCATGCTTTGAAGTCTGAGGATTCCGAATTCTGGGTCCAAGTGACTTGTGTTAAAAGGAGCCCTCTTCTCAATGGGCTTGACAATATAGGTGTTCTTTTAATAGGGGTTGGACACCCAAAGGACCCTGGTTCTTTGGTCTAGGCCAACGCCTGCTTCAATAAAGCTTGTGTACATATTCAGATAGACATATGATAAAGATATATATATTTATATATGTGTATATATATACATATATCTGTATATATGTGTGTGTGTGTGTGTTAGGAAAGATGCCTCCATTATAGGCAAATTCACATCTGTGAGAAAAAACAAAACATTTCTGGGACAAAAAGTGTCTCATCTATTAATACTATGTTTCTTCAGTTCTCTCCTTTAGTCAAACTAATTGAAATTAATCTCTAAACAAATTTCGAAAAAACCTTGTGAAGTTTCTCACCTCTCTTGGAAAGATGAGAGAACTTGAAAGTGATTTGTTGCTCTTTAATTAATGTGTAAGCACCGTGCTACATACTGTGGGTATAAAATAAATAGGTCACCCCAAGTCTTCAGACTCTCTGGGACAAGTTGCTGTTCCTACATTTTATCCAACTCAGGACATTTCTCTAGATCTTGTCTCTGACTTCCTTTCCAAACACACTTTATTTGTGATTTTCTTCAATTTCTATCCATTTTCTTCAATTACTACTCAGTCAGTAGTCAGGAAAATCTTCATATGTTTAAGAAGGACTTTCAACAGAGTTGCAATGGGTGGTTATTACTAGGCAAACATGGAAAGAAAGGCAAAACATTTAGGTAGTGAAACCTCAGTAAATACACAGAGATGTCGAATAGTCTGATTAATTTGTGAAGTTTTAAGCAGTTCATTGTGACTGACGTGGAAGGTTCAAAGAATGATATAAGGATGAAACTGTGGAGGAAAAAAGCAGGGGGTCAATTATTATTTTATGATATGAAACTGGTTGGATTTTTACAAGAAATAAATCTGGAGAATCAGTCGTAATCTTAAATCGATGAATTTGGTCTTGCCCATGTATTTCGGGAAGGAAAAGAAAACCAAAATTAAATGCAAGCATGTCTGAGTCATCTTATATCACTTTTGATCATATAAACTTACATCCCCTTCTACAGTCTGACCTAGTACCAGACAGCTTCTACGTGGACACATGCCATGCTACAAAACTCACAATTTCTCAGAACAACCCAATTCATTATTAGCCAGCTCTGGTTGTCAAGATTATTCTTCATTTGGTTGAGGCAGAATCATACTCTGTGAAGCTTTACCTAACTCTTCCTAGTTCTGTTCTCTCAAGCAAAACAGAATAAACATTCTCTTTCCACATGACAACTTCCCTTAAAATATTTATTTCCTTCGAAGCATGCTGTGGAAGAAATTCCCGCATTGGTGTAAAGATTGGTCTGGGTGACCTCTACAATTCCATTATGCTATGAAGCAAGTGTCATAATGGAAACCTGCAAATGCAATCATGAAAATAACAACTATCTTTTCTTGACTGATGGGCGGGTGTCCGACGCTTAGTGTTAATCTTTACAATAATCCTGTAAAGTTGGTTTTATTATTCTACTCATGTAGATTAGGAAACTACATGATGAGTGTATTGCTAATAAGTGATGGAACTAAAATTTAGGTGTAGTTTTATACTCTTATTACTAGAAGAAAAAAGGAGGATATCTTAAAAAGAGAGAAATGCATATAACATAAAACAATAAAACACAAGGTCACTTACTATCGTACTACATCTTGTGTTCAACCTTTTTAAAACATACTATTTAGTATTATTTCTGTTTTTAACCATACTATTTAGAGTTATTTAACCATACTGTCCTCATTTCAAAGAAGTTTTAGGAACACATTATACATATTGAATGGGAAAATGTTGTGAGTTCCTGGCCATTTTTATTTTATACCATTTTGACCTGAGACTCAAACCCATAAATTCTGACATTTCAGTTAAACACATATTTCTTCATGGAGAGTATTAAACTCCTACATTGCTTTAACTTTCTCAGGGAAAGTACCAAACTTTGTCAGTGTAATTACTTGAACATTGTCTGTCAAATGTTAAACATTTTGTCCACAGTATTTTAACTTTTAATTAAAACAGCAAAATGGCTAAACAAAATAGAAAGTATGGATTAAAAAAGAAGAAAGCAAGATAGCATTTTGGGAAGTCTTATGCATTCTGGAGTTTGTTCTTTTATAAAACTTTGCAGCTACAATTTTTTTTTTTTACTTTATTTGCCAGCAGTTGTTTATCTTAGAGCTCCTATATAATTATTGCAATTTACTTGTTGATTATTTTGTTACCAAAATACTAATTGATTTTAAAATCTGAGTATGCCTAGTACTTTCCATACTACTGATCCTCTTCAGTGCTCCAGAAGCTTTGTTGTGTTTAACTGTTCCAAATATTTATATAAAAAAGTATGAAATTTGTTAGGTAAATTACAAATTTATAGACGTTTTGAGAACATTTTTCTATGAATCACAATATATCTAAATTGAAATTGTTTAAAGAATTTAATTTTGAATGTCAATTAATTACTATAGTATCGGGGGATCTTTGAAAGACGATCTGAGTGAAATGGTAAGAGAATCCTATTCCTAACAAATGTCAAAAATCCTGGGCTATAAAATCAGTTAGATTGAGCCACTAACTAGTTGTGTGATCTCAGGTCATAAGTTCCCTGCTCCTCAGTATTCTCATTATAAAACAGGGATGATAATATGCTCCTTCGAGAGATAATGAGCCAATGATATGAATAAGGTAGAGAGCAGCTAATATTATCTGTGATTGTAACGTGGTCATAGCAACTAAATTAGGAATAGGGGAATGCTAAAATAATTTAAAGTATAAAATTGTTGAAATCTTAAATTGTAGATCAATTATGTTATATATAAGTGGACCTGTTCGAAAATAATTTTCAAAATTAAAATTGATTCTAAAATATAATATCTATGTCTCCAAACATTAAAGTAAATTTAAAAATTTTATGAAAACAAAAGTTATTCTTGATGCACATCGATATACTTTTAGTTCCTTAGCTTTATATGTCTCTAATACTATGTTGCTTATATTTCTCTGAAGAAATTTTTTTGCAATACGATGTTATTTTTCATAAAATTGCTGCAGTCTTCCGTAAAGTTACATTTTTATTCTGCAAAGTTGTATTTGCAACTTAACACAACTTAACACATTTGTTTATGATTTTAATTAATTTTTTATATTCCATGACTTTTAGTCGAGAATGCATTCATTAGAGATACTAAGACGACTCCCATTAGCTGCAGAGCAAATTCTGCTAAATAGAAGACAGTCTCAATTCTAATTTTTATATCAAAATGTATAAATATTTCAGCATAAATATTTTCATAGTTTACCCTCTATTACCTCTTTTCATTGTTCTTTTTTTTTCATAATTTTTCAACAAAACCAAACTTGTCAACTAAATTATCTATCTGTATAATTCTTTTGAATGCCAAAATTAGATGCCGCTAAATCATAGGTGAGTAAATTTTATTCCTCTTAACCGCAGAATTTAAATTTTATTCAATATAAAACAGATGTTCCAAGAGTCTTCCCACAGGTCAAAATATTACAATGGAAAATTATAGGATTTAAAGACTATATTTATACATTTTTTGAGCTTGTTCCTCCTTGATTTCATAAGAATAGATTTTAATGTTGCTCTGTGTATAAGCTTTTAAAAATTCAATAATTTCAATTACCTAAAACTTCAAACACTAAAGATTTTGGTGCTCCATTCATGAGTACTTTTATTAAATGATTCTCTAATTTTCAATGATACAGAACACTTTATGAAACACTTTCTATAACATTACAAGATAGTTGTGTTCATTTACAGAATTAGTTCTTCAAAGGCTCAAAAATTCCTATATTCTAAGAGTCTATGGATGACAGGAAGCAAAGGAAGAAAGTGCACACTTCTCTTCTGTAGAATTTTTATTCAACATCTGTTTTGTCCAAAAAATATGTAGTTCTATCATTGTAACAGTGTAAGTGTATCTTTATAGCCTCAGAGTATTTTTTGACTTGTTGAATGGTGCAAATTGTGTGGGCATGATTATGACTATGTGTGCACTATAACCAGTTCCAAGTAAATTTCTGCATTAAGGATTTCTTAATGTGGTAAAAACATTGTTTTACCATGACAATCTCCAAAGTATTTATTTGTGCTATTATTACAAAATTAATTTATCTTTAACATTGAACTTTAAACTGAATTAGAGAACCCACAATAATTATGGATGTTTCACCTTCAAGAGAATAAACTTACAAAAAGTTTTATTTCATCAATTAGATAAAAGTGAATTAATAAAATATTACTAAAACATAATGTTTTATTAATTCATTTTTATTTAATGTATCTGTTGACACCAAGATAAAATCGACATAACTTATCTGTGAAATTGATCTTTGCTAATAGAGCAAACATTTTTTTAAATGCCAATTTTAGAGCAAACATATTAAAAACCATCACTTTATTTTATGCATATCTACAGAATAACTTGAAACTGAAACAATCAACATTAATTTGAATTTAATGTAAATGAGAACTCATACTTCACTAACTTATACAAACACACCTTATACAGCCTCACTTGTTCAGCTGTCAACTTTGGGTACGGTCTTCTGAAAATATCTCCTAAGTCTTGAAAGAGTTGCCAGTGTTTCTTAAACAGATTGTTTTCTGACTTTCAAGTGGTTAGTTATATTGCTACAGCCTCCTTAGGGATCTACAGTGGAAAAGTAAATGTCTAGAAACATTTTATACGCATTACATGGTCATCAGTTTTCATGAGAAATGGAATTTAGTACCTAAATTTTTACCGAATTATTTTTAAAAATAATTCTTTTTACCGAATTATTTTTACCTAAATTTTTACCGAATTATTTTTAAAAATAATCCTTTATTGCTGAAAGGATTTGTTGATAAAGTAAAAGCATCTCCAAACAATAAAATTAATGGCTTATGCAATACAATACCATACAGTAGCGAGAATATTTAGGCCATTTTCTCTAAGCTCTACTGTAGGACCTGTCTGCTTTCGCTTCCCAAGCGTATTTCAGAGGTACCTAAGCCCTCATTAGCCATGCTTCCTACTGACCATAGCCCAAGGCATAACTGGCTAGTTAACCAATGAACTATCAGGGATAAGAGTGACAAGCACTTCTCTGTCCACCATATAAACTGAAGGAGTTAGCCATCCCAGTGCACTAAATTATATTAGCAATCTCTCTGGATGCACTATTTGAAAGGGGGTATAAGTATGTTGCATCTGAAAGAGTCAAGGGCAGAGGGACAAATTATTGCTGTTTATATTTAAAATTTAACCACAAATTAAGATAAAAATTCTATTTCACACTCAAAGAGTGCAGAGTTTACTAGGACTAATTTTAATAAACTTACAAGAATGAAAAAGTAATTCAAGGTACAGGATGAGACTTCAAGATATAAAGAGAATAATTTGATCCAAGTTATTCAACCACAGAATGTTCAGTTCAGATTATTGCAACATGTAGATAACAATGCTTGATTGATTTTAGCTTATTTAGTTTGATTTATTTACTTTGTAGGGACTAAACTGGGTGTTTTTAAGTCCCAAAGCTCTACTAAATTAAGACACATGTGTACTTATACTATCATTACATATGGCTATAAACTCAAACTTCCATTTATTTTTTTCCTTGGAAAATTAAAATTAATGTGCTTAAATGGTTAAAAAAAA
The DNA here is from genome assembly GCF_000325575.1 of Pteropus alecto. Classification (NCBI taxonomy): domain Eukaryota; kingdom Metazoa; phylum Chordata; class Mammalia; order Chiroptera; family Pteropodidae; genus Pteropus; species Pteropus alecto. The sequence goes on from NW_006434835.1 coordinate 21,463,703, forward strand.
AAAAAAAAGTAGCTAGCCCTGTAAATTATCTTTACAGAAAATGCCAGCCAGTTTATATCAATTTTTGAGGGGGAAAAAAAAGACAAAATTCTGTACGTGAAAGTGTGTTACAGGAAGTTAGGCATCCTTTGAAGAAGGTAATAAGTCAATCATCCAGCTCCCTTGTCTTCTGATGGCCCCACAGCAGAGATTTGGGACTGTAAGTAAGCTTGAAATCCTTTAGCTTTCTCCAGCTGGTCCCAAGTGTGCAGGCCTAGGACTGCTCTGTTTCTGTGAATATCCATGCTGGGCAGTCTGGAAAATTAAGTTTCATATCATCCCTTTCCTGGCCTTGGATATTGTAAGATCGCATTGAGAAAGGATATGGTTCAGTGAAAACTTAAAATTAATTCATTAGATGCCTTTCCAAGCCACAAAAGTTGAAAAGCCGAGAACTAGCTCTGAGGCAGCTCCATGGATTTTGAGTAAGAAGGGATCACCATGGGTCATAAAAGTGAATAGTCTGTCAGGAAAACCTTTCAGTCATCGGCTGGTCTGAAAATAATTAGCTTCAAGTGCTCTGTGCGCAAGAGCCATAAAAATGTTCATTCCGCAGTGTGCTTACTGCATTCTTCATTAACTTTCGGGCATCTTGGCACTTTTAATTATAAGATTTTGATACCAGTGTATTAAATTGAAAACAAGTTGAGAAAGACTTCCCTGAGTAGAGAGGAGATGTTAAATTCATTTTAGAATAAATTCTACTCTTCCAAAAATTTTAGCAGTGGTATTGTTAAGTACTTAAATTGCTGTAGTATTGTAAAACAACTGCCCACTACAAGCCAATTTTTAAAAAATAAAAATGCCAAGCAGTGTTTATAGTTTGTAATTACGTGTCTGGCATTATCTCTTCTAATCTGTGTGTACCATGCTGTTCAAAGGGGCAGATGATGATATGGTCAAGCTATACCAGCTATCTCTGATGGTGGAATGAAGAGCCGCTTAAATTGTGTAATTCCTTCCTTCACGTAACACATTTTTATAATAAAAAGGTACATCAGAATTTTATAAAATTCAAATAATCCTAAATAACATAGAGAGAAAAAAAAGCCCCTCTTGACTCCCATAACCTGGGGGGAAAAAATCACTAAAAACACATTTTGGTATATTCATTTATATGATTTATATTCATTTATATAATCCAGTTTCTTTTAAAGAAATTAGGATGAACTTATTTCATCGTAATTTATATGCACTGGGGGAAATGAACCAAGGGCATTTTCTCGGGCTTTACCTAATCTCGAAAGCTCAGAAAATTTTCAGAAAGTCTTACAAAGTTTTATGAAGAGTTTCTTATGATCTGAAACATCATTAGATTATCTATTTACTAACTCTAGTTGTTTATGCAAAAAAAAATATATATCTAATGAGAAGTCGTTACCTACTCTCTTATTCTTTAATGTAAAACTAGTTTTGCTATATTTTATGTGCTTTTCTTTGGCAGGTCATTCCATTACTGGAAATTACCTTCAGCATTCTTTTAAAATGGCTTCATTATCTTCATTTATAAGTTTTGGTTTGCTGCACATACAATATAGTTCTAACACCATTCACTTTGTTTCACATGCATTTGTTTTACTGTTTGTTTCTCTTAATTGTATAATGAGCATTTTAGTACAGCAAAGGTTGAAAACAGTATGTGACGATTTACATTTGCGGGTTTTGTTCCTAGCTGTCAAGGCTGCTGGGATGAATGACAAAGGACTCTTCTACCATTTGGAAGATGAAGGTGGGAATTTTAGTTTTAAAATTGAGCTTTTCTCACTTCAAAAAAAGATACCACTGAAACTATCAATTGATGCCTTAATCTATCATCCTCTTAAGCATTCTCCCAAAAGAAGAAAGCACTGTCAGGTGTATAATGAGTTAACATCTATATAATAATGGATACCACTTTTCATTCATTAAATATATGAAAGTTCTGTCTAGATACGTAGGTTCTTGTTATCTACCCATCATTTGGACTGATAGGACAAATAACTTCTCTTGGTTACTCTTGGGATAAGAATATTGCTTAATCTCTGTGCCAGACACTGTTAATTGCTTATTCATGTTCCTCTTTCAAAAATTAACAACAGAGAGCTGACTTTTCTCAGACTGTCATCACACACACACAGTTACAATACATTTTCTAACTTCCTTGCAGCTAGGGAAATTATTTAGGCCAGTTCTGGCCAGTAAAATTAAAAAAAAAAAATTCACTGAGAATTTATTAGAAAGCTTACTTTGCTTTTATGGATTCTGTCTACCCTCCTCATCACTTTTTTGTGCTGGAAGAAGAGATGGAACATGTATGTGGAACCGCTTGTGACCACTTGGAGATAAACCATGAGCTGTGGAAGGCAGAACAGAAAGACAAAATAGGCTGGGGCACTGCTGACCCAGTGGAGCTTCTGTGCCACCCTGGATGGCCTGCATCTGGGCTTCTTGTTATATAAGAAAAAATAAACTTATTTGCTTCAGATGCTATAGGTAGGTTTGTGAGACAGGCAGCCAATGCATACTTTATTATATATAGGTGATATTATGAGAACTGAATAAAAGTATAAACATGAACTATCCCCGAACATCACAAAAGTAGTTCGCATTGATTAGGAATCTAATTATTGTTTTTTTGTTATTGTTAATTATTAATTTTTAATTGTTGTTATTTTATTGAACTATTACGCTCCCACACAGAATTTTTGGAGCATGAAAATTAATTTCATTTAAAAGGTTTTATATGGGGGTGAAATTTATTGGTAGGCACTGGGAATTTAAAATTTACACAGGTTGTTTATTCTCAAGGAATTAGGTCTAATAAGGCTAAAGATAAATAAAGTTTTACAATACAGTATAAAACAGAAGGATGCTTCCTGGGAAAGACATCTGTGTTGGTAATAAGTACTGGACACTAAGAGGTGAGGGAGAGGGAGAACATTCAGGGAGCAGAAGCAGTAATAAAAAAACAGAGAAGCTCAGTTACAGAAACAAACGTAGTTCAGAATTACAGAAGAAGACATAAGAGGAGAGAAGGCACTGGCCTTCTCAGAAAGGACTTTGATGTGGTGTTTACAATTTGAGATTTTATCCTGAAGGCGATGGAATATTTCTGCAGAACTTTACTCCAGGAATTATGACCATCTCTGTTAGGTAGGTCAGTGGCAGAGGTGATTACTGCTTGAAGAGGACAAGCAGAATGGGAAAACCCAATCAGCACACAGTAATGATAGTCCAACTGAGAGACGGCAGGATGGGGAAATGGGACAGAATCAATAAACAAAGAAGATAACAAGGAAGTATTTCTTTGTCGATTATTGTATGAGAGTTTTGTAGAGGCTGGGAGTGTGGCAGAAATAGAATGTAACAAAATTTCTCACAACTGTAAATTTCAGACTTGCATTCTGGGCCATTAAAGTTCCTTCTGACAGGCAGGTCAAGATGATATCCAAGAAAAAAAGCACAAAAAGTTCCAGTGAGGTGATTTCTTGAGATAAGGTTTTAAGAGAAATCACCATCATTTTGTACTTAAAAAGCTCTCAAGCAACCAAGATATTCTTCAGTAGGTAAATTGATAAGCAAATTGTGGTGCATCCAGACAATGGAGGGGGAATGGAATATTCCTCAGAAATGAAAAGTTATGAGCTGGCAAGCCATGAAAAAACATGGTGGAACCTTAAGTGTATATGGCTACCTGAAAGAAGCCAGTCTTAAAAGGCTATATAATGTATTCCACTGTGGGACATTCAGTAAAAAAGAAAACTATGGAAACAATAAAAAGATCTGTGGTTGCCTGCGTTCAGAGGGAGAGGGAGTGAGATGAGCAGATAGAGCACAAGATATTTTGGAGGCAGTAAAACTATTCCATTTGATACTATAATGGTGAATATGTGGCATTATGCCCTTATGAAACCATAGAACTGCACAACATAAAGAACGAACCTTAATATAAACTATGGACTTTAATTAATAGTAATGCATCACTATTGACTCATCAGTTGTAACAAATGCACTACACCAATACAAGATGTTAATGACAGGGGAAATGTGTGTGTGTGTGTGTGTGTGTTGCAGGGGGTTGAGGTGGGCATATGAGAACTCTGTACTTTCTGTGCAATTTTTCTGTAAACCTAAAACTGCTCTAAAAATAATGTTAGTTAATTAGAAAAAAGCCTTTCCAAATACATCAATCAGAGTAATATTAATTCATAATGATATTTTTATTCAAGATAGGAAATTCTGGTCACAGGCTCCCTGACACACAAACCATTCTTCAACAGAAGATATCCTAACTTTACTTTTTTATTTTTTCCTTAATAAAGAACAGAAACTTCCCTGAGCTTTATATATTTGTAATCTAATACTGTTCATCAGATCAAGAACAATATTCTGTAGAGAGTTTGACTGATAAATTACTATCTAATACTTTGGGATTTTTTTTTTCTGACTTATGACAAAACTATATTTAAACCTCTCCTCTTCAGACCCTGCAGTTCTATTGTCAAATCCTGCAAACATTTGCTACTTCTATCATGTGCAGTGTGCACTTCTAGATATTACCGTGGTATCCAGTACCATTCAACTCTAAAGACCAGGGAAGCCAGCCCATGGAGAAGGTGACATTTCCTTTATAAAGAACTACTTCTACACAGGTATCATGTGAACTACTTTATCGATCGCCTCTCACTGTGGCCCTCCACTGAAGATTTTCAACATTCCCAAGTGATTTCTGAAAAGTTTTAGCTTCAGTGATACCAAAATAAATCTTCGTAGAGTTATAGACTGATTATATATATGTATATATGTATGTATGTATGTAGGTATGTGTATCTATCTATCTATCTATCTATCTATATATCTATCTATATATATATATATGTATACACACACATACACACACACATAAGTATCTGATACTCTGAAAATCATTCCTTCAAAATTGGTTATTGATCATGATCACATTTAAAATAATGACATCATACGACTATATCTTAAAATTGTTTACAATCAGATTCCTAGCCAATATCATTTCTTTTTATCCAAATATTTTAGCCAAAACACAGTATTACCCAGCTAGATTAAACACTTTATTTTTCAGGCATAATTCTAAATGACATAGTCATTCCTTAAATAAAATATACTCTTAAATGGAGAAAATGCTAAGACTAATCAAAAGAACTTCAGGTGGAGTCCTATGGAAATTCTATATAAAGATTCTAAAATGCTTTGAATAATGAGAACACTATTATAATATATCATATTCTCCTTTATTTGAAGAAAATGAGACTCATTTGTATTTTACTGGGTTGGCTTGTTAAAATCACGTTTTTTTATAGTCTTACCATAATACAAATGTTACGAAAATCAAGAACTCCTAGGGAGAAAATGTTTTTCTTTTTTAGCTAGGTTTTTTTTTTTTCACCTCATAAATGATGCTAGAAGCAACAGCAAATATTAAAAATAGGGCATAAATTTAAACATTTAAAAACTTAAGAAATATCGATGTTAATATGTATACATTATTTTAGGTATTTCTTAGTGCCTCCTGGTGATTTGGTTCAATTATGAAGACCCAAATACAAATTCTATCAAACCTCCTTCATTTTTAGCAGTATTGGAAAATCTCTCCATTTTTTTTTCGCTATATGTTGCTTGATATGTTTTGGCAATTTATGCCTAAGGAAAGTTGAAGCTTCCATTGACAATTCAGCTCTTCTCTCTCTTCAGTTTTCCAACAAATAATGAATGCACATGAGAAAAGTGTTTTATCAAATCACTAGATCACATGTACCTAGCAAGAGCTTAGCTTTAAATTCTACTTCTACTTGTAGCTGGTAGAGAATGGGGCTAGCTCTCATGTTGCCTTCCCTTACTTCCCTAATCTGGTTGATGGGTTCAGCTTTTAGGTAGAGTTTGGCTGAACTCTTTTCAGTAGACAGTTGACAGACTCAGTAAGTAAAAATACAGAATGACCAGTTACAGTTGAATTAAATATTTTTAAATATAATTATGTCCCAAATATTGCACTTATGCTAAAAATTATTTATCTGCACTTCAGATTTAACTGGGCATCCTGTATGTATCTGGCAATGCTCCTTCTCAGCACAGCCAAGTTGAGAACCTTTGCCTGGTTCCATCATGTTGAGGAAGGTCATACGTGTTGTGGGATCTTATGTAACCTGGGGAGGATCATATGCTGGCATATGGAGACATAATTTAATTGGCCTTGAAGGGGCTATGGTCTCTGAGCAACTACTCAGTTGTGAGAAGTCATGTAGATGTTTAGGGTGAACATGATAGTAAAGAATTAACACTATTTCTGAGTCATCATTTATAGGGTATTGCGATGTGAAATTTATGTTCCCCCATTTATATCACTGTGCTTTGCCTGGGGTGTGTGTGTGCGTGTGTGTGTGTGTGTGTGTGTGTGTGTGTGTGAGAGAGAGAGAGAGAGAGAGAGAGAGAGAGAGAGAGAGAGAGAGAGAGAGAGAGAGAGGAGAAAGAATGTATCAACGTAATGACATTGAACTCTGGGTGGTTTGTTTTGCTTATATGCACACTTTACAGTCCAAGGAAACTGGAAAAAAACAAACAAACAACAACAACAACAACAACAACAACAAAACAGTGCTTTCTCCCCTAAGGAATCCTCTCATCTTGGTTTTGCTTTGCTCTAACCTGGCTGCCTTGTAATAAAGAAAATTTCACCACAGTGATTCTTCAAAGAGTATTTGCCAGCCTCAATTGATTGCAAATGGCATCAATAGTGTGGGCAATGAGAAGTTTACTCCAATCTCATAATTCACTTTATTCTTTTATTAAAGGTTCTTTAGTTCACCAGGCATTTTCTAAAATGCACTCAGTAAACTGGAGGCGTTTACTGAGGATACCTGGATCGGTGCCCGTTTCACAGATCAGCAGTCTCTTACTAGCCTCGTTGGGTCCCCCTCTCTTCTGATTATTCCTTCATAAATGAGTCATTTTGTCAGGTAGATCAGAAAGTGCATGTCCAATAAACTGATGGATGTGTAGTCTGCTCTTCAACAAACCCATACTCCTTCATTGTGTGCTCATTGCTTTTTGGTCAGGCATTCCCTGGCAGATCGTTTTTTCATTTGGATAACATCACCGCCAGATTGTTAATCATATAAGTTAGTTCCAGTGTTTTCATTTCTGAAGAACTGTTTGCCCCAATTTTGATTCAGCACATTTTAAAAATATTTGATTTTACCAAGCTTTTTTTCCTCCCCTAAATTGTTGGCAGGATCTGACCTCTTGTTGGGTTCAGAGGATCTGTTTCCCTGCCCTCTGTGTCGTAGTGGTTTCTCAGAAGCAGTTTGTGGGGCTGCATCAGCATGTGTCCTAGATCTTCTGCTGGGATAGGCTGCTGGTTATCATTTTAATCAGAACTCTTTGATTTGTTTGAACTCTTTACTGAAGTCTACTATGCACACAAAAAAAGTATTCATCTGTAACTGTACAGTTTTCTTTTCACAAAGATAAATTTTCACAAAGTAAGCATTGCTAGCACCTCAGAAGTTTCCTACTCCCACACTCCATTCAAATCACTATCTCCCAAGGGTAGCTACTGTTCTTACTTTTAACAGTTTTGTTTAATTTTGAAGTGTATATAAATGGATGTACTCTTTTTGTCTAGTGTCTTTTGCTCAACATTATATTTATGAAATTAATCCACATTGTTGTGTCAATTATAGTTTATTCACTCTCATTACTGTATAATATTGCGTTTTCTGAATATATCACGATTTATTTATATATTCCACAGTTGACAGGCATTTGGATAGTAATGCTATGAAAATTATTTTGCATGTCTTTTGATGAATATCACACATTTCTTTTAGGACAAAGTGAAGAGAGGAATTTTTTGAACTCTGATTTAATTTTATAACACTTATCTCTATTATTAGGGTTAACACTGCTGAGGCTTCCTAAGTTTATAATATGGTTGGAATTTTAGAGCATGTAAGACTTAAATATCTGGCTATAACTTTGGAGCTGGCAATAGAAAACTATGCAGGTTAATTGGACAGGCATAATGCTTGAATCAATTGCTTGGACCTGATTCAACTTATCTAAACTGTCTATAAAATAGTCATAAGAATGTAATTGCTATTATTTTGCAGCTGGCATGGGGATCAAAAATTCCTTTTTGATTGTGTATATAAGTAAAACTTTAAT
>NW_006434835.1:21472015-21523050 GCF_000325575.1 Pteropus alecto
TATATATTTATGATTGATAAAGTTGATATAATCAAGACCACAACAATATCTTTGGCTATCTGAGTATCTTAGGAAAAAATATAAATAGAAAGATAGATCTGAATATTCACCTTGTGAGCATATTTATTCAAGAACCATTTATGGTCAACACCAGACATCCACATATCATTCCCAATAGGTCAACAGGAAATACTTCTCTACTCAAGTCCAGTTTGGTAATTTCCACTCAAGTAGCCCATTTATCCTGCCTTGAACCAACCTCCTTCTGACATAACTTGAATTTTTTCTGGATATATAATTTACATAATTTACCTCTTGAACACAGCCTACCCAGCTAGTATCTTAAACACAGGTCAATAACTCCTGTGTAGTATATGTCCTTGAACATCTTTCCTACATTATTCTCTACCAACCCAGCACATCTTGACCTTAAAATATAACACTTGTAATGTTTCTGTTTGTTTAAACTTAACCTCTTCTGATGACTTAACATAATCGTGATTTAATCAAAATTTCACTTATTGTTCTAATATAACCTTAATTTCTCAAATACTCGAAGTAATTGTCCTCATTGAACCAGTTCATACTTCAGCCTCAGGTTCTCTGTGGAGTCAACACTCACATTTTCTTATTTCTAGAGGTCCTGTAGGGATTTCTTATATGTGCTCGCTTTTCTAGGTGCTCTTTATTCCGTGGTATTCAATGGGGTTCGGTGGTGATGCATTACTGGAGGCATTCAAAGTAGTTTTTCTCTGTCAGATATTTTCCACCTTCATTTATTTCTTGTTTTTATATGTGTATGCACTGGCTCACTATTAGACTGAAATAAGAGTCTAAAAGGGCTGAGTTGAGTGACAAATCAAGGTAAATGAATATAGACGCCATGCTGTACTGAGTTTATTTTTTACCCACTCCAAGGGTTAAGTCAGGCTATCATTGCCCGGCTTCTTCTTCCCTCAGGAAAAACATTTTCTTCAAGCTTCATGCAAATTACTTTTGGGTGACCATAAACTAACCATCAGCATATTCAGGGATGTCAGAATCTTACTTAACTTTACAAAGAATACTCAGTATTAATCTTTGAGTTATTCCAAATGCCATTGCCGATTTCACCAGACTCCTTGAGAAGCTTATGTCTATGCTACTTTCCAGTTTGGGGGTAGGCAGATATAACCAATATGGAAACATGAAGTGAAGTAATTAGATCATTATTTCTTTTTTATAGGAGAGGAAAGGCACTTACCTGAATTAAAAATTTCCAGAAGATGCAAACTACTCAAATGCAAAACCAAAATTACAAACATTAGTTTTGCACAAAGTTTGTATCAGTATCTATTTTATGGACCCTCTTTTGTTCTCAGCATCTGTAATTCTTATAGCATCTTTACTTCTTTCCTTTCCCAGATAAAGTCCCATTTTCCCTCATTGCAGTTTCTCCTTTGAATCCACATTCAACTCTTCTGCCTTTCTTTGTCACACTTGCCAGTAAATACTAACTGTAAGTGAGTCTGGTTTTCAGCTCTTCCGCATTAGGCTCCTTAACAGCTTGTCAGAGAACAACACAAAGTCATCTTAAATTTATGGCCACGATACTTACGTGAGCTCTTACACTGTCCAGCAATCCTACTACTACTACATCTATTTAATGTTTCTCTCTCTCCATTCATTTTACACCTTATTCTCTCTCTTTAAATTTTCATCATCCCACTCACCTATTCTCCTTTCCAGCTGATGACTTTATCTTTCATTGATAAGACAGCAATTGGAAAATACTCCATCTCTCCACAACTCCTTCCACCTGTCTGCATGTCTGTACTCATATACTCTATCTTTCTTTCCCAATAGATGAACTCTTCTACCTCTGTCTAAAGCCAGTTCCTCCACTGTGTCCTGGTGCTCACTTTTCTTACTCAAAGCTGTTGCTCCTGCAATTATTCCTTTTCTTTGCTGCAACATTATCTTTCCCTTCCTGACAGGATGAGCAACAGCAACAGTGGGCAATCTTCAGATCTCATTGACGGAGTCATCTGGATTCACTGCCTTCACTTGCTCCAATCATTTTTTTCGTGAACTCACTCCACTCAGGTACTTGTCCATGCACAAAACTAAAACTCATTTGTCAAGGTCACCAATGATTTTGTCACTGTCAAAATTGATGGTCAGTTATCAGCCTTCACTTCCCTTAGGCTTTAAGATGTTTTGGACGTAATGAAACCATCTAGAAACTTCTTCACTTGGCTTCAGGATCCCACTCCCTCTCAATTTTCCTCTGACCTCACTGTCTACTTGTTTTCGGTCTCTTTTGTGGTATTGCCCTAATTCTCCTGACCAATACATGTTGCAGTGCCCTAATTTACCTGTAAGCTCTCATCAAATGAATTCCTACAGATCTGGGTCTCGCTACAAGTACAATTCAGTTCTCAAGATTCCCCAAATTCTCTCCCCAGTGCAAAATATCAGGTACTGAACTTTAAGCTTATGCAGCGATGGCTCCACTTCCCCATACTTCAGCCTTTGAAATATAAAACAGTGTGTAACTTCTTTGCTCAAAATTATTCAGTGGCTTCTGATCACACTTATAATAAACTTCAAGGTCCTTTTCCTGTGTTAAATTGCCCCACAGGATCTGACACCTGACAGCACAATGGCTTCATCCACTGGCTCTCCACCCTTTGCTCGCACACCTTCAGTGATTCTGGTTTTCTTGCTACTTCTTGAAGAAGCTAAGGAAGTTCCTATCCCAGGGCGTTTGCTCTGTGTATTCATTTAATCTAGAACACATTAATTGTTCCCTCGTTTTATTCAGCCTTCATTCTAAAAGTCTCTTCCTAAGGAAAAGAAAATCAATATGTCTAAAATAGCTGCCCTCATTGGTCTACACCCCCTTCCTCTGGCTATTTTTAACCCAAAACACATATGTATTCATGGAGTTTTGTTTTACCCTGTCATTTTTGGCCCATCTTAGCCACTAGATTGTAAAATACACCTAGGCAGGACCGCATTTTGTTTACCAATCTATCTCTAGCACATATGACAGTGTCTGACATGTGGTAGGTGGTTAGTAAATATTTATTAAATACACAAATTGATATGAAAGAAGTAATCATTCATATAAGAATGTTCACAGTCTCATCACAACTACCACAAGCTAACAAAGCGAATGCTATATTCAAGGACAATTCTTCCCTACTCTCCACCTTGAAAAGGGGAAGATTTTATTTCTTACTGAAATCCGTTTAAATGATCTACTTAAAAAAGAGATGGTGGGTGAGGGGGAGCAATTCATGGAGAATCTGGGTGTTGGAGGCATATTAGAGGTGAGAGAGTGAACAGTACCACACGGCTGTGGGGCACGGGTTGGTTTTTAACCAGCCTCCCTGCATCTTCTTTGACTCACCATCTTTCAGCATCTTCTCCACTATTGGTAGGGTTTCATGAAAGTGGGCGGATAGGGTTAGTGTGATTCTGGACTATCACTGTGAGGATTTTTGAAAAAGATGAAAAGGAATTGCAATATTTTGAAATTACCTATGCTACTAGCTCTTTATTTTTCTGTTTTTCTTTTTAAAATTTATTTTATAAAAAGAACAACTGTAACATATGTTAAGAGAGAAATTTTAAACAATGATTTGGAAATACTTGTGTACTCACTACTCAGCTTAAGAACTAGAACATTCAACTGATATATTTGCGGCTCATTGTATGCCCTGCCCTGTTTATATCATCTTCTACATTCATACACCATGCAGAAAAACACTGCCCTAAATGAGTAATCACTCCCTTGGATTTTTTATTGTTTTACTATATATTTATGCATCCCTACAAATATATTAAGTTTAGTCACTTTAAATAAATAGAATTACAGTATTAGATAGCATAAGTGTCGATAATTTACATTTTTCATGAAAATTAGTAGCAGGGGTGGACTGCCAGTAGAGAACTATTTTTTTTTTCCTACTTCACACATTTATATTCCCTCTTCAGACTTGCATCTTTCAAGAGTACTAGCCTTAACACCTATCTCCTGTGACTCCTCTCAAAATGCAAGCTTTGAGGCAGTAGGAATCAGCACATGCAACTGAGAAAATACAGGATTCAAAGCCTCCTTACCTCTCTGGGTTTAAGCTTTCTCTTTATTTCTAGAGTCTAAAAGTTTTTCTTATATTTTTTTCCAGTCCAGATATCAACATCAAATATTTTAAATGTGCACTTGACACATTATTTATGTGTTTTCTATTGGCTTGTCCACCTCCATGACAGGTTAATAGCTCTTATTTCTTTCTTTAATTGCAACACCACTCTGACACGGAACTGTATAAATCAATCTTTATGAGCTTATACATTATAATAGATTTAAATGGGGGCTTTATCTTAGTTAAACAATGACTAGAGATAGTGTAGGTGTCTAAGATTCTATGAGTTTGACACCCAGATAGTTTAGTATGGCAAAGGCAAGTGTGCCTCTCTACTATAATATGAATAATTGTGAACACTTACCAGGTGCTTACTAGGTGCCAGGTACCTTTTAAGTATCTTATTTGAATTCATTCATTGAACCTTCACGGAAACCTTACGAGGCAGGTATGAGTTTTACCACATTTTATAGGTCAGGAAGTGAAGGCACAGAGAGCTTAAGTAGTAATATGCTGAAGTTCATATAGTTGAGTAAACAAAAGAGCTGAAATCTAAGAAATCAGAGGAGAAAAGCAGCTGGAATATGACTGTTCATAGAGATGATAAAGGAAGAGAGAGACACTAGAGAAAAACGGGGATCTATCCTCGAAATACCGGCCTTTGGAAACTCCCTGTGGAAAAGAGAGATTACTGTCTCCATATCCAATTTTAATCAAGCATAAGTGTCCAAGCATATGTGCTCATTTTTGGTAACACTGACTTCCTTTGGTATTGGCAGAATCAGTTAAATAAAAATAAATAAATAAATAAATAGATAGATAGATAGATAGATAGATAGATAAATAAATAAATAACAACCAGGTGTTCCATCAGAGATGTCCATCCCTGGGAATCTTAGGGTATAAATTCAGGCAAAGCCCTCTGGAGACTTGGTGGGGCAGGGGTGGAAATTGATGAATGCAAAACCATAAGCCTAGGCCAATGCAGGCTTGTCAATCTGCACAAGGGCTGAAGAGGTAATAAGTTCTAAATTGGCTGGTTTAACGTGTGCACAGAAGAGAAATAATTTGTAGAGGTACATGAACATCAATCTAAACAGGAAAGGCACATACAGAAAAAAAAGTGGGCATCAGAGGTCTTATCAAGGAAACTTGGCCATATGTCAGAACCTTTGAAATGGTAGGACGGCAGGAGGTGAATCCAAAGAGGGATGAATGGGATGCTAAGGCAAGAAAGTAGGAATATAACAACTGGGTGATCAAGAACGTGAAAAGTCTGACTTGACACTAAATAGATAAACACGTCAGTAATGTGTTACTATTCTCCGCTTCCCCACTATAAATTTTCAATAGATGAGGTAGAGATTGAATATAAAAAAAGGAGTTTAGTGGCCACATCTGCTAGGTTTAAAAGGAGCAAGGGACAAGGAGCCAGGTGGACCATTAGTTAGCTTAATATGTCACTAGAACTAGGCTTGGTTCTATGGCCTCTGTCACTTAAGTTAACGAATACATCATTAAATGAGTCACCTTTCAGCCTACAAATGACAGATTATTACCTTCAAGGTTCTACCTCCCTGCTCTGTGTTCTCTCACTTGTTTCTAAAAATCTAGTGCTGACAGCAAGGGTAGATATAAAATACTTTTTTTTTTTTTGCCTTTGTCCTGGACTTTGGCTCAAGATCCTATTTAAAATAACAGTTTTCAATTGCTTTTTTTTATTGATTTTTTTTATCTTGCCCAACAAGATCATAGGAATGCTTTCTTTAGAATAACAATTTGGATGGTAACAAATTCTATTACTATTTTATATGCCAGATATTTGAGAAAAAAAGTAAATACTGATCTAAATGAGGATCTTTTAAACACACTTTATTCATATTTCCTGTTTTAACAAAGTATGAAGAATAATGAAACTGAAGGTTTTATAATTATATACTAGTTTACAGAGTCACTGAAGAAAGATAAATAAAAAGGAAAACAAATTCAACAAAAGATTAAAATAATTAGAAACTTATAGAAGCTGAGTGGGAAGTGAATCTCATTGATGCCCACCTCATTGAACTGAGTCTTCACAAGTTCACCACCCCTTCTCACTGTGTGTGTATGTGCACATGTGTGCACTGTGTGTGCGTGCTGTGTGAGTATCCATGACACACATACATAACATAGTAAAATAATGGTAAATAAACAAGAGCAATGTAAAATTTTAGAGCTGGAGGAGTTATTAGAGATTATCTAGCCCTCCTAGTGTCTCATTTTGAGGACAATAAACCCAGATTGGTAAATGACTTGCCTAAAATAAGATAGTTTGGGAGTGGCAAGAGGAACAAAAATTACAGAAGTTTTGTTGAAGAAATGAATAGAAACTAGAGATTAGGTGGTGGTTTATTAGGCTTCATGGGGAAGGGGGAAATGCTATTGTTAACAATTTCTCTTCTTTGTCTTAAGCATGAAGTCTATTGGTTCTAATTTCAAAATGATCCTTAAAGACACTTTATGCCAAGAAGTAGGGGAAAAAGGGAAGTGAGAGTTGGAGTTAAGGACAAAGAGAAGTGGCAGATCCAAGGCTAACCTCAGAGCGACAGATGGGACACGTTTGCTGTGATTTCTTCATGGACCCTTGGACTTCTGATGTGGAAATATTTTTATTAGTATGTCATTATATGGGTATATATCCCAGAAACTTAATGAGATGCAACTAATTTTGATTATCTGACAGTTCTTACTCATCTAAAAGGGCATTTAACATATAAGACTACGTCTCTAGCAAAATTGCTTGATGAAAAAGCCTATCTTGGAAAAGAACTACTTGCAACAAAAAACATAATGCTAACAGTTCTTCCTTAAATTTCTTATTATTTTTATAATCCAATTAGATCGCAGTCCAGGAATCTCGCTCTCTCTCTCTGTCTCTCTGTCTCTCTCTCACAAACACACGCACACACTTTAATCTGTCACTTGCTCAAGCTTCAATGTAAAAAAAAACCCAAAACAAAAATATTTATTTTCAGTAAGTTAAAATGCTTACTTTCTTCATTTTCCTGCCAGCTATTGTGAGCCAATTTTTGAAAAATATGAAAAATAAAAAATAATAAAAAATCAATAAAAGCTAATGAAGTGCAACTTGTGACATGTTTAGAGGGCTAATTCTTCACTTTGGTATAATAAGAGTCAGCTATTGAATAGTTACTATTAAGCACATTTTTTTGTTGAGAAAGTGGCAAAATGGTTTAAGACATTTATGGCAAAATCTCAAAGATATTGCTAAAATAGCAGTGATTTAAAGAAAAGTCAATAAATTTATTCATCAATTCCAGTGACACTTACCACCCAGTATTCACAAACATAGTTGGATACAAGGAATGTACTTTGTTGACTAACACAGAACTTCCTGGAAGGATAACCTTTTAACAATTCATAGTTAAAAGCGAAGTTTTGGTAATACAGAACTGGAAAATTAGCAAATGAAAAAGGTAATCTAATAATATAAACTGCATCAAAATTTACAAATAAAAGGCTAAAAAAAAAGTTGAGAGGAAATATTTAGCTATAGTAGTATCTCAATATTACTGGAACTTCCATCTACCTAATATAAACATCAAAGGAAGATTAGAAGACGGTGGACTTACTTTCACAAGAGACAGTCCCATGTCATCCTACAGACTTAGGGCAAGCTAATGTAGCAAGGCGTGAGTAGCTCTGAGCAGCTTTCCCTTTCAGAGATGGGGTTTGAAAGGCATCATTCAGCCTATTAACTCAGTAAGATCTCAGCCTAAGAGAATCAGAACGCAAAATTCCAGTTGGGAAAAAAATGTGTGTGTGTGTCTGTGTGTGTGTGTATGTGTGTATATATGTATATATATGTATATGTATATATATATAATCTGAAGACTAGAATATTTGTGTTTTAAAGCTGTGAATTATAATGTCTAAATAAATTTATTTTACTACAACCCATTTTTCTACAAAGAAACAAGTAAATACAGGTTTGGATCTATTTCACACCATATATGTGCTAGAGGTTAACTTTGAAAATCTTGTTGATTTATTTATTAAAACATTAACTAAGTTTCTAATATTTGCATGCAGTTTCCTAGAGAATGGGATCATAAAGATGAAAATCATCTTATTTCTATCCTAAAGGAGGTTGCTTTCTGATAGCAGCGAAGATGTATACATAAATTATTAAAAACAAAGTCAAAGGCGATAGACATCACATGAGAGTGACAGATGCATGCTCTTATAGTTCATTCATTTAGCCAGTCAACAAATATTTATTGCACCCTTTTATTGTGAGAGGCACCTGGAAAGGTGCTGGGAATACAATGTGAAATAACCTCTGTCTTCATGAAGTCTGTGTAGTACTGAGGAAACACAGACAATAAATAAACAAATGTGTTAGGTCGTAAATGCAGCAAGGGATGATGGGGGTGTTGACAAAGATACTGATTGGTGTAGGTGAGATTTGCTATTTTAAGAATGGTTGTTGAGGGGAGAGAGAGAGAAAGGGAGATAGACACAAGCAGACAAACAGACAGACAGACAGACAGGGACAGTGAGAAAGGGGAGGAAGGCACTGCTAAGGGCACTTACACTTACTGGGCACGGAGGCTGTTAAACTCAGATTCAAGATACATTGAGGAGCCAAGAAGTCTCTGTGGAACCTGTGGTAAACTGGAGGGACCTTGCTCCTGCCTAAATGCTTTCAAATATCAACACAACCAACACCACACACACACACACACACACACACACACACACACACACACACACAAATACAAAATAAAAATGTAAAGTATAACGCAGGATATTTAGAATTGAAAACGGTTAATGAGCTGATGAAAAATACTGTGAATGCCCCCTGTCTCCTCTCCCCTCCTCGCAATGGGGACAGGACCGTCACTATATCCTAGCACCAGAAAACATTGATTGGGAGCATTTTAGCCTACAGAATACTTCACGTCCTGCCTGCTCTGTTATTTCTTGGGGGAAAGTATGTGTGGTCACATGTTTGCCTGAGGGGAAACTTACTGTACAGAAACATCTTTGAATAACATGAGAGATATGATAATCGACTTTAGGGTAGGTAGAAGCAAATCCTGGGCAAGAAACAAAACTGTACTCTTAGCCCTTTGGTTCTGAACAACAGCAGAGGTGCCCGGATACTCTTCGTGTGTTATTTTGCTTTTGGTTACTTTCAGCGCTCTGCAGCAGTGTCTTTTCTCTGACTTAAAAGATTTCATGACAAGAATCCTGTGGTGATTGCCAGCTACAATACCAGAGCAGTTTAGGGAACTGAGAATATTTTACTAAGGAATTAAGTTGTGTGGACAGGACCAGAAAGAGCCTGGGTAAAAGAGGCAGGAGACCTACCTTCTGGAGCATTCATGTAGAACCTGGATCAGCAAACTGCTATAAAAAGCCAGACAGTAAATATTTTCAGATTTACGGATGATATGGTCTTGTTTCTAACTACCTGACTCTGCCATTGCGGCATGACAACATTCAGAGACCATGTATGAATAAAGAGGTGAAAGTGCACTCCAATAAAACTTCATTTTCAAAAAGCAGTGATGGGCTGGATTTGGCTCATGAGCCGCGGTTTGCTGACTTCTGATCTAGAGAACCCACTGCTGCTTAGTCCCGGCCGTCAGTGTCTTACAATAGGTCCCTATCTAGTCCTCCATCTCCCATTGACCTCTTACCATTGTGTTCTCCACATGGCTCCAGAGGGATTTTTCTAAAACTCACCTAAGATCATGTCATTTATTTGCTTCATTTCTTTAGTTCCTACATCATATTGTCCGTATTCGTCACTCGGCCTCACCTGCTGACTCAGTCTGGTTCGTCTGCTGCCCAGCACAATCTAGGCTCCAGATCACATCTGCTGTTGAAAACTGACTCCACCAGACTGTCATCGGGATCCCACTTCCCCCAACTACATTTCAAATATGACTTAAGTGCTGTCCTTCCCCACCGACACTGAGGCCTCTTGGGCAGATGAGAATGAAACCTCCTTCCCATTGATCAGGAACTTCCTTAAGAAGAGTAGCTCTAGTAAGGCAAGATCTCAACTGTTCCAGGTTTTTTAAGGTACTGTTTATTCTAACCCACAGTTTCACTGAAATTTTCATGGTGCTTCCCCTAAATCCTAGACCTTGAGTAGTTTTGTTTAATTGCCCTTTCCTACTTCCTGCTGGTATATCTTAAGGTCACAACATTTGCTAAACCCACTGTCCCATCTTGCTCATACCTGTGCATAAAGCGTGCATGTAAAAATAATACATTTTTTAAACACTACATTTGATTAGTCCTCTAGCTACAGTCCTCTCAATAATCTTGCATTAAGATCATAGATTGATACGCCTAATTAATTCACAGAAAAATTTAAAAGTAGTACCATTATTATTTCTGTTCTTTAGATGCGGAAACTAAGGGAAAAGGGGCTGAAGTACCTTGTTTATGGTAGACACTGAGGAATCGGAGCCCCTTTTCTTGACATTTCATGATTTCATCAATTATTTCATGATTTCATATTGCAGTCAAAGTTATTCCAACTTGTATTCTCTCTAGAGATGAAGCACTGAATCACTCTTAAAGCTTCTCTATACGTATACGTATCTCTACACAATACTGTCAGATGGACATACATTATGCATCTATACCATAACTAATAATTGCATCTTAAATGCACTTGAAAATAGTAACAAGGAATTTGAAAAAAATTGATAAACCTTAAAGATCTATAAAATGTTGGTAAAAATGTAACATCTTTCAAAGACATTTATGTTTTATGGAAGAACACAAACTATATATATTATAATATAGTCTATATTACATAATAGAAAAGTAAAAATTACTGGACTATGATGAAGAAAAGCATAATCATTTGTTCAATACAGTTTGCTCATTGTTCTGGAATTTTAGCAGGAAACTTGGCTTTTATATACATAGCCATTGATTTTCTGTCTACACCAGTATAGGTAAATGGAATGTTAATTATCGTGTTTCCTGATCTTAGTCTTTGTGTTCCTCAAATGATATTGCTATATTCTGCAAAAGCTCAGGTATTAGCTTCTCAAAATTCCCCAAAAGGAGGATGAATTGAAAAAGGAAATTTTATCTAAGTAATGATAATGGCTTACATTTATAACACTTCTTTATCCACAACCCGCCCCGCCCCTGCCGCCCCCAAAGAAGCTACACTTATATTGTCTTATTTGACTCTCACAATGATGCCCTAATGAGCACAGAGACAATGTCATTGTCCACACTTACCCAGGAGGATTGACACTTAAAGAGGTTAAGTCACTGGTGCTTATGCATGTGCTCACTGATAAGAAGCTGACTAGAGACTTGTGCCCCAGGTATTCTGACTTACAGCCAGTGAAATGGTTCGACCAGGGGTCTGGACTATCTACGTCTTGAAGAATACAGTCCACCCACGCCCTTCAAGGCCTCATATGTAAATTTCTCACATTGGCTTCCACATTTGCAAATGTGTTGTTGAATCTGCTTTCCTCACTGCATACCTCCTTTCACACTCGGTTCACCCCTTCATGGCTAACACTTACCCACCTGCGGTGTTCTCCATTCTAAGTTTCTAGGCTTCCAGTTTTGAAGTCTATTTCAATATGTCCTGCTAAGTTCTCCTTATTTCTAAATCTTAGTTATATCCACCTAGAACATTAATTCCAGGCATGAATTTGTTGGTAATGATCTCTTCATTGATCAGTTGTTCAGAATCATTCCCTTTGTGCCTTTTTCTCCTCTCAGAGGTAGCCCAGATGGCCATATTCTTACCCTACAGGTGGACATGGACAACCAGCATACTCTATGTAATAGGCATGAAAACATTGCTCAAGGATAGCTTGTTGATCTCAGCTCACAAATTTTATTTATTTATTTATTTATTTATTTATTTATTTATTATTAGTTTCAAGTATACAGTACATTGGTTAGACATTCATATAGTTTATGAAACGATCCCCCTGATTACTCTATCTTCCCTCTGGGTCTACACATAGCCAAGCATGGATTTTAAGTGTCAAATATATAAATAACTTTCTAGCCAGAAGTTAGCCCAAGGAAGCAAGACCTTGGAAGCACATAGCTGACATTAGGGGTCTCATAAAACATTTAGAAAATACTGAGGAGGACATAGAGTTAAGAATATGATGGCATCAAAGACAAGGAGCATTGTAAACCTCAAATTAGGGGGTTAATAGAAGAGCCAGAAGTCAGAGAAAGTGAGAGTTAGGAAGACACCCCAGAATGACAAGTCTATAATGGGAAATCAGGGGTATAGGGAGAGATCTTTTGAGAAATTGCCAGAAATGAACCTTGCTAAACACAGCTAGTTTTGTGTTGAAAAGGACTAAAGACCAGATGAGAGAATAATGAGCATCACATCTCTTCTTGGTTATGTAATGCGGTATATTGTAGAAACTGCATTCTTGGGGTTATTTCAAGGTTATTAATAGCAAAGGATAAATTATATGAACTGAAATATATTAAATACATATGGCATCTCAAAACATAACCCTAGGGCCTGGCAAATTAAAAATAGAACCCCAGCTTTGACATTCACAGAAGAGTAAGTCAGTATATGTTAGATTTAAAGTACAAAATAGTTTACTCTAGAAATAAAAGCATAAACTATTTCTTAATATCATGTCAACTTTTTTCTATTAGAAAAATTTTGTTTAGGCCACAAAAAATATATTGTGAATCATGTACCATATTCTCAATGTTTCCATCATTTTAAAATGTGTTCCTAGTAATGCATATAAATGGCTTAAACATGAAAACCAAATGACACAATGATGATATACTACTGTGCCTATATTGTATACAATTTTTATGACATGTTTCACTTGCTTTAATTCTCTATGGCAGTAAACTTCAAGGAATAACTCTTTACAATTTCAACTGAACACAAACTAAAAAATAGAGAAACTATTTTTTAAAAATGTCACCTATAATATGGCGCCAATATATTATAATGGAAATAACACATATAACATGTTCAGGCATTCATTATAAAGGGTTTACAGCAATGAGAAAAATAAATAAATAGAAGATATATTACATTATATCGATTTAATTTATGTCCTTTTTATTATATGTATTGGTTATAGGAAATAATTCTTGCCTGAGAACCATTAATTTTCCTGTCAGATTCCAGAAAAGCTAAAGCATCCCAAGAAGTGACATATTATGAATGGAATTGCCTGCACTTGGCCTAGACCATGAAGATTTATTAAGGTTAGAACTATGACTGCAACTACTTCAAAATTCTCTTAATTGGAACAAAAATTCAAACAGACAAATAAGAGCCATAACAATTGTTTATGCAGATAATAAATGTTTTCAGAGGAACTGAGAAGAAGGTTTCAGAAAGCCATGATATCCTATGTTGGCTTCTCCTTTCCAGATTGCCTGAGAGCAGTCCAATATAAAGAGCAGCTGAAAAGAAAATGTTAACTAAGACTCCTGAAGACAGCGTGGAGCTCATAATGGTATTAGTGAGCAAAGCAGAGATGCCCAACCAAAGGGGCAAACTGAAAGGTCTGTCCTGCAGAAAGCTATTTTTTGGTAATAAATTTTTGAGAAAATATCCTCATATAGACTATTTAGACAGGTTAGTAGAGTTTTGTTGTTGCTTTTGGAAATGCTGCTTATTTTAGATTCCTTTTATTAGTGACCAGTTATTAAGCCACATGTTTTATAAACAATTCTAGATGGGTTAAGACCATAACAATGGGGTTTGCATTCCTGGCCAACACACACTTCTGAAAAATAAAGTGCCAAGTAACATGAACCCAGTTCCTGAAATACTCAGCTCTCTCCTGTGCTGGAACCCTGTTGTAGAGGTCATAGGGAATTGATCCTGATGTTATACTATGGTGAGAAGGTCATAGAGACATGCTAAAAATATTTCAGCCTATATTCTAGGAGTTTTTATAAAGAGAACACTTAAGTTTCTAACTCATTTTAAATGTAAGATATCTACAATTGAGATTACTTATTCCAAGCTGAGAAGTATTCAGATCATTTCTGATATTCAGGAGAGGATATGGGTTGTTATCTCACCAGGGAAAGCACTATTGGCCTTATAAAAGTAGAATAATGCCGACGATATATATATATTTAAAAAAGAACAGGCACTATTCCACAGCACTCAGTAAAGGGTGGTGCTTACACTGCTTAACCAACCTGGGCACAAAGGTCTTTACCTTGTTCTTTAGAGATTTCCAGTCCTCCGTTGTCCCTTGTCCTCAATTCTACTTCTTTGGAGCTGAATAAACAGAAATATATGCACTATCTTTTTGATCAGGCTTTTTCTTCTGAACAGCCATGATTGATTACAGTACATTCTAATATAGATTCTTTAGCTTCTGATCTATTAATTTTTGTATTTTAGAATTCAATATGGGGCCTTTGGTCCACGTGCTTACCATTCTTTTCTCAGCTAAAACCTTGGTTTTGCCACACAGCCCACAATTTAAGTGCTTCCTCCCATAGCTATGCTGTTTCAGATAGGCAGCCAGCCTGCCCACTCCCCCACCCCACCCACCCCACCAACACCTGTCACATAAGAGCCCAGCTTGGGTACTTTCTTTGTTTCTAATAATGGGAACCAGACAAGTGGTGTCCATAAAGTTAAGATGTCCTTAATTTACACATGGTGTATTCGTTTAACTATGCTTTCCAAATGTAAAACAACACTTAGAATATTGAGTACCTGCAATGTACCACGCATACAGAAAACTTTATCTTAATTAATATAATCACTTCCATGAGAGAGTAGTATTATCCTCTCCATATTTTTAGTTGAGGAAACTGACTTTTAGGTGAAAAGGTTAAATAACTCAACTGAGATTGCCTATGAATAGATGCTGGAACCAGAATAAAAATTGTCTGCCTCATACAACGCCATGATATCTAACTTTAAAATTATTATCTGAAAATTGACTGGATTTATACAAGTAAATGGACTATGAACATTTTATCAATGGTACACACACAGACATACACACACAATAGGTATATATGTGGAGAGAGGGATATACCCTTATAACTATAAGAGGCATCTGCTGATAATTTTGGTCCTTAGCTATGATGAACGATGGCACTGAGAATCCTGATTTGACCCAAATGCTCTTCTGCTCTGTATCTCCATTTTCTAAGTTAACATGATTTGCCATGTGATTTTATGGTGGCTTGAGTATTTCATTAAAATAGGCTTTAGAGCACAGGAGTTAGGAGTATATTTCCAGGGTCTGATGGACTTGCGCAATTCATGAGTTGTGTGATTTTGGGCAAGTGACTTGGTATCTTTGAACTCTATTGTTATTATTTGTAAGATGAGAAAAAAAACACAGCTATTTCATAGACCTATTGTGAAGATTAAGTGAGGTATTGTTCATAAACTCTTAGAATTTCTGGCTTGCAAAAAGCACTCAATAAATGTGCATATTGTTGTACTTTTTGTGTGGCTATTATTTATTTGTAGTAGTACAGAAGGTGTTATTCTTTTTGTTAGCTGCTCAAAGATAAGCCCTCCTGGCAAATGTTCAATCTATTTAACTTTCTGTTTTAGCTATTTCTGTTTCTGTTTGCTAGTTTACAGATGGACAAGCATATTGAAGGCATGGCATTCTTCCAGGGCACATATGCTCTGGAAACACCTTATAGAAAGAATTTGTTGCTGAAAAAAATGCCTATGATTGCCCAAGAAAACATTTGCAATTGTAGAAAGTTTGGAAATTATTTTGGCATAAGTCAAACAAAGTATAACTTTTAGGCTCTATGCTAGTCAGATATTTTATGACAGCATACCCTTACTTAGAAACTTCTCTGATAGAAGTTACCCACGCATGTGGTGCTACATAAATATGGACTCTGGTCACTAAGAGTTAAAATTTTCTGTTTCCAAGAATTTGGCCACCTCATCTATGCACACAGGTGAGTTACATATTTAAAACAATTAAAAGAGATGATTTTACCTAAACCTCTCATTAATTTAAAACAAAAGGAAACAGAGAACTCTGTTTCTGGCAATGATGCAAAAGGAGTTTTTGGACATAATCGTCCACTGAGAACAGCTTGAAAAGTGAGATTCAGTGTAGACAAGTTGTTTGACATTATCATAATGCTACCAAGGTAGCAAGAATGTGTTTGGATAATACCTAGAGGAGAAAGATGCCCAGACAGTTAAACCATATGTCTTGTACCACTTTTTCTGAGCTGACTGTATGGATGATTAAACCAGAAGAACTAAACAGAACTTTCTATAAAGTCTCAGGAATAGGAGAATAAAAATTGAAGTTCAGGAATAACTGAGGAAAGCCACTGTTAAGGGAAGTACAGATATAGATTATCCTTCTCAAGGAGGACTGAATCTAAGTTTTGAATCTTATCAGTCCCTGGCTTGAGATGATTTTCGCTAGTATCACTGTATATCAGGAATAAAAGAAAACTCTCCCTATAGAAGATAACACTGTAGAGAGCTTCCACTTCTCTAACAATGCTTCATTAACACTTAGTCAGAAACAATGAGGCATACACTTAAAGACCGACTTGATTTAAACTGGAAAGTTTTTAGAAAGAAAATAGAAAATTGACTCATAAGAAGCTAGATAATAGAGTTATTTAAATCATCTTTAAGATGTGACATGATTAACATACTCAAGTAATTACAAAAATAAGATTGAGAATTAGAGTTTCATCACATAACTGAAAACTATTTAAAAATATCAAAAGTCACATTGTATACCTTAAATGTATACATCATCATATGTCAACTATATCTCAATAAAGCTGGGAAAAAATCAAATAAAAATCAAGAACTAACTAATATAATAACTAAAAGAAGCTTATGGATTGGATTAACATTATATTAGACACTTCTGATATGATAATTAGTAGACCAGAAGATGAGCTAGAAATATAAATGTCAAAAAAATGACTAGGGAAAAAAAGAATAAACAGGTATAAAAATAAAAATATGATATTTAGAATAGAGTAGAAATATCTAGTATATGATGAAAAAGTGAGAGAGTAGAGTTGAAGGAATATTGAAGAGATACTTACCAACAAATTCCCAAACAGCAACAAAAATCCTAGATATAATTGTAGTAAAATTGCTGGAAAGAAAGAGAATATCTCAGATATAGTCAGAAGGAAAAAAAGACTATCTTTGAAGGACCAACAATAAGGGTGACAGCTGACATCTCAACAGAAGCAAGGGATGGCAGAGGAAAACTAAAATGATACTTTGAAAGGTTGGCAATATAATAGTTGCAAAAGAAAAATTCTGTATCAAGAAAAATTATCTTTCTCAAAATGCAGGTTAGAATAAAGACATTTTTTGGTAGAGAGAGAAAAAAAAGAGAGGGGAGAGGAGGGAAGTGGAGGGGAGGGAGGGGAGGGAGGGGAGGGAGGGGAGGAGGAGAGGAGAGGAGAGGAGAGAGATTGATTTTGTAAATGGCAGACCTGCACTAAGGAAAAGAGATGGTGTCCTTCAGACAGAATGAAAGAAGTCTTAGATGGATGCTTAGAGATTTATGAGATAATAAAGAGCAACTTAGATAAGTATATAAGTAAATCTAAAAATAGTATTGATTTTATAAAACAATATTAAATTCTTTTAGAATTAAAAAATGAAACAAATTATTTGACAACAAGAACACGTAACTCAAGAGGATGATTAATGGATTCAAAGGTCAAATAGAGAATATCAATAGTACTATTTCATGAGAAGTTAATAAATCATAGATACAAGTGGTCAGTGATCTCTAGAAAAACACTAAATGAAATGAGTAACTAATGAGCTTATAGAAGGAGAAATAGTTTAACAAAATTACTTTTAAAAACAAATAAACAAATAAATAGAAAAAATTCATGCAATAAAAAAATAAATAATATGAAAGTTCTATATTCTATATAGCTATATTGGTAATTACAATAAGTATAAATGGGCTAAGTATTCCATTTAAATGACATGATAATAAGGATTATTAGTTTTAATAAAGAAGAACAGCTATGTGCTTCTTATAAGACACATTTTAAATATAAAAACACAAAGATGACAAAAGTAAAATGATAAATAACATGTCATTAAAATAGAGGAAAAGATTGATAAATTGAATTATACTGACATTAGGAGCTTTTGTTCATCAAGGAAAATCATTATACATATATATATATATAAATGTAAATCATAAAATTGAGTATATTTGACATGCATATAATTGAGAAAAATTTTTTATCTGTTATATAAACCCTACAATCGAAAAGAGAATTAAACTCAACAAAAAAAGATGGTGAGAAAACTGGACAGGCATTTCACACACACACAAAATATTAAAATGGCTAAAAAATCACATATAGGTGTTTGACATCCTTAGTCATCAGGAAATTAACAACATGATGTAATACCATAACATACACCACAGATGAGTGAAAATTAAAGACTCACATACTGCTGTTTAAAGTGCAATTGCTACAAACATTTGGAAAACTTTGCCATTATCTACTAAATTTGGAAAAATAGGTAACTAGGTAGGCAGATAGGAAGATAAATAGCAAAACATAGTATCCAGCATTTCCACTCTTAAGTAGATGCCACACACGCACAATACATTTGTGAAGCAAAATATACATATAAGAATATTCATAACAGCATTAACCAAAATAGTGGAAACATCTAAATACTTATCAACTGTAGAATAACACTAAATTATAGGATATTTATGCATTGGAATAGTATAGAACAAAACAACAAAAGCCACAAACACAACAATGTGAATTAATATACCAAAGAAAATGTTGGAAAGAAGAAGCCAGATTTTAAAAAAGGGGGTGGGGGTGTACAATGCTAAACCGTTTACATAAAGATGCAAAGGAGGCAAAACTAATCCATGGTATTAGCAGTAAGAATAATGGTTACCTTTGAGAAACGGAGTAAATAGCGATGGAGGACTGGACAAGGGGAGCTTCTGGAGTGCTTGTAATATTCTACTTCTTAACCTAGGTGATGGTTACATAGGCTTGTTCTGTTTATGGTAACTGATACAGCTGTACAAATATAAATTTTCCCTTGTCATATTTTTATGTTACACTTCCCCAAAAAGTTTATTGAAAAAACAGACCTAAGGGAACACAGATTTTTCAGAATAATTAATCCACAAGTAGAGTATACTTGATGTTTTTTCATGCTCTCCCCCTCATCATTTTCCTCTTTTCTTTTTTTTTTCATTGAAAATGAAGCCTATAATTTCATGTAACAGTTGCTAGTTAATGGATATAGAGTGACCCTGTCTGCTTCATAACAGGCATGTTGTGTTTAGAATATGGAGTCATTGAGAATGCTTTATGGATATGAACCTTGTACTTCAACTCAGTTGTGTATTCCCCTTTTAAACTGTGTGCTCCCCTTCAGCAGCTAAGATGTTTTACTTAATATTTGCATCTTTAATCTTTTGCAAAGTGTCTGACGTACCTTAATATAGTCTAGAAATGTTATGAATTCATTCATTCATTTAACACATATTTATTGAGAACCTCCTATGTCCTGTGCACCATCTACTATTCTTGATGTCAAGATCAATGGTCATGACAAAACAGGCTGCTGTTCTCAATGGATTGCTTATGGATAGTTATTCTTTCCTGAGTCCACTATGAGGAGGCCTTTTTTACCCTCATGCTGCATCACTGAAATCCTGAAGCTTGAAATAAAAAGTAAGAAGTTCTCAATGGATTCCCAGTAAATATGTCCCCTCCAAGGCCACCCAGAGATGGACGGCATTACCTAGAGGTTCTGTGAGGCACATCATCCAATTCAGAAAAAACCTGAGGTGAAAAAGAAATCTCTACAGTCAGTGGGAGTTTTTTCCAGCCCCAAATTACTAACAATCATTGTGTTAGTCTTGAACTTCTTAAGGTTCCTGGAAGACAACCTACTATTTCTGTAATACAGAATTCTCAATTCATGTGTGTCACTGTGTGTATAAGGGGATGGGACCTTGGTTGCTGTTGGTGAAGGTAGTTCACAGCACTCACATCTAAGCATTGAATCAATACCATGGTGAAAAATTCAGTTTTATCCTGTTCAGAAAAGTAAAAATGCTACCTTACTGTGCAAAACAAAATGTTCAGTCTCTGGAAACTCTTACTGATGAAACAATTAAATTAGTTCTAAAGGGAAGATTGAGAGCTGCCCACTAAATTTTGAATACTCAGAAGACTTCTTTATCCAAAAGTAACCGCTACAGCCTATTGCAATGTCTGAGAAGTAGATTTAGATTCATTCCTTAGAGTTCCTTTCTTAAGACCTCATAAAATGTAAATACTCTTGGGAGAGTTAATAATATTTTTACACTAAAACATTAATAGCTCATATTTCCATACTTTTATAAGAATAACCATACTGGCTACTTGTGGAGAGCAAAGGAGAATGGTGAAGGGCTCTACAAAGTGTGGCATAGGGGGCAAGACTGTGGCTTCTGGTGTCAGGGAGACCTGAGTTCAAATCCTGGCTCTGAACCAATTTGGTCATGCAATATTGGACAAATTACACGATCACTCTAAATTGTCAGATTGTATGAAGAAGAGTGACAAAACACTGTCCTCATGAGGTTTTTGTGAGGAGCAAGTTAGCAAATGAAATGTACATAGCATTATATCTAATAGAGTGCTTGGCACCAAATAGTTGCCCAATATAAATAATTTCCTATTTTGAAGAGAGAAAGAAGTATAAAAAATGAAATGGCATGTTTCTGGAGAAAAATGTAACTATATAAATGTGACTTGCTATGCACTAGTAAATTATTCTAGAAGCTAGAAGAAGTTGTATATCAATAGAATTCTAAAGAAATATTGCCCTGGGAGATATTACAAATATCAAAGAAGGCAAAACAACAACAGAAAAATCGAGAAAGGTTAAACGATCTGTTGGTAAATTAATGTTTGATTGCTAGCAAAAGAATGAGATGAACTAACAGACTGGGGAAACATGTGTTGACATGATAGGTGTGAAAAGCCAGGAAAGCAATAACGTTGGAACAGACTTGAGGGACTGATCGTCATCCAATTAATTAGCTGCAGCACATGCTTGTGCGAGTTTTACACCACAACAAAGGAGTTTTTCCATGTGACAATGATGTGAAAGCACCTGGTGTGCCACATTTATCAGCGCCTTTTCAGTCCCTCAACACCGAAGGAAAATCGGAGTGATCAAGACCAATGATTAAAGGTCTTTGTAGGCTGTTCTCTGATGAAAAAAATAAGTAACAGAATGTGTAGAACTTGATGGGGATAGCAAAGTGCAATCCAATGCAGACTTGTTATAACATGACTCGTTATTACCTGATCCGAAAATCACCAGACCAGTCACAGTCTCCAATCCTGGTTCTCTGAAGTAAATACTGGGAATAAGACTTTTGGATTATAACATAGGAATCACTCCTGTCCTATTTTGCCAGAATCAGCTGGATTTCCTGATGTGAGCCTGTGGACCAGGATCCTTTCGACCTCTAACCTTTCCTTTTTTCCTGAACCAAGTCTGCTTTATCTCAATCTACCACCCAAGGTGCTTATACTCCAAACACATCAGACTACTGACTATTATTTAAACAGGGTCTGGAAATATCTATTTCTCTGCCTTTATTCATCTTATTTCCTCAGTTTAAGATGCTCTCCTTCAATTTTCCACCCCATGGCGGTCATTCTCCAATTTGCCTCTTCACATTTGCTCTCCATGATGCTCGGTGACCTGGGAGACCAGCTACTGACTTCTTGTTGGTTTTGGCCAATAGGCGGTGTTGGCAGGAGAAAGATATGTGTCTTGTGTGTGTGTGTGTGTGTGTGTGTGTGTGTGTGTGTTTTTGGCAGTGTCTATGATCTGCCCAAAGCCACGATTCTCCTGCTGTAGTAATCCTTTCTTTGAGTTAGTTATGACTCTCACCCTGAATTTTCCAGCCTAAGAAAGGTAGTGACATAACGTTCTTATTGACCCCAGGATCCCTCATGCGTCCCCTTACCCTTAACCCTATCTGCACGTTTGTACTAGTCTCTTCCTTAGGTTTTCTTCAATCTCTTTTTATGAGAGTGCCGCCAGTTCTTTCTCACATACGAACTCTTTCTCAGTTCCTCTACTGGGAACTGATACTTCCATCCTTTGTGCTTCTGGTATAATTATAGTAGCTGCTACAGCAGCTGTAGAGCCTCAGTCCATGAGCTCAGCATGCAGGGTGTATAGTAATTTTTCTACAACTACTTAGTTTTGATTTTGGTTTTTCTCTTCCAACTTGGTGACAAGAAGTTATTCATCAATTTGAGACCACTCCATTCTCACAGCAGTGTCCAATTTAGAGGGAACCTCTGTAGCCCAGGTAAGGTAGCAGGACAACTTGCACTTCAGTCAATAGTCCGTTTGGTGCACATCTGCACTACACATGGTGATGCCAGGCCCAGATCCCTCTTCAAAGAAGGCCACATTGCCTCAGTTGCCCAGAGTACTGTCAGAAAACAGCCTTCGGCCAATGCCACTTGACCTAAAGTTCTGACTTTGCTGGGACCGCACACATTCACTGACAATTCACTGTGTCAATAGAAAGGCTCAACCATTCTGGTCCAGTGCATGATAGCTTTGCTTTCTACTTCCAGTGTCTATGGGGTTGACTGATGCATTGATTGTACTTGCATCACAATCCCACTTCTTCCTCTGTTCTGACAAATTCTTCCACCTCCCTTCTACAGGTGTTGATCCCAAGGGTACTATCTAAGAAACTTCCTGTGTCCTCAGCTCCATTTCAGAACCTGCTTCCCAGGGATGGCAATAGGCAAAAAAAATCTTTGAACCTCCCTACTTCTCAATAACCAGTTGCAGCTGAAGTGTTCCTTTTACCTACCTCTTTCTACCTGTTTCAAGTTTGCTTCCCTCCTTCCATTTATGCTCTCTATGTTAGTTATCTAGTGCTGCATAACAATGTTTCCACAATATCTATTTATTTATCACATGTTTTGTAGATGAGGAGTCTTGTACAGCTTAGTTGGGTCCTCTGATTGTAAGTCTCACAAGGCTGAAATCAAGGTGTCAGCCAGGGTTGCAACTTCATCTGAGGTTCAGCTGTAGAAGGAGCTGTGTTTGTAGACAGCATTCATTTCCTTGTGGATGTTGAACAGTTTTGCTCTCATCTGGAAGCCAGTCTCAGCTCCTTACCACACTAGCATGGCCCCTTGCTTTCTTAAAGGCAGCAAGGAAAACTGTGTCTTAGCAAGATATGTTTCAATCTCATGTCATCATAGAAGTGACATTCCATCATCTTTGCTATATTCAATTGGTCAGGAACAAGTCACAGTTCCTGTCCTCACTCAGAGAGGATAGATGGCATGAAAAGCAGGAGGTAGGGATCATAAGGACCTTGCTGAAGTCTCATCCTCACACTCTGAAATATGTGAAATTATCTATGGTCTTGTCTGCCTAGATGAATCAAGAGTTAATCTCTTCCTGTCTCTCTGGGACTCTCCCTAAAAGTTGGGTCAGGACATTTCTCTCTTGGCCCAAACAAACTCTTATTTTGATACTCCCTCCGTATCAGAGAAAAATGAAGGCATAAAAGGGGAAGTGGGAGAACTGAGAATCCAGCCAGGCTGCTAAGGTAGTGGTGGTGGTGGTGGTGGTGGTGGTGGTGGTGGTGGTGGTGGTGGTGGTGGTGTGTGTGTACTGTTGCCTAGTTACAGACATCCACCAATGATTTCCCCTCATGTTTTGGAGGAAGGAGGTAAAGGAGAGGGAGTGAAGAGAGATGGGGAGGGAGAAGGGTAGAAGTAGCTTTAGATGACATAGGATATACATTTGCCATCTCAGAGACACCTAGAGTACTATATACAGTTTCATTTAGCATCAGCTGGCTTTTAAACAAATACTACAATTGACAATTGAATCTTGAATTTTCTATGTTAAAATCTAAATTACTCAGCTTGCCACTAATTCTCATACCTACAGGGTAGAACAGCAAATTTTCAGGAGCTGTTTAAGGAAGAGAAATCTTGCACACTCTTATTAGGCTGAGAAGCAAGCAGATTCTCACAAGATCTCATAAACTTAAGGAAGCATCTTTCATCACCTCTGCCTACCAAACCTTAAAGACAGCCTGCATTCTAAAGCACAAGGCTAGCATTTAGGAGATAGTTTTTCTCAATGGTACTTGTCCTTTTCCATTGATCTTCACTGCCAGAGCTGCCTCTAAGCATGGATGAATTTGGCCTTCACCTGCTACCCAGGGGGCTGCCAGAGGCTTTGAGCCCCCAAATAGCTTCTGCCACTTACCTGCCAAGAGCTCACCTTTCATGTCCATGAACTCTCTTTTAGTAGTTTAAAGTTATGACCTAGCATTAACAGCATGTCAGCAGCAAAGTCTAAAGTATAGTCATAGTATAGGAAGAATTCCAGGTGTATCATCAACAAAATTAATCTAACCTAGCTCAGTGAAAGCAATGATGGTGTTCTGTGATATTCTTGTGTTGCATGACAATGAAGCATACAAAATGTAAGCATCACCTATAAAATGACAGAGTGAGAATAAGGAACTAAACATATTTTGAGCATCTTTTATGTTCTGAAAACTGTATTATGTACTTCAGTTATGTCATTTCATTCTATTTC
Organism: Pteropus alecto; assembly: GCF_000325575.1. NCBI lineage: Eukaryota > Metazoa > Chordata > Mammalia > Chiroptera > Pteropodidae > Pteropus > Pteropus alecto. Next base: position 21,496,826 of record NW_006434835.1, read on the forward strand.
CATAATCACTTTGCATATTAAAATCTCCATTTTATAGTTGAGAAAGCCTGTCTCTGTGACACAAGCTTCAGGGCTCTAGCCCATGACAAACAATAACCACCTGATAGCCATTTCATCCCAGATATAACCATTTCTATTAATCAGAAAACATTGGCTACAGAGTTAAGAGAAGGCCCAAGAGGACTGTGCAGGGAAAAAAAGGAGCTATCAACCATTAATAAAATCTTCCCGTGGAATAGATTACCTTTGCCATTCATTCACAAGATAGAATTATAAGAAAGAGGAAGGGAAAGCAGTTCAATTGTGTGAGAATAAAAACCCCAAATCAGTAAGAGATGGGTTACTGAGAAATTGGGTATAATTAATAGCTGACTTATATGGGAGGAAGAGTAGGATAATCTCATTCAAGCAAAAGTGATTACAGAGTACAATACCTGGAACCTGGAGATATTTGGTCAAGCATAACTGTGATAATTCCTATTATTATTCCCAGACACTTCTTATATAAGGATATGAGTTAGCTAGCCATAGCAAGCTGGTTCTGCACTGATAAACTCTAGAGAAAACCTCTCATGTACGTTATACGTATAGAGGCACATGGCTTTTCCTGTGAATTCGATATCAAAGGAAACTTTTCTTTTTCAAAAGTCCATTAATTTGAAATGCACATGCCTTAATCTATAAGGAAGAGAAAGTTTTAAAAGGTATTGTCTTTTTCTCAATAGCATTTTCCTTCTCATAAGCAATTCAGACCAAAGGTCAAGATGTTCTCATGTTGGAATCTGCAGAGATGAAGGAGGTCACCTAGCTGAACATTTTGATGTAGACACAGAAAGTTTAATAAGTTAGTCAGTCTTTGTCTGAAAAGGAGGAAGGCCTGGTGCCCGCTGTGCAAAGTTGAGCATCCCAAGAAGAAAAAGTAGACAACAAAGGGTGTAAACTAGAAAGGCATGTTGATGGGAAGTATCGATATTGGTATTATAGAGATGGCTCCATTTATGAGGGCAAAAGGCAGAGGAGGCAGCGTTTTGCATTCCTTTTACACTTTGTCTTTTTCCATCCAATCTCTGTTTTTGTTTTTGTTTTTTTTTCAACTAAGTCCTTACCCCACCTCCTTTTTTTCCACTGGTGAGTTATAAGTTATTTTTTGATTGGTTTTCTTAAAATACATGCTATATTCAATATCTTCAGGAAAACCAAGACAATTTGACAGCTAACCTTTTTGCAGGGCTTTTTCTCCAAGTTTGAACCATTTTGAGCCACCTTTCATCGTTTAATACAATGGTTACATGAAAAAGAAATGTTGCTAACACTTGGCATTTATCATTTCTTCACTAGAGAGATACTACAATATGGACTTTAATTTTAACATAACAACTTTCATAGAACTCTGAAGTACATTAATACTGATCCATATGTTGTCACCAAGTGTTGGTATCTATTTATTCTATCACATGTGTGACTGTGCTATATTCATTATATCTACCCCAGGATTGACTTTTCTTTTAGGTAAACATGCTCAAGAGTTTGCTTAAATGACTGACCGTTCCCAGTTTTCCTATTCATCTCCCCTACCCTGACATTATCATTGCTAGAGGGCCTTCTGACAATTGTAACTGTGTTACCCTAGTTTATTATGTCACCGTGAGCATGTGGCATAAAAGAGCAAGGAACAGCATGCTTCATCAGCAGCAGCAGTTGAATTTTCCTTGACGATGTAGATAATAGCACAAGCCTTAGTCTAGTAACAATTGGTAGGCATAGTAACTGTGCTGGGTTGGCAAAAATGACAGGAAAATGAGAGTTTTGATATACTCTGATGGGAAAGCTACAATATGCTTTCTAATTATACACATTTAATCCTTTCTTGTGGAGAGCAAAGGAGAATGAAAGACTGCAATCTTTCATTTTTGACTCTTTAGGTAATGGACAATTACAAAAAGAGCCACACTAGCAAACTATATTTTAAAATATTTTAAAGGGGTGGAGAGTAAAGGTCAAAATACATTTTTAATATAAGAATTGTTTTTACCATGATGCTATGTTATTCTACAGATTATATTTAGTTACAGTGTGAAAGTTCTCGATCAAATTCTCATGTAGACATTTAATTACATAATTAAGTGCTCAGAACATCATTTCAACTGCTTTCATACTTTTAGAGAATTGTGATATACTAGAAAAGGAGATACCTTTTTTCCACCTATAAGGTCATGGTTAAAGTTAGGAGTCACCAACTCTTGTGGGAATTAGCTATATCCTTATTGAGTCTTTGGAGCAATAGAGAGATAGATATATGGGAAGGGATGGAAGCATGTATCGGGGAGAATGGAAACTTTTATGGGAAGACTTGAGAAAGAGCACGTAAGGCAAACCCTTTGCCTCTGTAGAAAAGCCATGAGCCAAGCTGTAGTGATCAATTGATCTGGGAATCTCCGTTTAATCATATTTCACACCCTACTCGGGGCTTTTGTGTTGCAGGAGCTCTACAAAGAGATGAATGCAGTGTGATTACTGCTGTGATAAAGGTAAGTCCAGAACCACATAACTTGGGCCCTGACCCTGACTCAGCTGAGAAACTATGTCTTCTCTAGTTATTCATTTCCTACAGGAGCACAGAAAATGCCCATTTCTTTGCAACTTTGTATTGGTCCCAAGAATTAATGGGGTTACTGCTTAGACTTCATTTTTAAAACTTAACCCTTATATTTGAGGAGCAGCCTAAAGGCAGAATAAACAAAAAAAAAGACTACCATATTTGCACTTTTTCTGCATTTAGAGAGGAATCAGGTGTGTTAGAGAGTTGGCGATACAATGGAAGAGCTTGCATTTGAGACTCCAGTGGAATCGGGTGTCCAGACAGAAGCTGCTTGGTCTTGGTTCATGTTTACCAAGCAGAGACAAGGCTACCTAGATTCTATGAACGTAACTTCCTTGGGACACTTTGATTTGTCATTACAAACTAACAAATTACTCTTCTGATTGAATTTAAAAAAAGAAAGCTAAACTTCATGGAGTGTTTACCACATACTGGGCTTTTTTTCTGAGTACTTTGCATGTATTAACTCATTTAATCATCATACCAATCTTTGAGAATGTTACAAACAAGGACATATATATATCTCAGAGAAGTTCAAAAGTGGCTCCCAGTGAGTGGGTCTTAGGAGCCTGGTCCATGTAAGTCCTTAGAAAGATGGTACTCATGGTGTGATGGCAACTTCGGTGTCTGAGCCTGCAAGTTCAAGATACCAACCCTGGCAGTATCCTGAATACCCTTCCGCTTTCCTGTCCCACATGTCCTTTCAGTGCCTTTCCTTGTCTTTTCTGTAAGCTATGGGATGATATTCATCATACCTCTTTTACAGAATAGAAAACTAAACTCAGAGAAGGACAATGACTTCTTTAAGGTCAATAACTAGACAGAACCAAGCCATTCCTCCCTATCTATCTCAGAACATAATCTGACTGTTTGATAAAACATGACATTTCCCAGATGTTTTTTAAGAGAACCAATAGTTCTGATTTGTGTATTTGAATAAAATAGCCCCAGGAAAGACTTGTAGTTCCATTGTTTAAGGTCAGTCTCTGTGTTCTGGCAACTAGGTATGTCTGACCCAAGCCCATATTTGGGAGTCAGTTTTTAGTGCTCAATACCTGACAAATATCTGGAGATATTACATAGTTAGGTACAGACCAGAAGTTGAGGGGAATTTTTTTTTAATTTCTAAGCATTATAAGTATTAATTAGGGAGGTAAAGACTAAAACCATTGATTGTGTATGCTGGTTCCAAAGTCCCTTTCAAAATGTCATCAGCAAATTATAGTCAGATGGATTCGGAAACCACAGTTAATCACTGCATCTTTCGGTTAGCTAAAAGAAAAAAAAGAATAAAAACTGTAGTTCTCTTATTAATAACAAAAAGTACCAAACTTTCCTTCTTGCTAAGTTTCTTCTCCTGTAAAAGATTGTTTATTGCTTTTTTCTTTAAAATTCTATCTTGAACATTTCCCCCCTAATTTAACTAATTACATCTTTTTTTGCCTCAGATATTTTGAGTGCTCTAAAGGCATGACCATCAGTTTCAGGAAGAGCTCTTTAATATTTCTTCTGGTCAATTAGCTACATTCCCAGGAATAAAAGAAATTTTATTTAATTTTCCAGACAGAGAAATATAAATATTACAGTGGTTTAAAATGGAAAAAAAAAATAATCTTATTTTCACATACCCAAGGTCTTCTCAGTCTATTGACAAAATCAAACTTCACTATATAGAGAAAGAAAAGAAGATTCTCTCAGAAACCAATTTAAATTGTCCTTTACTAATAGTGACACAAATTTCACTATAGCAATCCATTAACATTTACAAAGGCTAAGAGGTATCCTGGTATTTTCTCAGTTCATCCTTTTCATTTGACATTGTGTACGATAAGATATAATTTAACTTGTGGGGACAAGTACTATTTTCTCTGTTTTACAACTGAAAAACCTGAGCTAAGCCAGATAACTGTGTAAGGAACTGCTGAGTTTCCACACACATAGCCAGGTGTGACCAGGTGTGGTGAAGCCTTCTGCCTCATAATCCAGTGTTGTTTCTTCTGAGGAGGATGAACTGGGTTAAGAAGTTATTGGCTTTTTAAAAATCCTCAACTCCAACTGGGCCTACACTTTTAAAATGCTTGCTGGCTGTGGGGTAGGCCCAGTATAAGTATCAACATGTTTATTTTTTTTCACCTATTACATGGCAGTAAATGAGAAGCTGTGCAACCGTTTTATTTGTCACACTCCCACAGCGATTTTTACAGAAAAATAATAGGGGCCGGGGGTGTGAGATGATTCCCAAGGTCCCTTCTAGCTCTCACATTCTGTGATTCTACGGTGCTGAGAGCAGAATAAACGCTCACAAAATGCACACCGAATGCATTAATTCACTTCAGAAAAATGTGAGTTATAGAGCTATCATCTTTGAGAAATAGGACTGACACCATCATATTGCTGACAGCATTCCTCACAATAATTTTCAGCTTGATATAATGCTGAGAAAATGAAACGTTTGGAATTTGTTTTTCTCTATTAATAATTTTAGATTCCAAGTTCTGCAGACTTTACTACAAAGTATAACCATAAATGTTTGTCAGCTCAGATCTCTTTCAAGTTCCTTCTCAGGCCATCCAGAAAGGACTTCCTTGCTTTCCCCAGAGGGTCACACAAATGATTCTTTAAGGCCAAGAACTAACCCGATGACATTTACACTTGAAAGATCCTTTCAAAGTCCACCCTTTACAAGTAAGAGGAACAGTGGTTAATTTGATCTGAAGTTTTAATGAAGGTTTTTGAGAAGATGCACGGTCAGGGGCCGAGAAGGAGATTGCAGAAGAGGAAGCAGTGGCTGGTAAACCTAGGTGTGTGGATGGGATTAAGGAGAAAGCTGGCCTGAAGGCTTCTTGAAGGAAAAACAAACAAACAGACAAACAAACAAACCTAAAGTGTGAAAGTTATGAGGAGGCCAGTGAGGGAGACAGGGAGAGATCTTTAAATGTTAGGCTGATTTTTTTTTTTTTTTTCCTGCAGCCTCTGGACAGTTAGCATTTCCAGCACTTCCTGAATAGAAGGAGCCTTTTAGGAATCTCTAATCCAGATTATTCATTTTTGGCTTAAAAGCCTGCTCTCACTTTTTGCCTATAAAAATGGAGAATGGCAGGGTCTGGGTCACCTTCCTGGAGTTTAGGCCCATGGGTATCCAGGTGTGCTCTGGCTGTAGCAGGTCTCTTTAAAGAATGTCAGGGGAGGGAAGATTTGGCTGGCTCTGCCTGTAAATTCTATTTGTTGACCCTTCCTGAACTAAGGGATCCTGGGTGGTGAGATCCAGAGCCTCTTACGTGTTGGCCTTGAGCCCATAAACCTGGGAAAATGTCTTTTAGCTTCATCCTGTTAATTCTTTGTTAACGGCAAACTGGCAGAACATTATCAACAAAGTACAGCTCTTTTCATCTTAAAGGAATATGACTTCTTTGGCCCAAATAAAATAGTGTTTAGTAAAATATTCTTTTATTGAAATTACTCAGAATTCTATTTCACATTATTATTTTTCCTTTCACCATTCTATAGTGACTAAAGTAAAATAATCTAATAAATTGGTGCTACTCATTAATGGAGTAGTAAAGATTCATGTTCACTAATATAATATTATCATCACAGGTATCAATACCATATCTTCAGTTGCTACTGATCATCTTAGGAATGCTTTATTTGCATACATTTTGAATATTATAAAAATTGCAAAATATTACAAATTATAATATTTTGTATTACGTTACAGAAATTAACTTTTATAACTAAATTAGATACTTTGATATTTTTTCATGAATCACCTTCTTTTATCAGTTTAATTTGAATAATCGATGGTAATGATTTTTACAATGCCTTAATATTTGATTTTCTGTAGTGACAACCAAGAAATAAAACTGGATGGACTAAGGAGCTATACATAGTGAGTTTATGGGTTGACAGATAATTACGCTTAACTTAAAGCAGCAGAAATAATTGTTCTGGGCCAGAATTTTACAGTTTGATCCCACAGGTTATTTTTTGATTTTCTTCCTGGATAGAAATAAAACAAATAGATCTGTCTCCATAACAAAAAGAAGTTCAGTTTGACACATTCCGTGGCTGCAAGGCAAAGAGATTGCTTTACTGGGCGGCCCTTCTTTCCTTCCCTCCCTCCTTCTGCCTCCTTCCCTCCCTTTCTTCATTCCTCCCTGTCTTCCTTCCTTCCTCCTTTTATTCTTTTTGTCTTTATTAGAAATGTTCCATTCAGTCACATCACCAAAGTCAGTGGACCAACCACTTCTAGGTTACCTTGCTCCAGCTTGTGTTCATATGTGCCCTCCTGCTTGTGAAAAATGGAAGGAAATTGCAAAAAATTACTTGACTTTCAATAGAAAGGCTGTATGTACTTTGGGAATTGTGACACATTCCTAATTGTTCCAACGCATTCAAGACATCTGGCAATTTTGTATGGTATTTCATTTTCCCAAAGTCTTATCAAACTCTTAAGGAAGTACTCAGTTGCTACCAAATGCAATTCTCTCAATGCTTTCCAAACAGCCCTTCAATGCTACATTTCTCCATCCATTCCATGACTTGAGACAACATTCTGTGTTCAACTTGTCCCCTTATTTCTCTCACCAGCCTTTTCCCTTGTCTCCACCTTCATGTTTTTTCCTTGATTAACACCCACATTCTTTTCATAACATCATTTCAAAGGGGTAAGCATCATTAATTTATGCTTATATCTCCAGATGAGTAGGTTGTCTCCTTTGTTCAATAACACCTTGTTTATTGAAATTCAGGTACAATCAAAGGAGTATTACATAGTGGCTTTTGGAATCAGACAGACTTCGTTATGAATCCTAGCTCACTAACTGAGACCTTGAAAATTTGGAAAACTTCTTTAAATAAAAATTCTTTTCTTCCCTGAAACAGAAATGCATAATATTGGCTTCTTTGGGTTCTCATGAATGTTAAATTAAATAATATATGTAAAATAATTAGCACTGCCTACGATTTGTAGTAGAATGTTACCATACCTCTCTAATCATCTTACTACGTTTTCAGATGTTTTTTGTGTGGTAAGATTGATGATTTAGAAAGACTATGGGCTTTTAAGACACAGACAGGCATTATGTTATGCCTCTGTCACTGTGTAGATGGGAGATCTTGGATAATATGTTAATCTTGGCATCTCATAAACTAAAATTATAGATACTGACTTACCAACTCCATAGTGAAGATAAAATGTCATAATGTGACCAAAATAATGGCTGGCACATAGTAATGACTTAGCAAATGACAGACAGAGCCTAGAAACAGCATGCTCTTCCCATCTTTGTTGTCTGAACAGATCCAAGGACAGCCTTCTCTATTCCATACCAACTTTAGCACTGGCACCCTGATTTCTTTTTACTTTGTTCCATCATTATTTTAGATAACTTCAAAATTACCCTGACATTTATAGACATCACATGAGTAATCAGGATTCGGATTATATTATCACTGATAACTGTTCGAAGATCTTTAAATTTGAAATTACTCTTTCTGACCACAAGGATTTCACCTCAGACTCCATCACTTTCCCCTCCTTCATCCTCACCATGACCTCTGTATCTATCCCTCCATGTGCTTAGAGTTAATTTGCTTTTCCCTAACTCCACAATCTACAATTCTACTTAACCTTTTCTAGTGCTTTATTTTCCTCAATATTGTGTTGCTTTGTGAATCATACAAATTAATCAACAATGCTGACCTCATTGCTCCATTCTCTATTTTTGTAGAGTTTTCACATGATTTACTTTAATTATTTCCTTAAATTTTTAATTGAATTTACCAGTGACCTATTTGGGACTGATTTTTTTGGTAGGAAAGTTTTAAATCACAATTTCAATTTCTTTGATCTAGGGTAATTCAGCTTTTCTATTTCAGTTTTGGTAATTTTTGTCTTTCAAGGATTTTATACATTTCAGCTAAGTTTTTGTTTTGTTTTGTTGGAGAACATTTAAGATCTATTCTTTTAGCAAATTTCAATTATATAATACAGTGTTCTCAAGTCCAGTCACCATATTTTTCATTAGACCCTCAGACCTTATCCGTCTTATAGCTGAAAGTTTGTACCCTTTTACCAACTCTATAACTCACGTCTGTTTGAAATGGATTAATTCATTTGGCGTGCATATCGTGACCATTTATTTTGGTCTCAGCACAGTGCCAGAGATACTGCTCCATCGTTTTTTTAAACTTATAGAAATTTTATCCATTTACAAAATCTATGTCAATCACCATTTGCCCTGGGAAACTTTTGATTTGTTGATTTGATGTAATGTCTCATTCCTTGGGATTACCTAACACTTTATCAGGCTTTACTTAAGACCTTTACCTAATACCACTTGAATTATACTCACGTTGGCTAGTTTTGGAGGGAGGGAAATCTGATTTAATCCTCCTTTTAGTACTCATCACATCAAGTACATGAACAAAATCAATAAGTATACTTTGAATTCAATTAGCGTTATTACAGAAAATGAAAGAAGATTTTTAAACTCCAAACTTAGATTCTATCCCTTAGTTTTTATTATAATCCCCCATAAATTTCTAATTAATTTTAAATTACTAAACCTAGAAGCAGATTCCTAGCTATTCTCTTCTGAAGGCATGCTAGTTCAATTGCTTAAGAAGTATTGGTGGGAGAAATTAATGTTAAATATGTAAAACCTACTGATTACAGTCAGGACTTTTTCTCTCACCCTTGTTCCCTCTTCTGTCCCACCAACACATCCCCCATCCCTCATATTCATCAGGAAGAAAACAGGCCATAGTTTTTTAATACTAATTCAAGAATAACCTAAGGTGTCTTATAGGCATGCAGATCCAAGAACTTTATAAAAAGATACATATTAGCACTTTACCTGAATAATTTGAAGGATATTGGCATTTTTGTTTTCATCTTGGCATGGCATTTGGATAAGGGCAGCACTTTCTGCCTTTTGAGCTTACTAAAACTCCTGCAAACTGCCATGTATTTGGCATCATGATTGTACTACCTTTCTAAAAGACAATATGTTGCCCTGCAGCTCCATACCAGGTCAATGATTTAAACCCAGTTCTGTGAGAAAAGTCAAAAGTGTCAGGCAATGAATCATTAGTACATGTTTCCAGAAGAATCTATATCTTCCTTAGAGGTTGCCTGTGTTTGATGTGCAACTCATGACAGGACAGCAGAATAAGTGGGTGGGGATGCTGGCTCAGGAATGTTCTCCTGTGTCCCCCTCTTCTCCCCCTTCCCCCCTGCCCAATCTCAGAAGTAAACAAAAATATTATTTTTTCTTAATTTTCTCATGTTATGAGAAGAAAGGCAGTCTTGCAACACTTCTCATTATAAAATTCAATTTCTCGAAGCAGGCTACAGGGGGAGGCTTATGAATATCAAAGAGGAAAAGGGAAATTTGTTGGGGGGAGAAAAAGAAGTAATTTTCCTAGGATTGAAAGATAATTTAAAATGCAACAAATCAATAAAACAGAGATAAATCTGTGAGAAAACAAACTCCTGGAGAGCATATATATTCTAAATGTGTAGTTACCAACAATGCTCACAATGAAACCCACAGTAAAAAACTAGAGGTTTTGGAACCTCCCATGAACTAAAAAAAGCATCTGCTCCATGTGCTCCAGGACTGAGTGTTAATGCTGGATGCACGTGACAGAGATTTTTGTGCCATGTTTTCTGATCTCTGACCTGTGAATTTCTTTAGGGATACCACTGTCTCCCCTACTCACTCCAACCCTGATTTAAAATGTGTGTTTAATGCTGAAATGGTCTCTGGTACATGTATTATCGTTGTACTATTACTTGATAAAATATTTTATGAAGCTCCAGGAATCATCACTTCAACTCACTATTTTCCTGGCCCCACCACTAAAATAAAAGCCATATGCTTCAAACCCATATGAAATTGGGAGAGCAATAAAACATGATGTTTTTTATGGTATCATTCATAATCTAGAATGCTATTAGGGAAAAAGAAAGCTTCTCTATTTCATCTCTGCAGTTTGACTGAAAAGATAGAAACTAATGATGCTTATAATATAGTTGTGGACAGTGATTTACCTTTGATTTGTCTACCTGGTTCCTGAATACAATCAGTTGCTTGGCCTAAGGAAGGCAGCATGGATGCGATTCCAGAGGATTCTCAGTTCAATTCTCTTAGTCTTCTGGGAGAATGAAATAAATTGCCCTCTTTAGGACTTAAAATGAAAGTAGTCTTTCCTACAGGCCCACTGTCCCCCTCCTTCGAGGCTGAGAATCCCTGCAGACAGAAGTGTTTCAGGCCCCTCTCTTCTCAGTGGGAGAACTGGAATACCTGAGTACCACTGGCCCAGGGGGCCGGCAGAGTTTCAGCAACCGTGAGGACAGCTCTCCTAATCTTATGTGCCTACCGCCACATCTCCCTGAAGATGTCTTAGATAACATGCTAAACTGTAAATATGACTGGTTCTCATCATGCACAGGGAATGATGCCCTGGGGGGAAGGTCTTCAGAGGGCCCCTGAAAAGAACATGTGTGGGCATCCCGCATGCATACTCTGACTTTTTAAAAGAAAAGTTCTCCTGTTGACTTGTTGCTTGTCTCGGCATACTTTAGACTTGGCTTTTGTGACCTGACTTACTCTCTGATTGACTCATGCCCAGTTTAGGGATTCATTACACCAGTGGGCCCCTGTACCTGGAAGACTTGAATGATACCTTAGAGCATCCTTCAGTATCTTTCTAAGAGAACACTGGCTGATATGAGAGGTGAGAATCAGGCCTGGCTAAGATTTTTGTTGGAAAGGAGGTGTCCTACCCACCAGTTCTTTAGCTGTGCCTTCTTCTCAATTAGATAAACTGCCTATCATGCCTTTTCTGTTTTTAATATGCATGATAATGCCATACCTAATGGGAGTGAAGGACAAATAAGAGTCTATTATCACTTGGGACAACATGGATGGATCTTGAGATTATCATGCTAAGCGAAGTAAGATAGAAAAAGTCGAGAACCACATGACTTCACTCATATGTGGGATATAAGACTGAAGGTAACAAACAAATGAGACGAACAAAAACTCAGAGACACAGACAACAGTTTGGTGTTTACCAGAGGGGAAAGGGGCGGAGGGAGGTTGATAAGGGTAAGGGGGCTCAAATATAAGATGATGGAAGGAAATTTAACTTTGGGTGGTGAACACGCAATGCAATATACATATGACGTATTACTGAATTATCCACTTAAACCTATATAATTTTATTAACCAATGTCGCCCCTAGAAATTTAATAAAAATCTATTATCGGGTAATAAATTATTAGTTAATGTTAAAGCAGCAATTATTTGAGAGTCAGCTGAGAGCAATATTGAGATTTAAGCCACTGAAAATGGCATCACTAAGAGGTTAGTCGGAGGAAGTTTGGAGCCGGGAGTTGGGGGAAGCAGGGCTTCCATCACGTTGCTATGTTTCGCATTTCTGTTTTATTAGCTAGACTGTCCCTTTTCCTTTTCACAGCTGGCCATTCACCGGCCCACCCCCATTCATAAATGTTAGTATGTTCAGAGTCCTAGTGAAATCATTTAAATACTATAGAGTATTGCTTTTATTGAGGTCACATTTATTTGGACATGCTTCAGATATCTTAATAACGTGTATCCATGAACTCCAGTGAAAACAGACATTTCCATGCAACCTGTTATTTTACAATTCTTTGCTCCCACATTGTTTAGTATCGCCTTCCTATTTTCACATTTAGTCTGTTTTCTGTCCCTCATTCCCTGCCTTTTGTTGCATTTTTATGACTTTATTCTGTGGGTGTTATTCGTTTCGTTGGCTATACTTTCCAGTTTAATAATAAAGAATCTCTAGTTTGGGACATGGCTAGAAAGGCTGTTAGGCTTGAAATGAAAAGCATAGTGGAAACTGTGTCATCTCTTTCCTTGGAAAGCATTCAGCACACAGGACAGATGTTGGCTGGTTCACACAGTGTCATAATTATAGGAATGGGAGTGCTGGACCTGCCTTAATTTTCATAATTTTCTATTTGGTGGTTCTGTATATATTTTATTGATTCTGTTATACACAACCATTTCAATGACTATATTTCTCAGGGAGTAAATTCAACAAATAGTTATTGATTACTTACTTTGTGTCAGGCACCATGGTAAGTACTTAGGACAACAAAGGTCCACTCTCTGTTTCCCTCATAGTTAACCAAACACTGACTGTTATCATCTCATTTGATCCTCATAGGTCTAAGAGTGACAAGGGTGGGCATTAACATTCTCATTTCACAGGAGAGGAAAATGGCTTCAATAGGTATAGTGAGTTTCTCAATGTAATGGCGAATAAGGGGCAGACTTAGGGCAGCGAGTAGAAAAGAATTTTTCTTTAAAATTGTTCTACAAAAGATAGTAGTCCTTAAATTCCAATAACAACATGTGACTGAAGATATTTGCTTTATCAACAGCCCCAGGTTAGTATTTGTATCTTCTGATTAATGCAGTGTCTATCGTCCATCCTACCAAATAAATAAACAAATAAATAAATAACCAGAGAAAAGAATTTTTATAAAGGCAAGCTATTTGACACTCTCCATAAAATATTATTGTTGTTTCTCAGTCTTATCCCAAAGGGACAGTTAAATCTAAGAAACACTAATTTATATGTCAGACCAGTAGTATAGTCCAACAGAAGATCAATTTAAATAGACATTTATTCGTTGATTTTTTATTTTTAAAGAGACACCAGTAGAATAAAAACCATTTCATAAAGGAAATAGCAATCTTTTTTTTTTTTGCTCCTTCTGGTTCCTGCTACAATTCTGTCTGGCTCTCTTATGCTTAGTACAAAGGCAGAGGAAAGTCAGAATACCTCTTTATCATTAATAGTAAGTATTGCCTTTCTTCTTCCTTTTGAAAAATTGACACATGACTATTTTAGCTAATAAATTTATTCACATGTAATTCATAGCCTTTTTTCCTCCTCTGGTCTTGGAGTAGATCATCAAATATGTACAAAAAAAATCTACAGTACTTTATAGGAGAAAGAGCTGCTGGAGCTTTCTAAAGTATTTTCCTAACCTCTGAGCAACATTTGACACTTTTGACCACTTCCTGTCTCTTGAAGTTCTCTAGTCCCTTCAGATCTATAAACCTATTATTGTCTAATTCTTTTCCTACTTCTAATTCTCTAACTGCTTTATTATTTTTTTTTTCTCATGCTTTCAGGTAGCAATACCTTGAAGTTCTACCCTTAGCACTTTTCCGATGAATCTCATTTTCTATATCTATATTCATGATTTTATGTCATTTAATATGAATGAGTCCCTAAATTATATATTTACCGTCAAAACATCCCTTAAGCCCAATTCACCAAAATATCAGATAATATCATCTTATATACAACTGATAATTCAGTATTTTAAAAACCGAATATCTCATTTTGCTCTCAAATTTATTTCACTAAGCATGATAGTCTCCCTTTCTGTTGGCAATGTTCTTAATCTCCCAGTCTTGAAACTCAAGTTTCAACCTATATTCATCGCCTTCCACCTTCAAAGTCAATTTCATCAGTTTTAAGACCTGCCAATTTCATTTTTAAATTACAATTACTTTTGTTTGTTTTTACTTACATTGCCACCATCAGGTGTTCCCTTTTTGCTGCTGTCAGATTTATTTTCTAAAACATGGTTATCATCAGTCTGTGACCATGATCAAAAATTGTCAATATCTCCTAATGAGTCAAAAGCCTGACAGGCAAGTCTGCCTGCAATGTCCCTTTCTGCCACTTACTTTAACTTATATCCCAGCTCAAGTATTATATTGTGTCCTAGGTAGACATTTTGTACAATCTGGGTTTTATGGTTTTATCCATGCTATTTCCCCAGTGGATGATTTCTCATCTCCTTCCTACCACATTATAGGAACTCCATGAATCCTTTACAGCTCCTTTTATTGCCCATAATCTGGGTAAGTCATCACTGACCATGAAAATCTTTCTTGCCTTTGTTTTTCTATAATAGATCATTTGGCCTTTATATGCATGTATCTCCTATCTTCCCAACTAATTTATAAAGTGATTATTTTCAGAAATTATGTCTTATCTCTTCTTGCAGCTGCCACAATAACTACTCCATGCCACTTTAGGCACTCAATAAATAATTGATTGGTTGCATATAAACAAAATAAATTCCTAATGAGAATTATTTATATTGATAAACTATATATAACATGCTTTTAAAGATCATTAAAGAGAATATGTATGGTGGCAATGTCTCATCGATGGCTTATACCTGTTTTAGACAATTCATTAAAAATAAATAAAAATCCATCAATCAGCTTCAGTTAGTTTGACAGTTGATCAAAGCCCAAATAGCTGAGGGACGAACATAAACACTGTTCCAGTGTCTGTCCTTTAATCCCAGGCATAGCCTTCTCTAGGCTGCATCCATACCTTCCTTTCCTTCTAATTAGCAAGGCTTTTCCTACTCGATTATGTCCAGGGAAGGTAAACTTACTTACTGAAGGTCAAAATATGGAAAAAAAAAAAAAAAAAAAGAAGGGCTTACCTAATATGAGAGTTGAGCAGCCATGGCCTGGTTGGACAGTGGCCTGCCTGGTTAGAGAGCAGTTATGTTATGTATATCCTGGATCCGATATCTTTTAATTAGATTGGTTTTATAATCACAAGTAAGGTTGGACATTGTATGTTAATTTCCTGTCAGGAGCAGCACATCGTTGTATGTTAATGATTGCCTCTCCCTGTAAAACTGTGGAGGCCTGGAGAAGTGTTTTATTCATTTCTGAATCCTCAGTGCCTAGCAGTTTTGTGGACATAATTTCAGTGCAAAATGTATTCATTTGTTCTTTCTCTCAGTGCACAAGAGGATGGTGTTTTGTCCTCTCCTTATCCACACAATGAGTGGAAGGCTTCTGTGCCAAATCATGCAGCTGTCATTGGGTATCATTCAGGGCTTACGCAAACAGATAAACATATACAAGGGGGGAGGGGAGAGAACATCCCTCTCCACACACACATACTTTTCTCCTTCTGCCCCTTCTCACATTAATTTATTAGAGAAGAAGTAGCAAAAGAGCAGAGGCGTGGTTATGCAGGGTGCTTGGACTGTGCCCCTGCTAATGATGTAGGTCCTGCCATAATCTGCACTTCATCAACTGTGGAGAAAAGCAGATTCCCAGGGCCATCCCTCTAGACCAGTGGTTCTCAACAGGAGTGATTTTACTCCAGAGGGAACATTTGTCCATGTCTAAAGATATTTTGATAGTCACAGCAAGGGGAGAGTGTGTGTGTGTGTGTGTGTGTGTGTGTGTGTGTGTGTGTGCGTGCGCATGCGTATGCACGCACACACATGCTGCTGCTGGTGTTTAGTGGGTGCAGGCTAGGGATGCTGCTATCCATCTGATAAAACACAGGACAGCTCCTACAACAAGCAATTGTCCGGCCTCTAATATAAATAGAGCCAAGATTGAGAAATTTTGCTTTACTTCTGTAGGTGAACTGGGACCTTGGATTTTGTGTTGTCAACATGTACTCTTTATGATCTGATACAGATGATTCAGGGACTCTCCAAATGCCAGCTTTTCCTTTCAATAATTATTATATTTCTCTGTGGTTCAGTCACATGAAAATATTATTAACTATGCAGAACATTCAATTAAAATGCCAAGGATTTTGCACCAATATGTATGATTTCTTATTGATATTAAATACTTAAAATGAGCTTCGTGGAGTGTCAGCATGACTTATGATTCCTGGCAGGAAGCAAGCCAGAGTTAACACCCTCACCGTCTAGTCAAGTCTGACAGGCTTGTCGGTTCCATTGTTAAGGAGTATGCCTACACAATTATAGCATGTAGTCTGCTTTAGCGTCCCACAAAAGAGAAGTATTGTAGCAGATAACTACTTCCAGGATCCCTGCTGTCAGAGAAAATAAGCAAGTTATAAGTTCTCCACAGTTCTGCTATGGAGTGTGTTCAGTGCTGCCTATTGCTGCCTCGCTTGGATTCTACATGTTGTTTCTGTCTGGCAAGTAGTCCAGCTAACTCTTGACCTTATCTTGGGTCATGTCCTATTGATTTCTGCATGAAGTTATTGTTGGGAGATAAGCCTTTTTCTCCCTTCTACAAAACGTAATGCTGCTCTAGATATACTAGCAGCTTTTAAATCACTAGGGGGAAATATCATTTCTTTTTGTGGCATGCAAAATATCAATCACTGAAGAGGAAGTCTTCGGCAGGGACCCCAGGCAGGCTCTTCTTATTCTCCTTCCCTCCCGAAAGCCACAGTCTCAACCATACCCCCTGCCTCTGTTGCTCTGCTTACCATTTACAACCACAGCCACTTTCGTGGACCCATGAAAAGAAACACTGTCTCTCCTTCATCTTTATTTCTGACATCTAAGTAGCTGGTAAAGTTGTTTCTACCTCCAACCTATTGCCCATATCCCTTCACTACTCATCAGCTCCGCTTCAGTCTAACCCTTGAAAAGCTTTGCTTCTAAAATTATAGCTAGTTTCCATTTAGTTTCCTTCCTGCTTCTGTCTTGGCTCCCTTCTTATTTTCCTTCTATATTGCTTCTGGGATTCTTTTGGTAACAACTCTCGTTATGTCATCCTGTACATACAATCACAAATGATTCCCCACTATCTATGGAGAAGAATCCAAATTTCTTAGACAACCAATACCTCATAATCTGGGCCTTATTTCTCCCTGCTATTGCCTCTCTAGTAAAAAAAAAAAAACTATACAATTTACCTGAAAAAGGCACATTCTTTCATATCTCTGCTTTTTCTTTTTCATTGTCCCTTTGCATGGAATCCACTTTTTTCTTTTTCTCCATAAACAAACTCTTATTAATACTGAGATAAATCTTGCATTATAATACATGTAAAAAGCCTTCCTTGACCTCTCTGGGCTAAATGTAACAGGTTAGTTTTCCCAAGAAACAGAGTCTAAGACAGAGATTTGCATGCAGGCAGTTTATTGGGAATGTGGTCTTAAATCAGTACATGTGAAAGTAGGAGTGTGAGAAGGATGCAGGATTATCTGGAGAGAGAAGTTGAACTGTGATGCAGTAAAAACAAAGGCCCCAGCCAATTTTATGGGGACCTCACAGCCAACGCCATCCTTCAAAATTGTCCTGAATTTAGGCAAGAGGACTGGGTCTTTATACATTAATATTTAGGCAAGTCACTAAATGTAGGTTGTCCCAGGAAGGGGTGTGATGTGAGGTAAGGCCCAGGGCAAGCCCCAGAGTGGAACTCTGGTGAGAGCTGTGGATAACTCGTACTTCATCAGCTAGAGGACTAAGTACTTCAGTCTTTAAAGAGGGGCTGATTCCCCTAAAAGAATGTGATTAAAACTTCACAAAGCTTTCAACAGGCAATGTTTATTTTTTCTCATTAATAAAAAACAGCTTTTCCATAATATCAACAGCATATCACTGTGCACTTATGAGAAAGAGAAAACTTGTCGTACAAAATTCTGGACGAAGAGAATGGCAAATATTATTACATGAAAATTGTTTATTTCCAAAAACACTTACCAATGCTTAATTGCAAAGAGAACTAACAAGCTTAATATTCCCTTTATGCCTGGAAACAAAAATTCCTTCTTATAGAAGAAGACGTTATTATAAGATCAAAGACATATGTTGAAACAAGAATGCTGTGGCCTTTGAATATAGTTCATTTGGTTTTGTTCATTACATGCTAAAGTATAATTAGTTCATCATTATGAATGATACTATTCAGGAAATGTAATAGAGTTTTCATAACAATATATCTACCATAGCTTGCAAATACTCATTGACTGTTTATATTCTTCATCATGAGTCAGTTGATGTCAACATTTAAATTTCATCTTGAACATTGCCTGAGTACTATTTAAGTTGCAACTTGAAAGTTGAATTCTAGATGTGTTATTCCTCATTGTTATTTGTTTCATTCCTTTGAATGCAAAAACATAATGGGAAAATAAACTTCTTTTGTCACTAATCATGCAACTATGAGTTATCATTTATGAGCCAGAAGCTCAGTATAATTTTACAAACCAAATACTGCTTGGGGACTCTAGGAGCTGCAAGAGACAAGGAAGTATTCTCACCTAGCACTTTCGGAGGGAGTTTGGCCCTGATGACACCTTGACACCTTGATTTTGGATTTCTGGGCTCCAGCAATGCAAGAGAATAAATTTCTGTTGTTTTAAACCCTAGGCAATGAATACAGATTTTGATGCCTTCTTGAACTGTTATTAAAAAAAAAAAATACATCTATTCTCATTTATACAACCTCTCTATCTATGGTATTTTATGTGTTTATTGCATAGAGACTAACCAGCCCTATGTTGACAATACTCAGGGCTGCTAGGTCACAAAGAGCCAGCGTGCAGCTGCTAGGCACCTTCTAGCACCCAGAAGGGCTAGAGCAGGTTAGCACATGTTGATGCATGGATGAAACAGAGTTCAGGCTGTGTGTAAATCTCCCCACTCCACCCCATTCAACATCTTTCTCACTCAGCTGCAAGGTTTCCACATCTCAGTTAAGAACACTTAGCTCATCATGTTATTTTAATGATGAAGAAACTGAAACTCTAAGCGAAGACTTATCCAGAATGACCTAGTGAGTTAATTGTGGACCCAGATGCTCTGGTTCCTACTATGCTTTACTTCCTGTTTGTAGGAGGACAATTATAGCTGAGACTGAACATTGGTAACTCAATCAGGTATAATCGTTTGAATTAGGAAGATGATATTTTTAAGAGTATATTTGCATTTGTCTTAAAACATTTCCTATGTCCAACCCTTATAATGCTAATTGTATATGATGTTACTCAGATTAACCGGACATTTGTAGATCACCTTTTATGTATGCTACATTTTCACTTCTATTATCATATTTAATCATCATCATAACTTCAGATGAATTATGTTATTTGTCCAAAGTAAGGGGCACTTGTTTCTAGCTCTATCCATTTTTCACTAGAATAGCAGCAAAAGGTAGTACAAATAAGGTGACTATATAATCAATTGTTAAAATTTGGGCCATTTAAAGGGAAATGAGGCACTATTCCTAAATACACTGGATGATAAGCACAACAGGACATAAAGTATAAATAAGAAGGGTCTGAGAGATTACCACCATATTTCTTTTAAGTTGAATTTTGAACATTACGGTTAAATGTGCTTACTTTCCACTATGTAATGAATGTAGTTGTGACTTAAGAAAAAGGTGTCTCTCTAAGAAGTGCATTGTAGCAGTCAAATTAAAAACTGGTGTACAATGTATTCCAAGACAGAGCCTGGTGCAAAGGTTTGTAAGAATACCTTGAGTGCTCCCTGCGAAATCAGACTTAGTAGGAGTCACTCATAATTTTTGTTTAGGTTCACTCAAGACATGGTCCTCTTTTAGCAGCTCTCTTAGCATTTTGTGAAGCTCTCTCCCTCATGCAGTGTGGAACTCATTGTCCTTTGTACTTAAATTCTCTATTGCCACCTCTTTTAGAGCACTTAATTTATTGTACACTCATTTTTCATGAATGTGTCCCTCTCTTTTAGTAGAATGTGTTATCTTGTCACCTCATACCATCTTTGGTACAGAGTGACAGTTTCTCACCATGGGTAAACTGGATGGAGGAGAATTACTGTGGACAGCAGTTGAGCACAAAGGAAGTGGGGGTTTATCTTTCTTAAGCCTAAATCAAATACCCATCAGAACCTAGAGCAGAGAAAAAAATGGGCCATGTTAGTAATTTGAAAAGTCTTATAAAAAATTTGACATACTTGATTTTAATAATGGTATCAATAAATGTGAAAACAAATACACATATTGTGTTTAGTTTGTGCCAGGTTCTTTTTTAAAATACCTTCACACCACTTGGACACTGAGAACCAAAGTGATCTTAACATGATTTTACTATTGCGTAGTCTTCATTAGCATAACTTTCCTATTCCAGAAGACTCTTGCCCAGGAAGATGAAAGTTGCAAATAACTGCATTGCTTATTAAAGGAATTCCTAAGATCGTTCAATAGGAAGGAACAACAGTGTACTGGCTAAGACTCTTTGACTCTCTCTCCTCAAAATACTCTTCTTGCTGTTTCTGCCCATCCCAACCTATCATGATTCTTACCCAATCCTCATCAAGACCTGCGCTAAAAAACTTGCCTTCAACCAGACTTCAAAATTTCAATAAATGCAGCCTTGTCCTTTCCCATTCTAACACATTGTCAGACACCATAGAGGTTTTGTTCTCCAGGGTAAGCCATAAAATCAACTTCATTTTATCAAAAGCTTATAAACAGTTTTGCTGTTCTGGGAAACAGTCAGCAAGCACTTTACATATAACTGACTTAATTCTCACTACGACTCCATAGTATTTAGTAAATTATTATTCTTATTTTGCAGAGGAGAAACTAAGCCCGAGGTTACACTGCAAGTAGATAGTAGAGCTGGGATTTGAATCTAGGCTGTCTGACCCTACAGCCAGTGCACTATATTCCCAAGAGTCACTTAAAAGTCACTTTAATTGGCCTCCTTTGGAAGTAATTTCAAAGGATCAGAATAAATGAAGATCCTTAAGTAAAAAAAAAAAACAAGGCACAATTAGAAATGCAATATTGTAAACATCTTATCATTTACATAAATTAATCAATTATTTTTCTATTCACTTGCTCTGTAGTTTTTCTCCATTTAAAGGAGCAATGATAAGCATTTTGACATTTTTAATGGTCATGATGCAGGAAAAGTGACTTAATACCTGAAAATTTCATGGCCTCTGAAAAAATAACCATTGCATTTATCATTCCTGAATGCCCAGTGGGTTTCTACATGAATTTCAACTTGAATGTGTTGTTCTGGAGAAAGAAAATAATCTGCTACTAATTTACTAGTGGTACCTCTTTGGAAGTAAGAGACAATGGTTAACCAATTGGGAGTAAAAAAAGGAATCTCCTGTATGGGTTTTGATGAAAACTTTATCATAAGAAGGAAGAAATGGGAATGTGGATTACACGTGTGCACATAACTTTGGCCATGGCTAGATGTCCAAAAAAGGAGGGAGATTTGGAGAGAGAATATATCATAGAGCTTGGTCTCTGCATCAAGCCTGGCAGAGAAGAGAGAACATTTGTTTTAATTCTCTGATATGTCTGAGATTAGTTCCTGTGCCTCCCTAGCCTTCATGTTACAATTGGCTTGTCTAAGTGAATCCAGGAGTTGAACTACTGGGAATATGGCTGGGAATATGGCTGATTTAATGTGTACCATCTTTGAGTGAACTTGTCTCTGAGGAGCCTTTATACTTGACTTTGGAGAACCACTTTATTCTGAGCAGTGACTGCAATAGTAATAGTGACAGAGGTGTCAGTGACTAGAGGGAGTAACTCAACCAGGAGCTGCTGACAATGCTCTCTAAACCTGGCATTGCTAGGATTCCAGCACATAGAATCTCAACTCTAATGGCAGTGCTGTCGGATTACGTCATAGAGCACTTAGAGGGCATTAAGCCATAATGGCCAGAGCAAGGACTGTCTCACTACAGGGCAACCCCATTTAGAGTCAAAGTTCCTTCATTTTTTTGTCACCAGAATCCTGGGCATCTGCCACGAAGCACTAAAAGGGCATTATTCTTTTCTTTACTTATCATTTTTTTAAAAATGGTCTTAAAAAAAGACCATTGGGGAACACAGAAGGCTGAAACAAAGAAACCCTTTCTTGACTCTTTAAGAAGCAAGCATGTGTTGATACAGTATCTCTCTCCTTTTTTAAATGTATTATTATTATTAAATGTATCTTTATTATTATCAGCAATATTTTCTTATTATTTTTCTTCATTTATAGTACTGTGAGTTCGACACCCGAATAGACTCAAGTAAATGGTTACTACAGTCAGGATTTTGAACAGTTTCACCTTCCCCAAAACCCCTTCTGGGTGCTCCTTTGTGGTCCAATTCTTCCCCCACCCTAACCTTTGTTTTCCACTGATCTGTTCTTCCCTATTGTTTTGCCTTTCCAGAAAGCTGGATAAATGAAATCTTTTGAGACTGGCTTCTTTCATTCAGCTTAAGGCTTTTGAGATGCATTCATGTTGTTGTGTGTCAATGTTCTGTCCTTTTTTATTGCTGGGTATTATTCCATTGTATGAGTAAACCACATTTTGTTTATTCATTCACTCGTTAAAGGTCAATTGGGTTATATGAGGTTTAGGGCTATTATGAATAATGCTGCTATAAATATTCGTACAGAGGTTTTGTGTAAACATAAGTTTTCATTTTCTAAGGCAAATATTTAGGAGTAAAATTTCTGGGTCATATATTGTCTTTAAATTGATACAGAATTTATTTATAAATTATATATAATAATATGTAATAATTATGTATGCCATTACATACATATTTTATATATATTGTTATATTTTATATATAACATGCATAACTTTCTTATAAAAATTACGTGATATATATTTACAGGAAATGCACAATTTTGCATTTCTATCAGAAGTATATGAGAGCAACTTCCAGTTGTCTTGCATTGGTGTCAGCACTTGGAATTGTTCAGTTTTAATTTGCACGCTTATTTCTAATGGCTACTGTTGCTGAGCATCTTATAATGTGCTCATTTGCCATCTGAGTGTCTTTTTTTTTTTTTTGATTAAGTATCTATTCAATTTTTATATTCATTTTCAATTTGGTTGTTTCTTTACTATTGAGTTATGAGAATCTGTTATATACCTTATATAAAAGTCCTTTGTCAATATGTAATTCGTGAATTATTTTTCACTTTGTAGCTTGCCTTTTAATTCTCTTAAAATTTTTGTGTAGCAAACATTTGTTTCTTTAAATTTTGATGAAGTCTAATTTATCAACCATTCCTTTTATAGATCATGAGTTTTTGTATCATATGTAAGAACTTTTTGCTAAAACTTAGATCACGCAGATTTTGTCCTATGATTTTTCTCTAAAGTTTTACCTTTTACAAGGAGAGCTATGATCTCTTTTGAGTTTTCTGTGAAGTGGGAAGTTTAGGTTGAGGTTTAATTTTTAATTTTTATTTTTTGAATATAGAAGCCCAATTGTTCCAACAATATTTGTTGGGGGAAAAAAACAAAAACAAAAAAAACACTTTTCTTATATTGAATTACCTTTGAATCTTTGTTAAACATTACTCTATCATATTTGTGTGGGCCTATTTCTGTACTCTCTATTCTGCCTCTCTTCCAGCATCTTGACTACTGAAGCGTTATAATAAATGTTAAAACCAGGTAGTATGAGTCTTCCAATTTTATTCTTTTTGAAATTATTTTAGTACTTTATTTCTGTTGCTTTCCATATAAGTTTTAGAACCAAATTGACT
The DNA here is from genome assembly GCF_000325575.1 of Pteropus alecto. Lineage (NCBI taxonomy): Eukaryota > Metazoa > Chordata > Mammalia > Chiroptera > Pteropodidae > Pteropus > Pteropus alecto. Next base: position 21,520,770 of record NW_006434835.1, read on the forward strand.
AAATGTGCTAAAAATACTCTAAGGATTTTATTTAGAATTAAATTAAATCTATAGATCAATATGAAGAGAATTAACATGTTAACTATATGTGTCTTTCAATTCAGGAAACACAGTATGTCTTTCCACTTATTTAGGTCTCCAATCTTTTTTTATTAGCATTTATACTTTTTAGCAAACAGATTCTACATATGTTTTGTTAGAATTGTACCTCCTATATTCTTTTTTTGAGTGCTATTATACACAGATCTATATTTATATCTATCTATCCATACATAGTTTGTATTCAGCAAACATGATAAATTCACTTAATAGTTCTAGGAGCATTTTTCAAGATTCCTGGGGATTTTTCACATAGGCAATTATGACATTTGTGAAGAGGGAAGTTTCATTTCAAGCTTTCTAATCTGTATACTTTTTCATTTCTTTTTCTTCTTTATGGCACTGGCTAGTACCCCCACATATTGTTGAATTGGAGTGGTGAGAATGGATAGCCTTCTTTTTTCCCTCAATTTTTGAAAAAATAAAATATTAGTATTTTATTATTAAGTACATGGGTTGAACTTGTCTTTTCTTTAGTAACATTTTATCAAATAAAGGAAGTTCCCTTCTTATCCTAGTTTCCTGGAAGTTTCTTTCAGGAAAAGGCATTCTTGACTTCCTGATAAGGATAATTATAGCCTGGGCTACATACTCGAGAAAGAGGGTGTATCAGGAGTGTAGGGGAATAGCTGGATTTATTGCTGCACTGTGTAGTAGAAGATGAGAATTGTGGTCTTAAAGGTGTCAATGCTGGCTGTCATTATTTTGTATTTCAAACCAGGGGAACCAGATATAAGAGCTACCCTGTGAAATGTGTTGGACAATGACTTCAGATTGGACAGCCATCAGAAATATTATTCCATGAACATACTTCATTCCATAACTTGCTTTATCAGGGTTTCGTCTTTATCTTATATGAGAAATGGATGACCAGATAAATGGAGAACAGAAATTTCCTATAACTAGTTCATTTGTAATATATGTCTTACATTGTTCCAAAAATATTTGAATTTGCTAGAGAAAAAATATGCGTATGTATTATAGCTTGAAACGTTAAATAATTGCACTATTTTAAAGTAATGTCTATCAACTAATAATTTTTAAAAGTTATATTTCTCTAAGTGTTTGAGGCTTATTGAGCTCAGTTGTCCCATTGCACTTCTCTTACACTTCTTTAGAAGAGTTATTTATGTGATTTTCGGTTCTCCGGTGTGTGATATAAGGTTTACATGAATAATTGCCTCACACAATACAAAGCAAATCAGATTGCATTGGCCACTACCTTGTTCCTAAGTGTAATTTAAGGTTCTGGCATTGCTTTAAAAATCTCTATGTGCTTACAGTTCTCACTATATTAGAAATCATTGCTCTCAACTGCAGTTTCAAAATAAGGGAGATTAGCCAATGTACTCCCACTGATATTGCCTGAAATCTACCTCTGGGGAGCCAGGGCTTAGACATTTATTGTTGTGACCTTATCTAAGAAAGATCTTGTCTGTTTCTTTCTGGAAAACCAATAGTTGGTCTCTGGGTAACTTGTGTGAGGTGTGTAGTTTTCAGATTTTAGGGTAGTATCTTAAATTTTTATAGCTGACTTTGTAAAACATGCAGTATAAATTGCAATGTCATGAGGAATCTCTTTTTAATGTCTTTATTAGCTATTTCTCCCTGAAGCAATTCTCGAAAGAGCACATTTTAAATATTAAATAAATCTGAAGGGGGTTTAAGAAAATGTATGGCTTGGTATAATTACAAATTTATAGCAAAGGCTATTCAGACACTCATTTTCTTACAAGTGAAATTTATTCAGTGGGTTTTTCAGATAGCTTGTATTCTTAGCCTGCACATCTCTGGCCAAATCTTTGCATTCAGTTTACTTCTCTTCCTTAAATATGATAAGTATATTAGTGTACAAAGATTTTACTCATATAATTTTAAGAATAATATCATTCCACATATGTGATAAAAGGCTTATATCCAACTCTTTCATGTTGAGAGAGTTACATTAAAATATTTATTAATTAATATTGCTTCACACTCTTTGTGTCTCTGTCTCTTCATAAGTCAAAAAAATAAATAATTAACTAGTTTTTTTTTTTTTATCTCTTAGGTATAGGGAAGAATCACACAAACATATATACACAGACAGGTAGAAAGATGGCTAAGTTATACAGTTTTCTGTGTGACTAATAGTTTGGAATAGTGAAAAGAAGACAAGCTTTGGAATCTAACAGAACAGCGT
>NW_006434835.1:21532279-21565185 GCF_000325575.1 Pteropus alecto
AAGAGAGTTCCCTGCAATCCAGAAATTGCTTAAGATCAGTAAAAAGTTTCACATCAATTGCATACTGTTTTGCAGGCTCAAGTGAGAGTGTCTGTTACACACCCACTGGGTGGGTGGTGGGAACTTGTGGTTAGTCCAGCACAGAAGTTTTAATGTGGAGACCAGAGGAAAGGCTGGCCTGGCCTGGCTGTGGCCCTCGGCTGGCTCTCAGCACAGGGCTTCAGCTTTCGCAGCACAGCAGGTGAGGTGATAATGCAAGGGATTCAGGGTGTGAGCCGTCTGTCATGGGAAGAAGCATTTTATAAAGTAAACAACCACTTTATCCATTCTGAAGTCTCCGAGTTCAGATGTTTACAGCCATTTAATTAAGAGACACTTAATGAGAACCCTCTTGGTATAAAGGAATTTGCTAGATGTGGGGATGGTTTTGGGGGGAACAGGTGAGAAAAAAATAGAGTTAATCACAATCTATTCCTATTTCCTCTTTATGCTTATTAAAGATCATGTTTAAATAAAGTCAAAACAGATATAGAATTGTTTTAATTTTCTCTGCTTTGGAAGGCACGGTCCAGACTAGACTGGGAGAAATGATTTCCACTAATTGACCGTGGGACCCTGAAAAAGTCATTTTACCACTAGTATTCAGTTTATTCATTTGTCAAATCAGAGTTTGACTAGAAAGTGTTTAAGATGATTTCTTCCTTTCAAAATCTATAATTCTGCTTGTGCTATTCATCCTTTTGCCCTACCAATATGTCAATATAATGTCGTGACTACAATAGTATCATCAAGGGGGTGGTCAAATATTTACTCAAAGTGTGCTCATTGCAGTGTTACTGAATACAGCAGTCTTTATCCAAGGGGATACTTCCATGACCCCCAGCGGGTGCCTGAAACTATGAATAGCACCAAACTCTATGTATATTATGGTTTTTTTTCTATTATACATACCTTTTCACATTAAGCAAGCACTTTACGGCTTCTCTTTGCCATATCCAAATTGCCAGCATCACTACTCTTAGGCTTTAGAAACATTATTAAGTAAAATAACGTTACTTGAACATAAACACTGTGATAGCAGAACAGTAGATGTGCTAGATCTGATAACCCAGACGGCTACTCAGTGACTATGGGGTAGGTAGAGTACACAGCATGGACATGCTAGACAGAGGGCTGATTCATGTCCTGGGCTAGACGGAGCTGGATGGCGCGACGTTTCATCATGCTACTCAGAACAATGCGCAACTTAAAACTTATGATTTGTTAATTTCTGGAATTTTCCATTAATATTTTCAGACTGTGGTTGATTGCAGGTAACTGAAACCATGGAAAGCAAAGCCACAGGTAAGAAGGAACTGTACACCTGGAACCTGGAAAAATGGACAAGGACTAAGGAGAATCAGCTACATTTTTTTTTTTTTTTATTGCAAAGAAAGCACGTTTAAAGCTAATTATCTGGACATGGAAAATTTCAGTTATGTGACTGACAATTAGCAAATGAAGAGCCCTTTTCCACTAGGTTAGGTACGTGATATAAATTTTCTATACTGATAAGATTTTGACTGCATGTATGTTAAGTGGTGTATTCCTCAAACTACACTCCAAAGAAAGCTACTGTTCCTGGAGATATTCCTAAAAATTTTGTGGTCAAATAACCTTGGGAATTCTTTATACTACCCCCATTTTTTGAAGATTTACAACAACACATATTAATTAACTAAAGGTTTTGAGAAATGCTACAATTAAGAAAGCGCACATTCTCAAGCCAACAAGACCACAGTTTTCCTGGAGCACCTAGCGGTTTTTTGTAGATTCATAAATGCAAATTTCAAGAAATGTTTTCTTATTGGTTAAATTCTCCAGAGACTTTAAAGAGTGTTTAAAATAGTCAAGCTATATTGTTTCTGTATTTTTTCTTTGACACCAGTCACATGTCATCTCATTATTTATGGATGAATTTTTATGAACACATTTTATCAATTTCTTTCTGATTATTGTTTTTTGCTATTTATTTCTCAGGATTATTTTCACCTAAGCATCTTACCACAGCTAACATTTCCTTTCTTATTGTTTCTGTTAAATATTTCTAATATTTCTTATCTTATATTTTGGGGAAAAAAGGATGTTTTATAACCGCTCCATTTAATTTCTGTTTTGATGTTTAGTGTTTAGTGGGGAGCAATTAGAGTCATTGGGTTAGCTCAAACAGTGCAACACAATAATTTTTCTTTGTACCCAGAAGTTGCAGGAATGGATAAGATTCAGTATATCTACTCCTCAATTTATAGTAACAGGAAATGCAATACAGGTATGCAAGAATTGCTCTAGCAAGAAAGACACATTATTTTCTCTTCTACCCATTGCTCTTCTAAACTCAAGGTTCACCTTCCCTATGAAGTCTCTCTTAGCACCTGACTCCTGATTCTTCTAGTTGTTCTTTCAAAATGGATTGATTTTATCTTTCTTAGCTGTTATGTGCATTTTTGGCTTGTCACCTCGCAAGACTGTAAACTCCCTGGGGTAGGTGTTGTGAATATTTTTGCACATTTGCACATCCACAATGTTATGATTTCAAGAATTATTTTTGAATGAATATGAGACTCTCTGAAGGCATTAAAAGACCCATGTCTTTACTTGAATTCAATCCATGACTTACACATTGAAGATCTGAGCTAACATTGAAATTTGAGGAGCAGAAAAAGCTAACCTCTACAGAAGTGACATTCTATATTGAGGGGGAAGTGACTGAGAGAAAAGGTTGCACATCTCTTGATAATAACAATTACTCTAAGCTATTCATATTAACTGCGTCTCAAGAGCTGTGCTTCACAGCAATCAGAGGCAACATCATGCCTCTTTCACAAGTGGTAAGGGACTTGCTTACGGGAACCCAGCAAAGCCTCAATGTAAAGCCCCATCTGATTCCACAGGCCTTGGCCTATCACCATCCTACCTCGACTGAAAGGCTGGGTGCTCTGGTTCAGACAGCACTGCCTTCTATATGTGGTGGTCTTAACTAGTCTATCTTTTTTGGATTGATATGAGGAAGCATTTAAATTTTCAGGTTAGGATTATACCCCAAAATATAAAGTCAACAGCAAAAACCAATAATAATTTCTGGTTAGTCTTATTTTTTTCTTATAAAATAAATGGTTTCTTTTAAGTCCAATTAGATGTTAATGTATAAATTTGGTGAAAATGTTTTCCTAAAAATAAATTTTGGTATGTTATGAAGTGACCAATGGAAACTTAGACAGGCAAACTTTTTTTCTTGAACTGTATTGATATCAATAGTTTTTTTATAGTGAAAGGAGAAAGTTAAGGAGAGGATTGTAGGGAGCTAAAGCTCCCCAAATTCAAAAGAGTGCATGGTTTATCTCGGGAGGCCTGCTTGCATAAAAAGGAAAAGGCTGGTTCTGTGGAATTCCAGGAAGAAGAAGATTAAGTATAGATAAAGGGAGTGTCAAAGGGAGTGTCAAAGGAAGTGTCGATTGTACCTTGATCTTCAGGATGTTACTTTAATCATGTTATCTTGGGATACACAAAGGAACAGATTATGTATAAAAAGAAGGATAAGAAATAAACTCAGAGAGACAGTTGTGAGATCTGTTCTCCCTCCTGCACCCTGTGTGTCTTCTATAAAGAAAAAAAGGACTAAAATAATATTGGATATATGCTCTGAATTCCATGCAGAGGAAGTAAATTTTGTTAAAATTAAATGATTTTTTTTTTTTTTTTTTTACCTGACAGCTCCCTTCAAAATCAGATATTGACTACAGCTTGCCTCTCTGTGCTCGGATGCTTTTATTGACTTTCCTGTGCCGTGCCTTGTGATGCAGTACCAAAATGATTGGATCAGTACGCTTTCCCTTTGGGATTATTGTTGAGATCCTGGAAATCTTGCAGATGCATTTGTTACATCTCCAAATTTTTAGTGCTTACTTAACCAACTAGGGGTTTGCTGTTTTATGTAGTGTGGTTTAGGGAAGGAAATAATTTATTGGAGCTAATATAGATAGTTTCAAAGTTATATTATAGTTCTCGTTAATGGAGCTTATAACCCCAGAGAAAAACACACTGTGAAAACCGTTTGGGCCAGCTTGCAAGAGTGTGGAAATGCATTCTGTGGCTATGGTGGTGGTGGTAATTTTTCTTCTCTCTAAACCATATAATTCTCCATTTCGTCCTTACTTTATTTAAACTAATTTTACTAATTCTCACTGCCGCCACAAACAATTTCTTTTATCCTTGGGAAAAGAAGTATTCTATGTTTTTTTACATATAATATGTTGTGAATTGATTCATTTAGTAACTGACAAGTATAAAGTCATGTCTCTAACCTATTTAAAGTATATGATGATATTTTTATGTGAACCTTGAAACTTTGAGATTTTTATTTTTTATGTTATTATAAGGCTCATTAAACTCTGCTTTTACAGGTCACACAACTTTCACTTCTATCCTTATGTCTTTATCTCCCTTTTCTTCTTTTTCTTATTTTTCTCTGCTCCTAAATCTGAGACTTTCCCATTGTATTCTTTTTCCATACTCTGACCAATTCTTTAACAAATAAGTGAACATACAGTGATGTCTCTCCATTGTGAAGGATCACATGCATGGGAGAATAAAATACTGTAAGAAGTAGGTAAAATATGAGATTTTATGATTTGTCTAAAATTCAAACTCAACTAAAACTGTTGTATAATCATTCTATATATGTATTTTTCCGCCAAATTATTAAAAAAAAAAACCTATTCAAGAATGATTGACATACAAAAAGCTATGCATATTTAATGTATGCAACATGATGAGTTTGGAGTTAAGCATACACCTGTGAAACAGACCATCACTACAATCTATGCCACACATATATCCATCACCTCCAAATGTTTCCTCATGCCCTCTTTTTTTATTATTATTGTGTGTATAAGGTAAGAACACTTAACTTAAGATCTAATCTCTTAGCAAATTTTTAAGTATACAATACGGTATTAACTATAAGTACTATAAGCTGTGTAGTAGATTTCTAGAACTTATTCATCTCCATAACTAAAACTTTGTATCATTGAAGCAGTCCCATGAGATATGTTTCAATAACCTTAAGACTAGATTTACAAGTGAAGAAATACAGATTTAGAAAGATTTAATAACTATCTCAAGTTCATAAGAGCTATTAAGCAATACATATTAGTCAGGGTAGGTTAGGTTATGCTGAAGGAACAGACAATGCCTGAAACCTCAATGACTTGAAACAGTAAAACTATTACTCACTCAATTCACAGTCCAAGTTGGACCATTCTCCTCCACCTTATGATTACACTACACAAGGAAAACATAGTCTTGAAATACACCATCGCAAAGGAAGAGAAAGGTAGTACATGGTGTTTAATGTCTTAAAATGAAAACAATGCATTGCATAGTCCTTCACTCAGGACCCTGAGCTACTCCTGTAGCTCCAACCTAAACCAAAGGAAGTTCAGGCACATGGAAACTTCGATAAGCATTAAATGTTTCTGCCACACAATGAAACAAGTTAAATCCAGGTTATTAAAATTCCAAAGCTCTGTCCACAGCACCACACTATGCTTTCTTTAATAATTCCCATTTCAGTCAATAATGCAATTATTTTTCAGGATTCCTTTAACAAATGAAAACTGAGATGCTACTACCTCATGAATAAATTAATAAACATATGGTAACAATAATAATTTATAGTGGATCATGTGTAGTTTTTATTTTATTAACAACATTTTATAATGAATTATTTTCTACATATTTTCTTCAAAAAAATAATTGTACCATATTTATTAAAACATTTCTCTACTATTGAAAGCTTTAATTTGCTCAATATTTTGATTATAAATAACAATGTTGAGAGTTTCATGTGTAGTTCCTTAATTTTAGAATATCAAGTGGGAATTCCGAGCCAAAGGATATTAACGACATTAAGGCTCTTTGCAAATATTATTAAATTGCTTCTCAGAAATGTCGCATCTCTTTGCACTTTATTTGGTGCGCGTGAGAGTATACCTATCATGTTTTGGAGGGGGAGCTTGTATATACTTGAGAATCGTTTGAAGGTGAGCCTCAACTCTTCCTCTCATGACTGAATCGTTGTTTTATTCTTATTTGAAGAAAGGTAACTTATTGCTTTCTTTATCACTGGTTTTTAATAACTTCCAACTATATTTTAAAATTTTATTCTTTCCTTGCTCATGTAATTTCCATGCCTGTCTTAAAGACTGATGTCTTAGATCTCTCTACTCCTCTTATCCGCTCCCTCCGTTTTTTCATTCACATTCATCACTCAGCTAATGCTTATTTTTTTCCCTCACCTCTTGTTAGGTCCTTTTCTCCTCATCTGCTTCTGCTAATGAAATTCCAGATGACAGGATATACTGAGAAGGAGAGATTCCAATTATAAAAAGATAAAGGCAGAGGAAGGATACTATTGCAAAGACAGAAATTATGTTTTGTGTTAGGACGCAAGTATATCGAGAATCTCCTAAATGAATTCCATTCAGAGTGGAATTGAAAAAGAGTAAAACACCATGATTGGATTATCAATTTGCTTCTCTTTATATTAGGTTAAATAGCATTTAAACAAAAGTTAATAGTTCAACCATTTAGATCATACTTATAAGACACTGATAATGGAAAAAAAACCTCTCAGGAATGTCAAATTCATAAAGATGTTTCCTCTCAGGAAACTAATCTCTGCTTTATTCTAGGAGCTATATTACCAGTCCCCTACTTTTTGTTTTTCCATTTGTTTTATTTAATCAGCATAAATGCAGCTTATCATACCTGTTCTATTGATTTCTGTAATGGATTTCAGAAGCACCCACAGACAGAAGCAAAGACAGCTCCCCCTTATGCTCTGATTGATGCATTCTTTTAACACATGTGACAAAGTGATAGATGTACTTAGTTAACTTTCTCCAAAATCATTAATGCCACACTCACTGGTTGGCTACTCGGGGACTGGTTAAGTAACTGTCATGCATTTGCTACCTGAAACACTGCAATACTGAATACAGAGACCATTAATTTTCTTTCGAGATCACCTCCAAAGTATAAGTATGAAATGTATAGAGAGAAAAGAAGTAAAAGAATATACCATGGGCTTCAGAGAGGTATTGGGTACTGCAAAATTACAACATAAGCCTGGGATTGAAAAAGAGAAAGTAAATTGATTTTTTCTGAATTTACACTTGGGAAATTGTTTAAAATGTTAACAAGTTTTCTTGCAATTTAGATGTTGAGTTCTTAGGAGTATGTCTCTAACATCTAAGTTTTAATCTTGAACCCACAAATACATTCAAGCAGTAGATGGCAAGTTTTTGTTTTAGAAAATCTTTCTAGGTAAAAAACCTACAGTTTTAACTAAAAAGTACTAATGTCATAGTTACCAAAGGAACCTAATGAATAAATAATTAATGCTCTGGGAAAATAAGGGAAAAGTTACTGACCTACAAGAAATCCATCTATTACTAATGCTTTAGTAAGGCAATTTAATAGTTCTCATCTACATTTTATATCAATATTACTCACAGAGACTCTTTCAGCTATAATTAGATTTTTCCTTATGGAATAAAAGCTATGGTTTATCTTTCATTTTGAACTGAAGATAATTTCTCTTTTATAGTTAATGAGGCAGTAACTAAAATATAAGAATCAGTTGAATTTCATGCAGCTCTAAAGCCCTAAAAATGCTGACTTGCTTTTTCCCTACTTTCTCTTGGTTTCTATGTCCAGCTGAAGAGCAAAGAATCTTTTCTTTACATAGAATGTTTTCCGTTTGGTGGGAGATTACTTTTACATGGTAACCTTGTTCCTGGAACAGCAGATAAGCAAGAGAAACAAATCAGTAACAATGCCTTATTATACCTACAGGGAAGTGGCCAAGCAAACAAAAACATAAACAACAAACACTTCTAAATAGCAAGTCTCAAAGAGTTCATGTTTGTTCAAGGAATCAAAAATGGAAAAGGTCTAAAGGGATTAGCTAGATTCTCCAGCTTTCTGTGCAGAGAGAAGGGACAAAGGAAGGAAAGGGAACATTGTTCTAGCACTGTCATCAGGGAATTTGCAGTCTGATGGGGAAAAGGTGACAGACATATACTAGAAAAATTAATTATTAAAAGATATTCATCTGTTTATTTAACAATTATTTATTTGCATTCATTATATTCTAAATAAATTTCTAGAGTCTGGGGAAAACAAAACTGAACAAGATAGAAAACAACTGACCTTTTACTGAGGCAGGAGACAGATAATAAATACAAACAACTACAAGGAGAGTACAGGCTATGAAATAAATGCAAAGAAGGCAGTGGGTTGGACAGTGACACTGACATGGGGTCAAGTGCATGTTCTCTTAGATACACTGGTTTGGCAAGTCCTCTCCTAGGAACTGGTTTTTGAGCAGAGACCTGAATGATGAGAAAGAACCAGTCACTGATGTTTCAGGCGGGAGAAACAGCAAGGTTAAAGGCGCTGAGGTGAAAACGAAGTTCAAAATTGCAACAAATTGAGGAATTGGAGGAAAGGTAGCTGGAGCTTATTCCTGTGTGTATGTGGGTGAGGGGTTGGGAATGTGATGGGGTGATATACACTATCAGTAATGACTAAGATCTTGTCGCCACCATAGTTTCCTAGTCAGTTCACCTAGTATGTCATGTCACACTCAAATGCTTCAACTTTATGACCTGAGGTATTAGAATAATAACATTGTATACGTCTTTTAAAACCATTCCCTTTCTATTGATTTTTGTCCACAGAGATCATCACAGTGTTATTATGATTTCCATTTAGTACTTACTCATTCTTACTGGTTTGTTAAACAATCGATACTCTTTGTATAGAAAGCAGAAGCCATCTTTATGTCTCATCTCTTTTTGTAAGCATGAGGGAAGAATCACTCTTGCATTGGAAAACAAATTGCTGTGGAAGTACAAGTAATAACATCGTGTTTCTGTGGTACATACTAGCAAACTACATTGTTTATTTGGAAAGAATCACTTTTGCTTTCAGCTGAAGCTTTGTAACACCCAGGCATTTCAAATTGCACACCACAGCCTGGCCACCTTCCTTAAGGCAAAGCTGAGTCCTGAGGCGGTCCTGCATTTGGAGCAGAGAGCTGCCTTTTAAATTTAGTAAACTAGTCATAGCTTTGCCTATTTCTGACTGAATTTTGCTCCAATAGCCACTTTAAAAGCAAAACCATTTGCTTAACTATCTTTGTTGATACAAGCATTCGTCCACTTTCATAATCCTATATTATCATTGTTAACATGTGTTATATATCTTGTATCCATGTACTGTGTGATTAAATATGAATTATTTCACCTTATTCTCTAACCAACTTAAGGAATAATTTCACAGAAGTGTTCTTGTTCATTTCCAAGTGTTCATAAGTATTATTCTATACATTTTTGTCCATTTGTCTGTCTTTACTGGACACTAACTCATTAAAAATCTTAAATCTTTATAAATTACTAAAAATACAAATATAATTTAAAATCTGTATTTATAGATAGAACTTGGAAAAGAGAAGCACATGGCTCAGGACAGGTGACGTAATATTAACAGATGACAGAAAATAACTACTCCAGCCAAATTAGATTCTATCTGCGTTATCTTTGAGAATTGTTCATTTGTTCTTTTAACTAGTATTCACTAAGGACTTATTATATGTCAAAAGAGGTTTCAGGCATTTTTTATACAAATAACTCTTGCAGTAAGAGGGTCAAGAAACAACTAAACAATTATACTGCAATATTTTAATTGCCACAGAAGAGTAATGTAAAAACTCCAGGATGAAACATGATAAAGGAAGCCTAAATCTGATGGTAGATGTCAAAGATGACTTTCAGAGGAGGTAGCCCTTTAGAAGACACTTGAAGCAGACATTTTTATTGTACAGTACAAGCTAGTGTATTCCAAGGAGAGGGAACAAAATATACAAAGGTGTAGAGTTATCTCTAAGCACGTTATACATAGGATAGGAAAAGACGGTCCCTTTTTTTGTACCAAGAGAACTAGTAGATAAGTTTGGGGAGTCTACAGTGATCAAATGTGAAAAATTGTACATGCCAAACAAAGGAATTCAGATTTAGTCCGCAAACAATGGGAATTCTGGACAATTTTTGCATAACGTAATTGCAGAATCAGATTTAGAAAAAATACCAGGACACTTGTGATGAGAAAGCGTTGAAAATGACCAAAAGTGCAAGATCGTGTGAGAAACGAGATGTCGACAGGAGGTACTGAGAGCCTGAAGTAAGGAAGTGTCAGTAGAAATGGAGAAGGGAAACCATAAATAAGAAACATTAGGAGGAAAATTGTCAGAATTTGGTAAGTAATATGATCAGTTAAGGAAATGAATTATTTTAAGGTGAATTTTTTTTTTTTTTTTTGGCTTGGAAAATAAGTCTGTGTAGTGACATTCATCAAGATAGATAGAGTAAGGAAAGATTTGGAGAAAGCACACATATTTTTTTATAGTTGTTAAATTTGAGGTGCCTATATGCATCTTAGTTTTGGATTGAATCAAGTTAAATTGTCATGTTTAGCTCAAAAAAGTCAAATAACAGAAATTCCATATTGTTCAAACTAATAGATTTATTTAGAATGCTCCTATTTAGAATGAGCCTGCAGCTCCGGAGAGAGATCTGGGCTGGGAATATATATTTTGGACTACAGGAATATGGCTGAAAAAAATCCACAGTTGTCATTTTAATGCAGGAAATACAAAGCCTGAGAATAGAACACTTTGGATTACTTAATTATTCCAATACTTAGGTATGAAGAGAGAAAGATGAATCTTGAAAAGATAATGAATGCGAGTGACTAGAATTGTGAAAAAGAAAACATGGAGAACGATGAAGTTAGAGAAATATGGGAAGTGGCAAGTCTCAAGAAGGTGATGCATAAGTCTCTTTGTCAAGTTCCTGAGCTATGCCAAGGATGATGTGAACTGAAAAGAGGTTGCTTGGATTTGACAAATTTGAAATTGTTTAACGACCTAAGTGAAGGATATATCATTTGAATGGTGAGAGTAGCTTAGACTTTGAAGGGAAAGCTGTCATATGGTAAGTAGAGGTTAATACAGGTAAATGAAGTATTTTTGAAAGATATGGTAAATTTAAGCATGATTATCTGATTCAGAAAATGAGACAATATAGAAGAAAAAATATATACAGAAAATTAAGGATTATTTCAAAAGGAAGCAGGAGGGGGTGGAGCTGAGGACAGAGATGGGCACTTGTTTTTACAATCAAGTGGGAAACATATACATCAGTTTTAAACATTGATTGAGTCATTAAGTTGAAAATTGACCGAACTGAAGCTGACATTTTGCGCCTTTAGCTTTGTTTTCATTCTCTAACACGATCCCTTACTTTTGAGTTCTCTCACTCTCTTGTCCTCATTATACATACTCTGAGACTTTAATGTGCTCTCCAGTGCTTCACTGTGCTCTTTTCCCTAAGTCCTCCAAACCTCTTTTCCTTTTTCAGCCAGGCTATTTTGGATTTATTCCAGTTATACCTACTGGCAATTCCCATTTCTCCATTAAGACAGAGATGTTTTTTTTTCCTGAAGATGTTTCTTCTTGTTTAAATGTCCAGCCTACAACACAGTAAAGCATTATCCAAATCAAACTATTGGTAATTTTGATTTGTGTAAGAAATAGCTACAGGGTTTCATGTTTAAGTTTCTTAGGCTGGCAGCCGCTAAAGCAGTTTCTTTCAATTTCCTATAAAAATACATGGGAAAACAAACAAACAAAATTTTCAAACCTACAACTCAGAAAATTAGGACAAATAGGGAACCTATTGGCAAAATTGGGATGATTTCCTCTAACTATAAGGCTGGGGGGAGAACTGGATTGAATTCATTATCAGTGGTCTACATCTGATTGCCTTATCTAAAATTATTATGAACAATTTTTATTACTCCTCTACCCTTGTCTTATTTTTTTCCATAATAAATTAAGGTCTTTACATACAAGAAATACGAGCGGCCATCGTACAAGTATTGTGTGCTTCTCTCTGAGTCAACCAGAGTGCAATATACTCCCATACCAATCAGTTTCTTACTTTGTATGATTACCTTTTAATATCCATAAAATGGCTGAACAAAAAGTGGGGGAAAGAATTGGATCAGTGATATGTTGCATCTTGGGAAGAATAGTCTTTACAATCAGGTAGCGAGGATGGAAGTGGAAAGAGGAAAGAGTTCAGGTAGTGATAGATAGTGGGACATTTAGTTTTTCATCTTCAGCATCAGTTCAGAGTTTAGCTCAACACATCTGAGAGAATTGGACAAGGAGTTATACATACTAACCTGCTATCCAACTAATAACTCAGAGCAAACAAAGAAAAATCCAAATACCCACTTTTTTGATGGCAGAAAGCAATGAGTCTAATTAAATATCTCCCTAATTTAGGGATGAAGAAACAATCATATACACATATGTCCAAAAATACTGTAAATAAGTTAACGTTATTCTAAAGATTAAAAAAATAATGCTTCTTTCATAGTCAGAATAATTCTGCATTCTCAGTAGTAAAAAACAATTGATAATCTCAATGAAACTGGAATAGAAATAAACATTGAATGAGCAAGCTGAAATTAAACTCAATAAGATAAAGGGAGAAGGGAGATGGGGAAAGAAAAGGAAATAATAGGATGAAGGGAACCTGAAAACAGAATTGCAAGATTATGATCTGCATAGGAGGTAGGAAAGAGTAAAATTGACATTACAGACAATCACTACATTACAGAAGACAGAATTGTCCCTGAGAAAGAAGATGAAAAAGTCAAGGAGATAAAATGTTGATGGCACAGCTAAGAAATGTGGAGGTCACACAGTTAGATAAATTTCATCAACATAATAACATTGAAATATAAAGAAAATATTCATCCCTGTATTTAAATTTATTTATAGAGTACTATTCTGGATTCTGGGGAGACAGAAGTAAAGAGTATGGAAATGTTTTTTGCTTTTATGATGAGAGGGACAGAAAATAAAAGATAAGAAAATAAATAAATCATCAGTATTAATAAGTGCTATGATGAAGACAGTGCAAGCGATGAGTGATTAGAGGTCGCTTAAATTTGAGTGTTCAGGGAAGGCCCCCTTGAGAAGACAGGCTTTAAACCAAAGCAAGAACAATAAGCAGAAAAATGTCTGGGACAAGTATAGGCAGGAACATTATGGAAAGAACGATTGTTGTTTAAAAGATCCTATGATCTGAAAGAGGACACAGATATTTTGAATATACTGAGCAAGTGAAAGAGGAATGTCACAGATCAGAGAGGAAAACAGGGAGATTATCTAGGGCTCTGTAAACCAGAGTGACGATGTGGGGTTTAATTATCATTACTATTGTCATTACTATTGGAAGGTATTGGGAGATTTTTAAGATTGGGATTGACCAAAAATAAGACTTTAAAACAGAAGATCACCTTAGCTTCTGTGGAAGAATAGAACATATGGGAATGTCGAGGAGGTCTTTTGAGAAGTTACTAAAGTGTTCTAGGTATAGATATAATAGACCAGTGTATTAGCAGTGGAGATAGAAAGAAGTAGATATATTAGGTGATGCTTGGAAGGGACGATTCATACATTTATTGAGACACTGGATGTGAGATGTCAGGAAAAGTAAGAAACTGAGGATCTTGGGTTTTGTCTTGAGCTGCTACATATATGATGGTAAAACGTGTGTGCTGGAGTGTAAAAGGTTCGTGTGTGTCTCTAGTGGGGAAGCAAACTAAGAATTCTGTTTTTGAGGCTGGTTAAATTAGAAATCCATGTTAAAATTGAGATGCCTGTGAGATATCAGAGTAAAAAGGATAATTTAACTATTGCATATATGGCCTTAGTGTTCAAAGGAGCGCTCTGGACTAGAGAGATAAATTTGTGAGTTATTAACAGATAAGATTCCAGGCAAAAAAAATACATAATCTACAATGCAGTAAAACAGGCTACTCTAATAAGAGTCTCTGCATTAATAAGTGACAGAAGCTAATGGAGCAATATCTGTAGAGTATGGAAATAAAAATATATTGTGGGGCAGTAATTGATCATTTGTCAAATTATTTATCAGATGTAAGGCAAAAATAAGAACCCAGACTGCAAAAGTATAACTACCATCCTTAGAATTAAAAGACCATTAAAATCATGCTTCCAAGCAATTAAGATGAATCAAAATTTAGTATTTAGTAATAATGATGTTGTGGATTTATACTCCCCTTCTAGAAATATATTCTAAGAAAATCATCTGAAATATGGATGCAAATTTATGCACAAAAATATTCATTGTAGAATGCATTAATAATGAAAATTGCAGTCAATGTTAAGAGAATGTCCATATGACAGAATACTAGGAAGACACTGAAAATAATGTTTATGAATAATTTAAATTACATAGAAAAATAATTAAGAGACACTGTTGAGTGGAAAATTATAGGTACAGTGTCTTCTCTGTCAGTATGTATAGAAAAACATCCTTGGAAGGGAAATATTTAAATGTTATTGATATTTGCCTCTGGGAAATAGAATTACTCTTTTCTCATTTCATTGCTATTTTTTGTACTTTGTAAGATTTCTAAATCAGTATTACTTATATAAATATCAAATTATATTTAAAAAGTTTTAAAACTTGAAAAAGCAGCGTAAAGTTTCTGGAAATATGGGATAATTGATAGGACAGAAGGCCATGAAAAAAAGGAGAATAAAATTTAATATGCATTACTGTTTCAAATATAAAAATGTAAATAAATATATACATATGGAAAAGCTTAAAGAGACAACCACAAAAAATAATGTTATCAGCAGAGGAGTCAGAGAATACTGTGAATTTCAAGTCACTTTTGACTAAGGAAATAAACACAAAATTCTCACAGTTATTGTTGCAACTTCCTTCAGGGCTGCAAGCATATGAATACAGAGATTAGTGCAGAGAAGGAAAACTTTAAATAGACCACAGGTAGTGAAGAGAAAAAGGGAGATGAGAACATAGACAAAGCTCAGGGGAAAAAAAATCAATCCCAGAAAGAGGAAGTCCAACACTAAATGCCAAAATACTGAACACAGATCAGGGACTTGGTAGTTCACAGCCCTGGCTGGATCAAGGAGCCTAAAAGATGGCATTGAAGATGGCAACCTCAGAAGCATTGCTGCTGGAAGAGAAGAGGTGCCCATTAGAGATGTGGCAATGATGGGGAAATTAAAAAAAGAGGGGAAAATTAAAGGTCCTGCAGAAACAACACAGTACCACAAAATAAGCCAATTCACCCTCCTCCTCCATCGTCATTGCCAACCATCAGTGAAAATACATGTCACTCTACTGGCAGAAGAGAGCACTCTTGAGATAGGAACCCTGTCTACAAATGCTTCAAAATAGAAAAAAAAAAAAAAAAAATCAGAAAGATTCTGTACCAAGCTACATAAAAAGAAAACAGAAGGCATTTCATCTGTTAGGAATTTTTGTAAGTATCCAGTCAAAAGGAGAACAAAACTATCAGAAGACAATCTGAAATGGATTAAATAGTCTTATACAATCAGTCGGGTATATTTTTTTAAAAAAAATATACTCTAAATATAAGAATTAAGAACAGAAATAAACAAATACAAAAGAATGTGAAGTTCAATGAGAGTTGATAGGACTTATGAAAAGAAAAAATATAAATGAAAGAAAAAATATAAAATAGCAGAATTAAAGATAAATTTCAAGGTACACAAGGGAGAATAAAATTGAATGAAAACTTAATAAGGGATATTGAAAGAAAGCAGGAAAGTAGTGATGCATATAAACATGACGAAAAAGAAAATTAATAACTGCCAGAGAAAAAGTAGTTGAAATGGAGGACATGCAAATAAAATCTATTACAGATAACTGTAGCCTCTTAAGATAAATAAAATAATGGAACTAAACTAATATTTGTAACAGCAATTCAAAAATAAATTTCCAGCAAGAATTAAATCCCTATATCAACATATTGAAAGAACTTTTTGCACCTGGAACTATTAAGCCAGAGCAATCACTCTGAGACATGTAAAGGTAAAATTATTAGACTTTGAAGACAAATAGAAAATCTTAGAGCCTACAGGCAAAATGACCAAATTACTTATAAAAATAAGAAAGCAACATGGACGCAAGATAGATAAAGAGCACATCAGCCGTAGCAAGGTGGCAGTGGATTTTCAAGAAACTCAAAGAAAATGTAGTGTGGGCCAAAGGTTTTACATCTAGTTATGTGTTCTTCAAATATCAAAAGTATGAAATCCTCTAAAGAAATTTATTAGAGGGTAAGCTCCATCCTGGAAAACCTCAACACTGGTAATATTAAATATATTTAATTTTAGATCTAAGACTAAAACAGGACTGAGGATACGGTGGAAAAATAATGTATAAACATATTTCTGATAAAGTAGGAAGACTGCAACTAAAAAATGGGAGGAAAAGAGAAAGGGAAAGGTAAAATATGAACATTAATGGTTATTTAAGTAATGGGTCAACATCAAAGAATGCCACTTAAAATTGGCAATGCAGATAGAAAAGAGATTAATTTTAAAAGAGACAATTAAGGGCACTATTAAAAGTAGAAATACAAAGAAAATTAATATCTTAAATATAAATCTTCCTAAATACCAAGGCAAAGAAAACACGTAACAGTGAGGGGAAACACAGTAAATATAACAAAATATACACAGCAATTGTGACATAAAATGATACGTTAGACTTGAGGTGCAGCATATCAGTCATATCAGTAATTATGCATTTACTTAACTCACCTAGCAAAGAAAAAGATTTTAAAATGGTCTCATAAAAGAAAACCTAATTTTAGGTATATATGACATGCCTGAAATCAATGGATTCAAGGAGGCTGAAAATAAGGGATGGACAAATATATCAGGTGTCAGATTAAGTAGATGTAAGCAAAAACCATTTTTTATCAAACACTCAATGAGATAAAGAAGGACCCTTTTTAATGTTAAAAGATACAATATATAATGCATATTTAACAGCTATGAATATCTATGCAAGACAAGAATCCAGGAGTCCATACCGATAGATATTTAGATGGTTATATAGATATATAGATAGATGTTAGATGATAGATAGATGATAGACAGGTAGATAGATAGATAGATAATAGACAGACAGACAGACAGACAGACAGACAGACAATAGAGGCAGGCAGGGGAGGTAAGGGAAAGCTTTTACAATGAAATATCAATTAATAAATATAAAAATAATGAATGTAGAAAATTTTATAATTATTATAGTAAAAATTGATTTAGGCAAGAATCATTCACAAGTTTAGCATCTTTGGGGATGATCAAGTTCGATGAGGACAGCATATTTACATAGTTTTAAAATTATATATTAATTCTATAAGTAAAATTATATTAATGCATACAAATGATGCTGTGCAGTAGCTGAATAATCCCTTAATGAAGTAATTAAAATCAATATCACTAGTGAAGTACAAATGTACATGTATATTGGAATGTGATATTTTAGGATATAATATGTCTAATATCATAGTCAAGCCCAAAATGCATAACCTGATTCAAATTTTGAGAAGATATCAGACAAACATTTTATAAAATAAATTCCTATATTCTTCAAATATATAAATGTCATGAAAAATAGAGGCTAAAAGTAACTGTTTCAGATTAAAAGAGGCTAAAAAGATGAACCAACTATATGCAATATGAGATCCTGGACCCCTCTTAAACTAGAAAACATTCTATAAAGGATATTATTGGGATAAGTAGGAAATGGCCTGTAGATTAGATAGAAGTATTGTATCAAAATTAAATTTTCTGAAATTGAAAATTTATGTTATATTGTATCTTTGAAGGTAATAAGAGCTATGGAAAACAGTAAAATGAGAGCAGGGCAGAAGTGACTGGGATTGGTGTGAGTAGATTCTCACTTTTTAATATTCACCCTAAGAATTCCTGGGAGTTCTGGTTTATACCAGTTTCTTGATAACCTCTTGTTTGGTAATGTGGGCTAGCTGTGGAATAGAGCCAGTTTTCTGTTCCCATTATGACCCAAACCTGTAATGCAAAAATGTTTTGGGAATGTCACAGAATTGGCGTGTTTGAGTCCATCAGCAAAAGGGCTGTAAAACCTGTGCCCACTGATAGGCTGAGCGGAGTGATCTCAGGACTCCTGAGGGATGTCTCCCCATCACAACACAGACATTCTAAAACAGAAAACTCACCAATCTTTTATTAATCGACAAATATGAATGCATCGTAGGTAGTTTAAAACATATCTGCCTCAATACACAGGAGAAAGGTGAAAATATTATACATAAGAGCATAAAATATGACTCCATCATCTTCAAAGCTCCTGCAATTTTACATTTGAAATCCATTTTTAACGCATTAATTTTTTGTTCTTTCATTTAAGTGGCATTTATTGAGCCCTTCTTATGGTTCTGTTAGATGTTGAACTGAAATAGCTTCTGAATACAGTAGTCCCCTGTCCCTTATCTTTTGAGAAATATATTCCAAGACCCCAGTAGATGCCTGAAATTGCATATAGTATCAAATTCTTTATATGCTATGATTTTCCTGTACATATATACCTTTTTACTTAAAGGAAATACTTTATAGCTTCCCTTTGCCATATCCAAAATACCAGCATCACTATCTTGGGCTATGGGTGCATTAGTAAGTAAAATAAGGGTTACTTGAACACAAGCACCAAGATACCACGATAGTTGATCCGATAACCCAGATGGCTACTAAAGACTAACAGGCAGGTAGCATATGATATGACTCATCCCAGGCAGGACAGAGTGGGATGGTGCGAGACTTCATCATGTTACTCAGAAAGGCATGCAATTTAAGACTTATGAATTGTTTATTTCTGGAATTTTCCATTTAATGTATTCAGACTTCGGTTGACCATGGGTAACAAACCATAAAAGTGAAACCGTGGATAAATGGGGATGAGGGGTGGGGGGGCTACTGTATTCTATCTTTGAATTATTTCTCTTTTCATTTCTAGTTCAATCCCTCATGTGTAGTGCCTCAAGATTTCGTACTTGATATGGCAAATTAAGTTTATCTCCCATACAATCTGTACAGGAGATAAAACTCTTCAGATTCACGTTCGCTAAGTATAAATCTGACCATGCTACATCCTGTTTTAAATTTTAATAGTTTTCTTGTTCTATAGGATAAAGCCAGCAATCTTGGCATAGTACACATTGTTCTTTCCCAAGCTGCTTTCAGTTGATGCAGAATTTCTTTCTCTTTTGGAACAAACCATATCTCTATGTACTTTTGCTTAAGAACATCCTCCTTCTTGGCGTTATTTTTCTTGTGCTCCTGGGAAACTGAGGCCTTGATTAAAATGTTTCTTCTCCCACCCAACAATATATAGAGCTCTCACATCTGAGTTTTCATGGCACATTGAATCTGGCCTCCTTTGTACCAGAGTTTATTTCTGTGGTGTCCCCTTTCCTCCTAATTTAGATCACAGCTTCGGGGATCAGGACATTATTATACCTTATCCCAGTGGTTTGTGCTATGTTTGAATCCTATTACAGTTTTAATAAAAAACCGTCAATTAGAAAAATAATATTTACCATGACTACATAATTAAGTCACCAGGAGAAGAAAATAACATGTTAGAATAGTATATAAAAGGAAATATCTCAGATTTCAGAAGCAAGGGCTTATGTTGCACAAATAGACTGAACGTGTGTACTGCCCATTGAAAAGTTTCAAATTGTACCTAATGATACTCCATTAACAACACCCCAGATGATTTTGAAAACATTAAAGATGTTGGACAGAATTAGACATCTGGCTTGATCCAGTGGGATATGAACAGGCAATCTCTTTGAAGTAAAAATGTTTATGCAACACAGAAGAATCATCAAATACCTTACCTCCTGCCAAAGAGCGGCTGTAGCCAAATATTAAATAATATGAAGGAGAAAATGAGGCCACAATTCTCTCAATGGGATGTAAACCAAGAATAGGCCTTGTTTCAAACATGTATTTGGACACAAGCAATGCATTAATTCAGTAGCATTATTTTTCACATAAAACAAGAAGAGAAAAATGAATAGAAAATACAATTTTGCATTTTGAAAATTTAACCTCCTTATCATTCTTGAGTAATACTTTGATTTCAATCAAGGGCAATATAAAAAAGCTAAGAGTTTAATTGCTAAGTGTGTAACTTTTTCTACTTATATTGTTTTCATATATTCTTTTTCTTTTAAGTAGGCCTATGTGAATATTTCAAATGATTCAATTATTAAAAGCACTAAGACTATGAGCAGCATAAAATTATTTTGCATGGCATACTTTCTCTTATTTGCATACATAATGATACTTATCTTTAACAAAGAGACTTTTGAAAGGTAAGTAAGAAGTGGATAATATATAGAATTTATAAACATTACCAGGCATCCCGGGAAACTTGGGAATTCAGGTCATGTTTCCTTTCAAACTACATTATTAAAAAACCTATTATTATATTGTATATTCTCTAATAATATTTTAATCTTATTTTCTCTTTCTATCTTGAGGAGAGATTATTACCATTTGCAATAATGGAGATAGTTATGAAACAATCTTCCTTTTAAATGTTCCTAGAAAAAATATGTTCAATTTCTATTTTACTTCTTGAGATGGTTTCGCCATTGCTGCTTCTGGTCCTTTTTTAGGTTCTTCCCAGCAACCATTTATCAGAAAAGCATGTGCCCCAGATAGAGGGATAAAGAATGAGCAGGAGGACACATATATCCTCAAGGTTCTGCTGGACCAGGCTCAAGAATAGAATCCCTTTAGCAAAAGGAGATTCTAACATCTTTGCGGCAGAAATGTACTTCAGTGGCTTAGTCAATCTCTCTGGCTTGAATAGGGTTCCTGGCATTGAAACTATGGCAAGATTATGACTTGTTTTATTTGATTAGTCATGTGAATAGTAACTGACCCGCTTCTATGAGTTACAATCCAAGTTCTGCAGGGAATGATAATAATAATAATAACAGTAATAAGCAATAATACTTAACATTTATTGAGCAATTACAATGTGTTGGTACTTTGTCAAAGGCTTTACATATATTATCTCACAAAAGCTCTATAAAGTGGAAAATATTATCTATATTTTATACATGAGGAAACACTACAGCATGATTACTTCTCCAAGAGCTACATGAGTAGAAGAAACAGGTTGATTCTAAGCACAGAGCCCAGGGCCATTTTACATGCTGCTGAAAAGGAAAAGCTGAATATGGTAGGAAATTGAGATGGTCAGTTGTTGGTAGGACCTGGAGAATTTGACTCAATTCTCTAAATGGTGAGTTTGAACCTGGGTGTATGTAAATACAGAGAGGTCAGAATGCATCCAGGTGGATGTTAACACACTCCAGAAGGGCAGTGGGAGAGTAGAATTTCTAGACAAATTCAGGACTATATGTGAGATACTGAAGTATCTAAGGTCATACATCTAGGAAATCTCAGCAAACCAAAAGGATTTGGCATATATCAGAGGTTAGAGCTGACATCAATCCAGTGTCCAAAAGAGCCAGGTAAAGTGAAGGCATCCAATCATTCAGAAGGTAGAGATGTGGAAAGTTCTGACATCAGCTATTAGAAGAGTCTAATTCTGGAGCAAGGAATATTTGCCTTTTAGACCTTCACACTTTTAGAAAGACATCCCGGGAAACTTGGGAATAATTTTAGCTAAAGGACTTTGATGTACACTTGTTCTTCCTAAACTAGTCACTGAGACTACTAAAATGATACTACCCTTAACATCAAAGATTTATTCTCTCTCTTTTTTGTGCGTGAGATAGCCATACACCTAGAATAAAACAAATACATCGATGATGACCACTGACATTACTGTATACTCAGGATGAGCTAGGTATTGTTCTAAGCACACTCTAATTGATGATAAATGACAAATGTGAGTCTGTACTGTGTTTGGTGGAAGTCCAGAAGAGGTAGTGAGGATAGAACTTGAGTAGTAATGACAGCCTTCATGAAAGTAATGCATATTGGGAGGCAATTCTCCATGGGTCTCATTCATTTGTCATGTCTTATGAACACAAGCACTGTTTGTACAAACAGCTTTTGTTCTGGACTATTTTTACAAGGGTGTTTGTACACTAAACAGCCATGGAAGACAGAAATAGTGTATCCCTTCTTGCAGAACAGAAGGCTGAACAATATGATAAAGATAATGCATCCCCCTGGGGTAAAGTTTGGGCAAGCTTCTTGTATCCATTATAAATAACTCAGGTTTCCTAATCTTGAACTTCCTTAGCTGTGACACAAACCCTCTGAATACATAATATCTACCTGGGTTGCTTCATATTGCCTCTATGGGACTTAGGGGCAAGGGAAAACAGTGCAAACACGAAGCTAATGATGTTTGCTGTGCCATGAGTAATAACATCCTTCATCTCTGACCCAGGAGTCTTATGTCTTCTGCCAGCATCCATGAAACTGTGGTAGGCTAACTTGTTACCTCTCAAGTAGAGAAAATTCTTAGATCCTTTACAGTTCCTGACAATGGGCCTAAAGAAGGGGTACAGTTTTGAAAATCAGCTAGAGATGGGAAGGTATTTCAAACTAAACTACTAATACCCCCATTAGTTAGGGTACAAAGAACAGAACAGTTTGATTAGACTTAATTAACTATCTGAGTAGAGAACTAATGAAAACTAATGATGGATAAACAACAATGATTAGATAAAATGTTAGAGAACTTGGAGTGATAAATAATTTGGAACTTAAACCAGGAAATTCAAAGAGCAACAAGAAGTTTTGAAGCAAAGAGATCCTCTCCTTTCCTATGTCAATACTTTTAAAAGGCCTCACCTCGTACCTTAACTTTACCAATCAGCTTTAGGCAGCTCCTCCTCATAATATGGAGAATCTACCTGTGCATATATACTGTGCAACAATCCCATATTTTCAAGCCTTTCTTGGCAAATTATTATTCACAGATAATTAAAACTATATTTGGTTCTAATTCCTAATTAGTGATTCCCCCCATTAACTTGTTACCAATATTCAGGTGAGAGGAACATTTTATTCTTTGTTGAAAATGATTATAACAGGGATTTCTACATTAATTTCAGCTGTAATAAAGTGTAATTTATTATTAATTTAGCTTTATAAAAAAGCAAAATTGTGTTATTCTTATGGGAAAGCTATTTATATGATGGGTTGAAACTGTGTTAACTTTTTTTTTCCTGTTCTGCTTTCTCAAAATAGTTAAATATAGACCCTAGGACTTAAGTATGGATAAAGAAGCCCAACACTGGTACATACATATGTGTATTTACTATTTCTGGTTTTGGTGTCTCATATAAATTATCTTTAGAAATGTTGTGCATTTCAAAATGGTACTTATAAGCTTATAGTAAACCAGGTTCATCTATTTAATGCAGAATAAGAAAGAATGAAAAGAATGTGCCCTAATCAAATGTGAAGAACATTTCATATTTTTTAGTATTACTTTCAGAAGATAGTTAATTATAGGTATTGAAAAAGATAATCCTTACCAAACCCTAGCAATCAATATGTTCTGAGTACAGGGTCACTGCTTATCATTTTAAGGCATGAAAATTCTTCTACTACACTAGCAAGAGCTCGAATCTCCAAGAAGAAAAAAAAATTCTCCCCATCAAACATTTGATTAAAGGAGTGGACTCTAGAGAACCCTTTGAGCATTTCTCTGTTCAAAAATCGACTACTCTTTTTAACATGACATTTATGTTTGGCTGAGCAACTAGAAAGAGAGAACTACTTTTCAACTCAGTCATAGAATAAGGCACTCTTTAGCTTCCTTCTAACAGAGAATGTTGTTTCTGATGAAAAGTGAATGCATCATAAATCATCATGACTCTCATTAACTTACATGTAAACATTAAGGCTAATCTCTCTCTAGGATTGGCTCATTACTTATTTTTTCAAGGGTACAGAGGGAAGACTCTTTGCATTTCATTATCACTTGCAATATGCGACCTGCTATTTATATCACCAAAGCATCAAATATATATTGTTTATATTTATTTATATATAGATATAAATCTGGGGTAGAGATGGCAGATTAATGACAATGTGCTACTTATTTCACATTCCATGCCCATGACAAATATTACTTTCCCCAAAGTCCAGAAGTAACCTCAGATTTTTTCACAAAACAGTTCTCTGGCCAAAAACACCACCAGCGAAAGTTAGCCTGGGAATTAAAAGAGTATTCTTGCACTAATAATACAGAACATCTGTTTTCTAAACCACACCGGAATTCTGGCTAAGTGAAATCCCTGCTTTAGTTGAATGCATTGCATGCCTGGCTCATATATTTGTCTATTTATCAAGTATTTGTTGCATAACTATTACTGCCAAGTACTGGTTGAAAATCTATTAAATTTTATGTATCTGGAGCAAGAAAGCCCTCAAGACATCATTTATTCTTGCTGTCTCATATTACACCTGAAAAAGGTGAGGTCATATAGGGGAAACGCCTAGACCAGGATACTGCACCTAGCACACAGCACAGCCAAATCTGGAATCCAGGACTCTAGAAGGATTAAAGTGCAAATAGTTTTTAAATCAAATTAAGATAGAATATGAACACACATACGTGTGAGAGTATGCACATACACACAAACACATACATGAGTACACACACACTATAGGTCATTTTTGCTTATAAACCTGGACTTAAAAGCAAATAGAATCCAGCAATAATTGTAAAGAAGTAAGATTTATCCCAGGGATAGGAATTTAGGTGAAAATTAGAAAATCTGTTAATTTATTATATTATGTTAATAAATTAAGGTAGAAAAATCGTATGACCATATCATCAGCTACAGGGATAATGATAAATTTAATATCCATTCTTTATCAAAACACAAACACACAAGCTTATGTTAGCAAACCAGGAATAGAAGGACACTTTTAAAATTTCATAAAGCTCATCGATGAGAAACCTAATACAAGCATTACTGATACTGTAAGTATTCCTATTAAATCCAGGAGCAATATAAGGTGCCTGCTATCATTATGGCTATTTGACATTGTACTGAATGCTCTCTCTAACTCAGGATTTCTTAACTTTGGCCCTACTGTTTTAGACCAGATGATTATTTGGGTGGGATGCTGTTCTGTGCATTGTAGGATGTTTAGCAGCAACTCTGGCCTCTGATCACTAGATGTAAATAGAATTCCTCTATTTATGACAATCAAAAATATCTCTGGGCATTGACAAATGTCCCCTGGGGAAGACAAACTGTACCCAGTTTACAACAGCAGAATTAAGACAAGGCATAAAAAATACAAAGTATAAAATATTAGAAAGGATTAAAAACTATTTTCAGATAATATAATTGATATAGCCAATTAATTACATTATAGAAAAAAAAACACAATCTTAACAGTTACAAAAACTATATAATGCATAGTTATTCACTTGAAGAGAAATCTTCACAGTGATGAAAATAATAAATCCTTAACATAAAAGAAATCTGATTGAAAAGGAATATTTCATGTCATGGATGAGAAGAGTTGATACTGCAAAGATAACAGTTCTACTCAAATTAATCTATAAATTCAAAGCAAATCCAATAAATTTATTGATACACCTATAAAAATTATACTGGAAAAAAGAAACATACAATTATAGCTAAGAACATTATAAACAAGAACAATGATGGATAATTTACCCTGTCAGTAGTCAGAATACTCCATAAAATTATAATAAATACATCAACATGGAATTGGCTTCGATACATGCTGCAGTGTGGATGAACTTTGTAAACATGCTAAGTGAAGAAGCCAAGCACCAAAGGTCACACATTATATCGTTTCATTCATATGAAATGTCCAGAAGAGGTGAATCGATAGAGATAGAAAATAGATTAGTGGTTTCCAGAGTCTGAGAATAGAAGGGAATGGAGTCTGACTGCTAATGGGTTTTAGGTTTCTTATGGGGATGATGAAAATGGTCTGAAATTAGATAGTGATGATGGATGGTTACAGAACTCTGTGAATACGATCAACCACACTCACTTTGAAGAGGTGAATTTTATGTTGTACACATTACATCACGATAAAGCTGTTATTTTTTTAAAAGCATGAAATTGGCCTAGAAATGGATAAATGCATTATCAGATATGTCCAATAATCTATAACTCTTATATGTATATATATTATGCATATGTATATATTATGCACATTATTATATTATATAATAAACATGACTAATATATACATATAATACATATGTATATAGAATACATTGCATATTATATGTTACATATTTATCATATAGAAATTATGTATTATATAGAAAGATATATGAAAAATAATATTGGTATTGTCAATCTGTAGAGTCAAATATAAACTATCAATAAATTATGTTATGATAATTGACTGTCAAGAAAAAGAAAACTGTTTACCTATCTCTCATCATCCTCAAATAAAATTCACATTCGATTAAAAGATAAACAGTTGAAAACAACTTTTCACTCATCAGCTTAACATAAAGGTAAATAGTAAATATGTGTATATGGGTAGAGGTGTGTAAAGCTTTCTTATGCAAGTCACAAAAAACAAAAGACATAATAGAAAATAAGTTGACAGCCTCAAAATCTAACTCTGTAAAAAAAATGTAGAAAATTAAAAGACAAAACAAGACAAAATCCAAATAACATGTATTATTTATAATCCATGAAATAAATTATATAATAGCAGAAAAAGACTACTATATAAAATCTTATATAGTCATTAAGAAGACCTAGTAAGAGATGTGTAAAATATTAAACAGGGCACAGAAAGGAAAATTAAAGTTATTAATAACTATGAAAATTGCTTACCACAAATAGTAATTAAGGAAATATAAACAGAGCCAATGAGATATTATTTTCTCCCATAAGACTGGCAAACAGAATCTAATGATAATAATGAAAATATTTATCATGAGTTAATTGTGTTGGAAATTGAAGCTCTCATATGCTGTGATTATGTATTGCCTTTTGATAGATTATTAGAATGACTAGGTAGATAAATAGATAGATGATGATAGATAGATAGATAGATAGATAGATAGATAGATAGATAGATAGATAGATCTAAATAAATACTGGGAGTATGGCCACTCCAATTGATAGAGAAATATTTAACATGTGCACCAAGAGGTATGCAATTGCATATATTCTTATATCATTTGTAATACTAAAGGATTTAGAAACAAGCTGGACACATTGTACTTTTTCAAGAGGACTGTAAAAATGTTTATCATTGCACAGGAATCTCCAAAAATTTATCACTCTTTCATCAGGAGAGAGTCTATTGCTCTTCCCTTAAACATGCACTGGGTTCATGAGTTCACTGACTAATAGAGTCTTGTGAACATGAGCCTACTTGACTTCCTGGGTTAGGTAACCATTTCTTGCTGGCCTTATTTCTTGGGAATTTACCCTTGGAACCCAGCCACCATGATGTAAGAAAGCCCAGACCACATGGAAAGACCAACATGGAAAAGAACAGAGGTTTTAGGCAGAGTCATCACCAACTTGCCAACCATGTGAATGATCCATCTTGGAAGCAGATTAAACAGTCATTAGTGAAATCACTCTGTCTAATACCTCATGGAGTATAGAGAACCCTTTCTACCCTGTCCTTTTCAAATTACAGATCTTTGAGCAATCAAAGTGATTATTATTATGTTAAGCTGCTTAGTTTTAAGGTAGTTTGTTGTACAACAATAGATATCAAGAATATAATCTGAAGTTTTATTAAATGGAAAATGATTATACTATAGTATGTAATATTATATAGCCTCTTAAAAGAGTTCTGTGTGTGTGTGTGTGTGAAGACATGGACAGATTTTGAGATATACTGCTGATGATAAAAACCAGTTGCTGGTTACCAGAGGTTAGTGGGGGAGGTAGACGGGGTAAAAGGGGTCAAATATGTGGTGACAGAGAAATCTAACTATGGGAAATGAACACACAATGTAAATATATATATATGCCTTACTGTTAAAATGTACAGCTGAAACTTATCGGATTTTGTTAACCAACGTCACCATTAAAAAATAATCATGGAGTATAGAGAACCCTTTCTACCCTGTCCTTTTCAAATTACAGATCTTTGAGCAATCAAAGTGATTATTATTATGTTAAGCTGCTTAGTTTTAAGGTAGTTTGTTGTACAACAATAGATATCAAGAATATAATCTGAAGTTTTATTAAATGGAAAATGATTATACTATAGTATGTAATATTATATAGCCTCTTAAAAGAGTTCTGTGTGTGTGTGTGTGTGAAGACATGGACAGATTTTGAGATATACTGCTGATGATAAAAACCAGTTGCTGGTTACCAGAGGTTAGTGGGGGAGGTAGACGGGGTAAAAGGGGGCAAATATGTGGTGACAGAGAAATCTAACTATGGGAAATGAACACACAATGTAAATATATATATATGCCTTACTGTTAAAATGTACAGCTGAAACTTATTGGATTTTGTTAACCAACGTCACCATTAAAAAATAATTAATTAATTAAAAAAACAGTTGCACAGTAAAACTTTCTATATATAAGATAACATTCATATCTCCCTCCCCACCCGAAATTTATTTCTAAATGTGCTTACATGTGTACACATAGAAAACAATGGGAAATGTCATGGTGGACATTTTGAAAATCTGATTTTATTAAAAATTTACAGTGAAGTGAATTGATAAACCGCTTTTATAATTAAATATAAATTTAGAACAATAAAAAAATCCTAGTAATAAGTGGGAAAAGCCTACATGAATATATAGTTGCAGTGTGGATAAAGATGGGGTGAAACCTTAAATATTCTAAAAGTGTTTTAGGATTTGGCTCCTAGGACTTCTGACTGATTCTTCTTCAGTCTAAAGTCAAAGCAGCATCAAAATGCTTGCAATCTCATCTGGAGCTATGTTTTTGTTGTCGCTTTTTAGGACAATATGTTTGATAATTTCTACCAATATTCTCAGTCCCTTTTCCTTTCTTAGTTTCAAACCACACCAACAAATTCCTATTTATCTGGGGAAAATTCTGAGGAATTTTTACCCTGAGCAGAAAACCATCTCTGTTTTACATCAGAGACATTAGCTTTTCTCACTAGCACTAACCTTGTTGATTTATGTTTCTTTCATTTTCTTTGGTGATCTAAAATATATTAATAATAAGAGCAACATAATAATAAAATAGCCACAGCAAAGACAGCTAAAACTTCAGGGGAACTTAGGTAATTTGCTCAAAAACACAAAACTAGAGAACGCAAGAGCCAGGGTTTGGGCCCACATCTCTCTGACCCCCAAACCCAGCGATCTTCTTAATCAACATGCTGCCCTCTGCCCTAATGGACCTGCATTCCTACACGAAAACGTGTCAGCACCTCCTCCACAGAAACTCCTCCAAATCCTCACTGATTTCTGGTCTCTCCTTTTTCTATCGCCATAGAAGCTTCTTACCTCTGGCGTTGGCCATAGGCACCCGGGGCTTGAGGTTCCAACCAGCCCCTCCCAATTATCCCCTCACTTTGCCCTGTTGCCACTGTTGCAACCAAATTATCTCAGTTTCCATTGGGGCCATTTAAATTTATTCTAATACATAGAGAATGCATGAGGCTCAAGACTTAATATAGGTATATGATCTGGCACTATTTTTTATGAATCCCAAAAATCCATGACTACGTGCCCTTAAAGAAAACAAAGTTCTGCATATAAAATCATCCTACATCTAAGCTGGAATTTAGTTTTTCACCTTTCCCCTAAAACATATATGACTTAATGGGTATCTTCACTACTTCACTTTTTAGCTTTTAAAAACCTGTTGATTAATTATGTGATTCACTTCAAGAGATGCATCTCTGGATGCACTCCTAATACCTTAGTTGTTGCTTAGCAACTAGCTCACTTCTTTCTTGGTTTTTGGTGCTACACATGTGGAAGGAGAGAATGAAGCCATGGAATGAACTTAAATAAATGGCTTTGAGTTTTCTAAATATCAAGTGGTAGTAAAACATCATGAGTCTTTGAGCCCCCTATCTACTGTGGATCTGTCGTGGAGGCACATTGGAAGTTCAAATCAATAATGACATAAATGATTTCTAAGAGTGTCCTTGATTTTATCCTAGTATGTCTTTTATTCTGTTTTGTTTTATTTTTTCTTGTAACATATTTCACATGTTGCTTAGTAGGTTCTTAATAAAGATTCAACAGTTTTAATTAAGAAACCGTATTTTGGAGATTGTCCTACCATACAAAGAAAAAAATGAATAATGAGGAGCACACACTGGCTATCCTAGCATCCTAGCAAGGCATAAATAGAAAAGAGATTTATAGAAAATATTATTGAAATAGAAAAGGAAATTTCAACAGAACTGTTATTTGCAGATTTTTTTTCCCCACAATCAAACACTGAATAGTCTGGCCATTAGACAAAAAATTCTATAAAAACATGTTTTAGTTATTTGTATCAGTCTAATAATTAGCATGATGCCTTTCAGGGAAGAATGTTTAATAAAAGTTTTGTAATTTAAGTGAATGAATGAAAGATTGCAGAGAAGGAGAGCTTAGAATGGGTAAGCAAGAACATGAAATCATTTAAGGTCAATGAGAATTAAAAGGGAAAATTTCTAAACTTCATGGATTTTATATGAATAACCCAATAAATTTGAGCTATATTTATCATAGTGGTTTGCCAAGTTTGTAGAAGAACCAAAGCTAAATTGTAGAAGTCAAACTTGATGATATTTACAGCCCATCTTAACTTTAAAACAGTTGATACTAAGAACTTTATCATTGTAACAGATACGATTTTCTGGGGATTCATCAGACTGACAGCAATATACATTAAAAAAATCAATGAAAAACAATGAACATCAACATTAAGAATACAATAAAATAATTAGGAGCTGATTATGGTAGAAATGCATAGGGTCTGCTCTGGTTTTCTTTATAGTTAGAGATACACACACACACACACACACACACACACACATGACTGGGACATGCCTAATAAGATAGGTCTGTATTTTGAAAATTGATTATTCTTTATTTTAACAATACAAATAGAATCTCAGTTCTTGCATGTTGTGATACTAGGAGATCATAAACAATTCAGCTGCCTTGCTGAGATTCAGTTTCCTCAAAATAAATAAAATGTCATAATGAGCGACTTGACCGAAGGACTAATATGTGGTATAGTGCAACAGCTTTCATACCTTTTTGAGGTAATCCACAGTGAGTCATACATTTTATACCGACATCTAACGCACACGCACACACACACACACACACACACAGGTGTGCATGTCTAAAACAGAAGGTTTTGGAAACCGTATTTTCCTTTCTACATGTAATATACTCTACTACTTTCTATTCTACTTTATTTCATAAAAAGAAAAATTTGCCACCCAACTAAATTTATGCCTAGATCTTCTAATGGGTTGCAAACTATAGCTAAAAAACATTGAATTAGGGACTTAGGGAAACGAGATCCTGTGATTTGAGATTTCTGTGCATGAGAGCACTCCTGCACTTGCACCTAAATGACATTTTTCAGTCATTGCAGGCACACTTTGCTGAATTCATTAGAGAACTCAGTGCATCAGATAAAGTGACAGAGGGAAATGACAATTATCAACCTAATGCTTTGCTCTTAATGGTAGCTGCTTAATGAATATGTGGTAGCATATCACCATTCCTGTTTTTCTGGGAATTTTAATAAATTGCCAGGAATTAGTTTTTGTTAATCATAAGTGATATGAACATTATCTAATATTTATGAAATTATAGCCTTTGTGTTATTGGTTATCTATCTGAACATACAGTAAAATTTTCTGTGATATTACAGGTTATTTTATTTTATTTTATTTCTCTGATAGCCTATGGAAAATAAATCAATTTCTTTGTCCTTCCTATGCACCTGGAGATGAAATAAAGTTTACATTAAAAATATTTTATGTTCTTGAAATAAGTAATTCCATTTTATGGAGTTATATATATTTTAAAGCCTTTTCTACTTTCAGATTTACTTCCATGTCAGGCAAGGATCCTGAAACACAAGCAGAAAAGAGAAGAGGAAAAGAGAGTATCATATATACTATGCACTCCCACGCTCCTTAAATATCTGGACTGTAGCTCATTAGCCTTCATACTAGGGAGATGTTTCTCATGTGATTGAAAAATATCAAATCAATTAAGTTTGTTTCATATTTGTTTATATATATTGGGATTACGGAAACAAATGAAAGCTATATACCATTGAGACAAACTAGAAAATTCAAAGAGAAGTGCATCCACCCCCACTGGCTTAGAAGGAAAGATGACATCAAAAATCCACAGTGTATATTCCCACCCAGGTATCACAAGAAAGGTTTACTTGCAACCTTTTCAACTCCGTCTCCCTGCCGGCACAGCTTTTGTTCTACCTGAATGAGAACTGAGTACAGGTATGTTTCTAAAAGTCAAAACAAAGGGGACTCACCATTGAGCTGAGATGAGCCTAGAGCTCGGATTGTGAAAATCGAAACCCAAGGCTGCCATCATCATACTGCATAGACATGGGAACTGGTGAGGGGCCCCCTTGCAGGCTGCAGACACTGTCTGGGGAGATGGCCTCCAAGTGCATCTCACTTTTAAAATGTTGCTACGAGGAAGGAGACTGACAGAGCTGTGAACTATGTTTCTCCCTGAAAATCATTTCTTTAGTTGCACAGCACCAATACCTGTCTTAGACATGCCCATCCTCCAACCCTCTTTCTCCTTCCTTTTATTCTCTTTTCATTGTATATCCAGTTTGAACTCTCTAATTTTCACTGTCCTAAAAATATGACAAAAACAGAAATGG
>NW_006434835.1:21565220-21601454 GCF_000325575.1 Pteropus alecto
AGTTCTTAATTTCACATTTTCAAGTCTTTTAAGCTTTTTAGTGTTAAAAGATTATTGCTCGGGCACTAAGTTAAACACCCATGAAATTATATAATTTCTTCATGGAATCAAAATGTCTGATCAATCAAAAAGTGTGGTGTTGTCACAAGCTGATAGAACTCACAGTAGAGGTCCTCTGCCAAAGTAACTTGTACAAAATCTTGTTTATAAATCAACTTTTGCTACAAAACTTTAGTTAGTTACAATAGACCCAAGTAACCAAATCACACATTGGCATAAATATTCAGGAAGAACTTGCAACTTTTTTTGTTATTTTTTTTTTCCAACAGAATTTAGGAGATAGAAGCAGACAGAAAAGAAAATTGTATTACTGTCTTAGTAGAAAGAGATGCGTTTTTTTTTTTTTTAATTCAAGATATGTGTTTTTTTAAAAAAAAAAATTCAAGATCCAGTTTTATTAGGCTCTTCTCTGTGAAACATTTCCTAATGATATACTTCTTAAGGTAGAGCCATATATTTCTCTTCTCTGTACCCTCCCAGTAAATGCAAAATAAATAGCTAAAACAATGAATAGATAAGTGAATGAAAGAAAAAAAGAAGTTAACAATAAAATTAATCAGATCAGGTATTCCTGTTAACTTGATTTTGTTGAATATCATTAATACATTTTATTTTGGCCCTAAATACAGATTCAAAAGCATTGTGTGTGTGTGTGTGTGTGTGTGTGTGTGTGTGTGTGTGTGTGTGTGTGTCTGACATGAATCAGCTAATAGCTGTCTTTTGTTTTGTTAGGGTAAATTTGACTTAGTACTAAACTTCACCATCACATTCCTTGTAAATACCTTAGATTTCAATTCATAAGACTATTGGATTTAGTCACGAGAAAGAAGGAAAAGAAAAAAGAAAGCAATAAAACAGAAAATATTTAACTTAGAGTTTCATTTAAAATAATTAGTCATCTCTAGGAAATCTCATAATAGTTTATCCAAAATCCAGCACTCATTTTTTTCTCTCAGAAGAAATTAGTAACTTCTCATGCAAATAACTAGATGTGACTAGGATGCTAAGTGGGGATTGAAAATTTTCTATATATTGTGAATAATTACATTTTTTGGTCTAGCTGTCTCTTCTGAATATTTATCAAGGAAAACAATGGATGTATATAGGTATTATAACACAAATTGGGAATTTAGTCCATGGCTATCCGTGAGGGGACACAGAAGTCAACCAGGCATCTTCTTTCCCAGTGCCAGGGTTTGGCTCAAGCTCTCCTAGCAAGGATGCCAGGAAGTCCTGTGCAAGAGCTGATCAACCTTATCAATGTTCCTCCAGGGTTCAGAATAGACAATTGCCACTGTGTCCTCCTTTACATTTCAGTTTATTTGAGAGTTTATAATGAGCTAAATGTAAAGTGCATTAATAAATTTTGGAAATGACCCTTATATATCATTATTACAATACAGGGAGCTAAAAATATATGGATGGAAAAAATGAGCCATCATGATGAAAAGAAATACTGATGGGTTCTTTGCAAAGAAAAAAAATGTATTTCTAGAGAAAGTTGACACGGGAAAGAAATGAACTGTCTTAGAAATTCTATCAAGTGTTTACCAAGAATGAAAATGCCATATTAAGTACTATGATTCTATGGCTTATTTTGAGTTTATTAAGATGAAATATTTCTAGTGTAAATATTTGTGATACTGTGACCATTGGCAGAGATATAATGGAATCGCTGTATTGACATTTGGAGTGTGTGGTTTATAAATACCTTTTATTTTTGTAGGATTGTTCACACATTAATTTGGTTGGCTACATAAAACTGCATAATTGCTGTTATAATCTCAAATCAGTTCTAATTATTTTTAATACTGACTATTTTATTTGTGGAAAATTTTTCTTTGTTTTTCTTTTTTGACTATACCCTTTGCCGCTCCCAAAACAATTTCTGAAACATAAATAAGAACTGTCCTAAAACACAAATGAGACATTATTCTCATAGTCCCTTACATCCAGTTCTACTTTTATGACTTTGCTGAAATAAATCTCTGAGAAGACTCACTAATGAGACAATTTAATAGATTCCTTTTAATGCCTGCACTTTCTGTTCTTTCTGCAGCATTTGAGACATTTGAGGCTGTGAAGTAAGAAAAATGTTGGGTCTGGAAGTCTCTTCTTTCGGCTTCTGTGCTGTTGTGATGTGTTCCCTTCTGTCCCCTTTACTTACTCTCCTTTTCACCCACCCTTTATATAAATATGGACTAGAATTTGCCATCAATATTTTCTTTTTCTGTAGTCACTCAATTGGTTATCACATCTTTCAATTTTCCAAAGTTATGAGGATGACAAAAGTTCTTTAAATCTCAGCATTCTCTTAAGTCTTGAACATATTATTTCCTGGTTACCTCAAAAATTTACATGTCAAAAATTCAGTGTTTTATTTTAACAAGTCCATTTTATCGCCCATCCACTTGCAAACCAGCCTCTCTTCTCTGTCGGAATGTTACCACCACCCACTCCGTCTCCCAGTTTCAAAAGCTTGAGGACAGTGTTGATTTTGGCTTTTACCATATGTAAGAGTTAATAACTTGCCAAGTTCTATTAAATTTATGAACTAGTAAAGAACATTAATTTGGCACCAACGATGTGAAGACAACTTTTAGCACTTTGCATATATTATGATTTAAACTCTCAAAACATGACATGAAGGATATTACTGTCCATATTATATAAAATTTTGGAACTAAGGGTTCAGTATGTGTAAGTAACTTGCCTAAGCAAGTCAGAAGCTAGGCAGAACCTGTGATTCGAACCCATGTTTTTATAATGTTGTCTAATGTTCATTCCATTGGACTATAACATTTTTATTTACATAATGTCTTACATCTCTCTACTCCTTCCCAATCCTCTAAATTCCACATAACACTACACTTCTTCTTGCCTGTACTTAGACTCTGATTCTTTGTTGCTTCAATTTTCCTAAATTATGTCTTTATCTGCTCCCCAATGTTTACAAATTATGTAGAGATCCAACAGTTAGAGCTCTTTGCTTGTTGTCTGTAGAAACTGGTTCTGATTAAGTTAGGCAAAATAAAATGGAAAAACTAAACTTCATAAACACACACACACACACACACACACACACACACACACACACACACACACAGGTTTATTGACAGGATATTGAGGAGCTCCCTGAAGTAAAAGAGAAGCCAAGCCTTGGGAAGGATCATAAAGTGGGCAGATTCTGATGGTGGGATTTGAGAATCTTTGCATGAAGATGCTGTAATCGACTGACTCAGCTCCAGCAGCCTCCATGTGCCTCCTTGATTATGACTCAAATTACCAAGTGACAGATTAATTGGCCTCGATCGGGTTACATGTTTACCGCTTGCTAGAGATTGGGGGAGGAGAAGAAGGAAGAGGAATATTATTGATAATCCTACCTGGACCACATGATAAGATAAGTGGAACACCTGTAAAGAAAACTACTCTGCGCTTACTTACAGAAGGGAGCAGAGGCACCCACATGCATAATAGGAAGGTGCTCACGTGCAGGGCACGCAAGTGCTCCAATTCAGTCACAGCCCTTTTCGTTATCATCACCGACTGCCTCTTCCTATTCATGCAGCCCTGAAATTCTCACCATTTTCCATGCACACTATAAGTCTTTCAGGCCACTGTTTTCTGGAACTTGTGCTTCTCCTGTGTCTGCATTTAACAAAAGCCTGCCTATCTGTATGGGCCCTGCCCAAACAGTGCTCTTATTACTATTTCAAGATTCCTACAGACAAGTAATTTCTCTCTCTTTTCCTCAGCATTTCCTTTTGCTCATCATCAACAGTACTTTTCAAAATCTTCCTTTTTTCTTTTATTTTTTTAAATTATAAGTGCTTCAATGGTATGCATCAATTCTTAATTATCTTAGCGTCTTCTCTAATGTTGAATACCAGTACCTTATAGGTTCCAGTGATTAATAAATATATTGTTATTTTTCTTATAACATTTTTCTTACTGTTGGTTCAAAGTGCTGGATTTATTCTGTAATGCAATTATATCATTTATCTCTAACCTCATTGTAATGTCCTTGATGGGAAATCACACAAAGCATTTAAAATTATTCACTTATACCTAGTAGTAATGAATAAATGTACTGATTTAACCTTGATTTAATAAAGTTCGATAGCAGTATAATAGATTATTTGAAAAAGGATAAAGTTACTTAATGGAGAAAGGAGGGAAAGTAGGCCAATAATAGTCAGACATTTTTAAAAAGAAAATGCTCAACACAGCTATGTGGTGGGCATTATTATACATGAGAAAGCTGAGGCTTAGACAGGTTACTTTCTTAAAGGAAAGAAAAGTTAGAGCCAGGATTTGTTATATGTTAAAAATTAGCTCCATGTCTCTAGATAATATGCATATACTACTCTCTATGGATTATAAACAACAGATAGTCATGCTTCTTCAAAAACAATAATAAAAAGGCAAAGAATAAATTACAAATTACTGTAAAAAAAGGACAAGATAAATCTATGTAGTAACTAACTTAATAGAAAAAATAATTCTTACAAGGGGAAACACAGTTGTCTGCTCAACACAGAAACTATACTGATCACGAATAGGGATCAGGAAAAGGCAAAACATGTTAGCGAGGTTCCATTTTCAACCATTAGAGTAGAAGAAGGAAAAACTCATAATAATATTAAGATGCAAGAATAAGGATGTGCTCTGTGGAAACAAGTATAAATCAGCACAGCCACTTTGGAGGGAAATTTGGTAGCATTTACTAAAACAAAGACAAACAAATAAGCAAAACCCGTGCACATTCTGCTGTCAGAGTTCCACTCCATCGGACCCTAAAAAAAATCACTGGCACACATGATCGTGGAGATAAGTGACAGGGTGCCTACAGCGGCATTGTTTGCACTAGGAAAAACTGGATATGACTTTCATACCCATTTTGAAATGGGTTGCCTGTTTATATCTTTTGCCTGTTTATATCCTTTTTCAAATTTTACTTGGTTATTTGTCTTATTTTATTGATTTTTTCAGGATTTCTGAATAAATTCCAGATATTAACTGTCTGTTTCATAAATGTTACAGATGTTTTCAGCTAAGCTACCACTTATT
This sequence comes from Pteropus alecto, assembly GCF_000325575.1. NCBI lineage: Eukaryota > Metazoa > Chordata > Mammalia > Chiroptera > Pteropodidae > Pteropus > Pteropus alecto. The sequence goes on from NW_006434835.1 coordinate 21,570,354, forward strand.
GTCTGACTTTCCCATATTCTTTCTTTCAAAATTTTCTTTCAAGCTAACCTAGTTTCATTTATCAATTTTGGCTTTTGCTTTATGTATTGTTTCAGGGGGCGGGGGGATTGCCTTTCCTACCTCAAATTCCTAAATACATTCTCCTGTATTTTTTCCTATTACCTTCATAGATTTAATTCTTTAAATTATTTAATCTCCCTGGAATTCTTATTTTCATGATCTTTCATTATGAAAGGAAAGGAGCTCTGTTTATAATTCTTCCTCCCAGCAATTTCTCTAAATTATGTCTTAATTAATATACCTCATATATGAACTACAATATTTTTGACAGATTTTGTTGGCAATGAGTTTGCTGATTGAGTTCTTTTTTTTTTTTCTTGTAGTGAGGAACAAAAAGTAGACTTTAATCAATCCCTTGTTTTCAGCCCCTTTAAGCCCCTCTTGCTTCTCCGCCCTCTGTGCCCTTTCAGAGTGGACACGGTTCAGGACCTCCGTTGGGCTTATTTCCTCTGTAGGTCTTCTGCATGTCCTAGGCTGCAGTCTCCTTCATTCTGCTCTCTATCTGCTCCTAGCATGCAAAAAAACAATGTGTCTTACTCCTTTTTAAGGAGGATTTACAACATTTACACTCCTTTAGTATCATGGTGATGGGCACTGTAGAGAGAGGAGATATAAGTGCACATGTGTAGCTGCTATCTTAAAAAAAAACTACCACACACTGTTTAAAGTTGTCCTTATATTACCTCTTATGGTCAAATGGATTTATCTGTGTTCTTGTTAGAAACAAAAGCATGAGATTATTTAAATAAAATATCTTTAAGTTTCAAGTATTTGAACTCTAATTTTTCCTCATTAGCCAGATGTGATTGTTTTCCTCAATTATATTATTACATATTTTAATCAGGACTCAGCTAGATTCTTTTTTTTTTCAAATCTACTTCTCTTGAATTTCTCAAATTCCTTAAAATAACCCAAGCTATAGAGCTTTTTAATGGTCATTCATATTACCAAATATTAAACTCAGTTAATGTAAAGGACTATAAAAATTATTCAGGCTTTATTTCCTGAACTTTCTTATATGCTTTTCTGCTGCTCCCTTGTTCACCTGCCTCAGATGTTCCCACCTATACCCCTGCGATACCCTGCCAACAGCTAGAACTCTATCACTGTCATCATGTGGGACACTGTTCCAACCTAAGGCACCTCAGCTGCCAACTACTTATTTATTGTCATTCTCTACCACTGCTCACTGTTATGATCAAGAGTATAAGTGACACCCTGACTTGTACAAGTAGACTAAAGGGGAAGCATAATCCTACACATACAGCAGCCACTTAGCTTTCAGTAGATTTCAAAGAAATTCACATGCATGTAAAACAACACAAATATCACTAAATGACTCATGGCAAGCCCAATATATCACCTTACAAACTTTGAACTTTCCTTCGAAGCATGGGTACCATTGTTTGTTCTTTAGTTTACACATATAAGAATGTATGTATATGAGTTTGGAATGAAAGGAGAGGATGGGTTATTGTATATTAAATGAGAGGCAGGGAGGGAGAGAGTGGAGGAGAAGCAGTGGGGAGAAGGAAGAGGAAGAGAGAGGGAAGAAAGAAAGAGAGAGGACACAGAAACAGTTGTGTAATACAGGATTCAGTAGTGTGGTCCTTTCACTGCATCTGAAGTGTGTAAACTTACTCCATATCTCTTTTCCCTTGCTACTCTGTTGATCTAATAAACAATGTGATTTGACCATCTTATAAATAAATAAACTAATAAATAAATAAAATAAGAAGCAGGAGAGTTGAAAGACCTAACGGAGCCACATTGTTAGCCAGCTTGGAGCTGTCCCTGGTACCAACTTCAGCACTGATCTCTCAATAACAAAATGAGAAGAGGAAGAATTTGTAGTGCAGAGAACATAAAAATATAAACATTTTTTTTTTTGTATGCCCAAGTCAAGTTTTTAGATGAGTGCTACCCACCCAAGCATCATCCCTTTCCTAATTGTGGCTTTTTCATTTTTCAGCAATTTTTCTTCCTCATTACTCAGGAACTGGATCTCAATGGTACTCTCCTCATTTTTCATATGAAAGGGTAAAGTGAAATAAACACCTTCGCTTTAACCTAGATAACTATTTTGCTTCTAAAAAGAAGATAAACTCTAACCTAAAAAACATTTTGGTAAAATTAAAATAGAGAGCCCAGAAATAAGCTTCCTCATATATGGTCAAATTACAAGATGCCAAGATCATTGTGGGAAAAGGACAGTATTTTCAACAAATGATATTCATAAAACTGGATACCCACATGCAAACAAATGAAATCTGGCACTTATGTTCAAAGATTAACTCAATATGGATCAAAGAGCTAAGTGTAAGAGCTAAAACTAAAACCCTTACAAGAAAACGTAGGGGAAAATGTTCATGGCATTGGACTCGGCAATGCTTTCTTGGCAATGACATAAAAAAAAACTTGGGCAACAAAAGGAAAAGAAAGAAAAGATAAACTGAACATCAATATTAAAAACTTTTGTGCATCAAAGGATACTATCACGAAAGTGAAAAGGCAACCCACAGATTGTGAGAAATTATTTGAAAATCATATTGTGGTAAAGGATTAATATCTAGAATATATAAAGAACTCCTACAAGTCAACAACATAAAACCAAACAACTCAATTAAAAAAATAGGCAAAAGACTTGAATAGTAATTTTTCAAAAGAAAAATACATCAAATGTCAATAAGTGCATAAAAAGATACTCAACATCACAAATCATTTGGAAATGCAAATTGAAAACACAAGGAAATACCACTTCATACCTATTTATATGGCTTTTATTTTAAAAAAAATGAATAATGACAATATTAGTGAGAGTGTGGATAAATTGGAATCTTTGTGCATTGCAGGTGAGAGTATAAAATGGTGAAACTACTGTGGAGAACATATGGCAATTGCTCGAAAAATTAAACTTTGATTTACCATGTGATTGAGCAATTCCACCTCTAGGTATTACCTAAAAGAAGTGAAAGCAGGGGCTCAAACAGGTATTTGAACACCCATCTTCATAGCAGCACTATTTATATAGTCAAAAGATGGCAACAACCCAACTGTAAATCCATGGATGAATTGACAACCAGAATGTGGTGGTTGCATAGTAATGTGAATGTGTTTAATACCACTGAAATGTGTTTAATGTTATATGTACTTTGCCACAATAAAAAAAATCATGAATAAAACACATTTTTGAAATGGCATATAATTACATTTAACCTAGACAACTGAAAAGCAACAATGCTTAATTCACCAAAGGCAATTTAGTAATGAAGTACAAGGATGGATAATTGGGCCTTCTTAAACAATCATTCAAAAATATTTATGATGACCTGTTACATGCCAGGAACAATGCTATCGGCAAATCAGATTCTGTCCCTGCTCTGATTTGGAGTCAAGGAAGAAAAAAATTAATTAAATAGTGATAGAAATTAATATGTAAATATATAAAAGGCCAGGTAATCTGCTGTATTCATATTGTACAAGCATTAAAATCTTAATATTTTCTCAAAACTTCTTTAAAAACCACTTTCTTGATATTATTTCCTAAAACTGGCTGTAATTTCTGGCAGTTTTTGTCACTTTCCATGAATAAATATATAGGCTCCTTTGTTTAGGTAATAAAGACTGTAGTATATTATCAAAACAAAACAAAATATCATACCATTTAAATCTTCTTTCCTCCCTCTCAGGCCTTACTTATCCTCAGAGACATATATATAATCTCCACATTCTCTTTGTCCATTCATCCATTGATGGACACTTACATTGTTTCCATACTTGGCAATGGAATTATTCAGTCATGAGAAAGAAGGAAATTCTCCCATTTGCAACAATATGATGAACCTTGAGGTTTTATGCTAAATGAAGTAAGTCAGACAAAAAAAAGACAAAAACCATATATTCTAACTTATTTGTGGAATAATTTTAAAAAATAGCCGAACTCTTAGAGAGTACAATGGTAGTTGCCAGGGGTTAGGGGGTGAGGGAATTGGGGAGATGTTAGTCAAAGGGTACAATCTTCCAGTTATAAGATGAATAAGGTCAGGGTATCTAATGTATAGCATGGTGAATATAATTGACAATATTGTATTATAAAATTTAAAGTTGTTATAATTATGTGAGGAGATGGAGTTGTTAACTAATATTATTGTGGTAATCATTTTGTAATATATATGTGTACTAAATCATCACATTCTATACCTTAAACTTGCATATGTTATATGTCAATAATAACATCTTGATAAAGGTGGGAAAAATGAATTGAGGAAGATTCTGCCATAATACTGCCATAATGCTTCATTATGTCCTTAGAATAACTTTCAGAACCATGGACTGTCTGAAGATAAATCATATTCTATTTTCCAACAAAGACAAAAGAAAAATATCAAGGTTATATTGAAAAGAAAAAAAACAATTACCTTAATTTATTTAATTTCATGGAATTATTTGAACTCTCTGTATTATTTGTCCAATTGCCTATCATATTTAATATAATAGACTGATTAAAAAATTTTACATATTTTGTTAAAATATTTTAATTAAACATTCTATTTCACAAACAAAAACATAATGCTAACAGTCCACCATTTGGATAACCATTGTCATAGGTAAGTAAACTGCAAAGCTACAAAGCTATTTCTCTGGTATCACTAATAACCTAGCAATCAACCCTTGCGGGAGGCAGTGGTGAGTTATGGATTCATTTCCCCTATGGCAAGAGCAATATCATAAAAAGCTTTCCTGTACATTGTCATGCCTATTATAAGTTGTGGCAAGCATTTTAACAATGTTACTAAAGGTTCTCATTATCTTAATCACCATCTTGCATCACCGGTGCCAGCATAGCTGGTCACCAAGTACCAGAAACCCATATCTGTCTCCCCTCAATTCTATCCTAGTCACTCAGGCAATTTTGCTTTCTGATAAGGCTTGTTTCAGGCTGCAGAAAACCACAGTGTCTTACTCCATGGTTACACAAATCACCTCCTTAATCAAAGCAGACAGATTCAGGTAGCAGCATTTACTGACTCCTGATAGAGAGAAGGCTTTCAATCTAGGAATGTTGGAGTAGCATTGCGAAAAAACACAGATGTGCTAAAAATGCCCGTAAATGCCTTGTGCAGAAATCGATGTACCGCTTCTTATAAATGCCCTTGTTCAAATAAATATTCTAAGGTCAAGGGCAAATAGTTATTATCTTTAAATAATTTTATTTTGAATCTATGCTACAAGTATGAAGGACAGCATAAAATAAAGTGCACCAGCAAAAGGAAGGTAAAAGAGACTGTGTGGTGTTTTATACTTAGAACACTCTGTTTTATTGTGTGTTGTGTCTATAATAAGCCAACTGATATCTATAACCCCATTTCTTGACCCAGAATATTGGGCTGAATATGCATCTTTCTAAGATGCCTTCTGATCGAACAGTCCTTGATTTTAGTGCTCAGAATGCGATGTACCTGTTTTTTGTTTTGTTTTGTTTTCCAGGGTTTTCAATGCTTCCTCCATCCCGGCATTATTCCCTTTGTACTTCATCATCTCTAAAAACACTCCAGTTCTTTTATAGGTTAGCAAACTAAGATATACACATTTAAAATATCTTCCTGTGATTTCTATGTATAAGGAGAATCTGCACTGGCAAAGAACTTGAATCGCTATCTGTAGAGGTTAGGCAAACAAAGAAATAAAGATGATTTCTTTATGCTGTAGTCAAAATTGCTATGACTCCCCAACATTATCTAGCTATGAATAGAGGCACCGAAGTTAAGAATATAATTTTTTTCTGTAATTCACTTTTCAATTGTCTTATCACTTATGCTCTTTTGTATTAATGTAATTGGACACTAGCAGTCAATATATTTATAATTTAAATTTATATTTATTACCATTAAAAGATACTTGTGATATATTGATATGTAAAAGCAGTCACAAAGAGAAGTTTAATATAACCCCATTATAGTTATTTATATGTTCATATATATTACAAATAATTATATAAGTGTACATAAATTTTTGGAAAAGTATTCTGTGATTATCTATTAAAGGATTATAGGTGCTTTTCCACTTTTACTATTGCTTGAATTTATTATAACACATGTTACTTTCATTAAAATTAAAACCACGCTGATGTTTAAAAAAATAAAAATCTTTTAAGTTGATGTCCAAATTGATTTCAAATATTCTTTTTCTAAACCTTAGTAATTATTATACTCAGACTTAAAAATATGTAAATAAATTGCAATTATTCTTTCCCACATTTGTGGCACAAACAGGTTATTTTTTATTATATGAGAATATTTTATACACAAACTGAGGTGTATCTATTTAAATATATATTTTTTCAGATTTGAGAAGCTATGGAAATTACTCTTGAAAAACCAAATGGAATAGCATAACTTTGGCGTTTATTTGTGAACCTCACCCCAAACAGTGTTTACTGCATAGCCGATGCCCAATGCATGTTTTTTAATGAGTAATATATTTTAGCATAAAGTAGATAATATAAAAATAAATTCACATTATGTGATAAAGTTTCTACTGTAAAATATGCTTAGATGCATATAAATTTGAAAAAGTAAAATAAATCGTATAATCTTACTATCTGGAGCAAATCATTGATAACATTTTGGTATATATTTATATTCTTTCAGCTTTTTCTTGTGTGTGTGTATGAACATATATATTTTTAAATCAAGAAAATTTACCATATTATCTGCTTTATAATGTGCCTATTTTACTTACCAAAAATGTATAAGCATCTTTGAATCATATGGAATATTTTTCTTCAATTATACCTCAATTGACATTTGTTATTTTATGGATATGCTTTTATTTAATTAAACTGCTATGGATTTTCCTCCAAATTATGGAAAACTAATGTTTTTTGGGGGGGTGGGGGATCCATAAGTGAAGCTTCTCAGGATAGATTGTCAACTAAAGCTTTGCTGAACTACAGAATGCTTCTAAACCCCGTATGTCTTAGATTATTTATAAGCTGATGCAACAAATACCATAGCTCATAAAAAACAAACATTTATTTCTCACAGTCTGGAAGCTAAGAAGACCATGATTATGGCACCAGCATTTGGTGTTTGGTGAGGACCTCCTGGTTCATTGACAGCTGTCTTTCCACTGTGTCATCACATGACAGAAAAGAGGCTCTTTCTGGAACCTCTTTTATAAGATGCTAATTCCATTCATGAGGGCTCATGGCCTAATCACCTTCCAAAACTCAGCTTCTAATACCATCACTTTAGGAGTTAGGGTTTCAACATGAATTTTTGGGAGGACACAAACAAACCATACCATCATATATTGAAAAATCTTAATCTAGAGGAAAACAATTTAAAAAAAATATATAGTACAGCTATCAGTGATTGGGATAGGTTTTAACAGAGATGGAGAAATACACCTCTAAACATTTTGTCATCATATGCCCATTGAGCTTGGACAACTGTTCACCTTACTAAGCTTATCTCGCATTGCCACCCAAAGATGCTCCAGCCAAAATGGCAGATTCAACTGTACTCTTTTCTACATCTGGACATTTTTCTCATGCAATTCTCAGCCTTGAAGTTTCTACTGAATATCTTCAAAAGCTAAATGCTTCCCATACTTCAAGGTTCAAATAAAAAAAATATATCCAGTTCTTTCATCCTTCCAACACTGCAGTTGGAAGTGATTTTTTTCTTCCTTAAAACTTTGGTAGCACTTATTTTCTTTTTATTTATACATCACTTTGCATGTGTTAGCTCATACAGTGTCTGCCTTATCTTCCACATTGTAAGTACTATCATAAACATATTTTGTGTGTTTATGGGTAAAAAGATGTAAACTTTGGATTAACAGAATTTTTTTTCTAGTTTTCTGAGATAATTTTACATTACTCTTATTTATATGGATCTTGTAGGAGTTTTACACAGTTAAAATGTTACGAAATGGGCTTCTAACCTACTAATAGATTTCTATATGAGAATACCTGTAACTTTTTTATTTAAAATTTTGGAATCCAGAAACTTTTTGCTCAGCAATAAATTGCTTAAAATTCCTTCTCATAGTCTTAATTTTAAAAACTATATTCTTAATGGTGTGAAAAAGTTTCTGTAAATCTAATTTATATACAGGGGTGTTGAAGTTTGATCACCATATTTGCATTACTAAAAATAAATTCCTCTTCAATCTCAAGAAAACAGATGAGGCAAACTTCAACTCTTCCTTCTTTGTTTTACACAAGTCACAATCCTTTCATTGTCAAGAGACACAATTCACTGAAAAGGAAGGTGTGGGAAGAAAGAGGGAGTCAATTGCAGCTGACTTAGACATGTAGCTAAGGAGAATAAGGTCTCTGCCATTTCTCTCTCTCTCTGTCTCTCTCTCTCTCTCTCTAGAGTCAATTGCAGCTGACTAAGACATGTAGCTAAGGAAAATAAGGTCTCTGCCATTTCTCCCTCTCTCTCTCTCTCTTACAAACTTTAGGTAACTGAGTCAGAAACTTGGGCAATATGAATTGTCAAGACTAACTGCCCCTCTCGACCTCCTTGCTTCCGTACCAGAACCTTTTTAAGACAAGTGAGTGTGAGTTGAAAGAAAAATGCTTTAAATGCGCTAGGTTCCCACAGTCAAAGCAAAGCAAGGAATTGAAGCAATTATCCAGGTAGTTTTGGGAAGGACAGGTAAGAGTTTCTAGACATATCAGCCAAATCAACAATTAAGACATGAAAAACTGAAAGCATCAATTCTCAACATGGTTTGGCTCTTGCATTGAAGAAGGCTGTACAAATGATAGCCCTGAGTGTAAATGGCAAAGAGATAAAAAGTAACTAGGTGCCACTTATTTATCCTGCTTGATTCAAACCTATCAGTCTCAAACTTTTTGCTTCGGTCAATCCCACCCTCTGCTTTACTTCTGAGAAAGCCTAGATCCACAAAACTCTCAACCATTACTTAATCCAGTGTTTTAGGGATTTACTCTTGCAAGAAATTAGCAAGTGGTTTTTTAGTAACATCCCATCCTCACTTTAATTGCCTTCCTCACTGTTGTTCCCCAGGTTCCTTTCCTTTCTCCCCTTTCACTCCCACTTCCAGGCACCCCATGAGATATGCCTTTCCCTGGCCTCCCAGGACTACACAATTTGCCTGGATTCTAGGTCTGTGAATTATGGTATATACTTGCTTTGTCATGATGCATAATTCACCGCCACATTAAAAAAAATGTTTATTTGCAGCTTGCAGTCAATGTGATATGTTAGTACTTTAATGAGTTAACCCATTATCCTACAGGTTAGAGTGAAATGGGGATTCGGTGACAACGAGGATTGGTATTCTAAAATCTTAGACCACTGAAGTTACAACAGTGTGGTTATTTCAGGTACTATGGATGGATAATGAGAGATGTTGTGGAGCAAGTGGACCTCTTACTGCCTATAAAGCACACCCCCTGTGATGCCATCCATGCATGTAGCTGGATGCTTTTAATTCCTACCAGTGTTTCATATTTTCCATTTTATTCCTGGTTGAAATTTACTGTCATTATTATGTCAGGCAACCTTCTTTATACCGTATTCACCTCTCTCACCTTTATTATTTACTTCAATATCGCTTCCTGTAAGAGTCTGGAAAGGAAGGCTTTTGCTGCTACTATACTTAAATTTCGAAAATTTCTATCCCTTCCTTTCCTGCCTGTTCAAACAAAAGTGATCAAAGAAAATCCCTTTAATTCTCCTGATCATAGATGAGTGAGAAAAAGAAAATGGCACTACCAGTACCCTACCCTAGTGACATTTGTATCAACAAATGTCATGAGAGGCAGATTTGGAGAGAAAAGGGTCTGACTTTTGCTTTAGAATAGACTTAACGTTTGTTTTAGTTCTGTCCTTTGCCAATCGTGAGAGCTTTACCAAGATGCCGAATCTAGCTGGACTTCAGTTTCATTATCTCTAATATAGAGGGAATCTTACTTACCTAGAAATGTTATGGCTGGGATTGTATGATGTATGTGAAGTGCCTAGTGGTGTAAATATGCCCAGTGAATGGTAGCTTATTAGTATTATTTGCAGAGCACTGTTCCAAATGTTGCAGGTGTTACAGAGATGAACTGTGACTTTCTCTGCAATGCTCATGGGCTAGTGGTGAGTTAAACTAATGCTGCAATAACTGTGCTTCTGAATGTCAAGTTAAACGTTAAGACGAAATTGTGTCTCCCCCAAATTTTCGCATGTGAAGCTCTATCCCCCAATGTGACTGTATTTGGAGACAGGGCCTTTAGGAAGTGATTAAGGTTAAAAGAGGTCATAAAGGTGGGGCCGTAATCCAATAGGAATGATGCCCTTATAAGAAGAAGAGATGCCAGGAGTGTACACACATAGAGGAAAGGCCATGTGAAGATATAGCGAGAAAACAACCTTCTTAGGCCTCAGAAGATACCAACTCTGTCAGTACCTTGATCTTCCAGCCTCCAGAACTAAGAGAAAATGATTTTCCATTGTTTAAGCTCCCCAGTCTGTGCTTGTCTGTCATGGCAGTTTTCACTGTTAGAGCTGATATCATCAGAGAGGAACTGTCTTTGGGAGTTTAGGGAAGAAGGAGGGAAGGTTCTATTTATTTGTTTCTAGATGAAGGAAGCAGAGAAATCTGCATATAGGTAAGCCTTGGAGAATAAGTGGGTGCTGACCAAAGGGAGATAAGGGGCAGATGCAACTACAGGGAAGTCTGCACGGCTGGTTGAGGGAGATTGGAGACCCAGGGTAAGAGCACAAGGAACAAAACAAAGTAGCTCAGGACAGTCCCTTAGACATAGTATTATTTCTTCTCATTTGGGAAGTTAAACACATAAAAACTAAATGTGACTATATGTAAACATGACTTTTTGGCAATACAATACAATACAATACAATACAATACAATACAATACAATGCAATGCAATGCAATGCAATGCAATGCAATGCAATGCAATGCAATGCAATGCAATGCAATACAATATGATTATATTGTATAGCTTGATAGAAAATAGCCTTTTTCCCCAGAAAGGTCTGAAGCAATTGTGATTTATAGTAACATAATCCAATTCATTTGTTAGATTCTATGTATAAAGGACATGTTTTGAATAATAGAATTAGGTAGATAAAGGTGTGGTACATATATACAATGTAATATTACTCAGCCATAAATAAGATGAAATAGTGCTATTTGCGATAACATGGGTGGATCTTAAAAAATAATCATGCTAAGCGACATAAGTCAGACACAAAAAGTTGAAAATCATATGATTTCACTTACATGTGGAATATAAAACTGAAAGTAACAAACAAACATGACAAACAAACAGAGACTCATGGACGTGGACAGTGGATTAGCGGTTACCAGAAAGAAGTGGGAGAGAGGGGAGGTAGATAGGGGGAAAGAGGGTCAAAAATTTGGTGACAGAAGGAAATTCAACTTTGAAAGGTAAACACACAATGCAATACACATATGATGTATTGTTAAACTGTACACTTGAAACTTATTTGATTTTATTAACCAACATCACCCCAACATCTTAAAAAAAAGAATTAAGTATCTTTTGAAAACACTGTCTTCCAACCAAGGAAATAACAGAACCAATGCTGTTCTTACAAATAACAGCTTTTGACTCCAACAGTGTAGATTAGATTACTGGCTCTGTAATTTCTTAACTGCTTTCCTTTGACAGAATCCTTATTTTCTGCAAACCTCAGTTTCCACATCTATAAACAATGATGACTTCTACTTCCTACTTCAGGGAGCTAAACTGTGAGAATGAAATAAAGGCATGCCTGTAAGAAGTTAGCATAGGACCTGGAACACAGAAAATATTAACTATTGTTTTAATTACTATGCTCTAGTACCTATGAGAAAACAGGATAGCACAGGACTCTGCCTTTATACAGCAGCCATCAAATAAAAAACAGTGGTGTGATTTGATAGAAACCACTTCCTTCCCACTTAGATACTACTCTGAATGAAGTTAATTCCTTTGTTCCTAGAATAAGTATTATACACTTATCTCTGGGCAAAAGTAGTGGCTCTAGGAGTATTTTGGGAAAATACAAATACTTATGTACAAAATGGATGCAGTCTTTATCATACAAGCAAATCCTGTTTTTGCTCAGCCAGCTAAAATAGAACTCCAAGGGAAACTAAACTTTGATGAGGTTTAGGATGAAGCAACATATTTGCCACGCACTCAGGAGGCAGATTCAGGTGATGGGGTTTGGAGCATTGTGTTGGGCATCCCTGGGTAGCTGCCAGTATCATAGCCCCGGGAAGATGGGGTAAAGAAGGGAGGAGGCGGATGCAGATTGCAGTGGTCCGGTTTTCAGGTACATCCTGAAAACAAAATGTACCTATTACCTAGTTAGTCACTTTCCTAGGGAAGTTTTGCTTCAGTGATTTATTAGGTATAAGTTCATACTAACAAACTGTTAGGGATACAGTAGAACACATCCGCCCACATTCTCATCATCCCTTGCAAAAAAACAGGCCAAACCTGCCTACAGCTCTGCATACGGAACTCTGAAGATTTATATATTACTCTCTCATCAGTACTAGAAGAGGGACTGGCCCTGATCAAACCCCTAGTATCTATGTTGCTAATGTTCTTTTTGCTTTTAAATACCAAAGAAGAGCTGGGGTTTTCAATAATTTTAGAGAGAAAACATATATCTTACCTTTATGTGGCATGGATGTTTTCAGAGCTTTACGGATATTAACTGATTTAATTATTATAGCAACTCTATTATGTGGAAACTATTATTTCCATCTCAAACAAAGAAGTAGAATCACAAATAAATTATGTATATAAAAGTCCACAAAGCAGGTAAGTGGTAGAGTCAGGACAGTTTCCTAACTCTTAATCAAACTATCAGCAGCTACTACCAGACACAACAATACAGTACTGCCTCACTCTCCCTTTTTAAAATAAAATCAATTTGAGTCCCAAAGACAAAGCTTATGGTGCCATGTTGGTAAAATATAATACTTCCGCGTGAGCTATTCTAGTTTGGTCCTGGACTCTACTTTGCTCACATTCACCTGGCCCAGCAAATGGAAGCCAGATGCTGATGTTAATCCAGAATTGCTGTTACTCTTAAATGGATAATCTTCCAAATATCTCAAACCGTAACGTATTTCCTAAGCTCCTCAATCTATCCTAGTTTTCCTATAAATAAAATTTAAATAGGAGTAAAATTTACTATCAAAAATCCCAGGAATGTCATGTGTAACCACTATGCTGTACACCTGAAACTAATATAAAATAATACTGAATGCCAACCATTATTGAAAAAAAATCCCAAGAATGCAATATTTAAAAAAAATTCCAGACCTTTTCTTTTTCTAGAAGAGCTGGAATGTTTTTAAAAATTTGTTTCCAAAAAAATCAAATGTGTGTATGATAGGAATGGATATACATCACACACACAGAGCATATATATGCATTTACATATACATTCTATAGATAAATGTAAACTCTTATTTTTAAAAATTATTCTATATTATGCTTCCAAAAAGCATACAGAGCCTAAAATCTCCAGTCGGTGACCTAACGTTGTGATGGCAGTGCTCATTATCTGGAGGGTACCACTGCTCACTTTCTTTCCATCATGCCTTACTAGGTTTTATTGGTCTTGTGTGAGCCTTGATTACATGTCAGTCTCATGAGCTTTTTTCCCATTAATCTTATGTTTGGGCTGCCTTAACAAAATACCACAGGCTGAGTGGCTTATAAAGAATAGAAATCTTCTGGACTGGAAATCCAAAATCAAGGTGCCAATGTGGTGCACTTTGGTGAAGGCCCCCTTCCTGGTTTATAGCTTCCTCACTTGTCCTCAGATGGTAGAAGGGGCTAGGGAGCTATCTGGAGTCTGTCTAATAAAGACACTAATCCCAGTGTCAGGGGCTCCACTTTCTTAAGCACTCCCAAATCACCTCCTTTGTGAGGACATAAACATTCAGATCATAGAAGCTGATCATTGATTTCTTTATGAAAATATGATGAAGGGAGTCATGAATGGTATCAAAACCTGGGGCAACAATTGGCCTTGGTTTAAAATCTCTTAGAAAACATTGCTGCCTTAGATTCAATACACTCACTGAAAAATGTATGTATATACATTCTCTAAGATACATATGCAGACACACATATATGTCTTAAAGAATGCTTTGCATGTACACATATAAATACTAAGTAGGTATCTGGTATTATTATTTGTTCATTATCCTTCACTGTCAATGAGCTCCTGACATAGAGAGAGACAGGGAGCATATTATATAGTAATTAAATGTATAGACTCTGAAGTAAAATTGCTTTGGGCAGTTTAATCCAAACTTTAAAAGACTTTTGCTACCTCACTTGTAAAACTGAGATGATAACACTATTTACAATATTATTATGAAGATTAAATAATCTAATAACTATAAACTATCTGACATAATACCTAGTCTATACTAAGAGCTCAATAACTATGTTACATTTATTATCTTTATTAAGTTTTTATTATTCTTAGGCCAATTTTAATAAATAATTGATCTGTTGTGATTAGTATTAGTCTTTAGTATTAATCAAGCACACATGAAGCATTTCCTGTGTACAGAATATAAGTTCCTATATTACACATCTCATGTCATTTAAAGCTGACTACTGCCATTTGAAGTATGGCCACAAAATATTAGTTAAATACCCTGATAATTAGAATTTAGATATTTCCCTAATAAATTTCTCTTTGGTTATTTTTTGCAACGTTTTTGTTTTTCTGTGGAAATTCTAGGTTTCTGCCTTGCGGTGTGTCTCTTACGGAATTGGGCACACATTATTAATACAATCGTTTCTGTATAGTAACAGGAGACAGCAGTTCTCTAGAAGAGGACTTCAAATTAATTTCCAAGCAGCAAGGCTGCTGCACTGTCCATCATTGTCAGACACTCCATTCTTCCTACGTGACCAGGAATAACAACGAATGCTTCTAGCAAGAAAATCGCCTGCCAAATCCCACGTCTTGTAACATGGATTCTAAACAGACACCTCATAATGAGCCTGCCCTCATCTCTGATCTCATGAAAGAATCTATTAGCCAACCATCACGTTGTTCATTAACTGTTCTTTTTTCACACCTTAGTTGGATATAATATGGAATTTGCCTTGTTTAATTCACTGTTAAATATAAATCAATTATCATGCTTTGATTCTATTAAAGGAATATGGTCTTTATCTCTATCAGCTTTTGTCCAGTCCAATGATATGGTGTTGTAGCAATCCTTAACCTTTCTCTTTTCCTGAATTTAGCTGCAGTAAGATACACTAACCAGTTTCTACACTTCGACCTCAACAAAGAAGGCATATTTTGCATATAGCTCCCTCTTCCAAATAGTTATACTTCAAAACCATTTGGTCTGTAGATTTTTGTTTGTTTTTTTTAATTAAAAAAATAACTCTGTATGAACTTGATCAGTAAAAAATGTGTAGTATTCATCTTCCAGACTCAACATGGCCTGAATCTTACTATTTTATCATTTATTCCATCACTTGGCCCATTTTTAATATACATTAGTTCTCCAGAGCATAGCAGGGTATGAGCCTATTTATATTCACATCTCACTTAAAATTCAGTTCCTTCTGTCTACATGACCTTTACCAGGTACACTAATCTCCAGAAGCCTCAATTTTCTCATTGGTAAAACAGGGATACTAATATTACCTCCCCCACAGGGATGCTGTGAGGATGAAATGGAAAGATCCTCGGTAAGCATGTTGCAGAGTTCCACACATACAAGAAGGGCTCAGAGTATGATTTCTGTCATCACTGTTATGATTACCTTAGAAATATGAAGTGAGATCCCTCTGCAAAGGATTATGATGGTTCTTCGGAGATTGAGAGCTAGAAAAGGAAACAAAATGTTGTTTCCCCAGGAAGTACATTGAATGTCGGGTTACAAGTTAATAAACACATACAGGCCCAAGGTAGACTTTTAGGCCTGGGATTGTGCTGACTATATTGGGAGTGATAAATATTGGACATCCTTAGTGGGCCAGTCACAGATGAAATTCATATACATTGACACATTGACACATTGACACATTGACAAGAGGTACGAACATGAGGAAAGAGATTTATGGATGGTATGTGTTGACTGCTAGAAGGAAAAAAAATGACTTCTGCATTACTGTGTTTAACTCTAAATATTCTACACAATAAATTGATAGTCTTAGAAATAAACAATCTTAACTTTTTCTTTAAAATGTCTAAATAGCAAGGAATGAGTATAGAATACAAATATCTGCATTTCCAGATAAACAAATACTAAATATTAGATGACGACATATAATATATCATAAGATACATAGTTCTATTTAGCTCAGTTGTAATGTATACCAGATGGTAAGCAGGCAGCTCTAGGCTGGTTTTGGGCAATAGACATGTTTTTCTAAGCCTGCATAGTGTTGGATAAGATAGTAGCTGATATATTTTGAATTTTTAACGTTGGAAAAATAAGATAATCCAATCGTGTGTGTGTATATATATATATATATGGCTTATTTTTTAAAAATAAGGCAAATCGAGGGGTAGCACATGGGCGCTCTATGGTAATGGAAGAGTTCTTCACCTTAACTATGGTGGTTACACAAAGCTACAAATATAATCAAGTCGTATAAAGCTATACTCATACTCAGATGAGTGTTTGTAAAACTGGTGAAATCTGAATAAACTCTGTGGATTATACCAATGTTGATCTCTGGTTTTGATAATGTACTATATATAGTAAAGCAAGATGTGACTACTTGGAGAGGCTGGTAAAGGGGGCATAAAACCTCGCTGTACATTTTTGCAACCTTTTAGGCTCTTTGGCTGGTCTAGTAATTAAATTGCCTAAGACAAATTAACAGGAGAAAAAAAATTAATTCCGCATGTATGGGATCTCATAGAAATGTGAGACTCAAAGAAGTAACTAAATCAGGCAGCTTTTAATTTAAACCTTTAGACAAATAAACAATACATTTGTGAAGAACTGACAAGACGAAGAAGTTTGGGCTTGGGGTAGTAAATTAGTGAGGAAGTAACCAGGTTCGTTTACACAGTCTTCTCAGCTCTAAATTCGCTATCTCTGGTGATAAGGATGTCTCTCTTCCTCCTGGCCCAGGGAGAGTACTTTTCACTTGAGAGATTTATTTCCTGCTTTCAGTAGGACAAAGGTGGGTTCGTATTCTTGCACTGGCCATTTCTTCAGTAACTTTAATTCAAAATAGTCACTATGCCATAGTGATACAGTATGGGGTGGCATATTCTGCTCCCCCTCAATAATGTAAAGCAAATTTGACAAAAATCACACACACACAAAAGAAATTTACAAGTTCCCCATCAGAAGGGAAGATTTTAACATACCTGTTTTTATAAGTGATAAATCAAGCAGATAAAAAAATGATGAAAGAGAGTATTTGAGCAACTTAATAAGCCTGTCTTAACACGCACATATAGAACCTATATCCAGAAATATCCAGAAATTAAAGGGTACACATTTTTAAAAATTACACATGGGACTTTTGAGAAAACTGACCATATACTAGACTACAAAGAGTCTCAACACATTTCAAATAACTGATGTCATTAGACCAAAAAGTTGGCAAAAAATGCATACAATATGACACAATGTATATAAATTTTAAAATATGAAAAACAATTACATTCATTATTTAAAGATAGCTGATTATGTCATAAATACTTAGAGAAATGCAAAGAACTAGTAACAACCAAATTGATATAATGAAGACTTCTGGGGGTTGGTGGGAGAAGAGGGAAGGCTGGATCCTCAGGAGTCTCCAAAACATTTGTAATGTTTTACTTCTAAAACTAAATAATGGGCACATACATGTTTATTTTAACATTGTATGTTCCTTCTAGTATATCTACAATATTTTGCAATAAATTTTTAAACAATAATAACACATATAAGACTTCTACTCTCCGATTCACCATTGATCCAATTCTTCCCACTCTGACACTGAGTTTATATGAGTAAACTTAACCTGTTGCTTTTTCCTAAAGTAATACTAAGGGGAGAATGAAATATTTTTTAAAATTAGTTTATTTATTAATAGCCACCCCACTCACTTATGTTACCTGCCAACACCCTATAGGTATTTGAATTTATGGACACTCATCAATACTAGTACAGAGGAGATGTCTTAAGATATTATTATTAACACCAAATAATTCCCTGAATCTCATTTAGAAAGTTGTCTCATTTTCATTTAGAAAGTTGTCTCATGATTATACAAGATCAATATAAAAATAGACGAATGAATGAAGAGATCTATAAAACCAAATATCAGACATGCAGTCAGTTTATAATGGTTCTAAACTGTTTTGAACCTCTTTGTAATGAGAGTAGAAACTCTGCTGCTCAAGAAATTATAATTATTTTTGCTTATAATTAAGATCACTTTATTCATAATTGTTATACTTCAAATTTATTCTAAATGGTCTGGCAAATTAGAACCAGTGTTGAATAAATTAAGATAATACTAAAAGAAAACATGTTTAAAGCAAGCAAAAACTTTGGTAGATAGATATTATCATACTCATTATAGAGTGTGTTCATCGCAGGGGCTTCATCTCTTATGTGATACCAGAAAATAAGTTTTGATCATCAAATGGCTTTTTCAGCCTGGTATGTATGCATATTGGGTAGCTACTTGAACAAACATTGGGGGAACAGTAGTATAAATCAAAGACTAAATGTGATACATATACCTATGGATTCAACTGGTGATGTATACGTGAATATCTACACAGACAGGTATTATCAGTGCCAGAACTTATGTTTATTTTGACAAAAAAAGGTGAGTAGATTTTATGCAGAAAATTTGAAAATTTGTTAACCATGCATCATGCTAGTGCCAACCTTTTCCTGTTGCAGCCTTAGCAAGTAGATATTGTTAAAGCAGTGTGTTGGTTGTGGAAACAGTTCAAAGTGGCAAAGCGTATGCATTTATCCTACTTCTCACTTTAAATTTCATGAAATAATAGGGAAGTTGCGTAAAAGGAAATTAATTTGTAACTGCTTGTATAATGATAGGGGTTTCTTCAATGGATTAGAGATTTTGAAACGTGTATAGAAATTTGGAGTATAAAGAATAGTGGAGGGATCTAGTAGCAAATCTAGAAATATAGATAAGAGGAAACTGTAGCAGAAAGTGAAAACATACACCCCAGCAGAGCCCTAGGGAGTCTTAAGCTTAGGAAAAGGAGTAGGCTACAGACCAGAGTGTACATTTATGCTTTTATTAATAATATCAAAGGCAAATGACCACATCTTCCCACCATGCACATTTAGAAAGACTAGCACCAAGATGAAGACTGGAGATCTGCTTTCTAAAGAAATTGACCAATCTAGTTATGGTAGGCAAGGACTTGAAGCAAACATCTTATTTTGGCACAAGACAGGTGTTTCGATGGTTACAGGGAAGCCTGTATATTCCCCATTCATGCAGGGCAAACTGAAGTGTGTTGGTTGACTTGTCCCTACCCATAAAATAGAACTCCTAGTCAGTTCTTAATGAGCTTTTAACAGATCATCCCATATGTCAATATAAAGCACTGTCTCCAGTGTGTTATTTGGGTTATTTATCATTACCTTTCTCTTTTTCCTCATTGTTTCAATTACCATAGAAACAGAACGAATCCCAAAGACTTAATTTACTGTTATGCAAATGATCTACAAATGATCTAGTTTGTCTGATGTCTATAATCAATAGGCTTCAATCATATAAAGACATTTATTTTGCTAGTTTCCCTTTATTTGATCACTAAGATAAAATTCTGGTACAGTGTTACATTTCCAATTACAGAAAACAGATCAAACTCTTAATGGTTTATAGCAGATGGACCTAGTCATCACGAGGATGTCTGTTTCTTTTCTCATATTTTCATGAAAAAAAAAGTACTTATATTTTTTATGGAAATAAACTAAATGGTGCCCTCTGTCCATCTTCTATTTTCCTAAAGTTTCAAAAGAATTATTTAAATGAAAATTTTGAGCTTTGAATTTTTATTCCGTAATGCTTAACAGTCGAATTCTAAGATCTTAATTAAATCTCTTCATTTTGTATGACTAAAGGATCTCTTTCTCTTACTCCCCCTCTGTCTCTCTCTCCCCCTTGTCTATCCTTATCCCTATCCCTAATTCTATATCTCTCTGTCTGTTGGAAAAATTCACCTTTCTTCTGTTTCTCTGTTTATAATATTTATATATTGCTATTTGGATATGCTGATAAGTTAATCTAAATACCTAGAATCAGTGTGAAGTTGATAAATGTGGATCAAAAGGTTCTAGGACATGTTCATCTCACCTAGACTAGAGGAGGTTGTTGTGTATTTCTCTGCCCAGGCTCACATTCAACATGACATCATATGATACACCAGTATTCACCTATGTTCACTCTGTGATAGTTTCAAAGAACAGAAAGATTATGGAATAAAATAATAAATTTCTTTTTGTGGATCATATGAAGAACTCATGTATAATCTAGGACTCAAGCCAAAAGCAATCGTTACTTATGTTGTTAAAGATTTACTTGCATCACTTCATTAATTAGCAATTTGCATTATATCAAATGGATATAACTCCTCTAATAGATTCCAAATGGGCCATTAGATTATTCAATTCCAGTTAGTTTTATACTTATTTATGAGAAGACAATGCAATAGGAAGATTTCCTGAAGGAAAAAGACTTGTTTGGGATTCAGTGTTTGAACAATAAAAAGGAAAAAATGATAGACATTACTAATTAACTGTGACTTGTGTATGGGTGGTTTTCCCTAAGGACACACATCTTTAATGGTTCATTTCTTGTCATTCTTTGTTGTCTTACAAAATTAGTTCGCACAGAGCAGGGACGAAGCTGATTTGCCCTGCTTATTACACCACTTGTTAAAAATCAGAATCCAAATAAAAGCTTTTGAGGTGGTGATTATGAACAAAGAGAATAATGTCTGTTCCCCCCACATAAGCCTTTGAACAAATTGCTCCTTTGCTCAGTTCTATATCCTCTAAAAATTTTTTTTTCCCTTACAGTCCTGTAAAAGTGTAAAGAACTTTCTCATCCTCGTCTACAGGGCTGGATTTGGAACTGAGGTATCCCTGCGGATCCCTGGTCTACATCAACATACCTTTACTATTCAATTAGTTTCGTTAGTATGACTTTCTTATTCCAGGAAGGAACATTCTAAAAGAACCAACAATTCTTCAATGGAAAGCATCTGTGGACAGTTTTCACCCAAAGATCCTATGAATCTCTTGTCTCAAAATTCCTTACATTGTTTTTTGTACCAACCCTAAAATTATATTGTGATCTTTACCCAAAGCTAATCAACCTCCCATCCTCTCTTCCCAGGTCTCTTGTTCTCATTAAAAGTCATCCTTTATTTATTTATTTAAAACTTCTCCTTTAAACCAAACTTCCAATTCTCAGTAAATTTTAGCCTTGCCTTCTGCACTTTGAGAAACTACTGAAGCTCTGCAGAAGAATATTTGCTTTCACATGTGCTAAACTCAGCCATGTCTTATCAGTAAGTCGTTTTGGTGAATGTTATTTTGGCAGATATTTAAGGATTCAGAATTCAACATTCAATAGAATGGTTTTGATTCTTTATAGTGTCTTTTATAGATTGCTTTTTATTATAGTTACATAAGTATGTGTCTGCCTTTCTACTTGACCTTAAAATTCAGGCTATCACAAATGATATATTGATTATATTTTATTTTATATTTTATACATAGTAGATGACTAATAAGTATTTTTTGCTGTATAGTGATAGTCAATGATCTTTACTGAACCACATTTATTCAATTCAGCCCTTTCTGTTCCTCATGTACGGTTCGCTGTGTGAAAGCATCTTTCACTTCTATTCATGTTCAACACAAAATGAAAAAGACAGATGTTCCAAGAGCCATAATTAAGCCTTCTTAAAATGTCCCCAAGAATAATCAATGCCATTTCTCCACAGGATATTTTTCTGTGAAGTAGCAGTATTTTATGTCTGGATTTCTTTTTATCTACAACTATTCCCATGACTGTGGATCAGGGCATCCCCACAGGGCAGGCCCAATCAAGGGAACACTATGTTTCTTCAATTTGACAAGACACTGAGCAAGAAAAGAAACTGAGGACAAGTCTTACTAAAAATTAACAAAGTCTTCCTTATGTGGGCTGATGGAGTCTGGGGCAGGCTGGACTGTTCCATTACCTGAGATTAATGCCTAATTACCCAGGTGTGTTCCACTGCACCCAGAGACTGCTGAGCAAACAGTAGGTATTTCCTTAGTGAAATGGAAAAGGTAGTCTTCTTTTAAGTAGAAAAACATCTCAGAAAATCAGCATTTGAACTGCTGATCTCTTGGGGAACATTGTACGTATGTGCTGTATTATGTCTGTTGATATTCTCTTACTTTTTTTCCTTACTTTTTTTTCATAAGCGGGTGACCATGCTATGTAAGTTACAGACTATGAAGATAAAACTAAATGCACATAGAGAAAAGGTTGGAAGTCAAATAGAAATAAAAAAAAGTTGTACTGATACATATTAAATCGTTATGCATACTTATTAGGTTATGCTAGTTAGTAAGGCATAAATAGTGTATTATTGACACGAGTAAATGTAATTAGTTTTTCCTTACCCAAAGCATCATTTCTGGAATTACCTAAGGGAAAGTTATTACTGCAAAATAAGGGAGAATGTGGTTCAGTGGCCCTTCTAGCTTTAGAAGAAATTGTTCTCCTCTTCTATCAGACTAATGAAGAGGTTTAGAACAAGTTTCCCCAAAATGTGCCACTTTGGCATGTGGACTATTTTGAATGGAAGGAAATCAAGACACAGCAGATTCAATAAAACTTTTACCTCTTCCTTAACTACCTAAAAGAATTTAGATAGAGGGTCTGGCCCAGAAAGAGAGCTATTACCAGAGATAACTTTTTATCTGAATGACCAATTTGTATGATAGGGCAAACATCTAATTAGCAAACATCTGTTCTTCTTACTGTGAATTACCATCTTCCTCTTTGAAGCCTCAGGCTCCCATCCCGATCCTTAGCTCAGGGTGACATCTAAACCTCAATGGCCTTCTTGACCTTGGGTCTCACATTTTTATGGAGCCCTGGTACATATGTAATTAAATTTGTTTTTCTCTTATTAATTCGTTTTATATTAATTTGATTAGTAGACCAGCCAAAGAACCTAGATAAGTAGAAAAAAAATTGTTTCTCCCCAATACCAGATTTTGGAGACAAGCATGCCTCTGTGTTACATCTCACTAGAATGCAATTCCCAAGTTATTCCAAAGCTCTTAAGACACAGTTATTGGTTTCTTCTATGCGATTCTTGTGAACAAAAAATAAAAATAAAATACACACATAACTGCCTTAGAGAGAATGCTGTTTGATTCCATGGGAGTTGTAGGTGACAGATTATGTTATACTTCTGATAAACAGGCACATCTGCTGAAACGTCTTGAGGCTCAGAGTCAAGAAATTTGTCAATTCACTGCTAGATTCTTTCCCTTGATTCTTGCCTCACTTGACCTGGTACATCTAGGTAGGGGAGAAGGAGGGACGAGGCAGAAGCCACAAGCATCAGACTCAGGTTATGGTCAAGATGGGACCTTTATATGCCCTGCCTAGCCACTGTCACATAGGGTTTGCTCTGCTAAGTAAAATTGTCTCCAAGTGAAACAAAGCAGCCCATTGAAATAAACACTAGATTCCTACGATGACTATATTCAGAGTGACAACACCTAACAGAACTTAAAAAGAGAAAGGGCAGCCTCTCTGCAGAAGCTATTGTGATATATCAGTCTTTGCTAGATTACACACCTCCTTCTTCCCGAACATCACCAACTCACCCACTCCCACCCTACTCATGTTTTAAAGAAATCAATGATAGAGACAGTAGTCTCATACTATCCATTTACTGTTCATTCATAAAACACATAGGTTTGTTCTGCAACCATATTCATAGACGTCCTCTAGATTTTGAAGTATGACATTCTGATGGACACATTTTTTTCCTCTGCACAATTTTTGTAAAGGTTATATTTAGACAACATAATAAAGGGAATCTTTTACCTGACTGAAACAGTTTGAAGCAGTTTATACATCTGAAATAATGGCATGTATTTGGCAGCAGATCAATAAATATTTGCCTGTATTTTAAAATAATATGGAGGGAAAAAAACAAATTTCCATCGACAGGTGAATGAATACAGATTTTTGGTCTTTTAATATAATGAAAATTTACTTAGCAATAAAAAAGAATGAACTATTAATACATGCAACAACATAGATGGCTCTCAAAATAATTTTCCTGCAAGAATCCAGACACCCTCATTAAAAAGAACGTATGCTATATGATTCCATCTAAAAAATTTTTAAAAAATAAACAAACAAATCTATAACTACAGAAAAGCAAATAATGGTTGCCTGAGAGCAGGAAGTGGGGTCTAAAGAAAGGAGGGACAAAAAATGGGCACGAGAAAAATTTGGGCAGTAACGGATATGTCAGTATGTTGATTGTGGTGAGGGTTTCACAGGTGTATGTAAAAATCAAACCTTATCCAATTGTACATCAAATATGAACTGAGCCATTAATTGTATGTCAATCATACCTTAATATGTCTGTAAAAATGGAATATCTGAAATACCATCAACAAATCCTTAATAAGATTAAATAAAGCAGATGAGGTAGATTCTATCTTTGGAAGCTAAATCATTTTTGAATTTTTGATATGTACATGAAGAAGAATCCCATGGATGGAGCCTTGACATAGTGCTTAAGGGTAAGAAGTAAGAATGGAGGCCTTTTCCTTATCAGTAACAGTATAATAATACAAATAAATGAGGGCCACAGAGGTAAAAAACAACACATGTTTAAGAGATGTTAAATGGTCCAAACTACAATGCTTTCAGTAAGAATAAGAAAGATAAGATTCTAGTCAATAAAAAACCCTTGTTTACGTTATTCCACAACCCATAGGCAAATACACAGAAGCAAAAAGGGAAAACTAAGAAAAAATATTAGGAGAGCTATAGAAAAAGAAATTTTAAAAGTGAATGTAGTCTATTCATTTTAAGGTCGGTATTAGGAAGATACACAAAGACAAATAAACAAAGCAATTCAATAAAAAATTCTATGGAATATATCCACCTTATAAACTCCCAGGAGACTTTCTTTAAAAGAGATACAGGACCCTCCTTTACCAAAGAGCCATATTTGCAATTGGTTAAATCAGGGAAAGGTTAGCTCTGGCTCATGAGATCCAGTCTCCCCAGGTCTGTTACTTCAGGGTCGAATGAAGAATGGAAAATAGCTTAAAATGTTACTATTTAGGAGCCTGCAAGGATTGAATTTAATCTGTTCTTTAATTGGATGATATTTGAAAATACTCTTTGATTTTCCAATAAAAATGAGTTGAGAAAGGTCAATGAACTAAAGAAATTACTAACCGAACAATTTGAGGCATTAGAAGGGGAATTATTGTTAGGCGGAATTTTTCTTGATCTCATAAATCACATCAAGTAGGCCTATGCGTTAAGCCAACTGTGTTGTGAGAATAGGTAGTAAATTGAACATTACTTCAATGCAATACTGATTTAAAAACAAAAGACCCCTACCATTAGATGCATAATCAATAAGGAAATGTTTAGAAATAGCTGAACAGTTTGTTTACCATCTCATTTTTTTTTTCTTACCAAGGACATTTAAGAAGAAATCAGAAGAATCTGATTTACCTTTATTACTGTCATCTTCAGTACTTTTCAGGAATCAAGCATTGGTTTAAAATATACCTAGTTTGTAGTTAGTCTCTATTGACTACAGAGTTTCAAAAAGCTGTTATGCCGATTTTTTTTTTTTTTTTTACTCCAGTGAATTGTTAACGGAATCTTACAGGTTTATGCTTTCAAAGGACATTTTTGCTAATCAAGTCATACAAACATATTAAAAAGATCCCCAATTATTTCTCAGTTATCTAAGAGTCCCCCCCACTACCCCCATTATGTTTGTTTCAGTTTCCTTTTAAAAATTAGATAAAACTCAGGTCTGTCGTCTTGGAATTGTTCTGGTAGATTTGATAGGAAAAAACACAGATGAAGTTTGGTGAAGCCTTTAGTACATACCAGTTGCCATTGCAATACATCGTGGAACTGATATTTAAGAGTGAGCACGTAGAGACTTGTGCACGAAGAATGAGACAGTGAGCATTTCGAAGCAATGATAGTATATTTTATGAATCTTTGTATTCATAATTTCGATGTAGAAGCTGCTCAGTGACTATTATGTTAAAAGTGTACAGTATTTCACGGCAAGGATTTGCATCCCAGTCTCTACCGAGATGAAGGATTCTTCTCTAATGGGCCCGAGGCAGGCCAGTCTCTCCATGACTCCCTGAGCGAGGCAGCGGCAACTCTCATTCATTCTGTAAGGGGCAGAAGGAAGCCCAGCAACCATAGCCTCAGTGTAATATGACTGTCTCTTTTGTGTGGCCAAGAAAAAAGGAAATGTGTCCAAAACACACGCAGCAAGATGCACTGCAGATAAAAAAACTGTCGCTAACAGAATAAGACATTAAATGAGGAAAATCATGCTCAGCACTTCTTAACATTTGCTGATAAGGACAGACAGGCTAAGTCAAAGGCTCGTTTTAGTTAGCTTCAGCTGCAGGGGCCCTGCAGGCACCAGCACCTTCCCCTCACAGCTGGCACGTGGCTCTCCTTGGTAGCCACAGCTCATCTGCTGCTTCGGAAAATATACACGGACCTTCTCAGAGAATAATAAAGAAAAAATTCTAATCCGGGTTTCATCTTCTCAAGGAGGTAAAGAACATGGAAAAAGCATACATTTTTTTCATATTTTTATGAAATATAAAAACAATTTCAAAAAACCACATCATAAAAAGAGAAAAGTTGTTTCTAAGGTGAAGGAAAGTACAAGAATAGAAAAATTAAGCTGAAACACCTAATGAAAAACATTGCTGAGATGGTCTCAGAAAGCCAGAGTTCTACTACACACATATATAGTATAAGAAAGTCTCTTCCTTCCTTCCTTCCTTCCTTCCCTTCCTTCCTCCTTCCTTCCCTCCTTCCCTCCCTCCCTCCTGCCCTCTTCCATGTCTCTGTCTGTCTTTCCTCTCTCCTTTCCTCTCTCTTCCTCTCTCCTTTCCTTCTTCCTTCTTTTATTCCTCCTTCCCTCCCTTCCTCCTTCCTTCCTTCTTTCCTTCCCTCCCTCCCTTTCTCCTCCCTCCCCCCTCCCCCTTCCCTCTCTCTCTTCTTAGAATAGGATTTTTAAAAAAGAAGAACAATGGTTGATGTAGAGTAGATGAAAATGGCCTTTTGCTGTTCTCCACTTTTAAATATGGTCATTGCAAAACCCCTCTTTCCCAAATGCCTCCATTGGTCTTTTCATGGCACCTCACACCACATCACTTTTTAGAAGCTTCAGTTACAATGTAAATGTCATATGGAAATTCTGTTAGTCTGCTCAAGCTGCTGTAACAAAAGACTAGTGACTTAATCAACTGAACATTTATTTCTCACAGTGCTGGTGGCTGCAAGTCTGAGAGCAGGGTGTCAGCATGGTTGGCTTCCGTTGAGGGTGTACTCACTTCCTGGTTTACAGCCTCACTAACTGCTTCCAGGGCAAGAGAGAGATCTCAAATCTCCTTCCCTTTTTATAAAGGCATTAACCCTATCATGAAGGCTCTAGCCTCAGGAACTTATCTAACCCTAATTATCTCCCAAAGACCTCACCTCCAATACCATTATATTGGAGATTTGGGATTCAATATATGGATTTTGGGGAGGACACAAACATTCAATTAGGGTCTAAGCTTTCAATAATTCCTGCAGTTTTTATGTAAGTAAACAGCTAGACTCTAAGGGAAAGGACATAGCTCAGGTTCTGCTGTGTGTGCAGAAGGCAGGGAAAGGAGGGGCTCTTCAGAAAACAGGAAGGTATATTAAGGGATCCACAACTGTGCTGATAAGGCTCTAGGAATGGCAAGAGCCCCTGAGTCTGGTGAAAGAGAAGGGTAAAATTAGATGGGAAAGGGAGGGGTCACTGATAATAAAACCTTTTGTTAACTTACTGTTTTTTCTTAGAGAAAAGTCCCATCACAGGCCAGTTTAAGATTATTCAAAAGCTATTTCTTTCTCTGAAGCTGGGCTGCCTGAGATATTATTTAGAATCTTGGTGTTAGTCCCAGTCTCTAAGGATATACAGATACTATATGTTCTAGCTCTAGATAATGAAGCCAGACCTTTCTCTTCTGTGAATTCATATCCTGACTTTTCAAATGTCTAATGTGCTGGGTACCAGCAAAGCTCAGAATGAGTAAATAAATGTGTGCGTGCGTTAATTAATTTTTGAAGGCATAAACAACAAATATAATTCAAAAATATTTTTTGAACACTGTAAGGACAGTTTAAAATTGGTTAGCAGAAATTATTTTAGCTTAAAAATCCTGTTTTATTTTAGAAAAAAAGTGTGAAGTTTCAGAGACAACAGCTGTCACTTTTGAACATAAAGTGTTAGAAGGGAAGAAGAAAATTATCTCAAGTACACAACAGATGTCTCCAGTCATCAACAATAGATGTCAGTAATAATTTCCTAGTGTTTGAATTTTTGGCTGAATTTTAGGGGGAGGGAGAGAATTGACCTATAAATAAACAAACAAATAAATCTGCATTGCAACTAGAAGTATCATATTTCTCAAAAGTTAAAGAATTGTTGCCATGTATGACCTGTAAATAAATAGATAAATCTGCATTACAACTAGAAGAGAAATATATTTCTCAAAAGTTAAAGAATTGTTGCCATGTAATCATTTACTTAGTTAAAATTCATCTAACATATTTCTTATGCATTTTAATATTTTAATAGGCATCAATTTTGACATTTCAAATTATTTTTATTAGACTTTCACCTCATTTGAATGTGCTAGAAATTATATTAGGCTACAGCAAATTTTGTTTGATCCGAAGAGAGAGAAAAAGGCTCATTTCTTACCTGAAAGTTCCCATTTAATATTTATATCAATATCAAAACTTCCACAGTATCCAGCACATGGCATTTTCTCAATAAATGTTGAATGAATGAGGTTAGGTCACATGTCATCACATGTCACATAAAATATCTTCGGAGGATAGCAGCACCATGAACTAAAGACAGATTTTTCTGGCTTTTAAATAAGATGTGGAGCTTCTACAGGCATTTGTTTTAAAAAATGTGTCATTGTGAAACTTATAACATAAAACTCATTTGAAATCTTTTTCCACACAAACCAATGACAGAGGTGATACCTTGAAGTTGTATCTCTTTCATAAAGTAATGTTACAATACTTTAGTCTGTGCTTGAGGAATCTCCTAAATTGCGATGAGGACTTGTGTGTGAGTGCACTGTAATGTCTGTTCAGTCAGGAATGAGGGGTGGCTAAGGCAAGCATTGGAAGAGATTATTATATAATATGTGTATCAATTTTAATTTCTACTATATACTATGGAATAATAATTATAATACAGAAAACATTTCAGAAAAAATTTTAAAGCAATTCCCTTCACTAATAAATT
Organism: Pteropus alecto; assembly: GCF_000325575.1. Taxonomy (NCBI): domain Eukaryota; kingdom Metazoa; phylum Chordata; class Mammalia; order Chiroptera; family Pteropodidae; genus Pteropus; species Pteropus alecto. The sequence continues at coordinate 21,600,039 of NW_006434835.1, forward strand.
AAAATCTGAATGCTTATTCAAGAAGATGGTTTAAAGATGGCCTCAGAACTTGCAATTCACCAGGAACAGGAATGTTTCTTTCTTCTCTAAATCTTCATTTGAATTAAGCCATGGATGATGATGATGATGATGATCATGATGATTACATACTGACCCAGTGGAAAAGCGCAATTTGTAAACCTCACACATATGAGACTGACCAAGAAGAAAATAGTGGAATGATTATGATATGGGAAATGTAAAGAAATCTAAGAGGGCTACTCCGTCACAGAGGAATTTTTCCAATCTCCTCTCCCTCGAACACTACCTTTCCTGTGCGCATGAAACAAAAGACTGCCAAGTATGTGGAAGTAATCATTGTATAACTCTACCTGCCTGCCTTTATTCAGGGCTCAGACTCTGGGCCCGCTGGTGGTGTAAATAAACCTCCTTTGATTCTTAGTTTGCTGAGTGTCGCTTGGTTCTTCAGGGTACACAGGCCAAAATCTGCAACAGTTAGCTGTAGGATATTGTTATAAAATTTGAGAAAATCAAGGCCTTGTTTGAGAATTCTTGCTCCTTGAGAAGTTTATAGAACACCAAAGTCAGTTCTGTTAATCCAAATGAAATTACTGTGCTGTAAAACTCTTCTTGAAAATTCCCAGTGTGTAGAGAGAGAGTCAGTCATGACCTGGTCAAAAATTTCTCACAGGTGCTAGCATTTAGTATCTGATAAAAAGTAAGGAATGGAGCCCGAGGACTAATATCTCCCTCAACAGATTCTTCTCCTCCAGTGTCCTCCAATGTCCTCCCCATAGTCCCCATTCTCCTCCAATGTACTCCCCATAGTCCAATGAGGGCCTAGATTTTTCAAATAATGAGTCTAGTAGCCATTTGCCAACAGGGGCTTCTCACATGCTTTGCACATCAGGAAATACCTGCTCCCAGCTCTGTTCCCTGCTTGTTTACATCATCTGAGTCAACTGCAGCAGGGAGTTCTTTATTCCATCGTTTCCATGCTATCATTCAACCAATAGACTGTGACCTGTCCTGACCAATCAGAACTATATAAAATGTACCTTTATCTGCATACATACTGACCCAGTGGAAATGCGCAATTTGTAAACCTCACACATATGAGACTGACCTACATGAGTATTGGGGTCAGGATAACTCTCTATAAAAGGTGACCTCTCCTTTGGCTCGGCAGAACATGTTTTGGGTTTCTAACAAAGGCCGTGTCCGCCCAGTTTGTTAACTATTGTCTGAACACAGTCTCTCTAACGCTCTAGTGCTTTGTGGATTTATTTATAAAGTCATATAGTGAGCAAATTAGGTAAACTTTAAACATGGGTCTTCTCAGTTTGTGCCAAATTCACCACTCTGTTCCACTTGTTATACATCTTTGTGCCTCTAATTAGATTTCGCCCATACAAT
>NW_006434835.1:21601503-21659988 GCF_000325575.1 Pteropus alecto
CTGAGAGCCCATATCTACAGAATCCCAGGCCAGGACAATGATGTAGGTGGTGGGAAGGGAACAGGGCACCAAAAATGCTGCAGGACAACAAGGGCAGAGGGAAAGATGTGGAAAACAAACCATTAGATATTATTGTTGAAAGAAAACCTGTGGTCATCTTGCCGATCTCCAATCTGATGAAAACGCCCTCTCAGCAGTGGCTGAAAGATGAATTTTCACTTTAGAAACATTTACAAATGAACACTTTATCTCAAAATACCACATTCCATTCCATTATTGAGGCGCTTGAATTGCTTGAAAGTCTTGGCTTAAGTTAAACTGAAATTTGATTTGCTGTAAATTTCAATAAAATATGACCTCTGCTCTCTGCAGAGGAATACAGCCATAAACCCATGATTCTAATATACACGTGATAAAAGTCGTAAGTAGTGAAATTCACAAAAACTCTTTAGAAGGTGGATTGCTGGAGATGTTGAACAGTTTCACAAAGGACTTGCTCTTTGACATGGACTGTGGATAATGGCAAATTATTTATGAAAAGGAAGCAGCACAGTTTTCTACTAATCCTAATGACCTTTCTCCCCTACTAATCCGCATGACCTTTTTACATTTAGTGTTTAAAACCTCTATCATGCCTATTCTTGGTTTTCTTTTTAGATCAGATAACCAACTCAAATAATTCTTTAAGCACTATGTTTGACGTCGATGTCTGACCCCCAAAAATAAATAAATAAAAATAAATATCTATTTTTTTTACCCTATCTGTGACTATTCCCTACTTCTTTAGTACCCTATTAATGTAAACCATCAGGGTTAAACCCTCTTCATGGGATATACTCTGCTTGCTGCAGCAACAAGACTTCATTCCCTATAACTGGAGCATTTTCTCACATATAAAGCTTGCATTAGAATTAGTGCCAGCAGCATCATTATTTTGTTTACAATGAACTTGTATTTAGAGCAATGAAGCATAGAGCAGGTGTCCCATACTAGCATATGCTTCGAAATTTATGACAAGACTTTCATGATCTTTTCTAATTTTCTCTTTAGTTTTGACCTAAATAATACTACTAATAATAAAATATTTATCTTGTTGCTACTAAATTAGCTTTTTCCCATCTTGTTGCACTTAAAAATATGACAACTCAGCTTTCAATGTTTTCGAATTGGAAAAATTTCAAAAAGCAAACAAAACAAAACAAAACTCTCAAAACAAAAACTCAAAGCACTATAACAAAAGCCTAAAACAGAGCCACCTGGCATTCCACCAACTTCCCCCAGGTTTCAACAGAATTTAATCAACAATAAATAGGCTTTTAAAATAACTCTATTTTGTTTTTTTACAAAAGAAGTTCCCATTATATCTATATGTACTGATGTTAATACAGTGAATTAATTACTACTTAAGAGCCTTCTAGCATTTCATCTAAAATGTAAATAAGGCAGGCTTGTCATTATATATTGCTTTACTAGATATATACTGTTCAGCTAGGTTACATAAATTATCATATACTTAAATCCATTCAGATTCTTTGATTATTTAAAAAATTGCTAGAATAGTTTCTTACCCTCGGATTGTAATTTTCTCAAATAATTTATCTTTTCTCCCCTTATTTTGAAAACTCAGAAGATTTACTAAATCTCCCTCATGTTCGTAATTGTTCAGACTATGACACCACATTTGAAACCTCTTTAGTATCTTGTTATGCGCTTCTTCTTCACTTGCTAACTGGAAATCTTAGATTATTTTATCCTTGGTTAGAGCCTCCAATACATTTCTATTATAAAGATTATTTTCGTGACTTGAGAAGACTGAACTAAAATTGGATATGAGTAGGAGTGCCTTCTCTCTTCAGCTGCTAGCATTTTATCATTTTCCGTAAGCACTAGGATTATGACTTTCTATTTCTCTTTCATATTATAATATATATAATATTATATATTTATATTCCTTATTGTTGGCACTTTTCTTGAGCCTTCCACTCATTCTGGCATACTTTTCCTGAACAAATTCTCTCTGAATCATGCTGCTATCGAATACTCGTTTGTGATTGACTATGTGTTTCTCTTTCCATCTTACAAAGATTTTGAAAATCTGAGATTCTGTCCACTGTTGTGGGAGCTGTCTATAGATTTATAATTGTTAGCATTGATTGCATATTTAGAATTTTCTGTCTTAAAATTTCAGTCCTTCAAAAGCATACCCATGGGAAGTTCCAGGTATTATGGGGCCTGAAGCTTATACCATTGGAGAAGAGGGTCTTCTTTAAGAAAAATAACACAAAACACCTTACTTTTTAGTATTTTGTAAGACTGTATAAGAGGCCCATCAAGGGCCTCTGAAGCTTGAGATGTATTGTTTATATAGTGATAACACTTCCGGTTATGCTACTTTCAGAGTCTCTAGCTAAAGAATTATAGCTGAATTTTGGCTGGTCACATTTTGAACGTGACTTCAAATTGTCTAACAGATATTATCAGTTAATACAACAGTCTGAACTGATTCAAAAGCCACTCTCAACTCACGGACATGATAGAAAAACATAGAGTAAAAGTATTTTAGAATACATTAGCCATCATGAAACTGACAAACGAAAAATGTCTTATGGCTGAGATGAAGAGGGAAATCAAATCAAGAGCATGTATGAAGAGTCACAAAGGCTGCCGCAGGAAAGAAAGGGAGGCAAAAACAACACCCCCCAGTCCTGGGAAGCAGCATGTAAGACTACCTCCTGTTCAGGGCTCAGGGCGTAAGAGACACCCAGAGGAAACTTCTCCTCTGGTTCACACCAACCCTGGGAATAGAATCTACATTCATAACAATTATGTGTTTCAGACACTTTAAGATAAAAAAAGAAAAGAAAATGTGTCCTGTAGCAGTGATGTCTGTGATGTTAGGCAAAAGCATCATGTGTTGGTGCTTTTGGGATGCCCCCACAAACCCGAACATGCCCCAGAAAAACTGTCATTGCAATGAGACAGAGTCACACTTACAAAGCAGCCAAAGAAACCAACAAAATGTGGAAGGAACCATCGCAATGGGGAGTCAGTACATGAACTGCACAAGAAAATTCAAGGCCTGTGACCTTGAGACACTAGAATAATGTGAATGAAAAGTAAAATGTCCAAATGGTTAGAAGGATTAATAGAGATAAAAGGACAAGAGCAGTATAGTATGAATAAAAAAAAAATAGAAATAATTTTAAAAGCACCAAATATATACTCTACAAATAATAAAAAAAAGTAATATAATTATGGGGGAAAAATCTGAATAGATGGGTTAAACAATAATCGATAAACCGTAGAAGAAAACAGTTGTGTCTAAAGACAAGTCTGAGTACTTCTATAATACAAACAAAAAATTTAAAAAAATAGAAAATGTGGGAAAAGAGGGTAAAAATATGGACATATAATAAAGTTTCAGCCTATCTATGAGGAGTTTCAGAAGGAGAGAAAACATTAGTGATACAACATTTAAAGGCACAATGATCACAATAAAAGATACACTTGCTTTATTCCTGAAGATAATGGGAAAGCTCTAAACGGTCACCATTATGTATATTGCCTGCTCTAGGATTTTGATACATAACTGTACAAAGTTTCCTTCGCATTACTAATTTTCAAATGCCTTTTTTATTTTAATGATGGTTCCAAGCAAAATTTAAGTTTTTTTTCTGACTCTTTCGAGGTGACCTTATGCATTCTTTAGTCTCTTGAACTGTGTGAATAGATTGTTTTGCATTCCTGATATGTAAATTTTATACATTGTTGTAATCAATTTACTAAAACAATTTAATGTATTTAAGGCTTTGACTTTATGAGTAAGCTTGACCTATAATTTTTTGTACTGCTCTTGTCTAGTTTTGACATTTTAGATATATGAATCTCATAAAATGAGTTGGATGACTTCCCTTTTATTATATTCTCTGGAAAGTTTGTGAAGCTCAGAGATAGATCATTTGGGAAGCTTTGCTAAAATTTGCCTGTAATAGCGCCCATACTTGAGGTCATTGGAAGAGTGGGGAAAGAAGGGAGCTTTAGACTACCTATGTCATTTATTTAATGTGTATTGAATCATTTAGACTTCTAGTTTATTCTTGAGATAATTGGGTCATATGTTTATTTATTCTTAGAAAATTTATACCACATATACATTTTATAATTCATTATCATTAAATTATTACTTGTGTTTATGATTTCAAAAATAATTACTACTTTATTATAGTATATATAAATACATATATATGCTCACACACTCATGTACAAGCATGCACATATATTTACATACACATCTATGATAGTACATATATATGTATAGATATAGTACATACACAATAAATATGTGTATGTAAATGGGGAGACATGTTTCTCTTTCTGAGACATTTTGTTTGAATTTTGTCTATTTCACTCATTTTTGGAATACAGCAGATATTTCACTTTTTAACAAAATTTGATGTCAGGCCTCAAAATCAATTTTTAACTTGTTCTAGAAAATCATCCGTTCCTCTGCTCATGTGGCTAGAATGTACCTGCATAATAATGCCACTTGTGAATTTCTATTAATTTCTTCTCTCACCATCCCCACTGCGCTTCTACTCCACTCCTTTGGGAAGCCCTCCCCAACTCTCTCTTGACCTTGACCAGATCTAGAAGCACCATCCAGTAACCTCTCATTACCTCCTGCCTTTGACTCCATTCCAGTCGGTAATATGTTTAATTGACTTGCTTTATCTAAATGCGAAACTCCTAAATAGATTATAACGTTTTTGGGAGCACATGCAGTGACTTTTGTTTGTGGCCTCCAAATTCTCTCAATGTATTTAATATAGAGGGGGCACGTGATAAATTAATTCAAATTTTTAACACTAATCCTGTTAATTTTTCTCACAAGGAACATGCCAAAAATTAGTAGTTTGACAATATTTTGACAAGTTAGAAGGTGCTGACTTATTCTTCTAAGAAGATAGCACACTTACCAATGGATATTTCAGGCGTTTTATTGATTCATAATTTATCTTTTTTTCTAGAAGAAATTTCAGCAGCTATATCATACCTGTATATTTCTACTTCCATAGATTTTTTAGATTTCTCAAATATTATAAATTTCCTTTTATGCTGGTGACAGCATTCTTGCTTTCGCCTATACATACACAGATCATACTATGTTCTTTGAGGCATGAACTAGGGCTTCATTGTTTGTTGTTTAGGCTCATCATCTCATGTTAAGAAACAGAGACATGCATGCATGGGGGAAGATGATGTGAAGACACACAGGGAGAAGGCCATGTGATGATGGAGGTAGAGATTGCAGTGATGCCTCTGCAAACTAAGGAATGCCAAGGATTGCCAGCAACCATGAGAAGCTAGGAAGAGGCCAAAGGAAGAAAATACCTTAGGGAGAGACGTACTATCTCTTTATCAAGACGCAATTCTATGCTGAGCCACCCAGTACACTTGAAGGATCCTCCAGAGCTTTCAGAGAGAACGCTGACAACTGCTGGCAACTTGATTTTGGACTTCTAGCCTCTAGAACTGTGAGAGAATAAATTTCTCTTATATTAAGTTATTCACTTTGTGCTAATTTGTTATAGCAGTTCTAGGAAACCAATATATATAGATTATGTTTAGAAAATTTAGGCATGCTTATGATCCAGTCGCAACCTCAAAATTGAGATGATAAAATAATGACATATTTCTATGTTAAAAAATATAGTGCTTTTTTCAAAGACCAAGTGACAGGTCATTGGATGATCTGAACCATTGTTTGTATTCATGTTTTTGCATTTTGATATACAGCAAAAATGAGATAAATGGAGAAGGATAGGATCTATAATTATCAAAAGAAGGTAGGGAGAAGAGATGGCCTGAGAAGTAGGAGAAGAAAGTAGAAAGATTCAAAGCTTGGGAAAGGAGAAGGTACAGATGAGAAACCAGATGTTTGAGAGTAAGGTTGACTGTGGGATTTCTGAGAAGGATTGGACAGGTTAATAGATAAATAAACAAGGAGGGTTAGAAGACATGTTTCAGCATAGGATTAATAGACTCTGATCTGATTCCTTATGCATCCAAACAAATGAACTATGATTTCCTTTTATTTCATTATTGTTCGCTTGGCTTGTTTTTCTGTATTTTTAGATCATCCATTTATACCTTAGGGAGAGATGTACTATCTCTTTATCAAGACTCAATTCTATGCTGAGCCACCCAGTACACTTGAAGGAGATAACCAGGGCAAATTCCTTATTCTAGGCAAGGAAGGCAGTAGTGCAAGAAAAAGACAAAGGAATATAATTTTCCTAATTAGATTATAGAAGTCATTGCCCGGAGAATCTTATCTTTTTTGGAAGTTTCTCCTCTAGGTGCAGGAGAAAACTTTGCTTAACCTGAAAGTTAAGACCAATTAAAACAAGTTGTTTGAATTACAGCTATAGTTATTTATTCCCCCGTTCCTCACAGGATTCTAAGAATGTGTTTAGGAAGTCACCTGTTGAACTATTTCTCTCAAGTAACTATTTCTGGCAGCTAATCTGTGGAGGGTAGAAAGATGAAAAATGTTGGGTGCTAAAAGACCATTTGATTCAAGGCAAAATCGTGAATATTTTTATTTTTGACTATTCCTTAAAGATTGGAAAGTGGAGGAGGCAGAGAGATCCTTCTTTATACATCAGTTTTTATTGAGAAGGCCATAGGGGGATTTTAGGCCCACTCTCTTCTCTGCAGAGTCCAAGGGCTTCTGTCTTCTGTTTGTTTGTTTTGAGATAATTTTTTGTAGACCTACCTAACCATGCTTTTTAATGCATTTCTTGCCTTTTTTTTTTTTTTGACTGTACATTACACAGCCTTTCTTCTGTGAAGTTACAAACTCCTCTGTCAAACTGACCTTTTCTAACACACTCCCCATCTGATCTCCTACTCACCCTTCAGGCATCATTCTCGTCCCTGTCACTGTTATAACTCTTGTTCTGCACTGAACCATTTTAAAATGCCATTTTTTTAAGAGAGTAAATACTTACTTGTGTAATTGTGTGTAATAAATGTCTTCCCCACGAGCATGTAAGTCTATGGCAGAAGGATTGTAGATCTCTTTTAATTCAGGCACTCTATCAGATGTCAGAATCATCCTAGGCAATCTGTAATGCTGGAGACAGCATGATTCCATCTTAGAGAGACCCCTCTGCACCCCCGCCCATGGAAATCTCTAGTTTAGAGGTGCTTCAATTCACTAGGGCCTTTTACTTAAGTGGGTGCAGGGATGATGGGTGGATGCATTACAATGTGATCTACAAATTCTAGTCTAGGGCCAGCAATCTTTTTCCAAAGATGTTCATGTATTATGTATATTTTAGGCTTTGAGGGCCTTTCAGTCTCTTGCAACTACTCAACTCTGCCTTTGTAGTGTGAAAACAGCCACAGAAAAAGCACAAAATGAACAAGCGTGGCTGTGTTCTAATGAAGCTATTTACAAAAACAGGCATCTGAGACAGAGCTGATCTTTGAGCTATGGTTTGCCAAAATCTATTCTAGACAGTAATTTTTTTCACTAAAGATTTCAAAAAATCTGACAGAGACTACAAATAGCTATACCTCTTTCGGCCTAGTCCTGCTCTCCAGTATAGCAGCATCTCACGGCTAGATTATTGACGAAGAATACAGACATTTGTACGTGTAGGAGGAATGTAGTGATGATCCTTCTATCAACTTTATTCACAATAACTTAAGTATTTGTTTCAGAGAGTCACATAACTCCAAAATAATTTGGCATGTGTTGCTGCAAATCAGTCTTGATAGGTTTTCATTAAATCTTGATTTTTTTGTTGTTGTTGCTTTTCATATTAAATCCTATGCTATTCATTGCTTTGCTATAAAGATTATCTGTTATTGCTTATTTCAAATGCTAGGTACAATCTATAGGACTGCTAGGAAATGATTTTTAATGGGTAAGGAATCAACCAGAGTCATTCAAAATCAGTTACTTTCCCTATAAATTACAGCTGGGTGGCTATTGTTGAAGAATTGCTCTTATCTCCATTAACCACCTCTGTTTCCTACCCAGTCAGCTGCATACATATGGATGTTTTGAGCCAAGCTCTAACATCATTTACAGGGCTGATATTTCAGACTAACATGAACACTGACCATTTGCACTCACAACATGCCAGACCACATGAATTATCCAGGGGAATTAATTATTGGCAACGAATTCAACATTCAGCCTTTAACATTTTTATTCTGCCAGTGAGGACAGAGAATAGATCTATTCTTTCAAGCAGGCTATTATTAATCTCTGGCTTTCAAAAACAGCAAACAGCCACTGAATTCAGCTGACAGCACATATTCATTTAAAGACCAATAAGAAGAATTACCCATATTAGTTAAAATGTATTTGTCATCATGTTTAAATCTTTCCAGAGCTATTGCAGGAGTTGGATTAGAGTATACAGAACCAATTAACTTGTTCTAATTGTTATCTAAAGTTGAGGCATTGATAAAATGTCCAAAATACATTCTGGCACTCATTTCAGCTTCATTTGGTGAAGAACATAATCTTGAAATTGATGTTATTTAACTTTTTGCTGAAGAAATACATTTCAAAACTCTTAAGTATTTTGTGTGCATAGATTCAGAGATGTCCGTTTACTTACTTTGTGTTTATATTAAGATTTTGACTGTCATGGGCTCAAATACATAAAATGAGGATAGAAATAGGAAGCAGGTTTTAAAAAGCAGAACTTGAGAACATATAATAGAGGAGTAAGTCTAAGGGCTTGTCTCATATACTCCATTTTCATCACCCAGAAAAAAGACTTCTCTTCCTCTGTCCCTTTTTAATCATACTAAGAATACTGTCAATATCTCTCAAATTATTGTGCTGATTTAGAAGACCCCATTTTATAGTGTAATTTTAAGTTTCTTAAAAGAGGAAGGGGATATTAAACCAAAGGCACACAATATCAAATTTTGTGAGTAACTGAATATCTACACTCTTCTTAGGAATCCCATCATATTTCTAAATTTCTTTTTATTGGTAAATGCTTTATAATATTTCTTGGCTGATGTGCAAAAATGATCATTGCTTCATGGTTGTGGTATCTGATTTACCACACGCCTAGCCTAGCATCTTCCTTGAGTGCTAACCTTTCTTTTACGGTTTATGGGAAAGTCATTGGAGAGTTAATGCTTCAGGGGCAATTTTGACATTGGTTTCACCCTTATGATGCCTGTGAAGTGGAAGCTGCAGTTGAAATGTACCTGCAGTTTGCCACCATGAGGCATATTTGGCCATTTCTAAGATGCAGACAGCTAAAAATGCATTCACAAGTGGTGAGATGTGAGTTATGTACAATTATGTCTGCTTTTTGTGCTTTTATTGGATGTAGGGACTGCAAAGTGCTACAAAAAGACTCTTGCTCATAATTAGGGGTGCAACAATAGCAAAAAGGGCTATGAAGTAATATTCTTCATCAGACGTTTTTCAGATTCACATTTAATAGCTTGGCATGGCTTTATTAAATATTATTTTACTCTCCTGAGCATTAACCTTCTGTATTTCACTGAGATTTTTATCACTAGTTTACATGAACTCGACTAATGCCTACTGGGCATTTCTTTATTTATTTGTTTATGTGTACAAAAAGAAAATGCAATACTTAGAATAAAACTATGAATTAAATTAAGAAACAAGGTAAAAGACTATACTTAAATAACTTTACAATATTCAATTATATTCAGTTAAAACTTCATTGTTGCTATTTATTTGAATTTCTCTTTTTTGTTTATGAGGGAATAAAACAGCTAAAACATTTACTAAGTCAGAATATGGATCACCCTTGGATAACGTATGGTTCTGGCACTTCCACATGATTCTATGGTCATTGTGCTTTATGTGGGCCCAGCACTCCTCTGCACCTGAACTCACCTTCTCAAAAGGCTCAGTTTTCTTTAGGCATGTCATCCCCATCACAATAAAAGCCAAAACTCTCACAAAGAACAACAAGACCATACGTGCTTTTCCTGACCCTCATTTCCCACTACTTCCACTCTCATTCACACTGATTGAGTGTTCCAGAAATACGCCAGGCATGTTTTGCCTTAACTGTTTTTGTATTTGCTCCTTCTTCTCCTTAGACTGTGTGTCTTCAAGTATCCACATGGCTCACTCTCTCACTTTACTGCAATTTTGCCTTCTTGTGAGAATGTCCTGACTCCTCAGGCCATCCTATTATTCCAAATACAGCCGTTTCTATCCCTCTTCTCTACATTATATTTCTCCTTCCTTTTTACTATCTCCATTTTTCTCACAATCTAATGTACTTCACATTTCACTTATTTGTCTTCTTTATTCTCAGTTTCTCCCATAGAAAGGATGTTCCATGCGGCAAGGACTTTTGTCTATGTGCCTAGAGCAGTGCTTGGCACACAAATGTGTTCAATAAATATTAGTGCTGAGTGACAGATGCAGAGTTGGACTGTTCATACATACTTTTCATGTAGTCTTCATAATGATCCTGTTATGTAGATACTTTTGTCTTCTTTTGTATAAGATGAGGACACTAAAACTGAGAGTGTTAAAGTATGTGAATCTAGGTCTTTTTGATTCAAAGCCATTGTTCTTTATTACATCTCAGTAACTATTACTCAGTAAAATAAGTGTTATGTGACAGGTCCTTGGGTTTTTATTTCCTTTTTATCTAGGACTCTATTCAGTCTTCCGTTCGTTCTCTGACTTTTCATGTTAACACTGCAAAGGCGACCCACTGTGAAGCCTGGCTTAACCACACTGTCACCATCCCCTCTGAAATCTCACTAGTTGAAGAGCTGTCAGCTTTTTGTGAACATGGGAGTCTCTCAGTGAAATGAAAGGCCGATGACACGGTATACCTTGTAAAAAGCTATCACAGTGAAAAAGAACATGCAGCAATGTTCACATTATGAAGAGAAATGTCACCAGATCCATATAATTTTGAAATTCTTACCTATATTTTTATATATGGTACTTGGGTTAACAGTTCTGAGATAATAAAAGAAAAACACGATCATTTTGTTCAGTTCAACTACTTGAAATGAAAAAAAAATTCTCTGTGAAAGTGAATACCAGGTGAGTAGTTTCTGAAATACTGCCTATTGATCTAATCAACAGAGATCATTCAAAATGAATATAGTCCAGGTTTATGTAATATTTAGAATAAGTCAAATGCTTAGGACTTTTGAGGGAAAAGTTTTATGATACTAGACTACTGATGGCAGAAAAGTCAAGGGCAGAAAAGATAAAGTAGGAATAAAAAGTGAAAAACCAAGTTCAATTGCTAGAAATTGCCGCACGGAACATTACGAATGAAGAAAAATCAGAGTAGAGAGGCAAAACAGTGTAATGATTAAACAGGAAGCTTTATGTGAACGAGAGTATTCGAGAATTCATGGTGAAAAGGAGAGTAGTATAATGAAAGAGGCTTTTAATCCTTAGCTCATTGAATATAGATTTCTTAAGATTCTTACAATAAAAGTAATAATTGCCATAAAAATATTTGTTGAAGAAAGCTATCAAAATACATATATGTAAATACATATTGACATATGTATGTGTAACAGACACACATACGTTCTTACACACACATTTCCAAAACAGTTTATTTCCATGATTCCATATGTCAGAAAAAATTTACTTGAGATTTTTAACATCTAAGGGTGCGGAGGTAATACTTAAGGCTGAATACTTTTACAGATAAAAGCCAATAAACCCTCACGTTTAGTGACTTGCACTCTGCATGTTCATCTCTTACTTAGATAATAGACTTAAAGAGGTGTTCTTAGCCATCAGCTCTCCTTCAAGCAGAAATTCAAGGAGCCACATAACCCTGGGATCATCGCCCGAGTTGATGGACAACTGGAAGAGAAACACACCAACGGGATCATGCATGGGGAGGTTTCATGGGCCAGGCCAGGAAGTGCACATTTCTCTTTTGCTCACATTCCATTAGCTAGATCTCTGTTACATGGCTACACTCACCTGTCCAGCCATGTGCTCATGAATATGGCTTTGAGAAGAGGTAGCAATCCTCCCCATCAGAATAACACATGCATGTTGAGCTTCCTTTATGGGTATGGCATTGTTCTAGACACTGGTACATATATATGTGACTATTGTATGCTTTAAGGATCCAAAAATACAATTATGTGATTTTTTTAATAATGGATTTGTATTGTAAAATCATTTGGATTGTAAAACTGCACAATAGTACATATTTTGGCTTATGCCATATGTCTTATTAGTATATTTTTTGGTTTATAGCAAAGGACAGAAAACTTAGAATAGTTTGAATTTAGAAAGCTATTCACTATAGATTATTTGGGGCATTAATGGAGCCCCATAATTGAAATGCTGAAAATGTAAATTAATTGGCTTGTAAATGAGACAGGTACAACAAGTAAATGAGGTCCTGGGGGTCTGTTTTCATCCAACTACTGAGTTGCAGGAAAAATGAGAATGTTTACAGAGGTTAATGGAATAATTATGTGGGATTTATCAATTCTATTAAAATTATATTTAAAATATAAAACTATATTATACATCTTAAATTATAAAATGAGTTTTCTTAGAATTAAAAACGTTTAGAATTCAAAAAGAGCCGTTTTGCATTATCGTGAAAAAGTAACTGTCTTTTTAAAATTAGGAATTTATTTACAACTTTCTCTTCCAATTCATTTTCTAATCTCTTATTCAAGAGTCATCTGCCTTCAAGGTTAGTTCATTTAAGTCATAGCAGAGAGAGAAGCCAAGTATAGAATACAAAAGAAAAACTGGGCCATAATGCAGATTTCTCAAATACGCGGAAAGGGAAATTGCCAGGCAGACTATTTTAAATACTAACATTTGTAAGCTCCTATTTACCTTCTTTCTCTTTTCCTTCCTTCCTTCCTTCCTTCCTTCCTTCCTTCCTTCCTTCCTTCCTTCCTTCCTTCCTCCCTCCCTCCCTTCCTCCCTCCCTCCCTTCTTTCCTTTCTTTCCTTTTTTCAATTTTATCAAGTCTTTAGATTGCTTCTTCCAGTGGATTCTTAAATTTATTGGCTGAAAGGATGGGGGTGGGGGCGGGGGGGAAGCCATGTAAATACTTTCACCAAAGTAAAAATCTCTGCCTCTAGGGAGTAGCGATGCCTGGACAATGCTGCTAATATCATCACCTTCATTCCTCCTTTTTGGGGTTAGGTTCTCCTATACACCCAAGAGGAAATAAGTTCAAACCACTTCACAAAGCATTTCAAATCAATCTTTTCAATATCCCTCCAGTTAGTGTTATGCCTAGAAGTTCAACTAGGAAAACTTCAGACATAAATATCACTGATCTCCATTTACTTAAAGTACTGCTTTTTTTTTTTTCAAGAGGCTTTTGGAACTTCAGTGGATCAAATAGTTTTCGTTTTAAGAAACATTATTATTCAAACTCATTATTCTAAATTTTCTTCAATAAAAATATATGTCATGTAAAAATTAAAAGTATGAGGAGTAAATATATTATTTATAATCCAAATGAAAAATTATTTTTAATAGAAGGTATATAGCAGAGTTTTTCAACCTTGGCATTATTGAAATTTTGGACCAGATAATTCTTTGTTGGGTGTGGTGGGGGGAGCTCTCCTTATATTGTAGGATACTTAACAGGATTCCTGGCCTCTACCTACTAGATGTCACTCAGTTGAGACAATCTAAAATGTCTCCAGATATTGCCAAATGTCTCCTGGGGGGAGGCAAAATTGCTTCAGTTGAGAACCACTGGGAATGATAGCTTTTATTATTTTCATCATGAATTGGGAAAATATTAACATATATTTTAACTGTTGATAAAACATTGCATTTGTCATTGCAATAATTCACCATTAGGAGGGCAGAATTGTTTATGATAATACAGCTGTTAATAAATATGGGACATTAGTCAGGTCTATACTGAATGAGACTCTGTGGGCTAATTTATGAGTTTTAGCTTTTCATAATGAAGGAGAAACTAATATGTTTCGAGTGTGGTTGAGCCAATGTAAGTGTTAAAGTGTCAACAAATTATCATGATAGCACAAATTGGGTCAATGGTTCCTTTGTGTTTTGCTTTTAGAATGAAGTTGGTAACACACATTTATTAAGAAAGTTAAGAGTCATACAGCTTAGTTACCCATGAATATTGAAATATTTAAGATTATTCTTTAGATGTTTTAATTCTGTTTTTAATTCAATGTTTAAAAATAAACAATTACCTCATAAATTTCAATCATGCAAAATTCTTTAGGATAAATTTTGCTTAAAAAGGTATTATACAGTCTGTATAGATCTCAGGTTTGGGTCTATTATGTTTTTGAGAAATACCTAAATTGGGAAACTCATACTTTGCGTTCGGACTAGCGTGGATACTACTTCACTACTTGGAAAATTCTAGTTGTGAATTAACATCTTGGAAACGTAAGGCTATTCTAAATAATGACTCTGGTTTGGTAGTTAGAAGGTAATTCTCCTAGAGACGTTCATACTGGGACCAGCAATTGAGAAACACTTCACTGGAAGACTGAAAAGAGAATAAAATCTGTATTTCTAATTCTCAGCAGCTTTGACTTCTACCCTTCCTTAACTGCTCAGTTCACAGATTGCCCTGATAGGGATATTTCACATGTGCGGATTAAATCCTCAAGTTTTAACTACAATGTTATTTAACTTATCTTGGTGTTTGTAATAAATATACAATCGGACAGCTAATTTTTCTAATATGACTCCAATCCAATTGCATATGTACTTTCATTGCCACCAAGTCTCCTAAGCACTGGTGAAAGATGTGAAGCAAATAACATCTTATTTATCTCTTTGCATACCCTGCAGATTTTACTATAAAACTCATATCGAAAGACTCTCATTCTACACTTTTTAATCTGCATATATGGACAGAGCACAGAGAACGGAAAAAAAAAAAATTTAACTACATTTGTCAGACTTATGCTACAATGCTAAAGAAATTAAATTAGCAACAAAGTACAAATTTTGTATTTTGCATAAGAATAAAAACACACAATTTTCCTGGAAATAAATGGTACAAAGCACATCTCAAATGTCACCTCTTCCGTGATGTATTTCTTGATTCCAAAATTGGTGCATTTCCTGTCTCAATCTTGATGATCGTTGTGCTTTTATGATTATAATTTAAAAGAATCTTATGCCTTATACTATAGAAATTCAGGTGCTTAGCTCACATTGCTTTACTAACCTGCAAGTTTTTTTCAAGAGATACTTCAGAGTTTCATTTCAGAGTTACTTTGCCTTACATAATCATATGGATCATTCTAATTACCAAAGCCAGATCATAAAACTCTGCCCAAGACTTAGTGGCTTAACACAACAAAAACATTTATTATACTTATCAGTCTGTAGCTGGGCAGGGCTCCAGGGCTCAATGGGGATAGCTCATCCTCCTTCTACTAGGTGTCAGCTGGGGCAACTGGATCTGGGTTTTGGAATCATCTGAAGATTTGCTCACTCACATATCTGGTGGGTGATACTGGCTTTTAGCCGAGACATTAGTTGAAACTGTTGACCAGAATATCTATCACTGGCCTCAATATGTAGTTTGTGCTTCCTAACAGCATGATGTCTGGGTTCCCAGGGTGACAAATTGATTTAATGGGATGTAAAGGATTGCAGGCAGACTCTGACGCAAAGCAAGATCCATCCCTTTGGGCATAAAGGGCCAAGTGGCATATAAGGTTTACCGTAAGCAACTCTATATTACATTGGCTATTTCCAGAGAGTTCATTATCACTTGGGGAGGAAGCTCCAACAAGTACGCCAATAAGTTTATTTCTTCAGTGAAAATTTCCCAGATCTTTTTTCCCAGCACCGCCATCCCCTCTACTCTGCCACGCAGCACTTATTCATCTCTTTAAGAGCCTCTGTACATATATAGCTAATTTTAGCTCCTATCACTTTATTTGGAAAGTGTTTTCTTGTTTCTTTCCCCTTGATCTTTGTCCAGTGCCTGATATGTCACTTAAAAGCCCAGAAAGATCGAGTCTGTTAAACTAATGGAGGAAATAAATTTTGTATCATGTGTTGGCAGCTTTATCAGGTGAAGAAAGCAGCATAAATTTAGCTGTGGCTTTCTGCTGGTGGAAGCAAAATGCTCTAGGAGTTGACCTTGCACAGAGAAGAAAACCCAGGGCTAAAACATGAATGAATAAATAGATGAATGAACGGATGAATGACTAGATGACAAGTAATCACTGATTTGACTAAAATATCTAAATGAAATCTGACAAAAATAACAATCACTTACTAACCCAGAAAGGTTTAACAGTGCTTGCCTAGAAACTTTTTAAACCTCTAGTTAGCACCTCTAGTAAGACAACTGAGATGTAGTGTAATTTTTGCTATATATCAATCCCATTAGACAATGAACTTTTTGAGAGCAGAGTTCAATTATTTGGTTGTATTAAAGTAGTTTCTCCATAAATGTTGAATGAGCTGATTGATTAATCAAAATAGAGTTTTGCTTAAGTATAAATATATTTTATGTTTTGGGTAAACATAAAGTAAATTGTGGTAAATCAAGTTTCATAATATCATGGACCTTGATAGTAGCAGGCATAAAAATCATTTTTCATTGTCTACTACTACTGCTACCTCTCATCCATTATTATAGTCATTCAAATCTCTATCAAGGCAGAATATTAAATAATATAAAGTTTTTCATCTGACATTAAGGTATAATGATAAGAAATATTTTTTTTTTACTGAACTATTAGAATAAAGTCAGAAGAAAGGAGAATATAATGAGAATGTAAGTATCCAAGAAATATTGTCTGTTATGATTTATGTAATGAAATTAAAAAGTTGAAAGCCAATTTTAAAGCATTTCAAAGTAATATCAGGGAAATTAATCTGAAGGATACGTTTAATGTTTTGAATCAGAATCTGTCAAGCTTGTCATAAACTTTAACTGAGTTAAGAAAGTATTCTGATGTATATTGTACAGATGCTGGAGTTTCAAAAAGCACAGAACTATCTAAGAAATGATGTTTTAATAGTAATCAATTACCTGACAGGAACAAAGAATTTCAGTTGCAATCATGATAAATGTCAAAGGAAATATTTTGATATATTTAAATAAGGGACTCTACAGTTGTATCATCTGGATATGCCAGATAATTTCTAGAATAATCTTTTTGATTTTCAGTCTATCTAGTTTCCCTTAACTTATTAACATGCACATATACACACGCAAACACACAAGTATACATAAATGTAAAGCTCACTGAATTTTCACAAACTGAATACCCCTGCACAACCAATACCCAGATCAAAAAACAACATTGTCAACACACTAAAAGCCCTCATTATGCCCTCTTATCTCCGTCTGTCTCTCAAAGTCATTACTATTCTGATTACTGAGAGCATAGATTTTGCTTATTTCTGTATTTCATGTTAATGCAACAAAAAAGGCAGTATGGAATTTTGTTTTTGACTGACTTCATTCATTCGATGTTATATTTTTGAGAATATACCATATTGTTGCTAATAGTTATACATTGTTAATTTTATTATTGCACAGTATTCCATTAAATAACTATTCTACAATTTATTTTGTCACTCTACTCTTAATGACCCTTTGGGTAGTTTCGCTTTGGTGCTATTATAAAAACATGGTGCTATGAACATTCAAATACAGGTCTTCTAGTGAATACATTCTAATATTACTTTTTGCATATGCTGTGTAAATTATCATGTAAAACTACACAATTAATGTTAACTGTATCTATTATTCAGGTCTAAGTATGAAATATCTTTTTTTAGACTTCAAGCAAGGCATTTGTCATTAAATAAATATAGACTCTATAAAGTGAGAGTCCAATATATGCCAGATACATAGAACTAGATACTTTATCTGTTTATTACTGATAAATATTTTATAAGATGAGTATTACTATACCATTTTATAGATGAGGTAATTGAAGATACTGGAAGCTAAGTAACATGAAAAATTATCTAACTATGTTATAAAGAATTTATCAAGTTGCAAAAATGAATTACGTTCTAACAAATTTGGTTTGAAAAATGAAGGAGGGGAAAAACAAGAAGGAAGAGAGGAAAAAGTATTACAAAGAAATGTTTCTAAATGAAATTCAGAACCCCAGTTAGTTTGATCTCAAAGCCTGTCTGTTTTAATTTAAATTTTCCCAGGGCCAGACCTTGAGACAAGCAGTCAATCAAGCAAGTTACCGCTCTAGACAACTTGAAGTCTGGGAAACATTGTAGATTACAGGGCTCAACTGTTTCCTTTTAGGATCATGGGAGCTGGATTTTTTGTTTGTTTTTTGTTTTTTTTGTTTGTTTGTTTTGCTTTTTTAAATGAACTCTCAGAGTCAATGGTTGAGGGCTGATCCTAGACGTGTTATTTTTCTGTCATTTCCTGCCTGATGTGTACCTTGGCTGAAAAGTTTCCTAATAAGCCCTTAGGCAAAGAGATACTAATGACTGCATTTGGAAATCAGTTGTTATGTACTGAATGATAAGGCTTGAAGGTTTATGGGAAGGGCACTAAGAGCATCTGTAAGTTTACTTGCCTAGGCCAGATCTTCCCACGTACTATGTTAAATTCACTCACTATCTCAACATTATCACTGCTTTTTCATGTAGCGGTCAGTCACAGTTGAATTAAAAAAATATGGAAGTGGGACAAACTAACCGCATCTCCCACCCTTTTAACTAGGATTCTGTTTTTCCTTTACTCTCAGCCAGCCTTGTCACTGCTCTGAGTTGCTTGCCCGATAAGTAAACATACACCTTCACGCCTCAAGATCTGTGTCTATGGATAACATGTCCTTGTAATGCCTCCTTGCTGTAATTACCCATTGGTAAATACCACTTAGCACGGAAGCACCAGGAGACTGCCCAGGGAACATCTTGAATTATAGAAATAATTCTCCCCACCTTCATCACATAGCAGCAATCCTGTCTCCTGTTAGCATAATAATATTGTGTGTGTTTTGCTCTTTGGTCTTCAGTCAGAAGCCTAAAATGATCAGGTAGCACTCTTGCAATTAGATTTTCTGTAAGTTTTACTGTGTTACCCATAAGAATTCCCTCTGGAAACCAGGACCTGTGGTTCAGCATGGCTTAAAGTTAAAGTTAGAGGCAGAGAAACTACCAATTCCTTAAGTGAACCACTTAATGAGGTGTGATGAAACCACTAATTCTTTCCTCTGTTTCGGAGATTCATTTATTCTATCAGAGCTATAATACCATGTAAAGTCCTTTAGTTCAACTATATTCCACAATTTGAAGGACAGCACCAACCATGAATACATCATCCCCATGCTGCTGTCTCAGCTATGCATTTATTAACCATATTAATATTAATCATAGGCACCTGGAGGTGTGATGAAACCACTAATTCTTTCCTCTGTTTCGGAGATTCATTTATTCTATCAGAGCTATAATACCATGTAAAGTCCTTTAGTTCAACTATATTCCACAATTTGAAGGACAGCACCAACCATGAATACATCATCCCCATGCTGCTGTCTCAGCTATGCATTTATTAACCATATTAATATTAATCATAGGCCATATTAACATTCTATTAGGCTGATAGCTTCTAAATAATGAGGTATATTTGGTATTGGAGGACCCCCACCCATATGTGCATTGTTTGCCCCATTTTCTGTAAAATGGGTCCCTCGACCTAAGGTGATATATGGGATCCCCTGACAATAAATCAGTCAGTAGGTGAGTCCCCACTTACTGACTATAGGCTCCTGATCTTTCTTGCCTTAGAGAATTTTCTTTAGATAACTTGTAATGGTAACTTCTTTCTCTGCATCTTTGATATGTAAATCTTCTCTGGACTCTTGCCAGTGTTATAACCTAGGGCTATCTTTCAAAGGGTCCTGGAAGCCATTCCTTTGAAATATAATCAAGGAAAATAGTTCCTTTGTGTCCTGGCCTCTGTGGAAGGGTAGGAGCCTAACTTCCATAAGCTAACACCAGTTAGTAAACACAGATGGCCTGATCACATTGGCCAACCTCCCCCATAAGAGATCCTCCAGTATTTTTCCACTAGCTATCTTAGCACTTAAGAACTACCCTGCTTTTTGTTTCAGTAGAGTTGAGTTTTATCTCTTTCATTTATTGCAATAGTCTTGAATTAAGTCTTCCTTACCTGTTTAACATGTCCTGTGAAATTTTTTGAGTGATGTGGTCTAAGGTATTGAAAAAAAAAAACCCACAAACCTAAACTGGGAAAATGTAAGAATCCCAGTAAGGATGAACTATTGTTCTTCCACCACAGAAGGGAACAAATGCAGTCAATTAGACAAAAAGTATCTGGTTGGTTTCTTTAAGGCATGGCATGTATACTAATCAGGATCCGGTCAAGACACAAAAATCATACCAGTTATTTAAACAAAGAAAACTTAATGTAAAACATCATTAACTACTACAAAGAATAGGGGAGGACTTGCTACTACATGTGGGGCTGAGAGAGTGAACAAGAAAACTAAGAACTTAGAAGAGATACCAGCCCCCAGGCTAAGGTTCAGACCTCATTAGAGAAAGTGTGGTTGCCATACAACTATGCTGAAGATCGGTGGAGAACAAATCTGCTACAGGGTATGGACTTGAACTTTTGGGTAAGAAAAGCCTGGAGGGTGATTAAGAAACTCCCAGAGTGTTGGCTACTGGGCCTTTGGCACATCTATTTCCTGGCTGCCATATTACAGGAAGATAAAAGCATACCAGCTCTCTAGAAAGAAGCCCCCTTCCTCTTACTGCATCCTTTCTGGCTAAGCTTAACATTGCACAAGTGGCCAAAAAGAAATATTAATAGGGTTAAGTTTCAGTATCACAGAGCAGGTCAAGGAGGAGTGAACTAGGAACTTGGAGACAATAAATTGATAACTGGTACGATATCAAGGGACAGCACTGCTCTAAGCTGCTGATAGTTCATACAATTCAATAGCAGCAGTAGCTAAGTTAGTCACAGTGAAGAAAGAACCCATGGTGAAAGTTTGATGATTAACCTCCCTTTCTTCTACTCTGAGAAAGCCATTCACGAGATTATTATGCAGGCACTGGCTGACTAACTCTGAGGGCGGCTAACCACCACTGTAGGAGTCTTTTTATTGCCTTGTTGTCAACACTTTCTCTTTGATGGATGTTCTTGATAGGTGCTGCCATGAGACACAGAGATCCTCCATTTTGTTGTCTTTCTCAGAGAATAATCTACGTGCTTTTCTTCAATCATTGTCTTTCAATCTTGCTCTTTCCAGGTTCTTGTCCAACAAACTAGGTCATTTGCCTCTGCCTAGAAATTTTTTAATCTCCTCGTTTAGGCATCTTCTTCTTCATCAACCTGATGATCTGGACTATTGCTCAGAGCTCTGCCCATTAGGAAGATTTTTCCTTCAATACTGTGTTTTAAGGACACCCTCGTGACAGTATTTTGGGCTAACATCAGTATATTAGTTCACAACAACTAACCGTCCCATGAATCTGGACCATGTTTATATCCACAGCTGGGAATAGGGAATTCCATACCAGGTTATAAATGTGAGCTGAAGAAGAGATGTTGGAACAAAAGAATTAGGTAACTGGGAGTCTGGGCCAGGTTTTTTGTAAATGACTTGTGATCTCTGAACTACTTAAAACCTAATCTTGAATATGTTATTTTCATCATCTGATGTATTTCTGTTGTGTCTATACAATTTTATTACTTAGGATGATAATTCTTAGTTCATGATGAGTAACATTAGCTGTAGTCCTGAACCCTAAAAGAGACACTAGGTTCTCAGTCACTATTGCAAGGTCCATAAATCTGAATTTTTATAGTATGGTTTTCCCCCCACCTTATGGAGCATATGAAATGCAAAGTACTTGGCACTTCCTATTCACTAGGTTCAATTAATATGATGACATTAATACAGAAAATCAGCTATACCTTCTATGTAATAATCAAATGACCTGTATTCCTTATGGCTATATTTGGTTAAAATCAGTAGATTTAATGATGTTTTGGGGCAAGACTGAGTATATAGTACCATCTATTCCAGGTGAATGTAAACTGCTTCAAATCACTTTTCCTGTTTAATATTGGAGAAAAATAGACATTTGCCTGATCAATAACCATATATCAAATGCTTGAGACTGTATTGATCGGTTCTAGTAAAGTTACACATGTGGTATAGCAGCTGCAATTGGAAATTGGAAATAACATTTGGTTAAATATATGCTCCATGCTGTCATTTGCCATGCTCCATGGTCTGTCTTTCTTTTTTTTTCTTTTATTTTTTTAAGAGGAAAGGCATGGTCAATTAAATAGGTTAAAATGAAAACCATCACCCTTGCGTCTTTAAGGCCACTGCCATTCTACTTTTCTACCAGGTTACGTTATTGCTTTTAATTTACTAATGTGCCTGGAATGAGGAAGTTTCAGGAGATTTCACTTGAACTTTTCTACCATTATTGCACTCTAATGTCAGTCAGGATGCAAGTACCAGAGCTCTGCTGATTAAGTATATGCATCCTGATTATGCATTCATGGAGTGAGAAATGCCCCTGAGGGCTTTGTGGTATCAGTGGATCAATAATAAGAGGACTGAAGGCCAGTATTCCATATATCACCTGTCCCCCCTACATTTGCATTCTAACTGGGGGTCTACAATGACATTTTGGGTTCCCTAGCACATTGTTGGCCCAGACTCTGTATCTAACAGTTTTCAAAATATAGAATTAAGCCCTGGTAAATTTCTCAAGATCCCTTTGAGGAAAGATTATGGGATTTGGTATTGTGTATACTTGCTTTGTTTTATCAAATATTCTTCAAGAGGATGCGGCTTCTTCTGGGATAGGCTCCCTGAAAATTGGCATATGGTTATGATTTTGCATTGTGGTAGCTGATATCAGCATTTTGTATTGTGTGTGCTGTTATTGTTGTTGTTATTGTATTAGTCAGGCAGTATCCTTAGGAAACAATGATCTTGCAGCCTATATGATCCGAATGCCACCAATAAATACATGAGTTCGAAAGAAGTTTCTTCTCCAGTTAAGCCTCAGATGAGACTGAAGCCCTGGCTGACACTTTGATAACAGGTGTGTAAGAAACTAAAAAAGATGATCCAGCTAAACTGTGTCTAGACTAACTCAAAGAAACTATATGTCCATTATTGCAGCTGCTATGTTTATAGTAATTTGTTATGCAGCAATAGATAACTGATATGAGAGGGATTGTACTTCTCCAGTTGGGCTATGCTGAGTTACAATCAGAGTTATGGTGTAGTAGAAGCAATGAGGGAAGAAGTTAGGAGAAGCACTGGAGAAGAAAAACACGTGATTGTACAAGACAACTGTCTCAAGTGAAGTCTTTGCATGGACTCCAGTAAAAGGGATACTGTTATTGTCTGGTAAGAAGATTGTGCCACTGCTGCTAGCTCAGAGTGTTCTGGAAAATCTTTTGGCTTAAGATTCTCAGACGTTCTACCTACATATCTCGTCTAAGGTCTGAAAGTTTCACTCTCTTCTTATCAGGGCTCTGACTTGAGTTAGAAGATTTGTCAGGATGTGAATTTAACCTCTTTTATAAATTTATAATTTCATTTTTCTTAAACTCAGGTCCTGGTCCTGATTTTCAGCACAGTGTACTCTCCAGTTGCCGGAAGCGAGAGTCTCTTTAACACTGCTATAGACTTGTGGCTTGATTTGTCATGCTTTGTTTTGACAATATCATGAGTTGACTGGAACTTCAAAGACCAACAAATTCCATAGCTTCTACAATAATCATTGTCCCCATATTTCCAGAGATATTGCATAAGCCCATGCATTAAATTCCATCTGTATCCTAATTCACCACAGGTAAGTCTTGGTTATTGTAATACTATTGCATTTTCTGGATTATCATTACTCTACTTACTACCATCATGGGGTTCTAGAAGCATCTGGCCAGTGACTGATCCAATTTCAGAATTTTATCCTGAGTATCTGCTTTCTAAAATCACTTCTAGTACCTATTGTCTTAATTGGGATTCCCTAGAAGCTGATACCTAGAACGTGATACAAGAGTCAGTAGTTTATTTGTGAGGTATTTCAGGAAATAAAAGTAATAAAGTAGGCATTGAGATAAGGAGCTAACGAACAAATGAATGGTATATTATCGAACAAGTTATCTTTGTGGGCATCTACAGCTTAAACTACCTGGCGAAAACTCAGTCATTGCTCTTGACCGGTGAGAGAATTGGAATATTTATATACCATGTCAGATCAATTATTGGTATAGTCAATTTTGGTAAGCCTGTTTTGGTGAGCCATTACTTATGTGACACCAAGTCTGCAGTGCACAAAAGTCATTTAAGCTTCAGCAGTCAGAGATTTACCTTGAGGCAAGGAGATTCAGATGACAGCCACTGGAAGTCTGCAGAAACACACTAAAATGGTAAGGCAGCAAGGATCTAGGCTGGGCAACAACAGCATTTGCTACACTATACTGTTGACTTTCTCCACAGAAAATATTATATTAAGATAATCTTTTAGGGAAAAATTTAAAAATTGCCCTCCACTGTACAGCAGAGTATATGGTGATATTTCTGGGAGTTTCCTATTATCAGCCTAGTTGAGAGCTATGAGTTAATAACCAAATTCTTATAAGTCAAAAAGTTTCTTTTTAAATAAATAATGAACACTTTTAAAAATTATTCTTTGTAATCATATAAAATATATTATAATCTTCAAAATTTTACTTATAATTATTTTATTGAGTTTTAAACTTCATTGAGATTGTGTCTTCTTTACCTTGAAACTGTTAACAGGATACTGAACATTCATGTGAAAAATGAAAATTTAGGTCATGTTTTGGATATATGATAGTTATTAAACAGAGCTCACAGTGCCCTGCTGAGAGACAAATAAAAAGTTGATCTAATCCTGGCTTTCACAACAATTTATGTATTATTAATTTATTCTCAAATATAGATATCTTATGCTTAACCTAAATAATCTATTCCTAACACTCAAAAATTTTATACTAAAATGATAGCTGTGTTACCCATTAACATGGAACCCTCAACCAATTTACTAAAATATGGCAGAGACATAGTAAAATGCCTATATATAAGTAACAAACTATTATATTAATATGTTAAATGCTTTGAAAATCACATCATAATCACTGAACAACTAAAGTATGAATTTATACAAGAACTAGATAAGTCAAAATTTATAATGTAGTTTCTAAGCTACATTATAAATGAATAATGATCAAGCAAAGGAAGAAAAGAATGAGGTAATAAAATTTAATTAACATAAAAGAAGGAAAGAAAAAATAGAAAAAGAAATGTAGCTCAAGGCAAGATAGCAAATTATAAAAAGGTAGATTTAATACAATGGTTATTGCCTAATACAATGGTTATTGCACCAAATGCAAATGGTCTAATCAATTAAAGATGAGAGGGTTTTAATTTAAATAAAATTGAACTATATTATGCATATAAGAGTCACATTGGAAATAGGTTACATAAAAGTTACCTAGCACAAAGAGTTAACATGTACCGCTAATCGAAAGAAAACTGGTTTAGTTACATTAATCTATTTATATCAGGTTAAGCAGACTTCATTCAAAAGACATTAATATTAATAAAGAGGGATGTTTTATAAAAAATAAATGGTTAATTCACTAGTGGATTATAATTCTAAATTTCTACAGACCTAAATTTGTATATATAACAGAGTCTCAAATTAAATAAAGAAAAAAAGAAAGAATCACAAGAAGAAATTTACAATAATTGGGGTAAGAGAGTTAATTTTCCTCCCTCAGTAACTGATCAAATAAGTGGAAATAAACAAAAACAGTAAAAGATGTGGAAAATTTAAATAACAATATTAATAAATGACAGAATGGAAATATACATAATATTGTTCAATATAATTGCATAATTAACAGCCTTTTCAAATGTATATGGAATATTTACCAAAGTGGACCATATTCTGGGTAAATCTTATCAATCTTCTAAACATTAAAATCAGAGAGGGTAGATCTTCTGACCACAATAAAATTAAGCTAGAAATCAATAACGAAAAATGACTAAAAAATTCCTATGTCTTTGAAAATTTGGAAATACACTCCAAAATAACCCACAGATCAAAGACAAAGTCATATGGATATTAGACAATAAACTGAATGATTATGAAAACAAACTCCTTAAAGAGAAAGTTTAGGTCTGTCTTAAACACTGAAGTCTGGTCATTGAGCATGTAGTTTTCAGCATATAAGAGATGCTCAGTAAATACTTGTTAAGTAAATGAATCTTGGAGTAAATGCATGTAATTCCTTTGATGATAGTACGTACTGGGTATAAGAGATTGAAATCAATGCAAAAAAATCAATCAGTAAGAAGAAAAGATTCTTCAAAAAGATTATGCAAGTAGAGCTCAGAATTCAGGTTACCCTACTTTGTAGCAGCAACAGCAGCAGAAGGTGGAAAAAGAGGAGGAAAAGGAGATGGAGTGAGGAGAGTTGGAAAAACAAGTACTATTTTTTACAACTGAAATCGATTCCTTCCCGCATTGTTCCCAGTGTTCAGAGTGTTACCAAACACAGTGCTGGGGAAGAACGGGTTAGCTTATTTTATCTAGGCTCCCAATACAGTCTTTTTATGAATCAGCTTGTTACTTATTAGAATGTGGAATATTTCTTTTGTCTTAAATTTTTATATGCTGGTCCAGAAGCTCTTGAGAATCATAAAATGACTATTACTAATTGTAAAATCATTTTCAAAATCCATAGCTTCTCATTCCAGTAAAGAACTCAATTAAACATTACCAGTTGGAGTCAATCGTCATTACTGAACTAAATTCATCATATTAGCATGAAGGTTTACAACACATTTTATGAAACATTAATAATCTGTGACTGCATAAAGGTGAGGCTTGGAGATAAAAGCCAATATCTTTTCCATTTTACTTGTAAAACTACTTTACAAGGTTTCACCTAGATCCTTCTTTTTACCCCTGAGAGAAGCTAACAGATGTATTCCGTTAATTATGGTTCCTAGAGATAGGCTCAGGGAAGGCAAAATTATAAAATTACGATCATTGCAGTTTTGCAGGCTGTACTTTTTCTCTCATTCCATGTGCTTGCAGAGTTGAAATGTGACTTTACAATCAATGGCCTCAGAGGATGTGTGAGTATAAGACGAGCACCAAAGGCTCTGAAGAGTAGGAGAGAGGGAACGGATGAAGCCATAGAACATTTTCCACTTAACCAAATATATAATTTGGATGTGGTTTATAATATTTAAAATGCAAGATTCTTTAACTTATTGAATACCATTTGATGCATATTTATGATTCTATTAAAATTAGTTTTATTTACATATATACATATATGTTTACATACACACATGCATATATATATACACAGATATGTATATATATGTTGTATTTGTATGCATTTGTCCACATGTATGTTTGTGTATGTATATGAGTGTGTATGGTAGGTGGGTATAACTAGAGAGAAATCAACGCTGCTATTTGAAAATAGAATGGACTAGCATGGTTATTAATGATTTTCTTTAATATTTTTAAGCCAAAATTGAATTGAATGGCTCCCCTGAAAAATATATCAGTGCCAGTAATACAGCTTTTGACTAAAGCAATCACCAGCGTAAACTTTCACATTATTTTAAAAGCTACAGTCTATAGAAGAGAAAAGCCAGGGATAATAATCTTATCTCTCTTTAGAAGGGTAGTATTTTGAAGAGAGCTGTTACATTTTCTAAATCTAAATCTAGATATTCCTGTATCTCAGAATATTATCTAAAAGCATGATTAGTTTTTAAAAATAAAATTTATTAAGTGATGCAGATCACTAAGGCCATAAATCAAAAGCATTTGTATACAGAGGTAACAGGCACTGGGCTGATTTGATATGTTCTAAAGATTTTATTTTTGATGAAATTTTAAAAAATAATTGGCAATTAAAAGTCATAAAATGCAGGAGATGGATTAAATAGTATTAAATTAAATGTAACACTGCAAGGCAGTGGTTTCTGAAATACCAAACTTATAGAACAAATCATATTTATAGCCTAAATCAATTTAGAAATAAGTGGCTAAAATAGTAGGATAATTAAAATTAGTGCACTTTCTAAACTGGTAAACCACATAGTTTCTTTGGCTGATACATTGGAGGCTGGCAGTTATTTCAGTCAAAATAGTCATAGCAGATGGGTATCCATACATGACCTCAACAGAATTTAGTTTTATAGTCTTATACTGGGTCACAGAACATATCATCTTATCTTGTTTTTGAAATATTAATATCACCTGATGACTACTTGTACAGACTAGACTAAAAATTAATTGTATTACCCTCTAACTATGAGAATTTGGCAAGTTATCTACTTCAACTCATTTTCCTCATTTATGAAATAAGGAAAATAATAGCATCTATCTGCTAGGAGTTTTCAAAGATCAAATGAATTAATATAAAAAATAAAATAGTGACACATACTAAGCTTTCAATAAATTCAAACTAGTGCATTTTTAAAAATTACTTTTGCTTTAATACTCATGGTATAGCCCACACTGATGATGACATTTTTATATGCAGAGTACAGGTTAAGTCACAGAATTGTGCAAATTTTAGTTTCATTTTAGGGTGTTTGGGTGTATAACAACGTTGCAAGAAGTTAAACAGATTATGACTGAGTAGACCATGCCAATCTAATCAAAGAGGCAACCGAACTAGGCTTCTATTTTTCTTTCCTTTAGCCATTTTATCTGTATGAAAATTATCCTCTATGCGATCTTTCAGAAAGCTTTTCCACTGTTGGAGCACTTGTAATAAATGAGATTTGGGTTAAGGAAAGGAAATTAACAAGAGACCTCAAAGAAAATGCATTTCAGAAAGAATATAGCCTATTAGATGTCACAGCACCTTACTGGGAATTTTGAGATGCAGGAGAATTGGGCAGGAAATAAAAAGGGAGTTTTTTTATGATTCAGGGACTAAAAATGAGAACTGTAATTGGAAAAGGTCTATAAGATCATGATGCCTTTTGAATTGCAAACACCAGGTTAAGAACTTATGAGAAAGATATTTTGAAAAATGTGCTCAGATTGCAAATAATCTAATGCCTTCTATTTGTTCCCATCTATCAGAGGTCCTGTGCACACTGCTCGTCTAATCAGACAGAAGATTTTCAGTTCATTGGCCTTACTCCTGACCATTTATTCTCTTAAAACCAAAGAATCTTACATGCTGGTGTAGTAAAATGGGAAAACTCCCTATAGAATTAGGTCTTATTTTAATTATTTCATGTAACACTTTGTGTTTTATTTTATTTATTTTACTTTATTTACTTATTTTTGGTAGAGGGGCTTGGGAGGAAGTGGGAAGAGGATGGTGTAACATTGCACAAAGATCAAAGATGTCAAGTCACAGACAACTAGGTTCCATTCTTGTCGGTGACACATGCTATATGACTTTAGGGATATAATCCTTAATAGAAAGAACCATATCTTATTTGTTATTTAATCCATAACACCCACCACATAGTATATAAAAAATAATTACTAAAAAATGCTTTTTGAAACAGTGGTTTATAAAGTAAGCATTTTTTTTTAACTTCATACTTTCTTTCCCATTCTGTAAAATGAGAATAAAAGTACTTTCTAAGCTTGTGGGAAATAAATTAAACTATGTGCATTGAAATGAAGTAGAGAAAGAAACTGACTCATAGTAACCTTTTCTCAATCAATGGTAGCTCTGATTATTTGTATTAAAAATATTCAGCTGCATAACAAGATTTATTTTTAGTATATAGAGAACTATTACTACTTTAAACATTAAGCCTGCCAAGAATTCATATTTTTTACTATTTTTTAATGCAAATTTGAGTCATTATTTTGATATACATTGAAAATAAATATTTTCATAACTAGATAACTATGACAGAGTTTTAGATGAACATTTTTAAAGCTTAAAAAGTTGGATTTGTAACAGTTTTGATCTATATTAATTATGAAAACCTAATTAAGAGAGAAAGATATTTAATGTCAGGAAATAATTTTGTCCTTTTTCTGACTTTTTCATCCTCGAGTAGAGTGGGATTTTAGAAGAAAATGCTAAATGCAGTCCCGTATATGACGATAAGACTACACGATAAGTTGTATTTCTTCCTATCAATAAATTGGTTTGTTTTTTTCCCCAGATCCATCCATGGAAAGTTATCCTAATTGTTCATTCTTTATAATAGTATCATACTGATTTAACTGAAATACTCACTAGATTTAATAGAATTTAATAGAACACTATAATCAAGCATTGAGTTCCTTCCTATTCCATCTTTTTAATTGTCACTATGACCTCTAAGTGCTTTTGAGTACTAAATTAGAAAAAGCCAGACAATTCTCAAGTCTCCTTGTAAGAATTTTCTTTATATATTATATAAAGTGCAATTTGCAACTAAGCTGCCCTGTGTTTCTTTCACGCACAGCACTTTCAGACAGCAAAACACTGCAAGACCATAACTTGACCTAATACCCACTGATTACCCAGTATGGGATGATGCTTTTAACACCATATCAGCACTAGCTCCCTGCTGATTCCAATTTCAATGATAGCAATATTGCCTGAAAGAAAAAAGGAGGACCACCTGAGACCTTCTACATTTGTTCTTCTACATTAGATCATCCTGAATTTGTTCAGAAGCTTTGGGTGGAGGAGGAAGCAAGCGACAGACTTTTTACTTTTATTAAACCAGAAGTACATTCAGATGTACACCTGCTGGCTTAATGGAAAGGAATAAAATTCATCAAAACTTTCTTTCACTAGTAATTTTGGATGCCAGTAGAGGAACAGGTGGGGCTTCTGTTCTCTGGGATCAGAAGTTTATATATGCTCCCTTGGCCAAGAGAACTGTTCTCAGGTAGTAAAGCCTTTTCCAACATGCATATTGGTGTTCATTTGCTCACAACACAGACTGACTTTCTCCACATGGCCTCTCATAGCTATGGACTTGTAGACCTTATATCTTTCTAGCTTCAGCTACCAAAGAGACTGCTTTGAATTTTTTAAAATTCTGAGTCCACATGCTGTGGGTTTGGGGCAGCTTCTCTTTGCTTACCTTTATGTTAAAATACATGTCTTCTTTTTTATGTATTAAACCTCTCTTTCCTTTACACACCTCTCTCCCTCTGTCATCCATCTATTCATTTTATCTCTTGTGTCCTTTACTGAGGAGTTATCCTTTTTTTAAATTTTATTTTATTAGTTTCAAATATACAGTACATTGGTTAGACATGTAATCATATTCATCGCTCTTCTTGTCTTATGATTTTTGACTCAAAGTTTTGTTTTTAAAGGACTTTTCTGCTTATAGATCATAAAGATACTCAATTTTGTTTTATTTTACTACCTTAGTTTATCTTTCACATTTGGTCTTTAATTTTAATTCATTTAAATACTTGAATATGTTGTTAAGTAGGCATCCACTTTCATTTTTCCCCTTGTCATTTGTTTAACCCTTTCTACTACATAATTTGTCTGTTTTCCACTACTTTTGATACTCTCATTATCATATATAAGTTCCCATATAAATTCCTGAAAAATATATAATGTCAAAATGTCTTGAGTAACAAGTCTTAAACAAATTGAAAATAGTAGCCAAGATGTCTCCTTTAGGAACAAACAAAACAAAACAAAAGCCAGGGCCAGAATGTTTTTAAGTGAGTTCATACGAACTTTCAAGTAATATTAAGTTCCTATCTTATACAAGTTGTTTCACAAAATAGAACAAGGCAAAGGTGACCAGTTTATTTTATGATGCTAGTATAGTTTTAATTACCATAAAGATGATGAAATATGAAAAGCATAGACTCATTTCACTTAGGAAAATATATCTTATCTTAAAAATAATAAATAAGCTTATCAAATCATACAGTTTTGTCTAATTCATGATTGAATATGAATTCAAGGATGGTTCAGTATCAAAAAAATCTACAAATGATATTTAACCCAATAAATGGAAAAAATCTTTTGGTTATCATTATAAATTTTAAAAATTCAATAAATAATGACTAGAAGAAAACTTCCTTAACTTGACAAAAATCGTACATGAAAATCAGTAGAAAACATTATACTTTATGGAGAAACTTTAGATACATTTAGATCTTCTAAGATCAAGAATCAGGTCATACCTAAGCACTGGAAATTCTGCCTAATGCTAAAAGAGAGAAAAAGAATTAGGAGTTGGAAGGCTTAAAATATATATATATATATATATAACTGTCATTATGTGCAGATGTTTAATCATCTACCTAAGCATATAAACTATAAGAAAAAATGAGAGTCCTGTAAGTTGCCTGAATACAAAATTAGCCCACAAAAGACAATAGCATTTATCTATACCAGAAATAACCAAATGAAGGGAGGGAGGTAATTTTTTATGACTCTCCCTTGGCAGAGACATTGACTGCTTTGTTCTAGAATATTTTTTCAAGGATGTTTGTATTCAGAATAAGGACAGACTTGTTTATTTTCCATTATAAAAGTTTTGGATTCCCTAAGCTCAGAGTTCATCTTTTGTAACACTCCCCCATTGCATGTATGGTCTTCCTCACATTTTCCCATGGTAATCGGAGCTCAGAGAACGAGTGCAAAAAATACTAATGTTTTGGGTAATGTTATTGCTGTGAGTAATAAATTACCTTTTATATCTCAACCAAGAGTCATGTGTCTCTTGCCAGCAACCATGAAATGGTGGTTAGCTAACTTGTTACCCTGCAAATCAAATAAGAATCTTAGACCCTTCACAGTTCTTGAACACCAACTAGAAAATGTAATACAAAATATGACACTGTCAAACTAGCAATAAAAACTCTAATTCATATAGTAATTTACTTTATTTTGGGTACAATGTGTAAAAAATATAGAAATAATAAGGGTATGCAATATCTTAATTTTTCAAAAGACATTTCATGTTTAGAAGAAATGGCTTAAATGAGTCAGTTGTCCTCAAATTAATCTATAACTGTGAAGCAATCCAATGACATTTCCAATTTGATATTTAGATAAACTTAACAAACTTTATCTACAACTTACATGGAAGAATAACTTATGAGTAGCTTAGACAACCTTATATAAGTAAGAGTAAAGCAGTGGTATTTACTTTTACAGAACTAAGAAATATTATACAACACAGTTTTACATATTATATGATATTGGCTCAATAATATTGGCTCAAATGCATGTACTTATACTTTGAAAATGAATACTTTGTGAATGAATTTTAAAATTAATTTTATGCATTATTTCAACAATGTAAATTAGTACTATTTAATAGTCTTTTAGAATTATTTGGCATGCAAAAAATACGTGTTACCTCACACAGCTTTAAC
The DNA here is from genome assembly GCF_000325575.1 of Pteropus alecto. Lineage (NCBI taxonomy): Eukaryota > Metazoa > Chordata > Mammalia > Chiroptera > Pteropodidae > Pteropus > Pteropus alecto. The sequence continues at coordinate 21,634,913 of NW_006434835.1, forward strand.
CAGGAAAAAAATGCCCAGGCTATTCTGACATCATTACAGAAACATGGATCTGCCTCATGAAACACATTGATCTGTAACTTGCATGTAGAATTCCTCCATCAAGTAAACCTGAACCACCAAGTCTACATTGCTACATCCTTATGTGTGTGTGTGTGTGTGTGTGTGTGTGTGTGTATTTAGAAACAGTACAAGAGACCTCCATAGATTTATTATATTTAAAACCACCAAGTCTACATTGCTACATCCTTGTGTGTGTGTGTGTGTGTGTGTGTGTGTGTGTGTGTGTGTGTGTATTTAGAAACAGTACAAGAGACCTCCATAGATTTATTATATTTAAATTCATCAGCGATACTGATGCAAGGTTATTTTAGTAATATAATAGAAATAGAAATAACAACATTTCTTTTTTAAAAAAGTAATGCTTTGAAAGAAAAAGAATATGTAAATTGTAAAACACTGGCTCTGTTTTTAAAAGCAGAACCTCCTATGAGTCTGCATTTTAGTGGAATTCAATCTTCTGAAGGACAAACAGCTGATTTACTTCAAAGAGTGTCCTTTAAATCTTGAGGTTAACATGAAACTTGGTATATTGATAGTATAGAACCTAGTGAAAGATTAGAATATAAATAGAAGACCTCAAACTTTACTGCTGACTTTGAGATTTGGAAATAATATTTGTCACATTATTAGAAAGCTATTGCTTTTTCAATGACAAATTATTTGTCATGAGGGTTGTAATCATTAAACCACATTTTGAATTGTATTGATTGTTTGCTCAAACATGAGCTCTTGTCACAATCTTACAATAATTTTTTCCTGAACTTCCCTGCTAGTTCATACAATGCTTTAAATATGTTTTATGGTGGACAACAAGAAAAAAGAAAATCAGTAGCATAGGAGAGTTGCTTTGTTTTAATGTATAAAACATAACAGTGTAAATTTAATTATATCATCATAGTTCTTTGGTTATATTTTAATGACCCACAAGACTTTATGACAAATATGCTATTTATTATATAGTTCATCCATGAGAAAAAGAAAATTAGCCCTTTAAAATCCAGGACTTCCTTGACTCTAACAGTGAGACTTTGACATTGTTAGGAACTGACCTGGCACCTGCAGCTAGGCCATTATGTCTTCCTCTTGGACATAAATGATTTACAGAAAATCAATTTCAGACAAGGTCACTCTATGACTATGATGCAGTGAGACAAAAACAAGAACAATTTATGATGTTGAATTGACTAAATGAAAAGTAACATCACTGTGTCAGCCCTAAAATATCAAACATCCTCCTATTCTAGCTAATATGAGTGACTACTGCTTCTTTACCAATTATAGTTTTAGCCTTGCTTTGGTCTTCTCCCGTCCTAAATAAGATTTATTTTTACTCCATCACAGTTACTTATCCATAGTTCCTGAGAGCATCTAATTCAGGCCAAAGCCTTGCTTCTTAGAATCCTCCCCCAAATCACAGCCAAGGCCCAAAATCTTGTAATAAGTCCTAATACCCACTCACTGAGATGCTTCATGGTTCTTCATGATGTGCATTTTCCCTTCCTGTTTTCTGTTTCTCTAGGCATTAGGAAATTGCAATTGAAAAACAAACTTACGAAAAAATTCTAACAGTTTTCTAAAACTGTTGAAGCAAATCAAAAGGAATCCCATGTTAAAAAAAATTGTTGCTATTTTATCTTAGCCAGAGACTAGCTTGTCAAAACAGTATTTCTAAACTGTATTTCATAAAAAAAATGATTCTCAATTAATTGCCAATTAATTAATTCTGTTTCTTCACAAACTCTTCCAAAATATATAAAGGGAAAGAACACTTCCCAATTCTTTTTTATGGTGCTAGTAGCACCTTGATATCAAAACCACACAGAGACATCATGAGATCAGAAAACTATAGACCATTTAGGTATAAATGTAAAGATTCTCAAGAAAATACTAGCAAACCAAATTCAGTAACATATTAAAATAATTGTATACCATGACTAAGTAATATATATCCCAAGAATGAAAGGTTAGTTTAATATCCAAAAATCAATTAAAGTAATTCATGTTTATATAAAAAAAAAAATTCACATGATTATCTCAATAGATACAGAAAAAAACATTTGACAAATTTCAACACCTTTTCATGATAAAACATACTCAGAAAGAACTAGGAATATAAGGAAACTCAATCATAACCTCACAATAGGTACCTACTAGAATTCCACAGACTAAGTTTAGGAACAAGACAGGGATGTATACTCTTGCCACTTCCATTTGATATTGTACAGGAGATTCTAGCCAGGGAAGCTAGGAAAGAGAAAGAAATAAAAGGCCTCTGGATTGGAAAGGAAGAAAGAAAAACATCTCTATTTATAGATGACATGATCTTGCATATAGAAAATCATTCAATAAATAACTGTTAAAACTAAGATATGATTTCGCAATGATTCAGAATATAAGATCATTACACAAAAATCAATTTTATTTTTATACACTTGCAATACACAAACTAAAAATTAAATTAAGAAAACAATTCCATTTGTGATAGCATTAAAAAGAATAAAACAAAGGAATAATTTAACAAAAAAAAATGCAAACCTTATACTCTGGAAACTGCAAAACATTTATCTAGGTCTGTGGAAAAACATGCTATGTTCATGGATTGGAAGAATTAATATTGTTTAGATAGCAAAACTCTCCCAATTGACCTGTAGATTCACTGCAATCCTTATCAGAATTCCAACCAACTTCTATGTACAAAAGAATAAGATGATCCTAAAGTTCATCTGGAATTACAAAGGGATTCAGAATAGCCAAAAGTCTTGGAAAAAAAAAAAGAACAAAGTAAGATGAGTCAAACTTCTTGATGTGAAAATTTATTACACGGTAATCAAGACATTGTGGTACTTGCTCAAGGGCACATATATAAATCAACGGACTAGAATTGAGAGTCCATATGTAAACTCAGACCTCTGTGGTCAACTGATTTCCACAACAGTGCTAGGCTATGAATAAGAAAAGAATAGTATTTTCAACAAATGCTGTAGAGATAATTAGATAGCCACATGCAAAGGAATAAAGTTGGACCACCACCTCACACCATATGCAAAAATTAACTTAAAATGGATAAAAGACCTAAATGTAAGAACTAAAACTCCACAACTCTTAGAAGAAAACATAAGGGTAAATCTTTGTGATGTTTGATTTAGTAAAGAGTTCCTAGACATGACATTAAAGCCCAAACAACAAAAGAATAAATTCATTAATTAAAAATATGTAATGTAACCTTCATCAAAATCAACAATTTTCTGCTTTACAGGACATTATAAAGAAAGTTAAAAGACAATCTACAAAATGAGAGAAAATATTTGCAAATTATAGCCCTGAAAAGGAACTTGCACCTAGAATATATAAAGAACTCTTAACAAACCAACAACAAAACAACCCAATTTAAAAATGGGCAAATGATCTAAGTAGTCATTTATCCAAGGACTTTATGAATTCACATTTATATAATGAATAATGTAAATATAATCATACAAACATAAATTTGGACAACAAAAGCCATAGAAAAATATATATGGTATGATTCCATTTTAAAAAATAATTCCATTTTTATAACATACAAGAACAGACCATTTTGTACTGTGACGATAGAAGTCGAGACAGTCTGAAAGGCAGCAAAGGAGGGCTTCTCAGGATGGCTGGTAATTTCTTTTTTCTTGATATTGGCATTGTTACAGAGATGTTTATTTTATAAAAATTAATTGAGAAGTGCACTTATAACATGTGCACTTATCTGTATATACACTTGCTTCAATAAAAGCATTACAAATGGATGTTGATAGGTGTTCTTAAAGAGTTTTAGGAGTTAAATTAAGCTTGAGAAACTTCAATACATATACTAGTGCTTTTTGCAATATAGTGTTCCTTTGATCACATATTTTTTTTATTTTAAATTTATATTATGTCATATACTAGAAAGAATTGAAGTTAGGTTTGAAAGGATAAATGAAAATGACACAGGTAAAAAAGAAGAACAGTAGAAGTAGAAAATAGAAGCGTATGACCACAATTATTACCTCTATTGATAAATGATTTTCACTTCTTTCAACAGTCTTTGTCTTTTTAATTTTTTTGCATGCCCATTAACTATCATTATTTTTTATTCAGCTCAGTATATAGATAATCAGGGAAGCATCCTTACTCTGTTTACTGTTAGAATTTTACCTGTTTTATATTTGTCCAAGTAAAATCCAAAGGATCTCCCCTGAGAATCACCAAGGAGGACAGTATGAGTCCCTAGCATGTGGGGAGGTGCTGGGAGGAGTTGCCAACCCTCAACCCCGCCAACTGCATCCCTTGCCACCCACCCCTCCTATGAGCCTCCACAGCCTTTGCCTATATTGCCAACATTGGTGTGCATTAAACGCAATCTTGTTACAGTAAAAATAATTGTCTAGATTTCCTTCCTTTGGCAAGTTTTTATACCATTATGTACCTAAAATAATATGGTATTAAACCCTCATCAAAACTTTGTTGGTATCTTGGACTGCTAAACTGTGCTTTCTTTCTTTCCAGGTTAGAAGCAGAGTTTCTGCTGCTGTAACTTCAGAGCTGAGTCAGCTTTAAAAAGTTCAGTATATAGTCAAGGCTTGTTTTCAGGTGACATCCATTATTCGAATGAAAAATGAAAGAACTGTTACTTAAAGCACCTCCATCATATGCTTCATGTAGGGAGAATTCAGCTGTCATTTTTCATGAAGCTGAATTATCACTACATTCAATCTTCATTTATAGTTCTGAACACTTCTTTAGTCTGTAGATTTTACTGCTCTAAGGTAGTGACCCTATAAAATCAAATAAACAATACATTCACTCTTGTTGTTAAAAGTCTGAGATGCCACATTTCAATTCATTCCAGCTATGATTTTTTTGTCTTCTCTCTCTTTTTTTTTTTTTTTTTTAACTCTGTGTTCAGTCATATGCCAGCTATCATGAGGCACCAGGTATGTGCTAGGTACTGTGTCTCCCACCTTTAAATGCATAAACTGCATTCTCATTGGAGACCTAGTAGCTGTACAAAAACTATAAAATATGACAGAGTTCATTCAATCCTTACCCTACCAGAGCCAATTTAGATAGCAAGGAGTATTTCCTTCGAAAACCACACATTAAGACAGCATGATTGGCTTGGCAGCTTGAATTCTCATTGTCTTGATACAATGTGCCATGTAATTGGCTCAGGGATTTTGCTGATGGACAAGTGAGCCAAGGTTGAAGATTCCCTTGCTTTCAAAGTTGCTTTGTATTCGCTTGAGTTTGATTTTATTTTTTATATTTTGTGGCTCTCCTGACCTCTTACTTCAATCTACAACTGCTGTCAAATACATAAATAAGCAGACATCTTAGCTCTGAGAAACAAGACAAATGATTCCTCTGTGATTTGTGTGGTTGAGGACACAGATGGGACTATGTTTGCTACTCTTCTTCTTTTTTTTTCAAGACAATTCATTGATTGTCAACATTTGAGAAAGAAGAAACATTTTTACAGTTTATGTGTATATAGCTGTGACACATAGACAAGAGCGAAAGGATATTTCAGTAACAGTTCCTGTCAGTAGACTCATCTTTAAACAGAGGAAATTATTCAAAATACATCAATAGTGAACTTTTTAAATTAAAAAAATTACATGCTAGATAAAATCCTTTATTTACTCCCTTGTGGTTCAAAGAATGCTAAACAGAGTTGAGAGATTTGGCTTCTACTCTTGGTTGTGCCACTGATGGCATGATATAAAATTAGCCATTTAACTCCTTTGGGCTTCAGCATGCTCATTTTTTTTTAAAAATTGCTTCGAGTACATTATTTTTAAAGTATAATTTCTGCTTTTCTACAATTACCATTTTTTCATTATCTAATGTACAATGCCATAGGCTTTACTTACACTATCTCACTTGAACCTCCTAAAGATCCCAGGAAAAGGCTGTACTGTCACCTGCATTTTACAGGTGAGTAAACTGTGGCAGAGATAAGGTAAACATACTGTTCAGGGTAATACAGCTGGGCAGCGACAGACCCAGAAGGCCTTTGTGGTTCGTCTTCCTTATGTAATCCTACTTTTTATCAGAGGCAATACGTTTTCTTCTTTAAATGCGTGCATCAGGAGCCAGCCTGCAGAGGCAAAATCCAGCTCTGCCACTGACCCCCTATGCAACCTTTAACTACTGTATTTCAGTTTCACAGTCTATGAAAGAGGATAAAAATTGCTCCTGCTTTATAAGGTTGTTGTGAAGTTCAAAAAAGTTAGTGTACATAAAGTACTAAGGACAATGCCTGATACAGTGAGTACTCCTTCTGTGTTACCCATTGCTCTTATCCTTACTCTTCAGTCACAAGGAGAGCTATGGGATTAAAATCAGTGATTTGATTGTGTCAAATACATCTCTCTTTACTACTCTTCACTTTGTATGACAAAATAGTCCAGTTCTTGTTTTAAATTGTAACTCTGCAAGTCAAGTGGAATTTCATGTGTCCCATGATAATCTTGCAGTTTGATTTAAGAATTAAAATGAAAAATCTCTTTCATAAAGTTATGCCATACATGACTTTACCAGGGATTCTAACTCCTATTAATTACATGACAATGTCCACTGTCATGGTGAATCATTTATACGTAGGCATTAAACTGGATGGCATCATTTGATGAGAACATCTCAAGGCAGAGTGTGTATGATATGCCCATGTGCGTGCGTGTGCACACACACACACACACACACACAAATGGAATTACATTCAGGACACATGTATGCGGGTCCTAACTCTGCTGATAATTTCTAATAAAAAAGAATCTTTCCATTTTTAAGGGGTTAAGTTTTCCTTCTTTATAAATTAAACATAATACCTATTCTTTAATTGAGACTATTTTGAGGATCAAATGTATTAACATTTGTATACAGTGTTCTGTGAAATGCAAACTTCTCTTCAAAACTAATAAACATTGTTATCAAAACTTATTCTTTTTTAAAAAAATACTTTACTTTAAATTCAACCTGATTTTGCAATGACCTTTCATACTATAGTTTTGAATCTGGGTGCTTACATTACAATCTTGTCTCCTATGAGAGGTCAAATAATTTAATGATTCCAAGGTTACTCAAATTATCTTCTCCAATGAAGGTTTACGCAAGGACCAACCAAAAGGAGGGTATAGGGGAGTCATCTCACAAATAAGGTGTTCTCTCATCCTAGTTATTCAAAAATGTGTAATGCACTTAGAATAATAATGAGATCCTGTGGCTTCCCTTTCCTTGTTCACTGAGCATTTCAAAGAGGGTATTAATAGGCTGCCACTCTGTGGAGCACATCTATCAGGCAGAATTTGCTCTTAGCAATCTGTGTCAGGCTTGCAGATTGTGCCCACAACTTAACCCAGTGTAGCTGGGATCACAGGATTGGTTTCTCCAGCAAGCTGTACCAGCTATAATGCAATGTTGCAACTGCTGGCCACTTTTCCTTTACTGAGTATGTGTCCAGGCTTGAAGTTCGGTTTTTCTGGTATACTTGTTTTGAGATTTAATTTTCTGAATCATATTCCTTGATCTTAGCCCCCAATTCTACTACCCATTTTTTTTTCAGCACTGCACATTGAAACAAATTAACATGCCAAAATTGATTTAGTGATTAAAGACAATTCAGCCACACTTTCTTTTGATGCTAAGTTAGCAAGATATCTAAAGGGGCTCCAAGAATTAAGCTGCATGCCTAGGAGCCAATAACAAATTTATGAAACCAAAGAGGTTTTAGGATATCCTGGACCCAGAAATTTTTGTCCTACCAAGTTACATGAAGATTTTGTGAGACACAATATAACTACTGGCCATAGGCCTGCCCATCACTTATCACTGCAACAGACATTTTCCTCTCATTTTCACTACATTTGAACACTTAATGCATAGCAATACTAAGCCTGAAGCCCATACTGGGGGATTTTTCTCCTTAAATATGTATAGACTTTCTTTATGTAGAATTTGAAGGTCGGTCAAGGTCAAGACTTATATGTTTATAAATTGTGCCCTCCACCGCTGTCTTTCTTAGCTATATCTAACCTTGTCTCAATTTTATTTGGTTGTCTTTTTTTCCTGACTTTCCCAAATTTCACTAATTAAGTATTAGTGTGTTTAAATGTAGTCCTAGGTGAAATCATAAAAGCAAGACACAGTGAGAAACATAAAATCATCAAATACCTATGCTATGGACCAAATATAATTACACAGTTGGGGATACAGCCAGAGACATTTGCTATTGGAATTTTAACGTCAAGTGGCAAGAGATTTCCATGTACTTTCGTTCAAAAAGTTCATGGGTATGTGTCAATCATCCTATTGTTTTTAGACATAATACCACAGTGTTTTAATTCACTTTCCAATTAATTCTTCTCCATCATTATGTTCTCAACATTATTCTACTGCAAATATGTCCTTTAAAATATGGACATGACCTCTGTTCAAGAGCTGTTTCTTGGTTCTCCGAGCATATCTGAAGAAGGGATAAAGCTTTGTAACTTACTTGGATTTGATACCAATATGATAATAACATGCTTCTAATTGTCATGTATTTCCAGAGCAAATTAAATGAACACATTTTACAAACTGAAAAGTTTTATTGACTATTAACTTCTATAAGCTAGTTTCAAGGCAGTACCTTGTACAATCAATTGTCTTGCCTCACTTTTAATTTATGAGTCATTTTATCACTACATGGTTTTGGAAAACCAGTGAAAACTACTGGAGGGATCATATATATAAAGACACATAGATAATGTGTTAATGCAATTAGTGTTTATATAGTTATAATGCATAGTCTATTGACTTCATAAAATTTATTTAAATATTACCCTTTAAGAAGTCCATATAATGACATTTGAATTTAGAAATGCACATTTGATCTGATAAACATTAAAATGAACTAGTATTGTTTTGACTGTTCTGGTTGAGTGACTAATATGTAAATCCTAAATAATGTTTTCTTTTTAGTATTAGCATTTGACCTTGTCATGGGGGAAAGTTTTTCTACATTATATGACTGAGTTTGTCACAACCATCCTCTCTTATGTAATCCAGATTTGCCACCTCCCAGCTAAAACTGAAAAGCTTTGTCTAGTACCTGTTCCTTGGTTCTCAGCCTGGAATCATGGATACTTTCCAGCCAGCTCACTTAGCTTCAAAGCCACTGCTCCCTTGGGCTTCCTTCAGAGTGCACTCAGCATACATTCTCATTGTTGACCCTGAATGCCTTTTCCTAATATCTTACTCTAGACTTTGTTGCTCTTATGACCACATCTACCACTGTCTCATGTGGCTTGGTAGGATTAGGGGACAAATGAAGAAATATGGATATTAATTTGGGGGAGGCCTGCCTATAGTTTTCCAGATATACTATATGTATATGAATTATAGTTTAGGCTTGAGCAGAGACACCTGCTACTGTTTCCAAAGAATTATTAATCAGTCTATTGGCAGGTAGTGCTATATTATGTACCACACAAACAGATAATAATTCTTACTTGGCATATTTGAAATTATTCCCAGTGCCTAGTACAGCATATTGTCCATATGTGATATATAAAACTTTGCTGATTGATTTAAGGAAGGTGAAACTGTTACGACTAACACTACAACGTACATACACAAACATGTATCACTCATTTACTCATTCAACAAGCATTTAATAAGGACAAATTTTATGTCAGCTGCTATATAAAGATCATGTTATTGAATCACCATCACAAAACTTAAAAGGTGTAAGACACCCAAAGTCACACAGCTAATATAGTCAGATTACTAACACAAATTTGTTTAATTTCAAATCCCATTCTTATTTTACTGTATCTCATTTTAGTGTACATTGCCTAGAGATATAAAGAACAGCAGAGTATTAAAATTATTAAGCTTGAGAATGGTTTATACCTATTCAATTCTTCCAATGTGTTAGGCATTTAGCTGTTTTAGATTATTTATGATATTTAATATTCACAACATACTCTATAGTAAATATTATTATTGTTCCTATAATACAGATGCAGATGTAAAACTTGAGCTTCAGAGAATCAAGTCACATGCTCAGAAAAAATTAGTAGTAAAATCAAATTTTATCCCCTGGCTGTCTTACTATAAACACATGTGTTTAACTGTAGGGATAAATGTGACTAGGATAAAGGACTATGAAAATAAGATTGGAATAAATTATCTGCAAAGGTAGGTTTTAGGCAGGATAGGTGCATAAATAGGATCATAGAGTTTACTTTAAAGCATGCTATATATAAACAGAGTAAGAAGAACATACCTTGATAAGTCTGAGCAAAATTTTTAGGGTGAGGTTAAATTATGGAATCAATTATGGAAGATCAATTTATGGGAAAATTAAAAGAGGGAATTGGGCAACTTAAGCATGCAATACCATGGAAAATGCTCTAAGGCAGTAGGGAAATGAATGGATATAGGCATTTGTGATTACTCTCTGTCAGGAAGTTGACTATAGCCACAGTGAAGGAATAGGAAGTTTAGATAAAGGAATTTAGGTGCAGATAAAGATTTTGAGGAGTTTTATGGACAATAGGATCCCACAGCACATTAAAAAAAAAAACAAACCATATAATTTAATTCATACATTCACCTTTACTGTTATAACAACATATCATTATTGTGATCAATAAAGAATTCAAACACTTTCTACAATTATTTTTCTAACACATAAATTAAAGGCAAATATAGAAAGGATAAAATGAGGCAGCTTTGTATGGCTTAGTTTTAATTTATTTATTTTATTACTATCTCCAACTTAAGTTCACATTAAAATAGAGGAGAAATTTTTTTTTTCTATGCATAGAAAATATCTCATTGTTAAGGTTAATAACTTAGAAAATATGGCAGCAATTTTCTTCAGCATTGGCTTGATGTTAAGTGGAAAAATATTCCACTATTGCCAACTTTGAAGCTTATCACTGTAGCCATTTGAGTGCTACTGAGCTAAATAAAAGGGTCTTAGCAAATTTTTATAATGAGATTTTCTTATTCATATTACTTATATTTAAATAAAGTGATTTTATTCTCTTTACTTGTAAAAAGATAACGTTTGAGAGGGTTTCCTTTGAGAGGTCATTTGCAGATATAACACTTTTTTTTTTTAAGTTAAGGAAGCATAGCTTTTCCATTTCTAAAAATTCTCATGTTTCAATTAGATATTGACACTTTCACAGAAATTATACCAGCAATGTCAACTTTGAAATAACCCTAACAATTATCAGCTATGTTAAGATAAGAGGACTGATTGGAATAAATAACATTGTTTTATTGAAAGAGTTGAGAGAAGGACTAGAATAAACTTTTAAAATATGTATACTTGGCTTTAGTTTTAACTCCTTTTTAAGCTTGAGCAAAACTTTTCTTTCAGCAAATGCCAGGTGCTCTAAAATCCCCCAGAGTTCCCACCTGTACTATTTTAAAACATTTGCAACAAATTTCTTCATCTTTTTTCACTGTTTCACTTAAAAAAAAATCATAATTTCATTTGAGCTTTGATTACAGAAAGCATTGACCAACAGCATGGCAAGATATTTCAAAAGACTGTTGTATCTAGTATTCATTTTCTAGGGAAGACTTTGTTCTAATGAGTAATCATACCTGGAATGGACAGACCTACTCAGTACAGATCATCATGGCATCCTCATGAAGGGCCACTTCAGATTATCAAAGGAGAACCTGAGGTGTAACCTACATAGGATTCCACATATCTAATGTGGTATCAGGAGTTGGTTCATGGCAATCAGATAGCATAAGCTGACCATCACTGGCCCTCTCTAAAGTTACCCCTAATAAAACACAATGCCCAATTAAAAAACAAGTTCTTATTGTAGAAAAACAACCTCAAGAAAACTTCTTCAGCCTTGTGTTTCAACTGAAATGCTACCTATAGCTTCTTTTATAAAGAAATTCTGGAGATTTTGGTATACACACACAACGCAATCTTGCATACTTTTGTTAAAATATATAATATTCTTCTGGTTATCAGCTCTAAGGACTGAAAACACTATCCAGGTAGGTATTGCATATTCTTAAGTAACATTTGGCCTTTATGAGTGAGCCCAATCCATGCCCACTTCCTCACACGGGTTAAGTCATCACAGTTCTGTCAACTTACTCACAGAGGTCCTATTACCCAAATCTTTTATTCATTCATTTTCTCTCCTTTAGACCTTATTATATTTCTCCCCTCCTTTGAATTTTGTGACACTACTTTTCTTGTTTTCTTAGTATTTAATATTTCTAGGTATTCTTCAGTTTTTCTACTCTTTTTTCTTCTGTCCTCAGCCCTCTGCTCTTTTGAGTCTGTGACTTGTCCAAACATTGCTGTTCATTTTTCAACTACTATATCTTTGCTAATGAAGAGCAGACCTACCTCTTTTGTAATTCAGACTACATCTCCAGCAGTCTTCCAGATAGCTCCACTTTCATGACTCATGTTCAAAATGGAAATACTAAATCAAACAAAATAAAGTAACAAATCTAACCTTTCAACATGTTTGGCTTTTTAAATGACATCACAGCTAGATGTAGTCACCTGAGACAGATCTGTCTTTGTTTCTTTAATAGAACAGTCTCCTACTTTACTCCTTCTAGTAGGCCATCAAGTCTTGTTGATTCTACAGCTTAGATTTCTTTCATCAGATTTTCATAGTTTTTCATATGAAGAGCCTCCCATATTGCCTGGTTGTAATTGAATGCTCACTCTCCTGCTACACAGATATACACACTGCCCATTCTCCACATTGCTGCAAGTTGGACCATATCATTCCCAATAAAATCTTTCTAAAACACCTTCAGGATTTCCTTCAGGCTAAACTCATGGTACACAGTCCCTTCAAGGTTTAGAACCTGGCTACAACTCCAGTTTTTTTTTTTTTTTTTTATCATATTTTATGTCTGTGTGCTATGCATGGGATTCTCCTGTCTAAAATATGCTTCCCTCTTCTCCAAAAAAAATTCTTCCTTTAGCCCCAGTCAAGAGTCATAAGCTCTTGCTCCGTACACCCTGAGAATCTTGCATCCTATTCTTATACAAATGTCATTACACTTTAATGTGTCCAATAATTCACTTGTCTGTCCTCTTTATACCATAATCTCTTTGAGGGCAGGGGCCTTGCTGTATTTAATTTTGAATCTACTATTTTTTAGAGAAATTAAAATTCATTTAATTTTGCATTTGTTATTGAGTCCAGTAAATGGTAGGTGGTAAATAAGTATTTGTTGAATAAAGATATAACTTGAAAAAATTATATAGGAAAAAAACCATCTTATCTTACTTGGGAAAGGTTGTTACTTTTTATTATTTCTATTATTGCCTATTTTCAAGTGTTCTAAAAAATGAATACTAATCCTCACAGGAATAATAATATTTTTAAAAATAGGTAGTTTCTGGATTCTCTGAATAGCTAAATATTTGAAATTATATGATTTCTTGGAGAACCTGTGCTGAGTTATGCATTGTCAGAGGGCATTCATTCAAATACCTCATGACATTGCTTAGACTCTCAATGGAATGCAGTTGAGAACATATGTAGAGATTATATTCTGCAAGACAAAATATGTTGCCTCTTTCTCTGACAAAGGGATTTAAAAATAGGTTGCATATAGCTTCATTAAGAGGAAAGTAAGCCAGTTTTCGCTTTTCTAAGATGTGCTCTTAATTTTTCTTAATTTTTTCTCTTACTTTTTTTAGCTTATATAGTTATGATTCCATCTAATATTACTTTTTAGTAAGAAACAATAATCCTATGTGGATTTATGATCATTATTGTTTTTACAAACTCCCTCTGGAAATTGCAAAGTGCATGTTGTATTAATTCGCTGCCATTATTTGCTCATTTAAAAATTCAATTTTAAACCCCTGAAAACAAGCACAGATATCCAACTCTGTATGTGGATATTTACTCAATTTAACTCAATTCATATTTACCATGAACCTACTATGTGTTGTGAATTATACAAAACACCAAAAGTATAAAGCATGAATGCTGTACTTAGAAAAGTTTACATTTTTATTCAGTACGGAGCATGAGAAGGAAAGATACACAGACATAATATGAAATAAGTTAAATATCCAAGATTCTGGACTTTAGGAATATCATCCACTTAAGGACACCATTTTTTTTCCCTGTCTCCCGTGAAAACTGGATTATTAGGAAGGTTCTGATATTCTGAATTACAACCCTCGAGGATTCCTTTACGCTAAGGAGTATGCGCAAATAGCCAATTTGTAATGCAAAATATTATACTACTAAAGCAACATGAACATATGGTTTCTCATGACAATAAATAAATGTGATGGTCTATTTTCTAAAATATCCACTGAAAATGAATATACTGTAAATTCAGAATAATTGTGGGTGACAAGGGCTGGTTCTACCTATTAAGAGGGTAATTCTACTTCTAGAAGCTCTTGCAAGGAAAATACCTGGAGCATATTAAAATAAATAAGTGGTTGAAAATGATGTTCAAAATAATGTTATGAGGAGAAACATAGTAAATGATCATCATGCAAATAATACAATAGTAGGCAATGAGCAAGACACTTACCTAGCCAATAGAATAGTCTTTTCTCCACATTTGTGTGATGAGGAATGCTTTTGCTATAATAAGTAAAACTCTCAAAAATTAGAACCAAATCTACTGTATAAGTGTGTTAAGCAAAATATGCATTGAAAAAGGAACTGGTAATAAACATATTAAACATTTAGGTGACTTTATCTGAATACTATCATGCTTTTTTATTCCTTTTTATTCTACTTTTCGATATTTTATATTTTGAATTTATTGATATATATTACACCTGTACTGAAAAAATAAATTTTATTTAAAATTTAAATAAATTACATAAAATAAATAGAATTGGTTAAGATCTATAAATATAGCAACAATTCCTCTTTTCTTCTTTTGGAATGACAATTCCATTCTGTTATTCTGAATTCTGCTGGTTCACTTTGGGTCTTCTAACACTAACAGTAAGTCAAAGGTCACAGAAACTTAATCTCATAGAATACATTTTTCAGATAGTTGGATTACAATTTATTTAAATAGAAACAGCTAAAATTGGTAAAATAGGACTATTTAAAATGATGGCCAAAATGCTTGTCACATGTTAATGTGCCTTGTTTTTTTCCTTTTTTGAACAAATATGTACCAACTTTAGTAGGTTTATAGAAAATGCAAACCAAATGATCCTACATCAGAGTTTCTAGATAGCAAAGTTAAATCTGAGAAGAAATTTACAATTAACTTACACTCAAACTACTACTGACCAGCTTGGCTGCCAAACTTGGATTAGTGAATTATGTTAGCAAAAGATGTGAAAGTAAAAACCATGCTCTCTGTGCTAAAAAAAACCCCCATATATACTATGAATTTTTAAAAGATGGTTCTTAAATAGCTCCAATATTTACATTGCAGAAAACATTTAGTATAATGTTAAGATGAAAGGAATTGTAAGTAGTAAATTACTTAGATAGTTGATACAGAGATCAATTGATTAATAGCTGCAAGATGGTCTGGGAGTTAAATAGGGGTCAGAGTAAATGTGGGTATCAGTTCTACTATAGGTATTATCTAAAGTCACAAACACAAGGGGAGCATTTTCTTTTTTAAAAATAATCTTGGTTTCCATCTTTGACAAACTTGTCACACACACAAAAAAGCTTGAATTGTAGTAATAAAAATACCATACATTTTTGAGCTTAAATAACTCAGGTGGGCCAAAATTTCATGTCTAGAACAGCAGTCTAAATTTAATTCAATTTTAAGGTGAATGAAAACGGTCTGCAAAGGTAATGAAAATACAGCACTCCTTCAATACAAGGCGAGAAAAGCCAAGAAGGGGAAATAGTGGAGAAAAGATTTCTTCAAAGAAATGGTGTTGGAAAAGAGATAATTGCATATCTACTGTAGGGGAAATAATATAAGCCATTTGGAATGAAGGCCATTTAAAAAAAGAAAAGCTTCAGCAATGCCTTTACAGTGGACATCAACAAACCTCAACATTTTTTTATTTTTAATTTTTAGGCTGTTTAATCTGGTATTGATGATTTTTGCTACCAAAAAATTTTATTCTAATGTTCTTAGTTGCATGTTAAGCTATCAATACAAAAGTAGGAAAAATAAAACTGGCACAAAAAAAGTAGGAAAATGATAGTAGAATAGATAATACTGACTTGTATTTTGACCTTTTTTTAGCCATTTTGATAGACTACATTGATACTGGGTTCAAAAGAATGAAGCATCAGCAAACCACATTCTAGAGGTAACACAAATTTGTTACTCCCCGGGCCAGAAGACAGAGACTCATTTTAGGCCACAGGAAAATGACTTCTAGTCATTTGTTCTAGTTCAAATGTAATAGGCATAAGCAATTTCTCCATCTTGTTGGCTTATATGTTCCACAAAACATCATCTGAAAAAACAAGTGTAGAATCATTAACTGGATGTAACACGGGGCACATTTAGCCTTCAAGGAACCAAACTATGCAAAAGGAAGCATGGTAGTCATAATAACATTATGTGAGGGTGGACTGACAACTAAATTGACATGTCATTAAAAATATATTATACTTCAAAAAATAGAAACATATGAAATGATTTATTTATATCAAAGTTAGTGGAATGAGAAACTCACAATTTGAAATGGAATAATCAATCTTTCCAGCAAAGGTATTTGATTTCTGAATTGCCAGTTAAATATATTCTTTAACGTTTTAGAACAATACATGTAAAGGCTAAGTGATTATAAATTGTGAGTAATATCACTGCCAAAATCAATCATATATTACTAAAAGTAGCAATAAACAACATCTACAGGGTCATAAGTTTAAGTTACAGACACACACTCACACGCACACACAAAATGAACTAAATACTTCCTTAGGTATAAGGTAATTATGTTTTATAACCATGAAATATAGATACATTAATTCAAATTTTTGCTTCTTTGCTATTTTCTATGACAATAACAATACAAACAAAGCCAAATAGAAAACACAAATAACCATGAACTTTGAGATCAAGGAAATAAGTCAACAAAATTCAAATATCTCTAGCTCTGTAATAACAGAATTAGAATCTAGGTATATGGCATATGAACAACAGTCATTTTCATACCCTCACACCATAATAGGTATCAGGTGGAGTCAACATTGATTGTTGACAGTATTTTTAAAAGAGACAGAATATTTTTATTAATATTAGGAAAACAGAAAACATCCTTCCGAAGAGAGGATATAATTCCTCATATGTTTACTAAGAATTTCAGGTACTCTCCTGATATCTATGCATGCTGCAATCTTTAATAGGTTATAGATGACTGTGGTACCCTGAATAGGGAACTGAGAAACATAATAATCTTGTTTCAACTAAATCAACACAACAGCATGTTTGTGCTTATACCAATAGAGAGATTATTCTGTTCTCTTTCAAGTCATGGCTAACGTAAAATCTGGTACCTTTAGATTTCCCAAATTCAGCATGTAGTTACCCATCTCAACACATTTTCCTTTCTTGTTAGGATCCTAATTTCAAAAGGCATGAACAGTGAGTTCCAGGATGTAAGGGCAGGATCACAAAAAGAATAGTATTCTCACACACTTTATCATCTGTTTAAAGAAACCAATTAAACAATCATTTCAACAAATACCCCAAGCAAAGATTTATTTTATGCTATCACTATCTTTCTTTTCACATACGTAACATGTATACTATGTGCCAAGAGCTGTGGTCAATGTTTTTAGAAGTGTTATCTTCTTTAATAAAAACTCTATGTTAAACTTTTATTAAAGAGGAAAATGAGGCAGAGAGACGTTAAGTAATTGCCCAAGGTCACATAACTAGTGAGAAGTGGAATTTGAACTTTGACCACAAGACTTTAGAGTCCACACTCTTAACCACTACTTTGTACAGCCCCTTATGTGATTAAATTTTTAAAAATCTGTTTAAATAACTTACAGTATTTGATGCAAATGAGATTCCATATCCCAAATTAATCATTCATGGAGTTGAAAAGGAGATCCAAAATGCATCCTAATCTCCCATACACACACCAGCTAAAGCCTAGTGTATCAAGTATTTGGCACTTCTCTATTTGCTGAGTCAACAAATGAAACATTACAGTATGAATATCCGAATTAACTTAGGGAGATATCATTATCTAAGGCCCATCTTTTTGTGAAATACTGGCTTTCACTCTGTTTCAAGGTGATTCCTCTACGTTTGACACTGCAATAGCTCAATCACTATAATTACCATAGGCATTGGATCATTATAATTGGTCAGTTGCATGACACGGATTAGATTGGGAGTTTATCAGAAAAAGATAATAACTAAATTTGAGTAAATCATTATGTATTTTTTAAGAGAAAGAGGGCATAATGTTGGCTATAGCAAACATAAAATACAAATGAACATCAGTTGCTAGAACTAAAATAGGTGGTATAGAAGCACTTGATTGATGCCTTGGATCAATAAATTATAGTAAATTAAGTTTTCTTTATGTAACTCTGACACTTTTTAAATTATACTTTAGTAATTCAAACCCATTCTTGGAATAATCTTCAATTGCAATTTCATTGTATCCTGTTTTCATGATCATATGTCCTTTTTAATTGCAGAAAGCAATTTAATAAGCAAGTATTTAAATACAATGCATGTAGTCTAAAGCTATTGAGTGATGAGAGATCAGACTCTAGCAGTGTTTGGAGAATTAGTAAAATTACAGTGTGAAAAGAGGCAAAGGCCAGTGGGAAGATACTCTAACATGTATGTACCTCCTACAACATCTGTGGAAACTTTCCAAGAGGGTTTCTCTAAGGAACAGGCTAATTATTTCAGACAGTTCCTCTGTAAAGTCACAGCTCTGTAATTTTTGGAAACAAGTTGAAAAGATCTCTGAATAAGATGGAAGTGCTGACTCCTGTGGAGAAAATGATTGGGACTCTAGATGACTCCCTGTCCTGGAGGATGACAGAGAAACCCCAATTGCTGAGATAGAACCAGCCATGACAATTTCATCTCTAAGATACTGAATAATAAGTCCAAGAGAGAAAGCCATTGTTTATGGTCTCATTACTATAATACTTAAGAATGCCAGAAATGCCTGAATACTCATGAGAAATTTTTTCAAAATGAAAATCTTAATTAATATTCATGACATCACCTGTTTAAATAACACCTAAGCCTTGAAAAGTAGACCAATCCTGAGAATACGAATTGTATATCTATTTAAGTAGGAACACAGAAGAAAATAAAACACCAGTAAATTAATTTTTCTCTTCAAAATTTTTCATTTGCTACATTCATCCAAAATTTTTGAAGACAGCAATTTAGAAAAGTGTTCTACATTTTTAAAAATGATTGTCTCCTCTGAGTATACCTAAAAGGCCTTTTTTTCCAATGGTTGTTACATCTTCCCAACTTCCTCAAATCCATATCTACCCTCGATTTCTACTTTGTTTCTTTCCTCTATATTTTTACTTTCACAGCCTTTTTACTGATTATACCTCCTAATATAGAAACCGCAAAAGATTAAAACTAAATTAGGAAAATCATAATTAAGAACTCCATAAAAAAGGAGAAAAATTTTATTTGAGTTTATGCAGAGGCAAAATTTTGGATAGAATAGCATATCAATAGTGTATCATTGTTTAATTCAATGCCCTTTAAATATACATAAAAACCATAAACCTTGCTTTAAGGTTATTTAAAATTTTGGAATACATTTTATATCTGTAATAAAAACAAATCATATTATAAAATGAATGTTGAATATGTTTTTTTCTAACTATACACGACTTTTCTCCAAACTTTTCTTCAATTTCATGTGTCATTTCAAGGGGCCATTTATGATGCCAGAAGCCCTTTACCAAATTTTACAAACAAGTGAGCAAATAATTCCTTTTCTTTATATGGGTCCCTGGACTGCAGTTTAGAAATCTCCTGTTGGCCATTTGGGACAAATATTTGAAATGGAAATCCGACTATTACAAATCAGAACATTAGATCTGTAGGGGGATTTTACAGAACTGGGGCAAATTGAGATTACATCCATAACCAAGTAGTCAGCCTAATAATCACAAGCCCATATGAAATTATATGAAATCTACAGGGATAAATAGCAAACAAAAATGTACAGAGCACTGAGATTTACCAGATACTCACTCTCGTGCCTGTTGTACTATAAGCACAGACGCAGAATAGGTAAGGATAAAAATGTGAGAAGAACCAAGCAAAACATCCACCTCATAGAAGGCAGAGGGCTTTGTTTTTGTTTTTGTTTGTTTTCTCCCACAATTTTGGTAGTCTTATTGATTTCTATTGCAAAAAGTGCACCTGAGAAATTCAGCTTGCCTAAGATGCCAACTCAAAGTGTCTCAATCAGGCTTTCAGCCATGGGCCAGATTCAGTCTGCAAATTCTGCAACCAGGAGTAGAAGATACATGGGCTATATGTTTAGACAACATTATAATTATAGGGCTGAGATATGTTCTTCCCTTAGGAATTTGTAGGATCAAAATGGGGTGGTGAGGAAGGACCATGGTCTCAGAATATGTGAGTTGGTAAAGAATTTAAGGCTCAAAGGTCAATATGAGAAAGTAGGAAATGTTTCCAGCCAAAGTATGGGATTTAAAGACCCCAAGTTAAACGATTCAGGTGGAGAGGTTCCAAACTGGTAAGCCTTATTCAAGAGTGGGAAACATGAAATAAACAGTAAAAGAAATTCAGGTATAAGAGCTACCTGAAATAACAAGAACCCAGATATGAGCTAGGGTATATTAAATTACAGGATCTAATAGATTCATAGGTGTGATGGGCTGAAAAATCATCCCCAGAGATGTGCATGTCCCAGTCCCCAGAATCTGTCAGTATATTACCTTATGTGCTAAAAGAGATGTTAAAGATGTGACTAAATTAAGGATTTTTCGATAGGTTACCCTGGATTATCTTGGGCTCAATGTAACCACAAGGGTCATAAGAAGGAGGCAGGAGCGTCAGAGTCCAAGAAGATGATGTCACTGTGGAATCAGAGGCAAAGTAGGGTATATGATCATAGAAGCATAGCTCAGAGTGATGCAGGGCCACAAGTCAAGGCATATGAAAAGCTTCCTGAAGATGAAAAAAGCAAGTGAACAGATTCTTCTCTAGCACCTCTGGAAGGAATGAAGCTCTGCCAAACCATATTAGACTTCTGATAACGAGGACAGAAAGATCATAAATTTATGTTGCTTTAGCCTATTTGTGGTAATTTACTACAGCAGAAATTGGAAACTGATGCAATTGGAATGGAGTAACATGAGTCAGAATTCTAGGCAGGAAGACACAATGTAATAAAGGTTGAAATTACATATATACATAAAGGTAATAAGAAGATAGGAACCTAAGTCTCATAGGGTCTGGAAAGAGGTTCAAAGGAAAATCAATAGAAAATGATCTATTCTTATATTTGTGACAAGAACTACCTATATTTTTCTTTCCCATGGATAAAGACAAGGCTAAGTCAATAAATACACCTGCACAGAGGAAAGGTTTATGGTTATAGAAGACAGGGAAAACAATACCATGATCCAATAAAATACTGAGTTACTCTGATGAAGAAGAATATCAGTGCCCTCCACAATGTCATCCGTAAAAGTTTGGGTGCATGATGTTCAAATATTGTTGCTTTTTGTGTCATCTGCTATGGATACACCCATCATCCACAAATTCATGAGAAATATTATTTTACTTTCCCAAAAGGGACAGAATGACTCATTACCCCTACTGTCTTACTTTTCTTTTCCTACCTTGAGCAGCTATTTTTCAGGTAAGTTTCCACTAAAATGTCCTTCATTATTCATTTTATATCTTAATAATTTAATAAGAGCACTGTCTTACATAGCTTCACTGCAGGTTGTTGGCATGTATAACTTTCAATAAGGACTCATACCCACAAACTAATAACCCTCTTATAAATAATTAATGACTCAAGGCACTGGCACCCTGTTATTCTAAGTCTAGAGAGAAAAACAAATAGGATTTTCTTATACACAAATGCTGCCTTTTCTGTAATCTTGGCATACCCTAAGAATAGCTTCTAATTCTCCGCAGACATAAATATTTCTAAAGTCCTCTACTCATATCTAAGAAACTTGTAATGCTCCACTGGAAAAGAGAGGCAGAAGGAAGAATTGTCAGAATGAGATCCCTGAGTGAGATCCCTGAGTCAGATTAATTATAAAAGCTTGTCTAACTTCTTTCTCTCTAACTCTCTGAACTTGAGAGTTAGGCCTTCCTTCTGACCTCACTGCAGGGTTAGCCCAGGATTGGAAAATATACTCTATATGTGCTGTGACTCGTGCTTCTCTTGCCTAGGATGACTATTCCCAATCAATCAGAGTGCAATTTCTAAATCTACTGCAGTCCAACTTTCCACTAAAAGTGAGTGCAGCTTCACAGTTGTCATTGCAGTCAACTAGATGGCTATTATCATTTGTTCATACGTCTGACTATAGATAGAACCTCTTTTCCTTGGTGGATTTCTCTCCACATTCAAATCTAAGACTAATCCATAACTTTAGGAAGTGGGGGACTATGTGTCAACTATTCCCAAACACAATCCACTTTTGTATCTGGCTCTGGGATGACTTTGCTGCTCTCTTCATTCCTCACATAGTTTTTTAATTGCAATTTTTGAGGGTTGTCTCTGAATTCCATTGTTGGATATTACCAGTTCTAAACCCATCTCCCATTTTGAACTTACTATTGGTAAAGGACCACTATTAACCAACCTGTTGAAACTGTCATTTGCCTTCTCCATTAGAGTACCTTTAGGGTTCTCAAAAGCTCTGTTCATTTTGTATCTCTAACTGCAGACTTTGTATGAACTGAGCTTATAGTAGCAATGTTCTTCTATTTATCATTCTCTCTTACACTGATCCTCCAGCAGAATATGGATAGTTATCAAACCTACTTTTAAACTTTCATTTCCTCCAAAACTCCTAGCTCAGGCTCACCTTTCCAAGAATGGTCCATGCTACCAGTATCTGATACAAATGATCTTTCCATCAGCACATATCCTTGACTCTAAGCTAGGAATCACTCTGTGATTCAGAGATGCTCTAGTAATATCAAAGAGAAGAGGACAAGGATGAAAGGAAGATGAACAAGCAGCACCACTATTTAATGTTATTGAAACATTGTGCATCTGTGAGCTGAGGCTCACTTACCTCTGAGTCAGCAGTATCTCAAAGCCTATCTCTGAGTTTTCTCCAATATTCTGTAATTAGAGAGAGCTTCGAAGGCACTTCTGAAATGTATGCAATCAACTTGTGTTCTATTGCGAGAATGTAAAGTTCAATACTGTATAGCAATATTTTATCATTTTAGTGACAACTGTAGTATGTGCATTAATAGTCACTAACTCTATTTTTGTGTGCAGTAAATTTAGTAAGTCAAATTAAATTTAGCAGATTTAAAGGCCAATAATACCTATTTATTTACAGGAGAAAAGATACCTCAGTCTTAGCTTATATGACACATCTTTACTGGACATTGATAATGGCCAAGGAACAATTGGCCAGTAAATGTAGTTCCTGTCATTTACTTTCCAGTTCCAGATTGCTGTCTCACCATACCTGCTAAGGTAATTATCAGGAGGAATGAATAAAGAAGCAAAAAAAATCAAAACTAATTTTTGTGACCATCTGCCTTCAATTATTTTTGAACAAAGTTTGTCATATTTGAAGAAATCTTGCATGCATAAATACATGCATATTGATATATAAAAATGTACAGACAATCCTTGCTTTACACATTTTAATATGCATGAATTTCAGTTACCATGGTTTAGTGAAATAACACCAGTCTCTCAACATTATGGCCTAAATTTCAGTTACCAAGGTATATTAACTATTAGTAATTACATAAAGTACATACTTCACTGCTAGCTCTTCAGTCCACAAATCATTATGTGAATAACAGACACAATGTGATCAGTGAGTAATCACATCATTTCTTTCAAAGTCTGTCAATATTATTTACTGTACATTAGTTTGTTATTCAGTTCACACACAGATAGCACGATGTATACTTGTTTTGCTTTCTTGTCTTGTAGTGATAAACTCACATGATATTTTACCAAAAATGGGTAATTAAAAGAGAGGACTGGCCAACAAGGTTGAAAGTGCGACCAAAAAAAAAAAAAAAAAAAAGAAGAAGAAAAGAAAAAGAAAAAGAATGCTGAAAGTGAAATCGAAATGGAACATAAATAGATTTAGAGAAGAAATTCTGACTATGAAAATGTTCATTCTGCTACTGTTCTAGAGATGGCCAGAGGAAGTTAGTGAATACAGACATGTCAACACAAGTAAGGAAGATAGTTGTGATGAGAAGGATGAAGATATCCTAGGGGAAGTAACACTGACAAAAAACTTCACAGTAAAAGAACTACCAAGGTTATATCACAATATTGAATACACAAGTATTAGAAGTTGATCTCAACTTAGGAAGAAACATAATTTACCAAGACATATAATTATGTACCATAATTATATAACAAGAAGGAAAACTCTGTTCAAACTATCCTTGTTCGTTTTTTTTAATAAGACACCGAAATTCTCAATGTTTCTAGTTTTTAAATTATAACATGCTAAAATAAATATTAGTTTTACTAATTTTTATCCCTATACATTTATAACCAATTGTAAGAGAGTTTTTGATGTTTGGAGAAAAAATTAGTAAAGGTCACAGGGCATTTGTGATTTTTCTCATTTTTCCTTGAATGGCCCATGCTTATTGAGGTCACTTTGTACAGTTTCAATTCGCATGGTCATTTTATAGTCCTGCACTACCATGCTAAAAAGCAAGGATTGTTTATACTTATATTATAATGTATGTACTCATTTGGAGATCAGATCATCTAGCTAGTTTTGCTTAAAAGATGCTCAACTCTTGACTTGATTGTAAGATAATTATTATTCATTAAAAAGTAAATAAATCTAAAGGGAAGA
>NW_006434835.1:21660034-21662058 GCF_000325575.1 Pteropus alecto
TGTAGAAAAGGCTCTGCTCCATAGACCGGATAATTGAGTTCTGCAAATTTGGTTGGACAAAAGAAAGAGCTGAAATCCCAGTGATGAAACTTTATGATTCTGGAAGTATGTGGAGTGAAGGAGAGACAAGTACTTCTGTAATTATCCTTGGACCCTCATTCTTCCTTATATTTGATATCATCTGAGGAAAGAAGAGGAAAGATCATGAAAAACATGATTCTCTCTCTCCACCAGGGAGCTTAAAATCAGTACATCAATTCTGTGTTCCTATTTACTTAATGGAAAATTAGTTTTGGATTTGGTAATGCAGAGTCAGTAAGAAAGACATTGTAAACATGTTGGGATGCATGAGTTTCCGAGAAATTACTGTAATCACACCCATGGTGAGGGAATTAATATCATCTCTTAACCTTTTTTGAGGCTTCATCTGTTTGTCCTCCCTTTACTACACAGTAAAAAATGAGACACACTCTACTGTTGTTTGGTGAATTATATTATGTTGAGTATTATTGAGGATTTTTTAAAAACTAATTTATGATGTACTCAGAATAATTTTCTATGTGCATCCAAGGGAGTAATCAATATACCCTCTTTTTTAAATTGAAAGCTGTGTTCAGTAACTCCCACAGTTCTATAATTTCCAGTTTTATCTCTGAATTCAAATAAGAAGCAAAATCTCATAAGTGGACTCAATGTGCAGAATAATAAATTCCTTGCTAGAGAAAAACATCGTTTGTGATGGTGATTTTCTTTCTTGTGGCTGGGAAGTGAAGCAGCCTGTGGTAATAAATTCCTACCTGCCTTTTCGGAATTGCCTACCTGATTTATTCTCTGAAGCAAGTGGTGTGGCGAGATAACTTGTGGGTAGGTCACTCTCTTGCTAAGGCAGCCACCAGCAGGTTCTGGAGTACAGAACACCATCGTCTGGAATGTCAGCACAATAAAGACACTGTAGTCAATACTCACTCCCATAGTACTCATGCTAGCTTTCTCCCTGTTCATTCCACGCCTGTTGGGGTTGGAGTGTAGAAGGTGTTACTTGTGACTTCATCTGTGACCTTGCAGTCAGACCACTGTGCCTGAGTTACTTCAATAGTGAAATAAATGTTCGATGTGTTTTACCTCTAAGGTGAAACAGCCTCTGACTGAATTTCATTCAGGTCATATGTATATGCGTGTGTGCGTGCGTGCATGCGTGCGTGTGTGTACACATATATTCTTTTATAGTTTGGGATTTTGTTTAGTATTTTCAAACACCATTCCATATCAGTTCATAGAGGCCTTCATTATTTTTACATATTGCTACAGAATACTTTATTGGGCTATGTACCATAGTTGATTCAACCAATCTCTTATTTTGAACATTTAGAACGTTATCAATATTTGTAATTATAAATAGTACTGCAGCAAAAACATTCATTCCCCATATCATGTGCAAAGATAAAGGCTAAATGGATTAGATGTTTAAGTGCAAAAAGTGAAAGTATACAAGTACTAGAAGAAAAGAATAAATTTGTTTTAACCTGGATACAGAGCAAGGTTTTATGAGTCCTCTGAACACATAATCTGCATAATATGGGGGACATTTAGGCTGTGAGATAGATTTAATCATAGTGAGTTCATTAATGCATTAGATGTTACAAGCCTTTCTTTTTCTTCATGCACTCTGTACATCTTAATTTTGGTACCTTCTTACTACTTAACTCAAAAAGAGTTAGTTACTTGCTTTTGTGTGTTACCACAGCACCTAAATCATCATGTGGCATGGCAGTTATTTGTCTGATTTCCCTACTAAATAAATCAGTGATTCCTAAAAACAAAGCGTTCATTTTCTTTTTAGATGCATACCACCTCTCACTTTTTGTTTCTACAGGTCTGCTATAGGTCTATAGGAGATTGTGTGTGTGTGTGTGTGTGTGTGTGTGTGTGTGTGTGTGTGTGTGTTCTATTTTGGGGGGAAACCCAAAATAGTAATAACAACAACAAATCTTTGCTTCAACCTATGTTTTTGTTTTTGATGTTTT
>NW_006434835.1:21662081-21700445 GCF_000325575.1 Pteropus alecto
TCTTTTCTTTCTTGCTTCCTTCCTTCCTTCCTTCCTTCCTTCCTTCCTTCCTTCCTTCCTTCCTTCCTTTCTTCCTTCTTGCTTGATTTGCTTGCTTTCTTGCATTCTTTCTTGCTTTCTTGTTCCTGTCCTCTTCTGTCTTGCCTCCCCTTCCCTCCCCTCTCCTCCCTTTTCCTTTCCTTTCTTTTGGGCTTTGTATACAAAAATCTCACTGAACTTTTGTTTACAATTTCCAAGATAGTTATTTATAACCTATTTATATGTATACATAGTATATATACATATATTTACATATATGTAAAATTAGATATATTTATAAATAAATAGGTAGTGTATTAGGGTTTTTCAAAGAAACAAAACCAATAGGATATATGTAAATACATATGAGGAGCTTTATTATAGAAACTGACTCATATAGTTATGGAAGCACCTAGCTTGCTCCCGTATCTTGACTATTATAGATAATGCCTTCCAAAAGATGGAGAACGAAGAAATCCAGTGGTATAATTCAGTCAAAGTCTGAAGTCCTGAGAACCCGAGGGCCACTGGTGTAATGGAGCTGCTGGTACTAATTTCTTCTAGAAACACTCTCATTGACACATCCAGGAATAATGTTTACCTGTTACCTGGGTGTCCCTTAGCTCAGTCAAGTTGACACATAAAATTAACCACCATAGAGAGATGATAGATCAATGGCTTTTTCATGTTCTACATACGTGCTATAACACTATTCAGGGAAAAAGAAATGTATAAAAACTTCTATATGAGACTAACTTTTAAAGTCATTGATGTATTTAGTCCTTCCAGTTTGAGGGTAAAATGTGTAGCACCTATCTTTAGAATCAACAGAGAAACCCATTAGTATTTTTTTTTTTTGAAGAAAAAATTAAAACAACATTTTTGTCTGGTAATATCGAGGAAGTAGAGAAGAAAATAAATAGTGGCAGGAACAATAGATCTATCTGATGCAGCCAAATGTTGGCAGACACAGGGAATTTTAAGGCGAGACTGACAAAAACGTGATGGCAAAAAAAGAAAGATGTTAACTTAGAAATAAAGAAAAAGATCAACTCCTCTTGGCGCCTTTATAGCATGAACAACCTATAAAAGGACTGTATGCAGTGGCTTCTTATTACTGTCTCTGTGTTCAGAGATCCTGTGCTTCCGACTGTGCTCGTCCAGGCAGATTACAAAAGACATGATTGAATGATTGGCCAATAAATGAGATCCATGCAAATTGCCTCTAGAAAATTTCTCAAGTCAAAGTAAATAATTATTTATTTTATATACTGGGTGAATTTTGTCCAGCTAAATAATGCTTGTGGCCTACATTTTGCTTCACATCTATCTACATGCACACATAACCACATGACTAAGCCAAGGCAAAGCAGACAAGTACATTTTTAACATCCTTCCTTCTGTCTGGTACGTACATGCATTCTTTTTTTTTTTTTTTTAACTCTCCCCTGCCCTAACTCCTAGCAACCACTGATCTATTTACTGTCTTCAAAGTTTTGCCTTTTTTTTTTTTAGAATGTCATATAGTCGAAATCCTATAGCATGTAGCCTTTTTCACATTGGCTTCTTTCATGTAACAATGTGCATTTAAGGTTCTTCCATGTCTATGCATGGATTGATAGCTCCTTTCTTCTTAGCATTCAATAATATTCCATTGTTTGGATGTACCAGTTTATCCATTTACCTACTGAAGGACATATTGGTTGCTTCCAAGTTTTGGCAATCTGCTGTAAACATCCATGTGCAAATTATTGTGTAGATATAAGTTTACAAACTGTCTATAGATGAACACCTAGGTTGCTTCCATATCTTGACTATTACAGATAATGCTGCAATAAACACCGGGGTGCATATATATTTCAAATTAGTGCTTTTTTTTTTCCTTTGGATAAATATCCAGGAGTGGGATTGCTGGGTCATATGGTAGTTCTATTGTTAATTTTTGAGGAATCTTCACACTGTTTCTCATAGTGGCTGCATCATTTTATAATTTCACCAACAGTGCATGAGGATTCCCTTTTCTCCACATCCTCGCCAACACTTATTCTTCGTTGTGTTTTCGATTATAGCCGTTATGATAGATGTGAGGTGATATCTCAGAATAAACAGTTCTCCAAGGAGGACATTCAGCTGGCCAACAGACACATGAAAAGACGCTCAACATCGCTAATAATTAGGAAGGGTATTTTCATTTACATGGGTTGTTTGTGGATTAAATTAAATCATATTTGAGAAAATTCCTGTCCAATACAGGGAAGATGCACCCACTGAAATACACATTTCATTTACAAGAAGGACAGAATGAGATTGCTTTTATTTTATTAAATTGGATAGTTTCTAAACTAGTTGCACTAGAAACCAAAATAGACCTTTTTTTTACTACAGAAACATATATTGTTATGACATGCTTTTAGATTTGTCCTCAGGTTCTTTCTTACATTTCTCCAATACTTCAGTTCTCCTTTTTAAAAAAACTTTAATAGTGCTTATCTTTAGTTTACGGACTTGTATAATTAATTACATACTTATATGTTGCTAAATAGATGTTATTACTATTATAATCAGGAAAAGAATTCCAACACCACACGTTTTCAATATGTGCTCTCTCATTGCTGCAAGGACTTTTGAGTAATTTCTGAACTAAAGAGATTCCTTTCAGAAGGTAAATTTCATTGAAACCACCCTAGCAGAAAATGCTAAATTTTAGCATTTAAAGGCTATGTTCCTGGCAGAAATATTTAAAGGCTAGATTTATTTCTGAATATTTTATTAAGATGACTTAAAAAATATTTACCTTGATACTTGCTCATAATTATAGTTCAACTATATCTAAGTACAAAATTTGAGAAGTAGTCTTGTTAGTTTATTATATTTCTAATTTTCCTAAAATATTAACAGTAATATTCATATGATCCTTTTCTATACAGCATATCCCCTGTCTCAGTATCTTCACAGTGCTTCCCAAATCACTAGCTTTCGAAAATAGACATGAAAACATGTCTTCTTTGTCTTATTTTGTCTTTAGATTATTAGACTTCAATCATAACATCTAAGGGAGGATTAAAGGAAAACCCAAATTATTTAGACATTCACATAAAGTTAACCAGAATAAAAGTTATAATAGTTTATTTTAAATAGAAGAGTTGGTCTCTAAATTTTTTTTTCTTTTTCTTTTCATATCACTGATTTTGTATGTGTAACCATGATATTGCCAGTGACTAAACAAATCAGATTGATCTTAATATATCTGTATCTCAGAAAGGTCACTGAATTGTCATTGTACAATAAAGCATTCAGGAAATATAACTTGGGAGTCCCTTTTCCCTCTCTTTGTGTAGAGATGAACAATTTGGCTATATTGTAAAAGGGCAAATTTGCATATACTCAATATTTTTGTTGTGGGTTAAGATATTAAGCCTCCTCTTACTCCCTACTCCCTAAAGAATAAGCAAGATATCTTTCCTCTCCAATTGCTCTAGCTTAATAAAGGTAAAAATTATAACTGCTGTGAATCATTGAAAGGACTCTGAACACTGCATGTATTCTAAACACATCTTCAAGTCTGCTGGCAACCTTGCCCCTAATCCAAAGTCTGCATACTAATGATGTGAAAAGTATGACATTATTCTGGTCACATAAGGACTGATTTTCTCTTGAAATACCACCTTGTAAAGATATCAAACATAGTAAATTATATGTAAAAGGCAAATATTAAAAATAATGCCACTGCCTCACCCAGGAAGTGGGTCAAGTTTTCTGGATCAAAATTTAGTTGACTGTACGTGAGAATAACATATTACATATCAGAGTTAGTCATATATATAGACAAAAATAGGCAAATGTCACATGATGGATGCTGCATTGTTAGCTATCTATACCAAACCACTATAAGCAATGTGCTAGATTTCCTGAAATTCCTTCTTCTGGATTTATTGATTTGGGTTATTATTGTCTCCAGAGAGTTCTTATTAAAAAGTAATTTTTAACTTGAAAAGAGTGTTGATTCATTATCAGAAATTATTGATGAGATTGGTTAGGTTTTACTTTGGGGAGAATGCATAAAGATGTGACTGATATAAAACAGAATCCCCAAGAAATTATGTTTACTGTTTGTGTACAAGACAACTTGTATATTTGGTAGAGTGAGCCTTTGGAACGAGGAAACCTTAATATTTTTTCTTATTAGAATCCTTTAAAGGTAGAATTGACAATGAAAGGGTCAAAGCAGTAATATTTATTGAGTGTAAGATGGTCTGGATGATATTGATGAATAAATACATAGATACACATGTAATCTAAAAGAGAAAAATAATGAACTACGAAGATGTAATTTTATACTTGAATTGGGAGGCTTCCCACAAGTTGCTTTTTATTCGGTTATATAAAGGAGATTGCTACATGCCCATGGTCATATCCTGGTTGAATGGCAGATTAGGGGTACAAATGTAAGGTTTTTTGACTCAGAGGACAGATATTTTTATCAATGATCAATAAACTAAAATTTTATAAATGAAAAAAGTTATTTAATTCAGGTTCTAAGGAAATGAGAGTAAAGAAAAATTCTCCTGTTTCTGTCTCGATTATTCCCTGAAGAGAAACAGAGAACTGTTTCATAAGTACTTTAATTATATGCAACACTTTCCTAAAATAGAGAGTGAACTTTAGCAGATTTATCATGACTTTTCCATTTATTTACCTATACTGATTCGTTGAAGAACATGGCAGAGTGAGCTCCTCCCACCTCATCTCAAATCCACCACCAAGTCTTCACATTTAATTTTGTATTTATGAAGCCCTCCTGTCCTCTGAGATATTCAAAGAAGACATAACTAATACAAACATCACTAAATGTCAGCCTCCAGAGAAGTGAGATTTCTTCACAAGAACCAGGCTCTCTGCCCACATTCCCCAACCCACACTGATACAGCAAAGGACACTGGTTACATTGCTGATCTTATGAAAGATGTCTTAAAATAAATGCATGTAAAACCTTGCTTCTATTTCTTTTATTTTTGTTTATCAAGAAACTAAATAACCAATTTTCAATTGTGCATTTAAAAAAATGTTCCCAGAAATCCACATTAGATTTACATTGAAAAAAATATTATCCTTTCCTTTTTCATTTGAATATACCAAGAATACAGGAAGAGGCAACTTTTGAGGCAGATTTGGCTAGCCACATAATACCACTCTACCTGTGAGTCTAACTCTTCATTCTGTCTCCATTATTTGCATTCTCCTACTTTTTGTCCTTTTTTCCTCCATATGATCACCTTTATTTATTCATCTATTATTTTAATCACTTTCTATTCACCTCATCGGTGAGGGGGGAATTCCTACCCTATGGCTATGGAGATGGCAATTGTCACACATACAACACTAGACGCTAGACAGATGAGACAAACAGCAATTTATCAATCATATATACTCACAATCCTTGGAAGAGGACACTCTACAACACACAGGGCCACATGTGGTTGCACTGGGAACAGAGTGAACAAATAGGCAATATGGGAAGCAGGCTTTGTAGTATCAAGGGGGTGAGGTCACCCCTAGTTCTTACAGGAGGATGTGAATAGCTTATTTGAATAAGTCAAAGGGCTAACAAGAAACTAAAACCTGCTACTCAGAGGTAAGTAGGAACAGTATCTTGTCTCCATGATAAGGAAGGTTGTTTGACCCTTGTCCACAGAGCAGAGTAGAGAGGGGAACTTGTCATTAGATCATTTGAAGCCCTCTCATATTTACCAGATGTCAAGGCAGCACATAACATAGGCCTTTAAATTTAGGCTTTGCATCACATTCCTCTTCCTATTTAAGTTAACAAATATTTACTGAGTTCTCACTGTGTCGAAAGCAACAGATTATACCATCTCCATAATGGCTACAGTCTTGGGACATGTTACCAATTTTAAATAATATTTGTCCCCAGCTGACTGACACCAATAAAGCAAGTATTATTTTTTTTTTCCTTTTTATAGATGAGGAAATTGTACGAGGTCTTCGTTCATTAGATTACTTCTCTCTCTGTTTGCTTTGTGAGTACATTTGTGGCATTTAGTGGGCTTAAGCAGCTGATTAAACTCTGGGCAAAGAACATTCTCATGTAATTAGCTAAACATAGAGAAGGGCTGACCAAGGACCTTTCGGGGGATGTGGCTCAGAGTCCCTTCTCTATTTTTCCAAGAACAACAACAAAAAGGTCCTTTGTTATATTTAACAGGCTGGAATGGGTGGAAAGTATACAGTCTCAAAGTTGAACATGCCATCATGTATGCAGACAGTTTGCTGGCCAGCCCAGGAATTCTGGTAGAAGCAGAACCCCAAATGACAATAGACAAAAATATTTTGCTTCATTTTGAAAAATGAATAGGTGGCCTTATGCCAAAATTACAGGACAACATGTGGGCATAATTCTGGCTGCCTGTACACAGATGTCTACATAATCCTTGGATGCCTGGGCAAGATGTAAGCTCTTCCAACATTGCAGCTGCCAGTGTGCCTTGGGCAGTGATTCAACGTAAAGATAAAGATGAGCCAACATAACACTTATAAAACATAAGTCTAAGATCATCTGAAATTCTCAGTGTCTTTAGCATCTTTTAAGAAATTCTAGAATTTAAATATGTCAGCAAATGATGATTCTTTCACTTATACAATCTGGAAAGATGGCTTCTGATGTCCTTCAGTGGACAAGACAGGTATAATAAAAGGCAATATGCATTGAAAGCATTAACTTTCAGGTTTACCCAACACTGGTGAACGTGACTGTGTCTATGAGAAAAGACTCCTTTTTCTTATTTACTTATAATGTATGAGTTTGTTTCCTTATGAGGTAAATAGAAGTTTCTGGATTTACTGCTGTGACTTCCCCAAGCAGCTTTTTTTCTTTTTTTGCTTTTGGTACC
The DNA here is from genome assembly GCF_000325575.1 of Pteropus alecto. Taxonomy (NCBI): domain Eukaryota; kingdom Metazoa; phylum Chordata; class Mammalia; order Chiroptera; family Pteropodidae; genus Pteropus; species Pteropus alecto. The sequence goes on from NW_006434835.1 coordinate 21,669,008, forward strand.
AAAATCAAATGAAGAAGACAGTAGAAATCTTTTCCAAAATTGCTGATGGGAGAGAGTAAATAGGAAAGATTCACAGCAGATTTATTATTTTATGCTGGTTTGTGAAATTTCTCTTCCTTCTGAAAATGATGAGGAGAAGCATTTCTCTAACCAATTGCTTTTATAGTTTTGAATGTGAATAAGAATACAGAAATTGACATATACTTTTAATCCTGAGCATTTTAATAAATCCCAGAAGGAAAACAAAAGCCCAAATAACTATAATATGTAATTCTAACTCACATAAAAATAACTGAGTTCAATTTCTTTTAGAATTATTAACCACCTTGTTAAAAATAATTTTTGGAAATGAGCTATACTCCTGTGCATGCAATTTATATGGATAAATATTAGTAAGTAATATATATTCAAATATTTCCCATTTCATAAAGAATCCATATGAGCTTTTATGTATTTATTTTTTAAATTTATTTATTTTTTTATGATGACATTGGTTAATGAAATCTGGTAAGTTTCAGCTGTATATTTTAACAGTAAGGCATATATATATTTACATTGTGTGTTCACCTCTCATAGTTAGATTTCTTTCTGTTACCACGTATTTGACCCCTTTCACCCTGTCTACCTTCCCCCTCCCCCTTACTCTTTTCCCCTCTGGTAACTACTAGTCTATTGTCCATGTCCATGAGTCTCTGTTTGTTTGTCTTGTTCATTTGTTGCTTTTAGTTTTATATTCCACATATAAGTGATATCATGTGATTTTCCACTTTTTCTATCTGGCTTGTTTCACTTAGCATGATTATCTCAAGGTCCATTCATGTTGTCGCAAATGGCAGTATTTCATCTCTTCTTATGGCTGAGTAATAGTACATTGTATATATGTACCACAGCTTCTTTAACCAATCATCTATCGTAGGACACTTCGGTTGCTTCCATGTCCTGGCCACCGTGAATAATGCTGCAATGAACATCGATGTGAGTCGTGGGTTATTATTAAGCTGATTAACATATGAACTTTTAAAATTGATACAACTCCAACTTTTGATTTTAAGCTATATACTTATTGATGTCATAAGCTGTAGGCACTCTCAGAAAAGTAAAGAATTAGCATTCAATTTGAGTGGCTTTTTTTATCACCTGACATTACTAACTAATCTCAGTTATTCCTGCAAAAAACATTTTTCCCTTTTAACTAGTAAAAGTTTTAATAGATGTATGTACTCAAGGATATTAGTTAGTAGTATCAGATGATAAAAGAGCCACCCAAGAGTTCTGAGTCTTCTGAGATTGGTCATAGCTCATGACATAACCCTCTTTAGGCAAGATTTTTTTCCTTTAATTCTTATTGTGAAATAAATTTCTTATATGATAAATCTTACTTTTTTTTTTCCTCCAGAGTACCTAATATGCTTTCTCTCACAGACAATAATCACTTTAATCGGTCTCGTTTCCTGTTATAATTTTCTGCTATGAAACTTGAAAATACATCTGCTGTCCAATATCAGTTACTGAATTGAATCTCATTGCCTACATACTAATTTTCCTTGTTAGGATTTATCTTTTATGCTAGTCATATTTTTAATGTTCTGGTAGTAATTTTGTTTTGGAATATTGTATTTATATAATAAACAATAGCTTGTCTCTCATTTCTCTATGTATGTCTCATTTCTAAAGACATTTGATCTTAAGACATATATTTGTTCTTTAATATGCATCAATAGAAAAAGCTGCCTTGGTTAATGTTATTTAGTTCTTTTCTTGCTTGTGTGACTTGAGTCTGGATAATATTGGTAATTGATAGAGAAAATCACTTCTGCTATGAGATATAGAAGCTTTAAATTTTATCTCTAGTACAATGGATCCTATAATCCTCTCAGATATAAAGACAGCACATATGCTTTAAAAACAAATAAAGAGTGTAAATATCTTTACTAGAAACCTTCAAAAATCCCAAGTCTTCACTCAAGCCATGGGATATAGAGATTATTGTCTGTGATAAAAATAACAGCTACCATTTATTGAACATTTATTTTGCATCAGACACAATGCTAAATTATTTTATTTAACCCTCACAATAGATTTGTATTTTGGATATTCTATCTTTATTTTAAAGATGAAAAAACTAAGGACCATGTGTTACATTTATGTGCAATTTCATAAAGTCGATAAATTATAGAGCTTGGATTTGAATCTGCCTTTGTTAGGAATAATTTTGTTCATAGGCATTACAAAATTCTCAAGTAATAAAGTTTTAAACAACATATAGGTTTATTTCTCTTTTGTTATAAAAGTCTAGTGTTATATAGTCCAGAACTAGGATAGAGACTGTGCTCAAATCATCCTCAAAGATTCAGGACCCTTTAGTCCTCACTTTTTTATCCTCTCTAGGTGTAGTCATTATCCTCATGGTCTAGGTGGCATTATGTTCCAGGGAGCAGAACTAAAGAAGAGAATAGAAGACAGAGGGTAAATGCCAGATGTCTCTTAAGGAGAGTTCCAGGCAGCTGCCTAATGACATTTATGCTAATAATCCTGTGGCCATCATTGGCCAGATGGCCATGCTACTGACTGAGGAGATTATCACTGAGCAGACTTGTACCTCATGTAATATCCTAGGAAACAAGCCCTGTCAAAGTGACATTCTCGAGGGATGCTACTTGGCTGAATTTCCCACTCTGGATATCAGAATCTCAACTAGAGGAGATTATTTTTTCTATAATAATATTTGAAGTTGTTCCTTACTCAACCACTTATGAAGACAGCAGAACAGTCATTTGAGAGAGAATGATTATTACCCAGTGGTGCTCAGTAAGCATTCACCAAATGAATGGCTGAATGCATTGATGAAATGAGAAACACATGAATTTCTTTACAGTCAAATTATACATAAATACTATATACAACTAAAAAATGAGCAAAAATATTTTGATAGAAGCTTCTAGTTTCTCCAAACTAAATAGAGAGTGAATACCCCTTCAAATAAGCATGTTTTTTATTCAGTCATCAAGGGTTTTTTTTTTTTAGTACCTATTATGCATTTCACCCTTTTACAGATGCTGGTTATCAAAGAACAACAACCAAAAAAAAAAATAAATAAATGCAAACAAGAAGTGATACATAGTATGTTAGATAATTATAAGTACTATGCAGAAAAATAATTAAGAAAGAGGGATTAGGATAACTAAGGATATATTCTTGAGTGGATTCTGAAGGGAAAATCGATTCCCCATCAAACAAAAATAAAGAAACCACAATACTTTCTGTGAAAAACTGTAAACATTTCTCCTGGTTTCAGCAATTTCAGAATGGAATGACAAGAGGGGAGACGTGAGGCAAGGAGAGATAAAGGCTTTCTGTGTAGCCAGTTTATGTTCAATTTCACATAGGCTTTTGGATTTTAAGTGCAGGTATAATACCATTGTTTCCAAACACTGTCTTGACTTCTTATCTTCACTGATTTGAAAAAGCACTTGATCTGTGCTTGTAAGGTTGTTTCCACTACGAGGTGGAATTAAAGGAGGTTACAGGATATCCGAAGCCCTAGAAGACGTTACTTCTCTGGTTTTGCTACAGACTTTTCCCAGAGAACTCAGGCTGTCTTACAGATCAGATAAATCAGGAAGAATAATATGTGGAGAAAGAGCTGCTAATAGCCATTAATTATTAAAAGTATGTAATAATACATACTTTTTAACTTTATACAGTTAGCTTAATGAGACCAGATGAAGGGAATAGTTCATTTGTGTGCTGTGTTTTTAAGAGGGAGGTTGTTGACTGTTAGAATGTAATATATATAGGTATAGACAGCAAAAGGCTTTTTTCTAACATTATTTTAGAATTGTATCAGGCTGAAATTTGTACATGTTTTTTGTATAATGTAAACATATATGCACATATCATTCACACATACACATAAATTTAATAGCCAGACCAGTTGAAGGATGGGGCACCCTAACGGGATCATGGAGATGATGATCCATTTTTGCCCTAGCTCCTTCCCCTCTCACAAGAGCTAATCAGAATATGCCTCTCTCTAGTCCCTAACTTCTCACTGTCATCTTCTTTTTCTCCCTCTGCTCTTCTGGTTTTCAGCATCCTTGTGATGCCTCCTGGCACCTCAGGGACAAACAAGAGCATTCATTAAGAAAGCTTCTATGGTCTAAAAGGTATGCCAAGTGTATTCCCTTGCATAGCCCTTTTAAGTTATTACACACTGCATACGCTAAATAATACTGCCCTCATTTTGCAGAAAAAAAGTACAAAGAGTGTCAAGTTTAGGGAAGAAAGTTCAAAGACTATCTAGACTTTATAAACTTTACTGATGAAAAAACTTACATCAAATTTTTTTGTTGTTGTTAAAGACCTACAATTAGTTATTCTTAAATTCAGAGAGGTTGAAGGTATGTCTAATTTTCTTTCATGATGCCGTGATACCAGCTTAGAGACCACAGGGCCATTCAGGCTATCGTCATTTACTATAGGCTTGCTAGGTAACCAGAACTGTACTAAGCCCTGTAAGCCTATGAAAATGCAGAACACTGGTTAAGAACCTCCTTTTGGAGTCAGAGAGGCATGTTTTTGAATCCCAGCTCTGTTACTAATTCTGTGTCTTTGAGGGAGTATCTTCTCATTGAGCCTTATTTCTCCATCTGTCTAATCAGTCTAACCAGAATGTTTAACTCTCAGAGCTGTTTTAAAAAATTTTAGAATTTATGAGCATGAGACAAATATTTCACGTGCCTTATCTTAATAAATCTTCCAAAGAACTCTATGACATAAATCTTGCTATCCTTATTGTAAGGGGCCTTGGTGGGCACTAGAAAGCATCCAGGTTTTCCAGACAGTCAGGTCTGCTTTCAAATTCTCTCTGACAACTACTAGCAATTTTGGAAACTTAACAGCAATATATGAATAAAAAAGACACTTAGGGAAAGCATGTATTATAAGGAAATTCCCGATAAATACTAATCTAATTTAGATAGAACTAGGACAGAAAATATGAAGGCTGAAGAGGGAGATAAAGAAAAAAATCTAAAGTTTTCATCAAGTGGGGAAAGAAAGGAAGAGGAAATTGGGAAAGTTAAATTATTTTAAAGATCTTATTTTATTCACGGCGTGAGAAGAAGGTGATTGATCATGGAATGAAAACTATGCCTCAATCAGGAAGTATTTGGGATAGTTCATGAAACAAATTTCTTAAACCTTCAGAGAATATAAGATGTATTATGCAGTTTACTAGAATGGAAAAAAATGAGAAATTCCCCATTTCTTTCATAAGTCAAATACAATCTTGTTAACTGTTGGAAAAAGTAGTCTCACGGGGGCAGACTTTTGACTCCTTCTTAGCTTCCTAGGAAAGGGCCTGGGGCTTGGAACACTTCCTTACCCAGAGATAAAGAGCCTTTACATCTATGTTTGACTTAACATCTTATGTGGAGATATCTTCTCTGTTTCAGACTCAATGTATGCGCCTTTGTTCTGCTAAAGTGTTTATATCATACGGCACCTAGCCAACCCCACTGCTATATTTGTCCCCTACTGGCACGCGGGACCAACACCCACTATGAAGCAGGTCTTGCTCCGTTTCTTTGGGTGAGTGAAGCATTGTTTCATCCAGTGCTTGACTGTGTTGTATTTTCCTTGGCTACTCTGATACCAAGATGCAATGTGTTTGTACTTCTACTCTTGATAATAGTCAACAGCTGCCACTTGCTTTATAATAATCACACCAGAAATGGAATGGCAGTTTACCAATTGATCTCATTCATTCATATGGATATAATTTTTTTAAATCTGAAATTAGTTACATATAGAACAAAAGATACTACATGATAATTTAGTTGCATCCTAGAAAAAATGCAAAGGTGGGATAATATTAAGAAAGCTATGAGCCTATGTTTTTTCCTGATAGAATAAAGATTAGAAAATACCCTTTAAGCATCTCAATAGATGTACTGGAAAGTGATAAAACTTGACTTCCATTTATGACTAAAAATATTCACAAGCTAGTAAATAAGAGGAACTTAATTGATTTAATAGAGGGCATATATAAAAACAACCTCCCTGGAGCAGTTCTACTGCTGGCTATAACAGAAGGGCTGGAATTGAACTATCCTCTCACCAAGAACATTTATAAAAGCTGGGTGAAATAAATAGTTGGGAGGAATAAAGAGCACTAGAAAGAACAAACATATGGATAACTCTAAATGATTTTGACTATTTAAAACTCTAATAAAATCTTTTAAATATAAAAATTACTGACAGCAATAGTACACAAAGCAGGATGGTGGTAAATAAAGTTAAATTTTTACGGAGTCCTCTCACTGTGTGATAAACAGCAAAAATCAATTTAAAACATCGATGATACATACTGTAATGCCGTGGAAAACCACCAAATGTTTTTTGACTTCATGAAAAGGGCATGTAATTTTTTTATTATCTACTTAAATAAATGTTCAAGTTGTAGATATTTGATTTCTCGTTTCCTCCCATTGGAAGATACATTCATTTATTTATAAGAGATGTACATAAGACATACTAGATTCAGACCTCTGTGCTAGGCACCATAGGGAAATACAAAGATAAAGACCTGATCTCAAAAAAATCATCATTAGATACACAGATATCTATAATAATGGGCATTGAGTGACATTAGTCAATATTTAATAATATTTGGACATTTTGTAAGCCACAAGTCTTTAGGACTCTTTTCTATATTTAAAGCTTATCAAATAAACATAAACATTTTAAATTAGTACTTTGGAACAAGTTTGACACAAAATTTTTTAATTAAAAACAAACAAACAAACAAAAAAAACAATGGTTCTCCATGGAGAAAAAAAATTGAGTCTCTTGGAAAAGAATAAAGGATTCATGGAAATAAAATTATTGTTTTATATTATTACTTTATATTACTACTTTCTTATTTCTTAGTGTTTAAGTTTGAGGAGAAGCTTGTTCCACTTACAGTTTAGTCATTCAGCTGCCTGCAGGCAGGATCAGCAGCCAGTTTTCAATTTCAGCCTGGACCTTAATCTAGATTGACAGAGTAGCCTTCTATTGACAGTTTTGCCTGATGAGTTGGAGAGTGTTCAATATTAAAGAGTATTTTCCTTTACAGATCAAGAAAGTACTTTCATAATTTTTTGGTTGCAACTGTTAATTTTTTACCCAACAACTCTCTAACCTGCCCTTTAAAAACTAACTTCTCTTCTTATACCTCTGAAACACTTCCTTTGATGTCTTCAAGATCTCCTATAGACAAACCTAATAGCCCTACGTAATTAATTAATGTGGCCTATATTTGAACACATTCTCCTTGTCATCTGAGCTTTTTATAGCATTGTTACCTATTCCATTTTGTAATTTCTAAAAAAAGTCAAGTTACCTGATTCATATCTTGAGTCTGCAACTTTTAGCTATGTAACTTTTGCCTCATCACTTAATCTTTCTGTGTTTAATTTTTCTCACCTATAATAGAAGAATAATGCCTCCTCTTGTTGGGATAATTAACTTCATGTAAAATTTTAGAAGAGTGCCTGGCATATTGTAAGACTTCAATATACAATGACTATTGTCATTTTTCTTCTGTAACATTATACTCCCAGTAATTTTATTTCATTTCCAGCCATTCCTTACTCTATATATTTTCTAACATATCCAGTTGCAGGTATTAATCAAGTCAAGAGTTTCTTGACTAAAAAACTTACTCGTATTTTTTTCTCTGTGTTTGCTCCTTCATTTAGAGAACTCACTCATTAAGATCTTTTCAAACATCACTTCTGAGAAGTTCTTGCCTTCCTCCTTCTCACTCTCATTTAAGCAGATGGAAAATTGATCTAATAAGATTTTTTTTAAATTTATTATTAGTTTCAAGTATACAGTACACTAGTTAGACATTTATATAGATTACAAAATGATCCCCCTGATTGCTCTGTCTCCTCTTTGACCTACTGCATGCCTCAAGCCTTTGACACTTCCCCATAGCAAGGAACATAAAGATGGATGAGGAACGAACGGTCCTAGTATCAGAACAGACCTCTGTTTTGGAAGCACCTTTAACTTGGTGCACTGTCTTGCTTACTCTGAAAGTCTGATCTCTGTGCCTGCCTGCTCTGAACGATGTTATTTTCTTTGAGATAAAACCTTTGACTCATCTGGGCTTACTATCCTTCAGTCCTATCTGTTCCTTTAAAATGAAGCATTTGCTAACACTGTCTATTGTACTCATCTCTCTGCCCATGTGCCGCTCCAATGCCCTCTCCAGGTAAACTTTGTCCTAGTGTCACCCACAACCCATCCTCTGATAATTACCCAATTAATCATACTAGTCTTATCCTCTCACAGGAGCACCAATCATGACTTCAAATGATGGTGTCTGTACGTGCAAAGTTTGTGTTCAATCAACTCAGAATTCATGTAGACTAGTTCACCTTTATCTCTCCCTGTCCTCTGAGGGAAGTCTATGATTCCAGCCAGCAAGATGCACAATCTGGACATCACCTTAGATTCATGATGATCTACTTAATGTCTATCACCATTTCACACTGCTGATTTTTCTCCCATACTTTTCTCTCAGTTCTACTGCCCGTGTACCCATCTCCAATTGAGTTCTCTGCAAAGACCTCTGCTGTAGCTTACATTCTGCTTTGACTTCTACACATCTAGCTTCTTTAAATGCTGCTCTTGGAACATTACTTCTCATCTCAAAACTTTTCAGCAGCTGTTTATTTTCTACAGTTTGGAATCCCTGCTTTACTTTCAAGTTCTTATTCAACCTATCTATTTTAATTCTCTTTTATTCTTAAATGCTCTATTTTCTGCCTACCCAAATTTGAGCAAATTTTCAAATCTCAATGCAAAACTCACTTGTTCATGGGTGATAAATAACTATTCTTTGAAGCTTTATCTATCTCTATCCCCTCTGAATTAGCACCTATTTTGATTAAAAAAAACAACAACAAAACAAAACAAAACAAAACTTTAGTATTTAAATACTGACACCTGAATACACTCAAAATGTATTTGTTTACTTAATGGGTGGATAATGTGAAAATGTAACATTCTTCTGGCTTAATGTGTGTTAGTCTTGTTATTCTTTCTACATTTTAAGTTTGCTGAAAATGGGCTATGCTACTTTATAACACTGTAAAGAAATCACATATTGCATCTAAAACAGAGCCAATTACAGATGCTCGTTGGATAGTTTTGTTTGTTGACATATGCGGTATACACAATTTTTCATCAGAGAATCCAATGCACATAAATAAGTCTATATTGTATAAATAAATTTAATATTTCAAAACATATTATTTTTGATTAGATGGTGTTTATCTTTGAAGCTACTGTCTGGGAGGGGACAGAAAGAAGTCTTTGGTCTACTCAAGTCTAAGTCTTGATCTGAGTGGTTAATTATATGGATAAATATGTGTGGAAAAATTATATTTAAATTTCACACATTTTTCAGTATGAGATATACCTCAATAAATAATTTTTAAAATATTTAAACCATATGAGTGAATCATCCTAACACCCACTAGGGAAAAAACATAAATTTGTGGCAGAGAATGTAATACTGTAGAAATAATGACACTCTATAAACTATTTCATTGTTTAAGCCAGAATTGCCACTTCTTTGGCTTCTGCAGCACCCTATAATCACTAAATAAAGATCTAAAATAAAAACTTAAAAGACTAAATGTAATTGTATATATAGCTTCTAGTAAGAAATACTCAATAAAGTAATGGTATGAAATATGTAATGCACTTCTGGTAAGAAGTAATGGGAAAGTAATGATACCATGTTACATTTATACAAGGCCCTAAGGCATAGGAAGCACTTTGATATTTCTAATTTGGTGCCTATAACCATTTTGTGAGCTAGTCAAGACAAACAGTTTTGTCTGTATTTCAAAGAGAATACTGAAGTCTAGAAAGGACATGTCATTAACACAAAAGTCTTATGTTAATCATTATCTCAAATAATAAATGTATAAATACTTAATCAGATTATCCCTTTATTGTATGTATATACAATTTCATGGCCATTTACAAATGTGTGTAAACATATGTAAACTCATGCAAGGGAGTAGGATTAGCATCTAAGTAGAATGGTGTTTGTTTTAAATTGTTTTATGACCCCTCCCTCATTTCCCTGCCCTGACCCTATGTTGCCCCAATGCTACTTACAGTTCCTTCCTGGTCATTTTTCCTGGGTGAGCACAATTTCACTACAATATCTCTGATTCCTCATCTTTCTGACTCTCCTGGTCTCTATTACAATCTGCCTTCCTGCATTTGTGTTTGAGGCCATGTTTGCTGAACTGTTGCTTAGAAACTTGTTATAAAACATTAAAGGTTAGCGCCAGCATGTTGTGCTGTGTTTTTCTTTAGGATATCTTGCTCTCCTGAACTTAAAACCATATGCTGAGTTTTCTGAGAATCAGAATGTAAGAGATCTCTATTTTCAGGGTATGTGAGCTCCTTGACCACTTTGTTATCGTGAAGACAGTGCTGAAGAACCAATCCAGAGAAATGCTGGGTTTCTTTGTGCTCCACTCTGATCTCAGAGCTCCAAAATCAAAGATGAGCCTCAAGTAAGCAATTCTCTTACTCTGAATGAGATGAGAAGGCAAGAGGAAGGCAGAGTAGAAACACAAACTTTTGCATTCAGTCCATTGCAATACCACACATCACGCAGCTTCTGGAAAACAACACTGCACACTTGTGAGAGAATGAGAATGGATAATGTCTTAACATCACTATAAAAGTATTTCTGATGTTGCGAACCTTTAAAAGGAGCCACACCTGGGTGATAGGTATTTCATGAGTAACCAACAACTCTTGATAGTATAATTGTATTTTCATATGACCTTAAGAGTCTTAATCAAAAAGGAGCAAGACTTGCATGCATTTTGGTATTCCATGTGTATTTACTTTAAGTGAGGAGTCCTCATCTAGCACTCCTACTCCAAAAAACTCACAGTAGTCTTTGGCATACAGAGTCAAGTCTGCCAGAGTACGGAAATAAAACGTTATAGAAATCTCTTTAAATCTAACATGGTAAAATTATAGATCTCGGAATAGGAGTGAGAGGAAAACAATCATGGTAGGTGAAATTTGGGTTATCTGGGTTCCTGAGTGAATAATTATACACCAATTTATTTTTCAAGTTATAGCATCAATTAATTTTCTAACCCCTTTCTGCACACATATTATCACAAAATGGAAGCACTTTCTCAACAAAAAAGTCCATGAGAGAGAACAGCAGAAGGGTGCTCAAAAAAAAAAAAAAAATCACTTGGACTCTTCTTAATAACAACATCGTCCCAAACCCAGAACAACTTCTTACATAATGTTGAAAAGTTGCCAAGATGTTTCTGCTTTTTTTTTTTAATCTGCAAACACGCATTCACTCTTATTTCAGACGACGATCTGTGAGTGCCAAGTGTCTGCATTCCTTAGTTGTACACCAACAAATGTCTGTTCTTAATGGATGTTCCACCCAGCAGGGGCCATTACAGCCCTCAGCTCCAGATTGCAGACCAAATCCAGAGAGCATATGGCATTTGGGAAAATGAATGTGAACTGTTCTTCATACTTTCTCTATGGGAAGCTTATTTCTCTCCCCACTAGATTTTTTACTTTGACATGGAGATTTCAGAAACCAAGAATTGCATTTGAGTTACAAAGTCATTCTTTGGCAAAATAAATCAAGTAAATCGTTTAGAAAAATAATTGTGATGCTGTTTTACCTGTATAGTCTCAGTGGGTTGACCAAAAGTTGATAATGTATGTATACCAAATCGCCCAAAAAGAGGGGTATATAAAATGCAGCCAGACCCTGAGCTTAGCCCAGGAAATACCATCTTACTGACCCATCAGTCCTCAATATGTTGGTCCTTTCACCATCAGTCAATCCAAGTCAGACTCAACCAGAATTTTCTCTATCTGTTCATTATTCAGGTAATCATACCTGTGAAATCTATTTTTCTTAGGCTATAAATTATGAAATCTGCATTGCTTGGACATGGCATATGCTATTTTATTTCATATTATGGGAAAAGGCTTTGCTCATATTTTTTTGAGTAAAGGAAAGAGAAAACTTTACTTCTGACCAGCCTAAGAACAGAACTGTAGCTTTCTGCCGTCTGTGCTACTACTATTAGGAGAGTGCCTCCCCCGCCTCCCTGCCCCTTTTAAAAACATTATATCTTACTTTGAAAGACTTAAACATGAGATCTCTCTTCTTAAAAGATTTTAAAGTATATAAGAAATGTTGCTGACCAGAGGTATAATGTTGTACATCGGATCCCTAGAATTTATTCTTCTTGCTCAAATGAAACTTTATGCCCATTGATTAGTAATTCTTCATTTCCTTTTTCTCCAGCCCAGGCAATCATCATTACACTCTTTAATTCTATGAATTTGACTATTTTATAATACCTGATATAAATGGAATCATGCAGTATTTGGCTTTGTGTGACTAGCTTATTTCACTTAGCATAAGTGAATGTCTTCCGAGATCATTCATGTTGTTGCATATTGAAGAATTCCCTTCTTGTTTTTAAGGCTGAATACCACTATTCCATTGTATGTATGTATGTATGTATGTATGTATGTATGTATGTATGTATGTATACATATATACCACATTTCCTTTACCCATTCATCTGCTGACTGACACTTGGGTTGTTTCACATCTTGGCTATTGTGAATCAAGCAGAATATAGTAATGAATCTAGAAGTGCTAATATCTCTCTGAAATCCTGATTTCATTTTTTGGTATAAATATCCAGAAGTGGAATTGATGTGCTTTCTGTATCATATGGTAGCTCTCTCTCTCTTTTTTTTTTTTTGAGGAACCTTCATACCATTTTCTAGAGAATCATTTTGTAGTCCCACCAATAGTGTACAAAGGCTCCAATTTCTTTATAGCAACAACACTTATTGTCTTATTATTATTATTATTTTTAATAATAGCCTTCCTTACAGGTGTGAGGTGATATCTCATTGTGGTTTCGAAGTACACTTCCCTAATGATTAGTGACATGCATTTTGTCATATAAATGGTCATTTGTGTGTCTTCTTTGGGGAAATGTCTATTCAAGTCCTTAGAACATTTTTAAATTGGGTTATAAGGGTTTGTTTTGTTCTGTTTTGCTATTGAGTTGTAGGAGCATCTTACATGTTCTGGAGATGAAGTCATTATCAGATCAAATATTTTCTCCCATTCTGCAGTTTGCCTTTTCACTCTGTTGATTATTTCCTTTGAGGTACAGAAGATTTTTAGTTTGATGTAGTCTATTTTTGTTTGTTTGTTTTCTGCCCTTTTGGTGTTATATTCATGAAAACTGTAAGTTCGATATCACGAAGGTTTTTCTCTGTGCTTTCTTCTAGGAGTTTCATCGGTTCAGGTTTTATATCTAAGTCTTTAATCCATTTTGAGTTGATTTTTGTGAATGGAGTAAGATGAGGATCCTATTTCATTATTTTATATGTGGGTATCCAGTCTTTCCACTATCATAAGTTGAAGAGACTCCCCTGTCTCCATCGTATATTCTGAAAGTTTTTTCTCTAAGAATGGTAGTAATGCATGGATGCTTATTTTTACCAATGTTATTCAACATAGTACTGGAAGTCCTCGCTGGAGCAATTAAACAAGGAAAAGATACAAAAGGCATCCAAATCAGAAAGGAAGAAGCAAAATTGTCCCTGTTTTCAGATGATATAATCATATATAGAGAAAACCCTAAAGACTCCATAAAAAAGAAAAACTGGTAAAACTAATAAACAAATTCCATAAAGTTGCAGGATATAAATACAACATAGAAAAATAGTTGCATTTCTATATGCAAACAATGAACTATCCTAACAAGAAGTTGGGAAAACAATCTAATTTGCAATGTCACCACAAATGAATAAAGTACTTAGAAATAAATTTAAATAAGGTGGCAAAAAACTTGTAGACTGAAAAGTACAAAATACTGATGACAGAAATGAAAGAAAACACAAAAAAACTGTGTTCATGAATTGGAGGACTTAACATTGTTAAAATATCCACACTAACTAAAGCAACCTACAGATTCACTGCAATCCCTGTCAGAATCACAACGGCACTTTTTAAAGAAATAGAAAAATTTCTGAAATCCCTATGTAACCACAAAAGATCATGAAGAGCCAAATCAATCTTGAGAAAGAAAAACAAAGTTGGACACACCATATTTTATGATTCCAAAATATATTTCAAAGTTATAGTAATCAAAACAGCATGATATTGGCATAAAGATAGACATAGACCAATGGAGCAGAACAGAGAGCCCAGAAATAAATCCATACATAAGTGATCAACTGATCTTCAATAAATATGCCAATAAAAAAGGTATTTTTTATGCCACTTTCAGACGCAGTAACAAAACTTCATTTAGTTCTTTTGTCTAGAACATCAAAATGAGAAGCAAGTCAAGCACAATCTTTATACAGGAAATTTAGCTTCACTTATTGCATGTTTCTTATAGCTGCCACAGCATAGTACCACAAACCAGGTAGCTCGAAACAGCATAAATTTATTCACAGATTTTGAGCCCAGAAGTCTAAACTCAATTTGCCAGCGGGGCCATGCTAAATCCAAAGGCTCCAGGAAAATTTTTTTTTTTTACCTTCTCTCTTTCTCTTCTGGTGGTCACCAAGAATCCTTAGTATGTCTAGGTTTGTAGAGATATCACTCCAACCTCTGCCTCCATCATCACATGGCATTCTCCCTATATGTCTGTGTCTAAATTTTATTATTTTATAAGGATTCCAATCACTGGATTAGGGCCCACTCTACTTCTGTATGGCTTTATCTTCGCTTGATTACATCTGCAGAGACTTTATTTCCAAATTAGGTCACATTCATAGGTTCTCATGGACATCAGTTATTGGGAGACATTATTCAATCCAGTACACTCATTTACATGATTATGCATCGGGTTTACTGGTTTGATAGAGTGAGCATTGAAAAACATCCAGCACAACTGATATCAATAAAGTTTTACAGTGCTACATACAATAGTTTCCAAAACTAAAATATGAAATACTTCAGAACATTTTCAGAAAGTAAGTAATCAAAACAATGTTTTAATCCTTCCAATCCAATTAGACTAGTATATCAAATCACCACAGCTTTGATTTTAGAGAAAGTCAGTACGAAATGAATGCACTTGTTTTTGGCATTCAGTTGTTATCCATCAAAATGACCGATGACTTTAAAAGAAATCCCAGTTTTTGGTCAGTTGTCTTACTCTCTCACTTCCCATTTTATCTGGGAATAAACAATAATGTGTGGTCACTGAGAACACATTCAAGGAGTAGTCATCTTTCTTTTAACAGATATTTATTGCGTACTTGCTCTGGCCATCTCTGTTTTAGATGTGGAGGCTATGTAAGTGAACAAAACAGATATTTTTTTCTTCACTGAACTTACTTTCTACTGGGCAAAATATAGCTTTCACTGATAGGAAATAAGTTCAGCGCCTTTGACCTCTGATATCCACCTATCAGAATCAACAAAATAGAAAAGGCTGGTGCAAGAAGCAAAAAAATGAAGCAATCCTCATTTTAAAATTTGCTTAGGAGCAATGGTTGGTATTTTCATTGCATTTAGATTATATCACTCAGTAAAACAGTCCTGTTGCCCCTGTTGATGATTACTTTGAGAAACCTTCCTTCTTCTCAATGTAGTGCCTCCTTCATCATTTTTCTCTCTTCTCTGTCTCTGTCTCTGTGTCTCTGTCTCTCTGTCTCTCTGTCTCTCTGTCTCTCTCTTTCTCAAATCCAATCCTACACTGATTCCCATGAATTCTATTTCTTAAAAACATTTCCTAGCTATTTCTTGGCTTGACCACTTCTAACTATCTCTTGACTAGTTCTCTGAATTATAGAACTACTATGCTCAAATATTGCTGGGTTAATGCAACACTTACAGTTCTATATTTCTACTTATCTCTCTATCAATTTCCTTCTTTATCGTCCTTCCAGAATTGATTTTTCAGAAACAACTCCAGTCAAATGCTTCTCATACTTAAAATCTTAATGACTCACCATCACACTATGATAAAGAAAACAATCTTAATGTACAATATAAATTCTCGCACGAATTGTTACCGACTTAATTCTCACTTTTGCCTATGCTCCTCTGCCTCACCATGTTTCAGCTATTGTGGCCTTCTATAAATTTCTTATTTGTTAATCACTTATGCCACAGGGCTCTTGTATATGTTTTCTTTGGCCAGAATACACTTCCCTCTCCTCTTTGTCTAATTAACTTCTGATCATCTTTAAATCTCAGATAGAGCTCTCTTCCACCCCCTTGGAGAGCACTTTCTCCATGATTCTATGCCACTCTCTTTAGAAATATTATTTAATTAGTAATTAAGTGTTTATTGGTGTTATGTGAATTATGTTAGTGTCTCTAGCTAGACTATGACCTCCTTGAAAAGAAGAAGTAAATTAGGTTTTGCTCATCCCTGTTCCTCGCATAGAACCTGTTACCAAAATAATAAGTAATGAATTAAAAGAAATATATGTATTGACAGATCTCATACTTTCATGTATTTGTATGATCTCCTGCTTTGTGCATTAATACAAATAGTCTACATCTTTGCAGAGCTCCAAGGAGAATACTCAGAACAGAAGAATCATGGCAAGTGATAGATACAACCATCAAATAAAATAATGTCTGTGTATATGATCTGTAAATTAGAAAGGGCTATGTTTAATTACTACAACAGCTAAGAGTATGCATGCAGAATTCACCAAGGAATGCAAAAAGTTTTTACTTTTTTCAGAGTCTTTGATCAGTGCTTCACAGGACTCCAGAGCTGCTGTTTCCCTCAAAGTCTCAGTTCTACGCAGGGCAGGTCCATTTCTGAGCATGGATAATTGACAGGATGGTGTCTGCAAGGGGTTGTGAGATAACCTGAAGAATAGGCTCTCCATGTGTTCTACGATTCAGTGTGAATTGGGTCTATAAATCAATTTGGAGAGTATTTTAATCTTAATAACAGTGAGTCTTCTAATACATGAAAATGGGGCATTGTCCCATTTATTTGTTTTAGTTAATTTCTCTTCGCAATTCATAGTTTTCAATGTTAACTTTCAACTCCTGGTTAGCCTTTATTACATTTATTTTGAAATATTCTTTGATGCTATTATTAATCTTAATTTTAATTTTCTAATTGTTCCTAGTATAGAGAAATATAAATAGTTTTGTATATTGACATTATATCCTGAAACCTTGCTCTGAAACCTTGCTAAATTCATTTATTAGTTCTAATAGCTTTGTTTTGGATCTCAAGATTTTCTACATGCATGATCATTCATCTGTAAATGAGAATTTTTACTTCTTCCTCTCTAATCTGTATGCCTTTTATTTCTTTTCTTTTCCTTATTGGATTTGTTAGTACTTCCAGTATCATGTTAAGTAAAAGTGGTAAAAAAAATCATTCTTGTTTGTTCCTAATCATAGGTAGCCTTTCAGGTGTGAATATGGTATTTAGTATCTGTTGGCTTTTTACAGATACCCTTAATCAGGTTGTGAAAGTTCATTTCTATTCCTTGTTTAATGGGAACTTTTATTGTGAAAGAGTATTGAATTTTGCCAATTCTTTATTCTACATGGCTTGAGATGATCTTAGATTTTTTTTTTTCCTGTTTTACTCTAGTAATATGATTTATTATACTCAATGACTTTTGGATGCCGAATGATCCTTGCATTTCTGGGGAAAAATTCCAATTGGTCATGATGTATTATATTTTTATAGATCATTGGATTCATTGTGCTAATTTGGTAAGGATATTTTCATCTATTGTCGTAAAATATATTAATATAATTGCTCAGTATCCTTTTGTTTAATCTTTGCTTAGTGTATTTTCTATCCATTTATCATCAACTCACATGCATTTATGAACAACATATAGAAAAGTTATCTGTTCTAACGCTTTTACCTTTTAATCAGTGAGTTTTGTCCATTCGCATTTAATGTAATTATTGATATGTTTAGGGTTTATAATTATTTTTTTATATTCATCCTCTGATTTCTGTTTCTTATTTTCTGACTTATTTTTTTTAATCTGAATTGTTTTAGAATTCTATTTTATTTTTTGTTGTTTTCACCTATTTTCCATATTTAAAAAATAATGAGTCTCTTAACAATTACAATATACATTCATATATTCTTTTTTTATATTTTACTTATTATTAATGTTTCATTTCATGAGGAACACACCATGATCTCTGACTTTTCATGAGTATAATCCTTACAAAGCCACAAGAAGTATATTTTAAGAAAGCTGCCTTCACTGTGTTGTTCATGCCTTCCAATCAGCTTATCCTGAAAGGAAACAATGAGGACTTGAATTAAATGAAGCCCATTCTTTCTAAAATAATGAAAACATAGTGACAGATAAATTTAAGATGTAATTTCAGAATAACACTTTAGCAGGGCCTAACAAAGTATCTCATTTCTGTTGCATGTTGTAGATAATTGAATGCTATACTTCATAATGAGCTAATGGTATTTGTCAGACAAAATGATAATATTTCACGCTTAGATAGCATCTTTCTTCTAGTGAACTCAATAATAATTCAGTGGTCTATTTTTTTCCTTGCAATAATTTGGAAGCATTTACATGGCTAATATCTTTTCATGCAAACTTTTTCTGCTGATGAGACACTAGATAGTACCAAAGGTAAGATGAAAAGTTTGTTTTCCAATTAGAGTAACAGATAACAGTAACGAGCCTGAAAGCAAATGTTGGAAGTTAATTAAGATATTTGTTTTACTGTCTATATAGGGTAGGGCATGGTAAAAAATTAGCAAAATAGGTAAAGTACAAAAATGTTCCTTAGAGAAACAATTTAAGTAATTTTTTTAGTGACACATAATACAATAGAATAAAATCATGCAATATTTAATTATCTATGTGACTTATTTAACTGTGTATTGTCTTTTATATAATTCATTATTGAATTTTGACTAGACCTCTTCTCCCTATACATAATTATACTTAGTTATTCATTAACTATTATTACTAAAGTTGTCAGATACAGATTTATCAAGTAGGTTCTACAGATGATATTTTTTAATAACACAATGAGGTAATTTCAAATGCTGAGTATTTCTATGGTCTCTTGATAATTTATTTTCTATTCTTTCATCACTTCTCTAATAACTTTTAGATCCTTGGAAGAAAACACATAGAAATTCACTTCTATTTATGGATGATTATTAATTATTCCCCCAAATAATATAATAAATGAATATTTTGTTTACCAGTTCTGCAACCTTATGTGTTACTAAAACACTACTTGACTCTGTTTCCTGATTTATAAATGGCAATGATTACACTATCCTTATCTTACTCAGTGTAATATTGAATCAAATATCAAAAATATCAAAAGTTCAAAGAGAACTTTGAAAATGTAAATAAAAAATATATAATCAAGATATTACCAGCAATAATATCAGTAAGGTATTCTGAATTACTTGTCAGACTTTGCTTCTTGTTAGATAAATGTAACTTGATCTAATGTGAATTCATTTCCATGTTCTTAATGTCACTGATAATATATGGAAATCATTCTCAGGGTACAAAAGAAAGAAGAAAAAGAGATGGTACCAGTGTGGTTCTATCACTAGGACATAGTGACCCTAAAAAAGTTTGCCAAACTGCTGATTTTTTAATTGATTAATCAATATACACTTATTGAAAATCTACTCTAACCTCTTTGTTATGTCTCAAGCATTCAACAGTAAATGTGACAGTAAACTGCCCATTTTGGTGGGCTTTAGGTAAGAATTGGTGGATTGAAGGCACCACACAGAAACCTAGTTAAAAATATAAGACAAGCCACATAGAAAACAAATATCATCTCTAATAGAACCGCAGAATGATAAAAACTTCAAACCACAATGAAATGTAGAATAGAGGTCCAATATTACATGAATCTGTCCTATTTGAAGAGGACAGTCAGATCTGATTAATGTTTTCCTAGTACTACGGTAGAGAATAGAAGTCTCTTGAATGCTCTTACCAATTATCCTTTGTTTTGATTCACAAAATCTAAGACATCTACAGGAATTAAGTGACATCAGTAGTTTCCCGTAGTAACATTGCAGTCTACCAAATACCATGGGATATTGGGACAAAGGATGAACTGCATGAATAGGCCATCTTTATTTCTTCTAACCCCAAGTTCTAACTGGGAGAAATAGCATCAAGATGAGGAAAGTTGGAAGAAAAAAGGAAAGCAAGTGTTAATTCTTCAGCTAAGCAGAAATACATAAGCCTTACATCATCAAGTAGCCTATGATGCTGTGGCATCAGACTAAACCACATTGACCTTATGTAAAAATTAGAAATGCCAAGGATGCAGGGATGAGATGATGAGAAAGTGATATTCTAACTGGAACAGTAGCAAGCCCAAATTTACCACCTCTCTCTCTTAACTCTGTGTTCTCAAACCATTGTTGGCTGTCTGGGCTGGACAACACTGATTCTACTCAAAGAAGAGCAATGTACATAAAGAAATGAATGGGAATACTATACAGGTATGTTCTGTGAGGATAACTATATAGAATAAGCAGAAGAAAGAAAGAAAAAAAAAAAAAGACAGCAACATGAAAGGCCAAAGACAGATAAAGAATAGTCATTGAAAAGGATTATGTCAAATAGTCATCATTACTTTCAAGGAAATAAAAGATCAAATTAAAGAAGGTCAAAGAATTTATAACATTACTATAATCATCATCATCATCATCAACAACAACAACAACAACAACAACAAAAACCAGAGCATTTGGGTGGGTTTATATTCCAATCTGGATATTCTCAAATATCCTATTGTGATTACAACCCTTTGGAACAATAGCAAGGTTCGAGGAACTATTTTTCAAAGTCAGAACTAATGAACTCTTCACAGTACTAATGGTTTGTTAACAAAGCATAAAAAATTCCTGAATAAGCCATAGTCACTGAACTAACTCACCGCTGCGGTAAGGAAATAATTGTTCTCCGTGATCTGTACATAAATAAATAAGCTTTGGCCTCATGTCTGCGTTAGAAAGTTTCATTCTTCACATGTGATAATTTCTTTTAATTCCTGGAGACACCAGGCAATTTCTTACACTATCTTTAACAAAAGAACTAGGATGATTTAAGTTGGTTTACAGTTCTAGGAAATTGGTGGTAGAGATTTATTTATTCAACATTTATCATGTTCCTACTATGTCTTTGGCACTCTGTATGGTATGCTGGGGAAATTAAAATCAAATAATAAAGTTAAAATAAATATAAATAAAATAAAATAAAAATAAAATTTTAGTAATCTCTCTGTCTAAAGGTGCAAAAAAATAATTAAGGAGGTAGATGTGAAATGAATTATATGAAATTACAGGAGAATCTTCCTATTTCATGGAGGGGGTACAACTCAAAAAGTTTGAAAATCTTTGGGTTGTAAAATTCCATTTGCTTAAGAACCAGCTTCTTCCTCTTTCTAAAAAAGGTGTTCTCTAGGACTCAGAACAATTCATAAAGAAAGCCTGATGCAATGCCATGAAGTTTTAGGGAAGAGCAGCTCTTCTTTCTAAACTACCCCTTGCTGTTTGCAGATCCTCATTCATATTTTTTTTTCTTGAATTCCTTTAATTAACATTTCTTCTCTAAATTTTCATGATTTTTCAATTATCTTTGATTTGGGGCTCTATTATTCATTCTCTGTTTTGCTTCACATTCTTCAGCCCCTGAGGGCCCTGCATATGTATATCTGTATCTACTCTTAGCTCTTGGAATCCCAGTTCAGATAAAGCTCTAAGACATCACCTTGAGAGTTGAACAATTATGAGCACAGAATTCAATTGTTCACTGGTGTCTTAAGGTTTTTAAGGTATTAGGAAAAAAAGGCTAAAAATGAAAGTGAGAGATAACCCAATATTAATATTGAAGCTCCAAGAAAGCATTCTATGGTATGAATTGTGAGAGTGTGTATGTGTGTATGTATGTGTATGTATATAATATGTTAATATACATATATAATATATTAAATTATTATATATATACTATACACATATTACAAGAAATAATAAAAAGAATGAAAACTTCTTTATTTTACAAAATTCCTAGTCCTCATTCATGCAAATGAGGTCTGCAATAAATGAAATGTTTTAATGGGGAATAAGATTTTGTGCATTACATAAATTACGCTGCAAAAAAGGGCTGTGATACTCTTAGGTTTAATTCTTTATGTTTTCTCTTCTAAAGGACTATGTAACGGGTTCCCATTATTGCCTAAAATGTAGTTTTTAGGAATTTCTAAAGCAGAAAGGGATTTTATATATTCATTTTAACTTGAGGAGAAAATCATTTTGATATTGTATCTTCTAAATTTCAGGTGTCATTGGGGTATTCATAATGATAAGGTAAAACTATATATAAGTTTTTTGTTAATACTCAAAGAAAAGCCAGAAGAAAATAAATTAATACAAGACAGCCAGGCAATCTTGGATGACAGCACAGGGCAGTGAAACAAAGCATTAAATTAATAAGGAAGAAATTTAAATTTTAATCCATGCTGAAATACTTTGCAGGAGTAGGAGAAATTGTTTCTTTTCAACAGATCTGTTTCCCAATTTTATACTAAAGGACTTAGACTAGTTTATCTCTAAAAATCTATTCAGTTAGGAAATCAATTGATCAATCTATTTCATTAGTTATCAACTCTCTATTTACCTACCATATGCTACTGTTCTGTGGATTGTCTATATCCAGAATCCATTCTAAGCATTGTTTTATTTTAAAAACATCTAACTTTGAGAACTACTGAGGAAGAAGAATGTGGACTTGATTTAGGGGCTGACTAAAAGTCATAAATCTACCAATTACCAGGCCTTTAAAAGTTAGAATCAATAGGATCAATGCTATATAGCAGTGAGACATTTTTCAAAAGTATTGCTATTGAAAGAGGATATTGTTTCAGATCTAACATACAAAGAGTTTGGAAATCAATACTCCTCTCATTACAAGAAAAAAGCTGAACAAACTAAAAATAAACTACTTTTATTAGGTCCATCAGAAAACTAAGGTCACAAGACATTGCTATTTGATAGTTTAGAGAAAGAAGTGAATATCAAGAATTACACCTAAGATTAATTTACCTAGTGGAGACACTCCTAGAGAGTAGGAATAGTAGGAACACATCAATGGTGTGTGTTTTGATGAATTGATGGAGACTTGGTGTGGATTAACTTGAGAGTAAGAAACTCCTGGGGTCTCTGGCTTTGAAAGCCGGGAAGGCTACCATTTTGTCAGTTTTATCTCCGCCCCTGCATGCCCTACCTCAACCTGTTCTCATGGTAAAGATCTTAGAAAAATTCTCTCTGTTTTCAGGCAGGAGGAGGAGAAAAGTAACCATTTTTTAAATATACCCATAGCATTCTTGAACACAAAGGCCTACACTCTCCCAGGGAACTGACTTTACCAAGGCTATCTCCCTGAAGGAAGGATAGTTATCTACCTGAAGGAATTCAAGTTTAGTTCTCTCTAGCCTTCCTGTCTTATCTATGGGGAGAAGAATGAAGCTAGGAGACACAGCCCAGGGACACAGGCCCACTAAATGACCGAGATTTAATCATGAAATTATAAAACACTATCTCCCCTGCTCCTTACCACCATATCAACAAGGCCAGAGCATAACAGTAGATTACAACTAAAAGAGCTCTTCTCACCGATACATACAAGACACTAGATGAAAATGAAGTCTCTGGCAGAGGTGTAGCAACCATTAGCCAGAGACCAGCTGCTGGCCAGATTAATATAAAATCTCACACTAAGGGTTCATTTATCTCAGTTCCCATTACCCAATACGTTATGTCTACTTTCAACGAATAATCAGAAAGTATGCTAAGAAGCGAGAAAAAACACAGAGTAAAGAGACAGAGCAAGCATAAGAACCAGACTCAGCTATAATATCAGAGAATTAAAAATAACTATGATTTGTATGTTAATAGTGCTAATAGATACAGTCAACAATGGATGGTGTAAGCTGAGAAATCAAAACTAAAAAAAAAAAATTGGAAGATAATGCTAGATTTCAATGTCACTGTAACAGAAATAAATATCTTTGATGGTCTCATCAGTAGACTGGGCTGAGGAATCAGTGAATGTGAAGATACATCAATGTAAACTCAACCAATTAAATTGCAGAAAAAAGAATGAAAAAAATAGAACAGAGTATCCAAGAACCATAGGACAATTACAAAAGATATATATGTGTCAATAGAATATTACAATAAAAATGATAGGAAAGAGTACCAGGAATAATTGAAGTTATAAAGAATATATATTCTCCAAAATTAATTAAACAGCTAACCGTAACTATAGGAAACTCAGAGGACATAGAGCAGGACAAATTTTTAAAAATTTACATTTATGTATATCATATTCGAATGACAGAAAACCAAAAACAAATATTGTAAGAGGTTGGGATGATGGTGGATGTGCAGAATACTCTATTTATAGAGAAAAAGAAAAAGAATTACATCTGAGTTCTCTTTAGAAACCATGCCAGCAAGAAGAGAGTGGAGTAAAATATTTAAGTGTTGAAAGAAAAAAACAAAACACCAGCATAAAGTTTTATATACTCCTCTCATTACAAAACACCAGCATAAAGTTTTAATACTCCTTTCATTACAAGCAAAATTATCCTACAAGCACGGACATAAAATATAAGCTTTCTCAGACAAGCAAAAACCATTAGTCGCTATTAGTCCTGCCCTGTAAGAAATTTTAAAGGAAATTCTTCAGAAAAAAGGAAAAACAATAAAGGTCAGAAACTCAGATCTACATGAAGAAAGGAAGAGTGATAGAGAAAGATAAAATGAAAACGAAATCTTTTATTTTTCTTACCCAATTGATCTAACAGATAACAATTTATCCAAAATAATAATAGCAGCAATATATTAGATGGTTATAGCTTATGAATAATTGAAATGAATCACAGCAATGTTATAAGAGACAAGAGGAAGAGACAGGCAATGCTTTGTTATAAGTTACTTGTTCTACCCCAAAAGTAGGATATATAATTTGAAAGAGGACTTGGGTTAGTTATAAATGTATATTGAGAACTCAAAGGCAGCCACTAAAAAATGTAAAAAAAGAAGTATAATTGATATGCTCCAAGAGGAGAAAAAATGAAATCATAAAATGTTTGATGAACACCAGAGACAGTAGAAAAACTATAGAAGACAAGGAAAGAAACAAAAGGCAGGGCAATGAATTTTTAAAAATGTAACAAATAAGGCAAATATTAATCTATCATATCAACAATTGCTTTAAACATCAATAGTCTACATACATAGATTAAAAGATTGAGATGGTTAAAGGGCATTAAAAACAAGACTGAATTATTTATTGCCTAAAGAAACCCATTTTAAGTATAAAATCACAAACAGACAATAAGTAAAGGTATAGAGAAAGATGTACTATGCTAACACTAATCAAAAGGAAGTTGGAGTAGCTATATTAATTTTAGACAAAGCAGACTTTAGAATAAGGAAAATTATTAAGGAAAAAGAGGAACATTACATAATAATAAAGGGGTCAGTTCTCCAAGAAGACAGAATTCTTAGTGTGCATGTGCTTTACAATGAAGCATCAAAATACATAAGGCAAAAACTGACAAACGGTAAGGAGAAATAGATACATTTTCTATTGCATTTGAAGAGTTTAACAGGCTTCTATTAGTAATTGACAGTTCCAGCAAGCAGAACATCAATAAAGATAGAGATTAATTCAAAAGCACCATCAATGAACTGGAGATAATTGACATCTGTAGAATACTTCAACAATAGTAGAATACATATTCTCATGCTCACATGGTACATCCACAAAGATAGTTCACATCCTATGCCATAAACATACTTCAACAAACTAAAAAAAAAGAAAAGAAAAGGAAAAGAAATGATACAAAGCATACAAGACCACATGGATTTAAACTATAAATCAATTACAGGAAGATAGTTGTACCCCACCTCTCAACACCCCCCTCCCCCCAAAAAAGCTTGAGGATTCACAACATACATCTGAAGAAAGCATGGGTCAGAAAAAGAAATCTCAAGATCAACAACAAATTATTTTGAATTAAATAAAAACTTTTAAAATCTATCAAAATACTTTTTTGATAGATTTTACATCTATCAAAATAGTACATCTATCAAAAATTTGTGAGCTAAAGTAAAAGCAGTGCTTAGAGTGAAATTTATGTCATTGAATGCATATTAGAGAAGCAAGACCAAAAACCAATAATATAATCTTCTTCCTTAGAAAACTAGAGAAAAAGGATCAATTAAGCCTAAAGCAAGCAGAAAAAAGAAATAATAAAAATTGGAGCAGAAATAAATGAAATTGGAAATAGTAAATTAATAGATATATCAATGAAACCAAAAGCTCGTTGTTTGAAAAGATCAATAAAATTAATAAAGCTTGAGCCACATTAATCAAAAAAAAAAAAAAAAAGGAAACAAATGATTCTAAAGTTAACATGGAAAGTTAAAAACTTCAGAATAACTAGCACAATACTGAGAAAGAACAAAGTTGGAGATATGACATTATCCAACTTTAAGATTTATGATAAAGCTACAATGATCAAGACAGCATGGTATTGCTGAAAGAACAGACACATAGATCAATGGAACAGAATAGCGAGTCCAGAAAAAAGATTCACCCAAATATACTCAACTGATCTTTACAAAGAAGCTAAGGCAATGCAATAGAGAAAGAATAGTCTTTTCAAAAAATGGTGCTCAAACAATTGAACATCATATGAAAAAAAAAAATGAGTCCTCACAGATCTTAAGCTTTTCACAACAATTAACTCAAATCGAATCATAGACTTAAATGTAAAACACGAACTATAACATTCCTGGAAGATTAGAGAAAATTAGGGAAAATATAGGTGGCCTTGGGTTTGGTGATGAGTTTCTAGGTACAACATCAAAAGAATAATTTATGAACAAAATAACTGATATTCAGACTTCATTAAAGTTAAAAACTTCTGCTTTACAAAACAAACCCTTAAGAAAAGAAAAAGGCAAGTCGCAGAATGGGAGAATCTGTTTGTAAAATACATATCTAATAACGGACGTGTGTCTAAAAACATAAAGAACTCTTAAAACTCAACAATAATAAGGCCAACAATTTAATTAAAAATGAATGAAAGATCTAAACAGATATCTCACTAATAAAGATATACAGAAGGCAAATAAGCTTATGAAAAGATATTCAATGTCATTTTTCATTGGGGAATTGCAAATGAAAATAAGGATTACCAGTACCTACCAGTAGAATAGTTAAAATAAAAAACGCTGACAATACTTTGTTAGTGAGGATGCAGATTAGCAGGAACTCTCTCATTCATTGTTCGTGGGAATGGTCCATTTCAGAAGTCAGTTGGGAGTTTCTTAGAGACAAAACTTCATCTTACCATATGATCCAGCGATCACATTCCTAGGTATTAACCTAAATGAGTTGAAAACGTACACACTAACATTTATAGCAGCTTTATTCAATAGGTGAATGGATAAACAAACTGTGGTACATCCATATAAAGAATATTTATTATTCGGGGCTAAAAAAAAAAAAAAAAAAAAAAGAGCTTTTAAGCTACAGAAAGACATTGAGAAAACTTAAATGCAGATTCCTAAGGGAATGAAGCCGATCTGCTGCCTTTCCTTTCTTCGTTTTCTTTCCTGCTTTTTTTTTTTTTTTCACTTTTAAGAGTTTTTTCTTTCCTCTTTGCTGCTTAAACTATATGAGAGCAGAGAAAGCACATCATAATAGGCTGGATTTTCTTTCTTTAAGAAAAGGAACCAAAATGGCTCACTAATCACTCAAAAGTGGGACAGAAATAAAAGAATTATATTTGTGGAAGCCCAGGCCTTAATGAAGTAATTAGTCAAAAGTAGCTGATATATCAGACCAAACATTCTGAGATATACTGTCTCATTGTCAGGAGGAATCTTCTGGTTTTAAAGATATCTTGAGGAGGTTTTAGTAAATAATGAGCTGCCTTTTACCTCCTACATGAAAACAAAGTGAGAAGAGAGAGAGAGAGAGCGAGCGAGACAGAGAGAGACAGAGAGAGACAGAGAAAGACAGAGAGAAGGAGAAGGAGGGAAAGAGGGAGGGAGAGAAACACAGACACACACACTTTGGGGTAGGGACTAGGGCTATGAAAAAGAGAGGGAAGAGTGGAGGAGTGGGAGCCTATATCCTGAAACAGCAGAGGGAAATTACTAACTACAACAGTATTCAAAGTTCATAATTGGGGAACCTTACTCGGCTCAAGGCAGAGTAAACAGCTTCTAGGCTGAATCAGTAGATTATATTATTTCTCTTTGATCTATAATTTCCTCAGGTACCTTTTGTAGGGTGGATGCTAAAGTACTGCTGTGAAAATAGAGTCTATCTAGTCAGTAGATATTGCGTCATTATTAATGCATAAAATTGAATGAGAGTGAATTGGTAAACCTAGATACATTTTTTTCCCCCCACATAAACCACTTTTGAATGCTCAAACAAGAGTTCTGCTGGTAAGAGCAGTAAAAATGATGCACAAATTATATGTAAACACAAACACAAATGACATGCATAAATACATATAGTTTCTATTTTTAAAAAGTATGTGGTTTTAAATTTGGTACATTAAGTTTAGAAAGAAACATCTGTTTTCCAACTTAGTCAAATAAATAAATATACTCTACGTAATATGTTAAATTTCCTTGAATATTTCTAATATTTTTCAAACAATCATGCACTCATTCAACAAATATTTATTGAGAACTTATTTGAGATTGGCACTTCTCTAGGATCTGGAGATTAAATGGTAAGGAAGGCAAGCCCCTGATTGTGTGCTTTTTATTCAAAAGGGAACAGTCTGTGAATTGGCTAGTAAAACAGAGGTGTGATATCTGTGTTATTTTAGCTTTCTACTGGTACTTTCTTATTAGTATTTAAACAAACTCCCATTTCTATTCTTAAAAATAAAGGCTTCCTCACACCTGGTGCCTGCCTGTGGTGGCTACCTCATGATTACTTCTCAATAATTTTACACCTAAGATTCTGGGGTAATCTTCACTTACTTCCTGCTTTTTCAATTCCATTCATTCATTCGTTCTTGAACCTCCTCATCCCTTTAACCTGATTCCTATAACTAGCATATCAATGGAACTGCAACGTTGCTGCTAAATTTTGACACTTTCACATCTCATCTCGCTTTGCCTCTGCCCAGCCTTCCACACTACTCGCTACTTCTCTCTGGATACACTCCACGTTTTGCTGTTTTACTTGCAGCTTTTCCTTCTCTTCAAAGGTTCTCCTGCCTCTACTTTTATATCAAAACATCATTTTTCACTAAGGTTCTGCCATCGTTTTCTCTCCTCCTGGATGATCTTGAAATTTAAAGTACCAATAACATCAGAGTTCCTTAAACCGTGTCAAACACAAAGGTTTTGTGTAATGTTTCTCTGGGGAGGGTTTGGAATATTCGTCAACTTTTCAAATGGGTGAAATTTAGTGGTATGATGATACCCACTGGCTCTTTATGGTATAAATAGTCCCACTGTAGCTGGTCGTGAACTCCCAAATGTTTATTAGGGCTTCACAAAATTTCTGAATATTTAGCAATTAGCTCTTGTGAACCAATGTCTCATACTAGATATGTTAGGAAAAAATAAGCATCATGGAATTGTATGTGGGTATAATCAGTATATAATTTAGATATTTCTACTAAAACCCAAACTTGTATATTAATTGCCGTTTAAAATCTCCATATTAATGTCCGTAAATATTTTAAACTCAATTAATCCCAAACTAAATTTACTGTTTTTCCTCATACTTGCTCTTATATACATTTCTGGTGGTTCTAATTTACAGACCCTACGTAATCCTATCAATGGTTTTTCATTGCATAATGATAAAATCCCAATTGCTTACATAGTGGGTTTATTAGTGTACCCCCCAATGTGAATGAATACATACCTGTTGCTTTAAGCTACCGAGTGTATGATAATTTGCTATGGCAGCCCTGGGAAACTAATACGCTTCTATGATCTGAATGTTTGTGTCACCCTCTCCCCAAATTCATATATTGAAAATCTGATTCCCAAGGTGATAGCATTAGAAAGTGGGCTTTTGAGAAGTGAGTAGGTCATAGGGGCAGAGCCAGCATGATTAGATTCAGTGTCTTATAAAGGAGACCCTGCAAGGCTCCCTAGCCCCTTCCACCCCTTTCGAAGACACGGCAAGTAGTCAGGAGTTTGCAACCTGGAAGAGGGCCTTCACCGAGAATCTGACCATATTAGCACCTCGATCTTGGCTTCCAGATGTGAGAACTGTGAGAAGTAAATTTCTGTTGTTTATGAGCTCTTAGTCCATGGTATTTTATTATAGCAGCCTGAACAGATGAAGATGTACACTAACCATGGCCCTCAAATGTCTTCACAGTTCAACCCCTGTTTATAGCCATAGCTTAACTTCATACTTCATTTCCTCTGTGTTCCAGATGCTCTAAACTATGCCACGTCTTCTCTCACTTCTAGTTTTTTGTTCCTATGCCCATCATCTCTGGAAAAACATCACCAGACCTTCATTTGTGTCCACTTCCTTCTTCAGTATACTTCACCTTTAATGTCACTTTCTCTGGGAAATATTTTTGGATCCTTTAAAGAGGCATAAATTTCCAACAGAGCCTTACATTATCTTGTGTTTATCTCCCCATAACACTATTATAATTGCTGGTTTACTGTTCATTGTCTCCTAGACTGATTGGCTCTGGAAGATAGATATTGCCTTAAGTTTAATTCTAATCCCAATGAATATCACAATAAAAGATATCTATAGACAACTCAGTAAATATTTGTCCAATAACTTAATTGATGATCACTGAAAGATGATGCACAAAAAAAAATTCCAGGAAAGAAACCCTTGATGTTAGAAAGTATCCGAAAATTGGTATCATTGGAAGAAAACAGCTTATAAAGATATAAACACATCAGAGTATGTCCAGATGGATGTGATAAGGTATAAGAAGGGAAGATAAACCATTTTTTTAGTGGGGAAAATGGAAGAAATGAGAAAAGAAAGCTGAAGGTGAAGATTTCAGGTAATTTCAAAAGCTATCCAGGAGCAGAAGCAGGAAACATTCACTGGTTTGCAGTGTTGCATGGCATCAATATCAATGAGTAACAGCAGGAGCCCTAAGAGTCATTGTAAGAAGAAATTCTCTAATTATCAGGTTTATCCAAAAATGAAATGACCTTTCTTATAAGGAAGTGTACATTCTCACACTGGAGGAGAGGAATTGAGGTGAATAACTGTAAGGGTATTTATATAAATGCTATTCAGC
>NW_006434835.1:21700835-21749837 GCF_000325575.1 Pteropus alecto
ACTGGTAATTTTACTTTAATTTTCACCAAGGGACACAGAAATACCTTTTACTGATTCATATATTCAGCAACGCTGAAGAACACTTTTTCCTGAAGCATCCTTGCTCTATATACTTCGGAATTCTGTTATTATTGGTGATAACACACTAATAACAGAGCGATTTAGCTGATTGGGTCAACATATTGCAATGTCATCAATTTTATGTGTGCTAAAGTGAGGCAGTTCTAAAATATAAAGTCATCTTATTCAGTTATATTTATCTTTCACTATAGGGTCATGTTTTGTTAATTATTGGATTATGTCACATTCTCATTTAAATACTGCATTTATACTTTAATTTACTTATGTTTTATACTATTATAATAGGTAATAATATTCAGAAATGGTGAAATCTTGCCCTAGTCTCTATTTCTTTCTTTTGTACCAATCCATATGTTTCCCTGCTATCAGCTTTCTCAGTTATATATTTATTTATTTTGCCCTCAGTACCACTGATTCCTCCAGGAGTCTATTAATGGTATAAAGAATGAAAAATTTTCTAATAATTTATGTCCTTGGACATATATAAAATTTGGCAATCACCTTTCAGCATATGAGGAAAGTCTCTCAGAACATTTGTTTTCAAGTCCTTGATCAGTAAGAATAGTAATGGAAATTAAAATATGAGTCAATAAGGCATAGGGCTTTTCTGCTTAGTACTCGAAAAACAGTTTCTCAGCAGGCTATAGCCAAGGGAGCAACAGAATTCAAGTGCGGTGAGGCTAATAGATGAATCAACTGCTGAAATAGAATTACATTGAGGGTCAGGGATTAAACTTGACAGAAGATTAATAATTCAGCTGGGAACATAGAAAGCAACACGAATTGCTTTTGCTTGGTGATCGCATCATCTAAAAACACCAAGCTTTTGCTTGGTGATCGCATCATCTAAAAAAAATAAATAAAATAATGTGAAGTAAAAGCAATCACACTTTGGACTTTGATGCTTTTTGAAATGGAATACTTACTGTCTGACAGAGCCCCTGAAGATGATATCACGGGTCCCTTTAAAGGCCTCCAGATTTTGCCTTGGCTTATTGACAGAGTGGCCCGAGACCTATCCCCAAAAATGTCTAAAGGGAAAAGGTACCTACAGGCAAAATTATAATAGGGCTGAATCCAAAGATAAACACTACCTTTTTTACTAGTATAGTTCGGTTACTCCTTGTTCAAATGGTGGTCAGAGTGTCTCTACCTAAGATTGTATTAAACTTCATTTCTTCCTAGTATACTCTGGAAGAAAATTAGTTGTAAATGACTATATACTGTATCAGCTGATGAAATATACTATGCAAGTTTAAAATGCGTAACCAAACTCAAAAGAAAAAAAAAGAGTACATAAAACATGTAGCTAGGAGTTGAATAATGTGCTTTAAGGTTATTAGGATATAAGGCAAACCAGAAAACTCCAGAATTCTCTCCCCACCTCCCTCTAGTGAGTAAAATTAGTCAAAGTTTTAACTTCAAAGTGAGAAATGAGTTAATTGAGAAGTTCTGAGGTAGAAAAAATGAGGAGGTTTTAATGCTGTCATAATGTATACATAATGTCACAGCGATGTATCAGTATTTCCAGTTCCACTATGCCCTTGGTATAGGAAATGGGTTTCTGTGACACACATATACGGTGACACACATATACCTAAATCACAGTATATTCTCTTCAGACCAGTTAAAACCATCACTACATTTAACATAGGATCGATTTGGCTGGGTTTAGAAGTCCCTAACTTATCACTAACCATTTTTATCATTTTTAAGTTAATACATAACTTTTAAGAAACTATGATTATTAGGGACAATAGTCCTCAAATTTAAAAATTGTAAAGTTTTATCTAATTATTTGTCATCTGAAAATATGATGTAGCAGACTAAGACAAATTATTAGGTACACATGGGAGTGGAGAAGGCAACTAGAACTTTTGAGCACCTATTATGATGACATATGTAACTAGAAGTTTGCATTTAGTACTTTAATCTCTACAACAACCTTATAGGTAAATGTTACCATCCGCATTTACAGATGTAGAAAGAGCTGCCAAAGGTAATTAAACAAGTGCTAAACCACAAAGATAGTAAGGAGCAGAAATGGGACAACTCTACTGCTCTTTATATCCATACTATTTTCATTACACATTAAGGCTGGGCTTGCTAGTAAATCTATCTGCCAGTGTAATATGCTATGGGCCTCCAACAATTATAGCTCAGGAATAGGGCAACACTATGTGAATTGCTTATTGTTTGTCGACTGCCTCTTTCCAGGTGTAGAGTTAGAACTGAGTTATTTTAGCAAGCACCAAGAAATAGTGTCCACATGATTTGTTTTTAATTTTGTGTTAAATACTCTGCCAAGAAAATAACAAATTTAAACTCAAAGGCGATTCAGATTGTCACCAGAACAATATCCTTTTTTATACTCAGGTTTTTGTATCATCCATCAGACAAAAAACTGTATATACATCATGTCTTCACATAAGACAAACCTTCAAGTCTATTTAATCCTATCACTGAGAATGTAATCGTTTGCTTCATATAGGCTTGTGAGGTCTTAAGGTATCTCCTAGATCTGTGCTTCCATCATAGGTCTTTTAAACCCTCCTTCTGGCAGAGCAGTCTCTAAGGGCCAGTCCATGGTTTTCATGTCAAGGAACTACTCAAAACAAGACCTGAGAGTTTATACCCCTGCCCTAGATCAACACTCATACATTTGTTTTAATATTAGATAAATTTATCCACATTCCTAGATTCTGAAGTACTTTCTCTAGTTTACTTGTTGGCTTTCTATTCCTTTCATAATTACCCAATTTTTTCATTCCCAGCTTGAGCCTCGGACCATACCTATACATTTGGAATCACTACTACCTGTTTTCTCTTGCCTTAAATCTTTTATTTATTTGTTCATTCATTTATTTATCAATAACTAATTATTAACAAATTGTAATGTATCTGGATTCTTTTAGTTGTTGGAAATACAATATTTTAAAAAGACAAAGGTGATATCTTCATGTAGCTTATATTTAATTGAGATAAGTAGATAAAAATAATGATATGGTTGAGATTCAAGATCTAAAGAAAAATTAAAGAGTATAAGGGGATAGAGTACTATCAAGATAACCGTTTTGTTGGGTCTCCAGTTATGTTGGGTTCGATTGAAGAGCAGGCAAAGAGTAAGCTAGAACCAGAATTAGGCATTGCCAGCAGAATATGATTGAGGAAGAAAGAAATCAAGAGTTGGATATGTCTGAAAATGAGTTAGTATAGAGATGATTCATGGAAACGGGTATGGATGAAATAGAAGGTATGAGTGGAATGACGGACAGTGAAAAGTTGGTAGGTTCAGTGCCTGAAGCACTAGTAGAGTTGTGGATTGGATTGCTAGAGTGCTGAGTTAGCAAAATAGATTGTACCATAAGATGGGCACTTGAAATGAATATTATGAGGTACAACAGAAATGGGAAAAGATACCATTTAGTCAATGACCATGAGAATGAGTAGCCAAGATAAGATGGAAGATAACATTGTTGGCAGTGAGGAGCACAGGATGAATGAGACACAGAGAGATGCATGAATTATTTTAAAACACCAAGAATAATAATAGAAGTCAGAGTGAGAAAGAGCAGCAAGTCAAGTGCAAAAAAAAAAAAAAATCTTCAATTAAAGAATATATGCTCAGGAAAAAGGAGCAAAGATGATATATCTGATGGCATATAATTTAATATGCCTTTTCTTGTATTTTATTTTGTTTTAGGGAAGAGGCAAAGAGAAGAAAGGAAAAAAAAACAACTCTTACAGGTCCAGTTGTAGGCAAGTTGCTGGAGAAAACACACTAGCAATGTATCTTCTTTAGTAGTACATTCAGTAAAAATATACATTTCAATATTTCATTAGAGCAAAAATGAAAAAAAAAAAAAGAAAGAAAAGAAAAGAAAAGGAAAACCAGAGAGACAGTTAATGTGAGGTTCTTCTGATAATAGGCACCAGGTCCCAGAGAGCACAACAGAAAGGATAGGACCTTAAATTAAGTGATAGTCAGTATGAAGTCTGATGGATAAACTTCTTTGTGATACAGGCTGACCTAAAAAGTCCAGGCTTCTTGTGGTGTCTTAGACATAGACAGATAAATAGTCTCAAAAAAAATTGGAAGCAATCTGTTCTAAAAGTAGTAGCCTTTTCTTGGGACTGCTGAGAGGTCGAGACTGTAGGAGGGACAGAGTTCTGCGGGCCTCCCTTGAAATCTCACTGAGGGCAGGACTGAGAGCAGTGGAGATGCAGTCTAATTGTGAATGTCTGACTTTGGAACGGTTCTTATCCACCCTCACTCTGCTACCACAACCCCAAGGGAATATCTGCCTCCTTTGCTTTTTCTTTTTCTGTGGATAGAGTGCCTATGTCAGAAATGATTAAACTGCATGGCTTATACTTTATCCAGAGCAATAGGTTATCGCTTTTACAGGGATCTGTTAGAGAATTCAATCACAAATTTACTACAGTTTAACACCTGTCAAATGCTTGCTTAAGACATATAATATTTGAGGGAAACAATAGCTGGATGGAGAGATTGCATATCCATTAGACTTTCCTTTAGGTTACTATTCATACATTAATTTAGATCACCAGAATGCAACAGAACTGAAGGCATAATTATCGCAGCCTCTCACTGCAATACATGTAATAATAATACTTTCTCCTTTATAAAGATTCAATAGTAGGTACATGCATTGGAACAGCAGTTCTGTCTTTTATGAAGCCATAGATTATCCATTGCGTTAATCTGTCTCTTAAACAGAGATGCTTGCCATAAATTCTTCCTTAACTTTATTTCAAGGAAATCATTTAACTCTATAATAGAATTTGCCTTACATATTTTGCCTGAATGTAAAATTTATTTATGAATCATATTTCCCTTTTTTTCCATGTCTTAGAGGATCTGGGATCTAAAAAGCTTAAGATCATATGAAAAGCCTGACTCTATCTCACCTCCAGTGTCTAGAAATAAAGCATATGTCATGTGCTTTTCTTAGATACTATCTTCTGAACCTTATGACAAATTCAAGGTATCTCAAGATCTTTAAGATGTAGGTAAAGTATAAATAATTAAAACACATCATGTAAGTATAGTTATTCCAACAAATTGTACCCTACATTAAAAATATTGCTCTCTATGTGTTATGTAAGCATAGATGATCTATTTTCCAAGATAAATGAAAAAAGGAACATTTCCAAGATAAAAAGACAAATCCAAAATGAGAATGCATAGACCTTAGAGCAGGAGACAAGGGGTTAATAATGTTCACACTTTGAATAACAGATGCAATTAATCTAATTCTGTACTTGTTTATATCTTCCTTAATCAGCACAATGTTATGATTTATACATTATTGGTTTTTTTGTTATTGTTGTTATTATTATTATTGTTAGAGAAAATTGAAGCCTAGAGAGAGTGATAAAAATTTCTCCTCTCACCTTGTTCACAGATACCAGAGTGAGGATACGAATTCACATATGTTCAACTTCAGAGCCTGTGGTCTTAATCCCACACCTACTGCTCCCCAACATCATTACAGGGGATGATGTTGAAAAATGCATCTATACTTTTCTACATTTAGATTTTTACTGCTTCAGCTTCCAGTTACAGTTCTGGGAAAGAGCTTGTTGCTCAGAGGCAGGGTAAACCCATATTACATTACTGGCCTTTGTGATTATAGAATAACCACTCAAAATGTCCTGGACAGCTTTGCAAATTATCAAATTTCCTACCAAATGCAGTAAACATCAATAATATCTAAGGACTAATACAGTATCATTTTGCCCAAGTGCTTATGCTACTTTGATTTAGTTATCTTACTTTCTCTTTAATAATCTTAGAAGGGGATTTCAAATTAGAATGTATTGACACTGAAAAATTTCAAGAGGAGACCCTATGAGAATTGCCACCTTTATAACCTTCAAACTGTCTAAAAAAATATGCTTTTTTCCTAACAAAAACTTCTGCATTTGCTCAGTCGATTGAAAAGCTGTTTCATTCAGTGGGAATCCCATGAAGTTTGAAGCTGTTACACCTGAGTTTTGAGTTCTGATTTGGGTATTGAATAGTTTGTATCATCTTGGATAAGTCATTCAATCAGTTTGCTTTTGGATCTTCATGAGTAGAATGATGACTATAAAATAATAAACACCTCAAGATTTTGCTGAAGATCAAATGAAATTATATTTGTGAGAACACTTTGGTAAATAGTCTGTTGTTAATTTCTTTGCTGTTTTAACATACTATGCGAACAAAACTCAATTTTTTCTCCATTAATGGATATTTACCCATTATGATTCCATAAATTTTAAAAATTAATAAATATTACATTCTTTTAGAAGGGGTACTTTTGCAAGTATTTTGAACTTTCATAGTAATAAAAACTGTGGCATTACTTGTCTCAAAAAAAATAATCCCCTTACACCTACTGCATATTTTTCTTCCTTAAGGAACATGCGGACCCAGATATTCATACAGAGCTATTTTCACTAGTTTTAATTTTCCTTTTCTCTCCATATCCTGGACACTTTGGAACGAGGGATGTTATGATGCAACTCAGGAGCTTCCAAGAGCATACAGCTCATTTACTAATGGACTCTGGGAGAGACAAGTCATGGTGAGCTATCTTAAAGATACCTCCTAGAACCACTCTACAACTTCCTTCTTCCCATTTCTCCTGCACCTACATAAGCCCTTTCTTATCTCTGTCTTAAAGATAAGTATGAAAAACTTACCAAAGTAAGTTCCAGCAAAACGAGATTTTTTGTTTGTTTTTCAAAAATACAAATAGGGGCTAACACACAGTAGGTGCTTAGCAAATACTGCTGAGTAAATAGATGAATGAGTTTTAATTTCAAAAATAAATACCATGACGACTATTTCTCAGCACTTTTCAGTTAGACAATAATTAGCTCCTACTGGATTTAACCCAGAAGAGGAAAAGCATAGAGATTTCCTAAGGGAAACAGGTAACAAGGTAAATGCAAAAACCTATAAAAAGTACTGCCTTTTGATTTGACATTAATGGAGATTAGTTAAAAATAAAAACAGCTGCTCTGCAATAATAAACAAAAAAATTTCAACATTCAAAAAATTGTCACTCTAGTCTTATCTTTTAATTAAACGTGAACTTTAAAATAAATGTGTCTGGCTTGCTAGTTTATTAAATGGAATATCAATGGAGAGTTTCTAGGTTCAGCAATTGGTATGCTATAGAACGCCTTTTAAAAATAAATGGCCACATCAAAGGCTCTGATTTTATTGAAGGTCCAAGTTTATAGTTCTCTTGTTAGAATGGAGCAAAAAAAAGTGTGAAAATTGAAGTGGCTTGATTTCAGACTCCTTTATAACACATTGAAGTGCTCCCATAGCTTTATTGAAAGAATGATAAACTTTTATTAAACGTAGAAATTTTGCCAAGAAATGTAAAGTTCATTATGGTTTATATAATGCAAGCCAGTTGAAACTTCTGAATGTATACCTCCTGCACACATTGCCTGTTTTAGTACTTTGCTTAAAATCTACCTTAATCAAATTCACTCTATACTCTCTCAATTAATCTCATAACGTTTGAGTTAGCAGTGGTCAGTGTTTGCTTTTCACCCATTATTTTATCATTAGCTCATGTCATGTAATAGCTCATGTCAATAAGAAAACCAACGGTAATGGTTTTGCTTACGGGCGTGTGTGCGTGCACACATACACACACATGCACATATACACACACTTTAAACTTTGGTTATGCTGTAATATATTTAAAGACCACTGGGTGTCAGGAGTACAGTTCTTAGCTTTTTGGTATTTTATGACTCAGTTTTCATTTATAAAATAACAATGATAATATTTGGCCTCTATTAATCCTATGGATCGATGGAAGCATGTAAATATATATGTGGAAATGTTTCGGAAAATTTTTAAAAATTTAAGCAAAGCATTAAATATTAGTAGTAATCTTATAGACATCAGATTTTCAAAACAGAAAAGATAATAGTTTTACTATTGTTATTCGTTATTGTTATTATCATTGTTTTTATCAATTTGATCTTTTAAAAACAATCTGTGTCTGTATATTTACATATATATTCAGGTATGAGTGATAGTGCCTTATTTTGGTCTTGAAATGTTTATTGTACTATTTATGTCTACTGGATAGAGTTAAAAGTTGAAAAAAAGGCAGGAAGAAAGAAAAAATGGAAAGATTCATTGTGGGAAAATAGATTTTTAATCCTACAATAGATAAAATCACAGGAGGTGATATTGTTCATTTAAAAATGAAATATAATTAATGTGCGGTACGATAGAAGAAAAATACAAAATTGGTTGCATCTTTTGGCCTAAATCCATAAGATAAACTTAAACATAGATAAATGTTATTATCTAGGATTTGGATTTTAAAATGTGGTGGAATATATACATGGCAATATTAATCTAGTTGAATAAAGACATGTGAAAAAAGACTACCAAGTATTATTGTAAAAGAAAAGTAACATGTTAGGCTACTTCAGTAAAATATATTACAATATTCAGTTAAGGTAGATGGTACTTCCACATTGCAGTATTAGGTTTATTTTTTATTACTTCTTAAAAATAGATAATCAATAATTTAGTGTGTATCTGGAGTGGTAAGAGATCCATAATCCATATGCGTGGGGAATGTGTAAAGTGCTAGGTCTAGTTTGATGACCCTCCCAAACGCTACCATAGCACCTAGAGCATTTTATCATGATTTACTAAACTGCTTACTTCTCTGTAACCAGGATGAACTACAAACTCTTTGATACTCCATGTCTCTTATTCACTATAGAATCCATAGTGCCTACCACATATTAATTCTACAGTAATTTTCTCCTTAAATAGATGAATATTATTTTTTTGGAGGAAAAAATCTAAAGGATGATATGTTTGGTGCATTCGAAGTAGGGACAGTTACAGTAAAAAAAAACCCTAAAATTAATATGAAATGCTCATAAAGAATTAGAACTGATAAAATGGATGTTTCAGTGACACGAATTTCAGCTCAGTTTAAAGGAAGGTGTTATAACCATTAGATACATCGAAAAATTGACTAGGATGCTTCCAAAAGTAATGCTGATTCATCAACAATATTCAACTAGATACTGGATGACCATTGATCAGGATTATACTGGAAGGAGATTTCTGCCCTGGGGTTGAGATTTGAATTAAATAACTCTTGAAAGTTTTTAAACCTAGGTCTCTATTGTTATGTGATTCAATTTATAAAACCAGAGAAGATAGATTAAGTAATATCCAAACATAATCATTACAGATCTTTTCTAATCAATGAGTCACTGTAGGGACCAGTTCGAGGCTACAAAAGATGCCTGCTAGAAATGATCACTTCCAGATCTGCTTGCTTTCCTGACTGCATAGAAGACAGGGAGCTGCCTTCAGCAAATCCTGGCTTATTTCGTGCTCACTAGCCTCACATTCTGCTTCTAAAGAATGGCACACTTGCCTTTCTAGACTGTTTTCCTTGTTCTGCCCTAGCACCATATCTCTCTCATTCTCTTTTATAGGATCATTAAAATGAATAAACAGAGTAATTACATCGCTAGCAAGTAGAGCTGATCTCATTGCATGTGTCCTAAATGTCCTGACTATTTTGAAAAACCAGCTGGGCTGTGTCTCAAATGCTGACAACAAGCGTAATGGCTTTTACACCTAGGCAAGTCGATGGTTTTTCTGTATGGGTTTTTAGATTTGTCACAGAGAAAACATTGTAATCAGTCCTTTTGCAATGATAATAGCTTAACGTACATCAACTATTGTGAGGCAGCTGAAATGGCCGTGTATTTTGGGACCGCGGATTATCTCTCAGGGCCCGGGAAGGGTTGCCATTTTTGGCAAGAAACAACTAGCTATCCATTTACTGCCACTTGATTGGAATAATATAGAAGTTCATTTGCTTGCCAGCAATTTTTTGGCTGTGAAATCTAGGAAATGGATTCTGTGTTACTGCCGTGATGCTCATTTGGGGGTTCATGCTTTTGTTTCTCTTTTCAGTACTTTCACTCTTTTATTTAACTCAGACCTCCAAGGGACAGCAGGGAAATCCTCCTCCCCTCTTGACTGGGCATCGAAATGTGTTCTTTTCCTTATATGAGAATGGAGAATTATGTGAATTCAGCTGCCTCATACTTATCTGTGGTGTAACTGATGCCATGTGGATTCTGGCTCTCTGCTTCACCAGAGGCCTCCCGCCTCTATTATGGAAAGGCCTACAGAGCCAAAACAACAGCCATGAAACTGCTCTGGGGAAGATTTCTACTTACCATTAGGAAGTTTTTTTCTTCTTTCTAGGAAGAAAGGTGTATTCAATAACGTGCTAAATTACAATACCTAAAGTAAGAAACAAATGATCAAGCTTATGGGTGAGAGTTGAGAGTATTGGAAGATGTTGTTATTGCTATAGTTTAGTTTAGGTTGAGAGTGTGATTTATATCCAACCAAACAGGCTTTGTTTTAATCCTTGTTCCAGCTCTTGTTAACTATATGACTTTAGGTGATTTAATAAATTCCCTCTGAAAAAGAATTATACACAGGACTAGCATCAAAGGATTGATATGAGAATTAAATATGATAATGCCTACTGAGCAATTAGAACAGTGCATATTTCATTGTGTTTAATAAATTATAACATTATCATTGCTATTATTGTTACTACTATGACTGCTACTACTTTTGTAGTGCAAAATTATTTACTCCCTCACAGATAACCAAGATAGACAGCTTTACAAAGAGATGGAGATGCTGGAAATGAATTATCACTCACCCCTAGGAAGCCCTCAGACTTCTGAGGGACTGATTCTTATAAGCAGATTTACTTTTGATCAGCTGGCAACCAACCCAGCACAGGCACAGCTGTTTGGACACTTCAATGACAATCTTAGCCAGGACAACATGAGCATGGACAAAGGTGTATCTTTTTTGTCATTGTTACTTTTGTCATCATTGGCTTTATTTAAGCCCCTTGCTTGTCGAGCACCTAGCCAGATGGGAAGAAATGTTCCCATAAGTACTTATTTATCTACTCCCAGTGCACAATATCCTCAATATGTTGGAGGATACAGGGAAAATAAAATTACAGGTTGCATTTTGCCAAATATTTCTTCCATTTCACATGATAATTTTGGCTTTTTTGCCCTCAAGCTGATGTATCTAAAAATATGGACAAACTGTCCATGAATGAGTCCACTCAACGGGAACTGTTTTGTTGGATTTTAAAGCCAACTTAAATTTCAAAAGTTCATCTAGTTTCCATTTTCAAGTATGGATTTTTCAATATCATTCATATTAAAATATATCTGAAAAATAAATGCATTAGAGAGTTGGTGGAAGTCATATTTCCTTCAGGGAGTATTTCCTTTGCAGTAACACAGTCATATTCTCGAAAGAACTCTACTTATCTTAATGCAAAATAACCTGTTTAGAATCTTAACAAAATATTGCCTTTATGTTGTTGGTGTTTGTGTTCATGCTCTCTCTGCTGTATATCTTCTCTTCTGAACATCATTTTTTAAAATTGGGTAAAATAAAGCTAAACTAAAGATGTATAATGTTTTTACTATGCCTTAAGAATAAGTGACCCATATTTCTGTGGAGAAAATGGATAAAATAACACAGAAGTGGG
This sequence comes from Pteropus alecto, assembly GCF_000325575.1. Taxonomy (NCBI): domain Eukaryota; kingdom Metazoa; phylum Chordata; class Mammalia; order Chiroptera; family Pteropodidae; genus Pteropus; species Pteropus alecto. Next base: position 21,712,547 of record NW_006434835.1, read on the forward strand.
TATTAGGGGAACTATATCTATTAATAATGTTATAGATAGGACAAATAATGGTAGTTGAGAGCAGTATGTCTTTTAAAATTACCAAATGGTCTCAAACAAGTAAACATTAGAGAAAGTTTGCTACCATTGAAAATATAGAGGGTGGCAGTGAGGGATGGGACAGAAGTGAGAAAATTTTCACTGGGGTTAGACATATATGTTTGGAAACAAAGTGATTTGTTGATATAAGAGAAGGAATAATATTTGGTCCAATTTACAAACTGAAAACTACTAAGAAGATATACTCATCAAGATGTAAGCATGTAAGTATAAATTGAATTTCAAATATAAATCTTTTTTTAATCTGATCTGGGCTACAGTTTATGCAAAGAAAAGAGAGGTTAAGATTCTATTTTCTTAGATGGAAGAGTGTTATTAACCACTTTGTCAGCTCAATGTTTTTGAGTGTGTGTTTAGTAACCTTTCTCTACTACAGGTGTGGGAACTCCAGATGGGCAATTCTGCTCAAAGTCTGATCCTTCCCTCTCCTTCTCCCACCATATTTGGCTACAGAGGAGAAAGACATCTGTCAACACAAATGGATCAGGGAGGAATTAAAAACTTCTGTTTACTCAGCTTCTGATGTGAAGTTAATGACTAAGGGAGGCACAGGGCAGAAATAATGAGGTCTTCCTGGAGGAGTATGGGACAGAGAGAGAAAATAGTGGAGTCAAGTAATGCAATAATCTCTATCAGATTTCAACAACTGAGTCACAAAAATAAACCTGCAATCTAAGAAGAAAGAAGAAACAGCAGATTATTATGTAAAAGCAGATGGATGCCAACACAAATGCACATATGATATAAATAAGAATACAGTAGTTCTTCATGACAACAACAACAAAAAAAAATGAATACAGTAGTTCAAGAACCCCCCAGTGGATGCTTACACTGAACCTTATCTATACTATGTTTTTCCTATATGTACATAACTATGATAAAGTTTAATTTATCAATTAGGCACTAAGAGATTAACAATAACTAATAACAAAAATGGAACAATTATAACAATATATTGTAAAAGTTAATGTGAATATGATCTCTCAAAATATCTTATTATACTATACATACAGCATAGATATGCTGGACAAAGAAATGATTTATGTCTGGGGTGGGACAAAGTAGGATGGGACAAGATTTCATCATATTACTCAGAATGGCATGCAATTTTATGAATTGCTTATTTCTGGAATTTTCCAGAACTTAGCTCCTCTTCTATACCATGTATCAGAAAAGATGGCCATGTTCCAAAGTTTTTTCCATATTTTTAGGTATTTGTTATAGCAGCAACCCCATTGCTCGTACCAATTTCTGTCGTTGTCTAATAAATGGATAATTATAGACTGAGTGTCTTATAAACAACAGAGATTTATTTCTCACAGTTCTAGAGATCGGGAATTTCAAGATCAAGGCACTGATAGATGTGGTTTTCGGTGAGGGCCTGCCTCTTGGTTTATAAGCAGCTATCTTCTCTCTATGTCCTCATGTGGTGGAAGCAGCAAGGGAGCTCTCTGAGGTCTCTTTTATAAGGGCACCAGTTGCATTCATGAGGGCTCCACCTTCATGGCCTAAATCACTTCCCGAAGGTTGCACTTCAAAATGCCATCACACTGGGGATTAGATTTCAACATAAGAATTTGAGAGGGACACAAATATTCAGTCTGTATTATTAGTCTTGTGCTCTTTATTTCTTCACACAGATACAAGATTCCATCTGGAATTATGCTCCTATATATAAAGTACTATTTATAATATTTCTTGTATTATAAATCCACTGGTAATAAATTAATTAATCCTTGGTTTATCTCCAAATGTCTTTATATTGTCTTCCTTTTGTAACAGTATTTTTTACTTGATATGGAATTCTAGAATAGTGACATTTTCCCTCCCAGAATGGTAAAGATGTCATTCCCTTGAGGTCTGTGCTTGCATGGATTCTAAAGAAAAGTTATCGGTGTTTCTTATAATTGTTCTCAGGAGTGCAATTTCTTTAGCTCTCAGTTGCTTTTAAAAATTTTTTCTTTATCTTTGCTTTTCAGCAATTTGACTATGATTTGCCAGATATGATTTTCTCATTGTTTATTCTTCTTGAGATTCATTGAGCTTTTTGAATCTGTGAATTGATATTTTTCATCACAAGTAGATACTTTTCAGCATTATTTTTTCAATTTTTTTTTCTACTCCAATTTCTGCTCTACATCTGATCAATCACTGAAATGTTAGACTTTTTGGTATATTCCCACAGATGACTGATTCTCTGTTTATTTTTGCCAGCTTTTCTCTCTAAATTTCTGTTTGGGTAATTTTTCTTGCCATGTGTTCAACTTTACCAAATTTTTTCCTTTGCAATTTTCGATCTGCTAATATTTCATCTAATTAATTTCTTATTTTAAATATTTTAGCCTTTAGTTCAAGAAATTCTATTTTATATTGTTTTTTTAATCACCAATATTCTATTGAGAGTGTCCTTTCTTTTTAAACCAGTATATTTATCTTTTCTAAAATATATTAAATACTGACATTATGTACTTCTTGTATCATAGCTCAAAATTGTGTTTGTGGTTCTATTTATGTTTTCTTTTTAATTATAGGCAATAATTTTATGCTTCTTTATATATCTAGCACTTTTTAAATTAAAAAAATATATATTTAAATATAGTGGACAATCTGGTGGTGGCAGAAGGAAGTGGGGTTGTGGGGCTGGGAGAAAACGGTGAAGGGTTAAAGAAGTACAAATTAGTAGTTGATAGATGTTCACAGGGATGGGGAGGAGGGCATAGAGAATGCAGTCAGCAGTAATGAAATGGCTTGGTGGAGAGCCAGAGGGAAGATAAAGTAATCAGGGGGATTGTTTCATAAAAAAATATAAATTTCTAACCAATGTACTGTATACTCAAAACTAATAAAAAAAATTCTTTAAAAAATATTTGAATGCTACAGTGTCGAGAGTCTGGATTTTATTCTCCTCCTTTAAAGAGTAATGAGTTTAGTTCTAGGAGACAATTAATTTACCAATGGATTAATTCGGCTTGATTTTAAGCTTTGTTAAAGGAGGTCTAGGTTAGACCTTACTAAATGGCTCAAGTTGTTCTCTTTTTAAGTATGACCTCTCTTTTCAAGTATGACCTTTTAAAATCTCAATTGAAAACCTGATGATGTATTCAACGTGGTCTTGATATTCTGTCAGGGTGGAATTTCTATATTTCCTTGTATTTTTTTCACTAATGGGATCGCTGTTCAGTGCTCAACTCTCCAGTAGCTAGATCTCATGCAATTTCATCTTGCATATATGCAGCTTAAAGTTGTTCCAAAGACTTAACTAGATCCTTCTATGTGCAGTAACATCCTTCCCAATATCCCACACTCCAATTTCTAGCCACTCCAGTAGACTCAGCTCAGAATTCTGCTTCCTCTGCTCAGCAGTATTGCCATGCTTTGCTCAGACTCGATTTCCTTTTATTTTCTAGAATGTGCTTTAAAGCAGAAAGCTGGAGTAACCATAAATATTACCTCATATGTTTCTCTTCTGTCAAGAGTCATATTTCGGCATTGCCTGTTCTCCAAAGTTTGAAAAATTTTGCTTAGTGTATTTTGTTCTGTTTTACATTTGCTTATGATGGAAGGATTAGTCTGGTATAAATTACTTTGTCATGGCCACAATTAAAATATATGTATTTTTATACTTGGGACATATTTCTTAAAGTATTAACTGTGTATAATGAGCCCCAAAAGTAGATCAAGTAAAATGTCAATAGGTGGATATCAAAGCAAATATGAATCCATGCAAAGAGCTTGGCAATGGTAAGTCAAACTAAGAATAAAACTAGAAAAACCATCTCTTTACCCTGTTAAGATAGCTATTTGATTATTCTTTAGCCCTCTTGAAATACCCATCAATAAACTGCCCCAATAAATGATTCCAATAAAACTGTTTCCTTTAACTGAAAAAAATGATGAAGTTATTTTCCATTGTTCTCCACAATAAATGAGAATATGATAACATCTAATCTAAACTGGAATACCAATATTTTGACTACCTATTTTAGAATTCAGAGATAATAGCAAATAGACCAATAAAAATCCTTATGGTAAATAAATCATAAAATAATTTTAATTATGTTGTAATTTTAAGATTTTACTGTCAAATATAACTAACTCAGTCCAATCACACACAGTTTCCATCCTTAAGCTCAAATTTAGTTTGTTTTCACTATTGACAAAAATGAATATATAAACAATGCTTTCAGAATTCTTTCATTAAATTAGGCTTTAATGTTTGTCTATTTTTGCATATTCATATACGTCCTATGAATCAAGACTTCTTATTCTAATCAGAATAGTGTTAACATTTTACTACACATACTAAATTAGGAAGTAATTAACTAATTTCCTAATGTAGACAGAGATTTATAGCTGTGTAACTCAAAATATTTATAATTGAAGAGCTGAACGTATTATATCTTGTTAAAGAAAGAATAGTAAACATATTTTTTTTTTGCAGTTTACATGAAGTAATGACCTGTGATCATTTTACCACTTTAACTGATAAACTGCATTACTTAATTATAAAATGGACTGGCTTCACCTGGAGGATAGGAGGTGGCAAATATAATCCAAGTAATACTTGTATTCAATAACCTATTGGTGGAACCTGTGAAGAATAGTGACTGGCTATAAGCATTAACTTGAAAATTACAGAGTTGGATATTAAAGGAACGTCATGAAATTATTTGATCTAGCCTTCATTGTGAGGGTAGTGAGAAGTGAAGCATTCAAGAGAGATTGTTGTTTAGTATTTTTTTAATGTTTCAAAGGAGAGAATTTCCACACCCCCATGCACCTGGAACAAAAGCCCTGACAAATTGCTATTGTTTTAATTTAATCCATCTCTCATTTGGAGTATTTATGTACATGGAATACTCTCCCTACCTCCTCATCCTCCACACTCACGCTGTTATACTCAAAGCCAGAGAAACAGATACACATATTATGACTCCCTATAAGCTCTAACTAGCAGATACTATAAATGCAAATTCACATACAATAAAATCAAATAAAATGTTCTAATTCAAGAGTTGTTTTTTTTCCCTCTATGTTTGTGTTATCTTCACAAGTAAACCTGTGAATGAGGCAGAAAGAATTTCAAGATCATCTTTACAGGTCAGATCCCCCACCTTTGTGAAAATGAAAATAACGGCCCTAGTAAAAACATATGGATCAGCAAATGCTCTGGTCTAAATATTCCTCTGGCGTTTGTGCCACAAAATGCCTCCCTGTTCTGGCATTCAGCTTTTCCTATAATTGCTCACAGAGAAGCAATGCCAGCTTGAAATGCCAAATAAGGTATCCCTCCTACGGTGTGGTAGGAATCGGACAATGACAACCCACTGGGCACCACACAGAGTTGTGTTAGTACTAATATCTTGATGCACAACTCTGGAGAAATAGGAAAACCAAGGTCTATGGTTATACAAAAATGTCTCTCTAGGACTCTTTTTGACTACTGGAGAATATTTCAAGTCTAGGAAAGTACTATGGCCAGACCAATATCTAGTGTAGTGGATTTTTCTTTTCTATGAAATTGAATAATTCAAAAGACACAATGAAATGAAGGGACCAAAGGTTGAAATAAAGTAAAATTGTCTAATAAAGGTAAGTTACATTATTTAGAAGGATATATGTGGAAGTCTTAAATATTTTAAGGTTGAAATAAAAACCAAAGGCTGTGCTAATTTTTCCCCTTCTCAAATATAATAGCTGGAGTACTCTAATTATTACTTAAAAAAAAAAATGGAACAACAGGATAAACCATTTGAATGAAACAAATCCCATCACTCTGTAGAGGGATCCTGTCTGTCTCTGTCCCCCTCCCCTGCTGCTATGAATGCTTCCTTCACAACTGGCACTTAGACTCTCTGGTCTCAGCAGCATCAGGCTGTCATTCCCAAGGTCTCAGGGTTTTAACAGTCTCCGCTTCATAGATTATCCTTCAGGGAGAAAGGAGAATTACTAAGAGAGTAGAAGGAGGTAGGGAATGAAATAAGTGGTGCCTTCAATTCTGCTGAGACCCATCAGTCAGCCTCAGAACACATTGTTAAGAACGGCTGTGTTGATAGAGGCCATGATTTCCAGTAAGATGCAAAACCGAGGTTCTGATCTCCTTCACCTGAAACAGATTCTTAGCACTTTTTGACAGAGGAATGATCCTGGTATCTTGGCCGGAATCTAGTATGGTAATTGCATTTCTGTCTACCCATCTTCTCCCAAAAGTGTTTACTATTAATGGGAATCTTTCTAATACATTGTAAGTAACACAGACAAAAATATAGGCACTACATTCTAAGGGAGTGTTTCCCTAAGAAGGAGAAAATTAATAATAATCAAATATTCTTTTATTTATCTTGCACTCATCTTTTGATGTCTGTGATGTGCTTTGTGTAAAATTTGTATAAGAAAACCATGTCATAACTAAGGAAGAGGGTACCCTACTTTACTCTGAAAAATACTAAATCATAGGAAGTGAAGGTATTTATGAAAAGTTAGGGGGTAATCAGAAAGAACTGAGAAAAACAAGGTCATTCCAGATGACTGAAAAAATATGAGAGTGCCTCTGATTTTGTTTATGTGGGGGAAATGGATTATTTATCTAAATGTAGTCTTTCATGTCTAGTAATTAATTTTAATTAGTTCTTTTATTACCTAAGAAATGGAAAAATCTATTTTCATCATTAAAAAATAACATTATTACCTCTATTCTATTACAATTCTCAGAAAAGCCAATGCTTTTAATTTGATTTGTTTTCTTTCAGGAAACATATGTGTGTAAATTGTATATACGCACCTATAAGAAATATAGTTTGTGTGTGTGTAACTTAAGTAATACCACACTTTATCTGGGCTCTGTGTATTTTTCTTAACATTATTTTTTAAAAATCTACCACATCCTTGCACCTGCCACTCTGTGTATGTAGATTTCTCAGACTAGTTACTGAAACATAGAATTGCTAGGACAATGCACATACACAAGTTAATTCTAAAATATCTTCCAAATTATCTCTGTATGCATACCCATTCTAATTCTTGTAGATTCCTGTGCCAACTACCTCTATACCTTTGTGGCTCTTTATAAAGAGCACCCTGCCCTCAAAGTGCTACAGACACACCCTTCGAAGCTCAGTTCAAAGGCATCTTCTGTCGAAGGCATCACTATCTTACTATAATTGACCTTTTTCTCTGGTGACACTGTACAGTGCTTTTACCTGTACAGTGTAAAATCCTACCATGGCACTTACTATGCAGTTCATAGTCTTATAGCCATTTGTATGCAGAATTTCTCTCTCCTTTGTCCCCCATTAGACTGTAAGCTCCCTAAGGGCAGGATCCATGCCATCATTTTTACAGCTGAATCCCCACATCCTGTAGTTGTGTGCCTTGCATAGATTGCTCTTCTATAAATCTTTAATCAAGGAATGAAAGGATGAATAAATGGACGCATGATGTAGCACTTCATGTCAGATCAGTGTCTAAAATATTCCAGAAAATGTTTTGTTGTCTATTGTCAATTCCATGGCAGCTTAGACTGAATTCTGTCATGTTTTAGTCTAATCACATACTTGCCTCTTTTATGTCTTACATCACTGATAATGAAAACAATCCTCTATATTTTCAGGATAGGATCTGCTGTACTTAGAGATTGTAAACTTTCTGAATTGTTGCCTTTTATTCACAGTATTCTTAGCTGCAGTGAGAGATGAATTTGTTATAAGTATTCCGAGTATGCAGTTGCACTCCGCTTGGCTGATATGTCATCACAATACCCTGCCTCCCTCTTCCCTCACCTAAAACCCAGTCAGCAATTTGGACATCAGAAAACCACTCAACTTTTAGGCATCAAGATGGTATACGTCTTAGCAGATGCAGGAAAGTCCTTTCTCCTTTCCTCCCTCCCTTCATCTTTCCCATCCTCCTTCTCTCCCTTCCTCCTCCCTTCTTCCCTTCCTTCTTTATTTTTTCCTTTTTTATTTTCTGTCTTTCTCTTCGTTTCTCAGGACTAGAGTCAGTAGAAAATTGTGTGAATTTGGCATACATAAAAATTGTAAGATACATTAATCCAAAGGTATTATGGGCAATTTATATAACTTTTAAGAGAAAATATTCTGACATTCAATAATTCATGTAATGTACCAAAAAAATAAAAAATAAATAAGTATTTAGAACTGATTTAAATTAGTTTTAGGAAGACCAGCTGTCTGACTTTCGATATCTTCCATCTGCAGTCTCTACTAAACCTTTCACTTTAAGATTTTTTAAAATGAATTTCTAGTTTCCAGTCTTTTCCATCACTAGTAATGATAATAACTTTTTATTATCAAGCAGCCGATATTTGTGTAAGGACCTGTGTTAATTCTACTTTTTATCCTTAAAGATAGTTTCACAATGTAATTCCAAAAATATATTTTATATTTTAAATCTCTAAATCTTGTTTAGAAGGTGGATATATAATGGTAACTTATTAAAGCAGACTGATTTAGTTTTTCTACATCTGTTTCTCTTTTCTGAATCTATTACAGTAATCAAAACAAATTCACATCCGATGGTTCTTCTATAATGGTCAATATCTTAATTATAAAATTGTGTTTTAAATATTTCACAAAAAGAGCTCAGTCATAGACATGCTCCCGAAACATATATCCGTTAGAGATTGGCTGAACACATTCGCTTATGTAAAAGATCATCTGTTTTCTTTAAAACATGTTTTTGATTTTAGTGGAATCTATTATTATTTTACAAGAACTCATTCATTTTTGAATTTTTATTTAAGAGTAAGATTTTAACTCCATAACTAACATGATGATACTATTTCTGTTTCTCATGGTGATATTTAAAAAAATAGAACATATCATTTAAATTTCACTAGATTCCTATTTCTTTCCTGTTTCTGTACCAAGCTTTTCAATGTATTTCCACTTTCCCTAGGAGATTTTGAAACATTTTTACCTAACGATAACATCAGCATCATAACACCTTGTTACAAAAAACCCTCCCTGTATGAGTATTATGATAATTAGATATTAAATCAGCTTAGCTCAAAATTAATGTTGTGTCAGTTCTCTAAATTGGTAGTTGTAGAATCATAGTATCTGCAATAATTCTGCCTTGGGATAAGTTAAAGGCTAGACACATTATTTATAGAATGCTATAAGTAATAAATAATAATTTTATCTTTAATATCGCAAAAAGTGGAAAAAAAAAAAAGACCATGGTCATTGCTTCAGGAGACTACCCTTGCTCTATGAAACATTTCTGAACATTCTTGTTGTTAAATATATATATTTTATATATATATTGTTAAATATATATATTTTATATATATATTTATAATATTATATATCTACTCCCAGTTCCTGGCACAGAGCTCTTAAAATCCTTGAAATACCCTAGGTGATAAGAACAGTAGGAGCATATTTTGTTCTAATATGTGGTCTTTGACCCTGGTTCCTGATACAGCACTCTTAAATATCTTGGCATTTCCTAGGTGACAGGAATGTCTTTTGTTCTAATGAGAGGACTCTTGGTGAGCTTCTGGATAGTTCAGGACAGAGGCTGGTCCCTGGAAAGGCCAGTCATGATTAGGACTTGGGAGCTTTCACCTCAACCCCCATCCTCCAGGAAGGGAAGAGAGACTGGAGACTGAGTTAATGATCGATCATGCCTACATTTTGAAGCCTCCATAAAATTCCCAAAAGTACAGGGTTCAGAGCACTTTGGGGTGGGTGAACGTGCGGAAGTGCTCACAGAGAGGGCATGAAGCTCCTTCCCCCATACCATGCCTTGCGTATCTCTTCTTCTGGCTGTTCATTTGTATCCTTTATTATATTGAAAAATAAATAAATAAACCGGTAAAGATAAGTGTTTCCCCGAGTTCTGCAAACCATTCTAGGAAATTATTAAACCCAGGGAAGGGGTACTGGGAACCCCAACTTATTACCCATTGGTTTGAAGCACAAGTGACAATCTGGGACTTGGGATTAGTGTCAGAAGTGGAGGCAGTCTTATAAAACTGAGCCCTTAACTTGAAGGATCTGGTACTAACTCCAGATAGGTAATGTTAGAATTGAATTGAATTATGGGACACTAGGCTGGTGTCACAGAGAATTGCTTGGTGTGGGGGAAAACTTCCACACATTTGGTGACTCGTAGTGTCAGAAGTAAAGGAGAAAAACATAGGAACATGATTTTCCTAGAAATCTGGGCAGTGTCTTATAAATGGTGACCCAGGGTCTTCAAGTCAGCCTTTGAGATGTTTTTTCAGAATCTCATCTTTCAGGCTTTTGACTTGGAAACTGAACTGAGCACTAAATTCAACGTAGGTCTCCATTTATTTTAATAAAAAACTTCCTTTAAAACAATTTCAGCCTTTACAGCTGCCAGAAACATTTTTCAAAAATATTTATTGACTGCTTTATAAGGTTAATTAAAATGAAAGGATGATATGTTTTCCCTTGAAAAATAATGGGCTTTTGACCTCTGATTGCAAAATAAATAACAGATATTTTATGCCTTCTAGATTAATAACATGAAATTGTCTTCCCTTCCTTTTTAAAAGATACTTTTTCCTCTTTTGGTGGACTTTTAAGTTTTGGACTCTGTGTCTGGTTTTCACTGTTTATTGCCTTTGCAAGACAATTCTGCTCTCTGCAAATAATTGAATTCATACTAGCCTTGGTGTCCTTTAGAGACAGAGTTTTCTCCTGAGGAAACCAATGTCTATAACAAGCTTAAGACTTATCAAGAAGCTGAAGCACGTCGTACACCTCAGTAATAGTAACACAGACTTTGAAAATTAAGTAGACTCATTCTAAAACACTAAGCTACTTAGACTAGCACTTGGAGAAGCACAGAACTGTTAAAAAAAAATTAAGAGGGCATCAATGCAAGTGAAATGGAAAGAATTTGCATATTTGGTTGGTTAGAGAGAAGGCCTTGCCTTAGAAGAAATAGCAGAATGAGGAGAAATTGCCAGAGTAAGCAACCTTTCCACATCATGATTTAAATAAAACATCACATATTTCCTTACGTTCTATTAGTTTTTCATTCTTCCTTTCTCACTTTATTTTATACACGGAATGACTACTGTGTTTTTGTTACCACATTAAATAGCTTCCCCTTCTTTTTTCTCTTTTCATCTATTATTCTTTGGTCCTGCGTTTTCAGGTGAGATCTGACATCCTTGCCTGCTTTAGCTCACTATAACAACTGTGGTAGCATATCATGACAAACACTTTATAGGGGTTTATTGGTCATCTCGTGATAAAACTAAATTAAAACCCTAAATCAAAACAAAATTCCTTTTATTTAAAAGACAAGGATCTTATAATTTTACTAAGTTTTCGCTCTGTTTTTGTATAATCAATAACTAAATATATTGAACTTCTTTTGTTAGGTTTTCCTTTCTTCCCAGCTATATCTTCTGAGCCAGGGAAAAATCAAATAAAATGTGTTAGAAATATTAAACAGTGAAAGGTTATAATTTCTATATTATGTTATCATTTGAAAATTTTTAGTTATATTTTGATTTTTTCGATTAAATATTTTATTTAGTGTCTTCTGTAATTACATATCAGATATTTGAGATCCCTTTTATTGGATGTTTTTGAATTTTAATTTAATATAGTTGGTTAGCTTATGGTTATTGATTTGATTCAGTATAAATAGCTCAAGTTTTGAATTTATATTTCTATTCAAACAACTTGTAACCATCTGTAGATAGGAGATGATACATCTCATTTCTTTTTTAAGGAACTATACCTATTTGGTATTAGGCTGAATATTTCAAGCTTTGGAGCATATATTTTTCATAGTTTTTCACCCAACTATAGATTTTTGTATTTTACATCACAGGAAGCTGTCAACACTATAATCATTTGTCTCATTGAGCTAAATTATCCATTTTGTTTTTGAGTTTTGGGGTCTTAGGTATACAGTAATGCCTTGATATAAGGGGAAAATCTCCAGCCCATTATTTTAGTTCTGAGTAATCTAGCAACATGTCTTCTCTCCATAGAGGAAAAAAGAATTTTCCTGCCACAGAATTCCTTGAGATAAAAACAACAAGAAAAAACAAACAAACAAACAAAAAACCACAGAGAATTGGGTGTGTTCTGACAATGATGTATATCTGAACACTGTATCTCTGTCCACAGTCTGAGACTGCCCCAACACAGAAGCCCAGAGCTGTGCAGAGCTCAAGTTGGACACATGTGCTCAACAACGACAATCTGCTGATTTCTAGTACATTCTAATATTTTTATCCTTATTTCTAACTAATCACTACTTGAACTTCAAGATATGCTGGCATGGCCAGGTTATACACTGACTGCTTGCATAAAATAGTTTATTTAATCTTTGAAACATGATATGACGACTGAAATGCACAGAGAATTGAAAGACTAAAGTGCCAGATAGACCCAGCTGTATGCACTAGAATTTTTTTTTGTCTCTTCTCCTCTTCCTCCTTCTCCTTCTTCATCTTTTTCTTCAGCTTATCCCTGGGTATCTCTTACATCACATCAATGCCTTTGGAGCAGCATCCTCTTTAGTGTCTGGTGTTCCTACCATCAGAGAATATGATGCTGGGATTTAGCAGGGTATGCGCTGGGCAGCAGGCCAGAAAAGAAGTGGCACTGGGATAATTTCAGAGTCTGTTGTCTGGAAATTTATCTTCAAAAGTAGCAATGTCTCAGCAAATTGAAGACTGGAAATAACATGGACATTTACCGGAAAACGAACTGGCCCAATGACAAATCTTATGCTGAGCCACACGGAGGTCTTCAAGTAAAATAAAAGGAACCAAGGCACATATCAAAGAATATTTCATAAATAATTTCCTAGCCGTAAGACTATTTTATTAATTAAAAAGGACCATCTGACTTCTAACATGTAATGAAAGATTATCCGTGAACCTGTTGTCCTCATCTCAAAAGAAAATAAAAGAACTTAGGGAATTGTTTCTGCTTGTTTCACCATTTTGAGTTTTACTACTTCAACTTACAATACTAAATTTAGTTAGACATAAAAACATGACCTCTATTAAAGTTACACTTTACTACCATTTTAGCTACGTGGGATTCCTTCAATGTACTGTGATTGTCATTCTATTCTTATTAGGTTCTAGAGGTAGCCCAAGAGATTATTGATGCAAATCAGCTTCCTTACAAAGCTAGGTTGGAAATACACTTGATTTGTCAGCATCTCCATTTTTGTCACCTTTCCAAGCTGCAATAATTTAGTGAAGAGCTTTCCTCCTGAAATTGGAAAAGTTTTATGCAATCGAAACTCTAGGTTGAGTTTCTGGAGGAAAATTATTTATTACAAAGCACCATTTTATTATTTTGTTTGCATATTGGTAGCTGACACATTACCATAAAAGATAATTTAAAAATTATACACATAACAAAGTAAAAAAATAATAATAATAAAGGAAGACACATAGAATTTTTTAAAAAATAAACAACATAATGAATGAATAGGGAGAAATTTTATTCTTTTCCTCTTTTATTTGTTTCCTACAATCGTCAAATTCTTTCTTGGAGAACAAGTCTCTTTCAACACAGTAAACTTTATTAGCCTTACACTGATCATATATTTGTACCAAATATTCTAAAAATAGCTTTCTTTTTAAAAACCAATAGCTGTGTTCCTAAAAACCTTTGTAATAGAGTAATTTAAAAAATATATTATATCATAGCTTTAATTCAAAGGAGTTTATTACTGATAGACATTTCATGAGAATTCTACAACATAGCAGAATAAAATATTTAGAAAAACAAAGGTGACTCCCTTATTTTCATTGTATTTATTATTTTAATTTTTGTTCTCTATTTTCGAGGACTTGATGAGCTTTCACAGACATTACAGTGCTAGTAGAAAGCAGAGATCATGGCCCCTGGAACCTCATGACAATGGAGAATAAACAATAACTCAGATATGTAGTTTCCAGTAAACTTCGGATACACACACGCACACCGAAGGAAGTCACCTTCCACCCTACCGTCACAACTTTAGTTCAAATTACTCTGTTTCTGACTCAATTGCTATAACAGGTTCTTACTGACTTCCTTGCCTTCCACTTTTGCCTCAACTTCTGGCCACTTCCCCCGTTTTTGTTGAAGTGTTCTTTCTAAGACACAAATATCATCATATCTCACATATATTTAAACTAATAGATCCCCATTGCTCTTAAGATAATGTTTACCCTCCTTATCAGGGATTACAGGGCCTTTCATTTTATGGCTCACTCACACTGTCACTTCTGAGCAACTGCCACCCACTTATCCTACTTTCTGTACCACTTAATTCAATTATTACCAATGTCCTAAACATTCTCATCCTCCCTCTACCCTCAGCCTTCACCTGAGTCATTCTCTGAGCAAAGCATTATTCTCCCCCTCTTAGCTTAGTGAGAAACCCTGATGAGTAAACAGGAAATCATAATATAAAGCAATGATAAGAAAAAGCAATAATAACAAAAGCCAGCATTTGCCCGGCTGAACAGACGCATTCTTGACATCTCAGCTTAAATGAGCAGACTTCTTTCAATTTCGCCCTTATACACAATCAAGCACATGTGGCAAATATTGAGCAGTGCTTCTCCCTTACATGCACTCCCATGGTATTCTCTATTAACCACCAGTATCCCTCAGTGCTTTAGGTTATTATTTCCTGTTTACTCATTAGGGTCTCTCGCTAGGCTCTCAGTGTAATAAGAAGCATAGTTTTGACCCTGTTCATCCTTATACATAAGGCATTTAGCAGAGTGAATAGCACACAGTTCAGTACAAGAATATTTGTTGAAAGAATAAATAATTAGGCAGGTATTATTTCTAAGTCACATAATACTCATAATTCTGAAGATGATTTGAGAAACTACAACAAAACGGCCTTTTTTCTTAGGAAGAGTTTTTAAGACAGAGAAGTTTGCAAGTGTAGGTGAATGAGGCCACGTAATTAATTTATGATTTTTAAAGAAAAGTTCAAATATATATGCCAATTTGTAAAACTGCCAGTAACCACAAGTCCAACCCTTCACTTCCTTACACTGGAAGATACACTTATTTTGATTTTCTGTTTTAGATATTTGGTGAAAAATTGGGGCATTAATTTTTATAGCTGCAAAACTAGATGGTAAGCCACTAGTACTATTATCAATTAATGAAACCTACAAATAAGCAAACACTGAAGAACTTAATGAAAGCGTTAATCTGAAATTGCCTTGAAAAGTGCTGGTATAATGTTCTCCTTCAAGTTTTTCTGCCAACAACATTATAGGAGAAATAACATGATGTTACAATAAGAAAGGTTATAAAATTTTATAGCCCTGTATTTTAGAGCGTCTTGGGTTGTAAAAAGGTATAAGAAATTCTTAAAACTTTTCACTGCTATATACTGGGAGGTCTGTATGAAATTGGTAAAGTACTATTAACAGAAAAGAGGATGACTTTATTTTTATATGATGTTTGTATAATTCTATCTGGCATATATAATTTAGATTTTTAAATATAACAAATGAATTACTGAAAGAACTACATCCGATTTCCCGTTACGTTTGCTTACTGAGACTTCACAGTATTAAGTCACCTATCTAGGCTCAGCATCTGTCATGTTCACTTTTTAGATCTCATAGTTTCATGTTTATATCTTTCTACATGGCACATATCTCTCTCTGTTTGTTGAATTAGGTTGAAATCAAAATACATTTGGAGTATATATAATAAGTAAAAAATGTTTTTATGGTGATTTTCAGTCTTTTAAATATATTTTTAGTAACATATTTAGAAAATGTGGCCTATATAATCTATGTGGCCTAACAATTAAAATATACAAAGTGTCACCTGAAGCAATGTACATATTTAGAGTATGTATAAACCTAATTTAGCTGCTTCCACAAATCAAAAAAGAAAAGTGCATGGAAGTTGTTCAGAACATGGGTGCTGGAGCTGATGATTTGGCTCCTAACCTCAGCTCTGCCACTTAATAGACTATTTTTGTAAGCATCACCTGCTTCATCTAAAATAAGAATATACAAACACCCACCCCAGAGGTTTGTTCTATATAAACACAATAATAAAAACAAAATGTTTTGCACAGGATCTGGTACTCAGTAAGTTGTTAGATATACTACTTTTACTTCTTTCTTAACTTATTAGAAGGAAAGCTGTTGATAAATAAGAAAAATAAGTTATTTTGTTAGGAAAAATAAAAAATAAATAGGAAAAATAAAAAGTTACTGTGGACTGTGCAACGTAATTTTGAGTGAGCAGGTGCCCTTATTAATACAGGCATTAATATCAGAAAGTTTGAAGCCCAAATAAAGTAGGAGACCTAGAATAAGTTACTAAAACCTTATAGATTTCTACCTATAAATTGGGGGAAAACAATAGCACTGTTGCCTAATTTAAGTAATTGCTATTAAAAGAACTCTTAAAATATAAAGTATTTAATAAATGAAATGGACACAAACATACTGCCATTCTGTACTTAGTGACTTGCAATTTTAAGTTGCTATGAGATATCACAGGATATTGAAAATACGGAAGGCAAGAGCCAGATAAGTGGAAAATTAGTTCTCGAAATAATGTTTGTTCAGGTTGTTAGAGCAAGTCCATCTTTTCCCCCCTTGGGCAAATATTTTGAAGGTTGTACTGCCTTCATTTTCTAGAAAGAAGGTTAAAAAACAAGAAGTTAATCATATCTGTTCATATGCCATGTACCTCAGGAACAACTCAATAAACGTTAATTGATGAAGATGATATTGCAAGGACAATTGCACTATGTTTTGTAAAACTGATTCACAGAAATCAGCCACAGGCAGTTGTACCTATGTGATTGTATGTTTCCAGCATCTTTATTTAATTCTCTTTATGTAAGATCATGTGAAAACAAAATGTTTAATTGGGATCCTGAACATCTTTATTTTCCTTCTTCTTCATCTCCTTCTCCTCCTCCCCCTCCCCCTTCCCTTTCTTCTCTCTCCCGCTCCATACCGCCCTCTCACTTTACTTTGTTCCCTTCCTTCCTCCCTTCTTCCCTCTCCTTTTCATATCTCCCTCTTTCTGTCTCCTTCAATTTTTTTTTTATATAGTGTACAATAAAATCATAATCCCACTGGATGGAGATAGCAATTAGATCAGCTTTGAAACATGTTCTTTCTAAAGTGAGCACTTGAAAATTCTTACCTAACAAACCTAGAAGGTAGAAGAAGGAACACAAGCTAATGTTTTTTTCTTCATACTGTCATTTACCATTCAGAAACTCAAGGTTCAGATGATCTTTCTGAAAAGCCCATTTTGTGGAAAGTTATGTGAATGTCAGCACTTGTAGGCACAGTACTGGACACACTCAGCTTGGAGAGGACCTGGCCAGAAGGCTGGTCTGAACTGTTCTTTTAAAATATAGCAGCCAGATGAGGTATGTGTGTGGCAGGGCGGGGGGAGAAAAAAAATTTGAATTAAAAAGAATTTTTTTTAATTTTAAAAATTTAAAAAAGCTTTTAAAAATTTAAATCATTTCTTCAATTAAAAAATAAATTAATTAAAAAAAATAGCAGCTGGACTCCTCAGAATGTCATCTCAGCTTAAACTGTATCTGAACCAGTACCTGGAATCAATTCCTGCCCTGTCTGACTGCCTCACTGTTCCATACCCTTAGATTCACAAAGGAATACTTTTGATCACATAAAACCATGATCTGAATAACTTCCTTTTAAACTTTTTTATCACAAGGGTTTTTTACTTGTCATGAATGCAATTAATTAGGGAGTCAAGTAATAGAATTCTAGAATCTAATGTCAAAATGTTTACCATGGGACTGCAGCCTTGCATAGTAGACAGAAAAACTCTGGCTAGCAACATTATATTTCATTTTTATAGAATTTAGTATTGATTTTTTTTATGTCTGTTTTCCCTTAAAGCCTAACTTCTGGCAGATTTCTAGAATTATCAGCAATTTTTTTATTTTTATTTTGGAGCTCCAAATTCTACAATCACATAGTAAATCAATTCAACAGACAAGACTCTGAGCCCAACCTATGTGGGAGGAAGAGGGGCAGACGTAAACAAGTCAGCCATGAGGAGCTCAGGTTGGTAGAGAAAGTCGAGCTCACAAATAACCAATATACCTAACAAAATGCCTTAGACTATGAGAACAATCTAAGTTTCCTAGAGGACTAGAAGAAGGAAACATTGCTTTTGGCTTAGTGAGACCAGTGTTTTTTGTGGAGTAGCTACTTAAAAAATTAAGTAGTTTGTCTTAGATTTTCTAGCTCCACGTTTTCCAGCATGGAGTTTTTGTGTATGTGTTGAGAATATTCTATTTTTATTATTTGTCATTGATATTCAAAAATCTCTTCATCTCTCTTTTTCTCTCTCTACCTCTCCCTGCCCCCTTTCTCTCTCATCTTTAAAATCATAGCAATTTACCAAGATATGTCTTATAATTTATCATTTTTATCAATTATTCTAGACACATGGTATATTCTCCCCTTCAAACTTGGATTCAAGTCTTCCTTTTATTTCTGAACAGCTTTCTCCATTACAAAAAAAAAGAAAGAAAGAAAAAAAGGAAGAAAAACTTTCATCTGGCGGAGGCCACATCTTTTATTTTATGTATTTTTAACTTCTTATTCATTTTCAGTCATTTTGTTAATTTTGCTTTAATCTTGCCTTCTCTGACACTTACTGTTTTTTCAATTGTATGGTCTCTCTTTTTTTATATTTTAAAGTGACCTTCATTTCTGTGTCATTTTATTTTTCTTTTCAACTCCTTTCCTGACCAATGTCAGCTTATTTTTCATGGCCTTCCATTTCTTGACATGCTATTTTCCTTTATTTTTTTGTATGCCTTTGTATGTGTGTATGTGTGTGTGTATGAGGAGAGAGAGAGAGAGAGAGAGAGAGAACGAGTGCTTTCATTTGACTTTCCTTATTCTCAGACTTTCCTTAATCCTACAGATACTGATCTGCTTATAACTCAGTCTCTTCTCCAATAGGCTTCACCTTTGGATAAGCCTTTCAGCAATGGGATGTCTGTAAATTCTTTTGTTTATCCCAGCACCTCTAATGTGTAGTATCTAACGAGGTCCAGAGAACTTCATTACTTCATTCAGCAACCCATGCCCTTTGATGTCATTGTTTCTAACAATAGCGTTTCTGTCCCTTGGGGTAGAGCACCTGGTCTGGAACTCTCTGGATTCTTTCAGTCCTGTCTGTACCTGCAGCAGCAGGCCTGTCTGGTCTAAACTTTTTTTAAATCTGACAACTCTCCTTATACATCAGGCCTGTGCTTATAGTAAGTCCTGGTTTGACTGAAGGTTGTATATGTCTATTTCTGATCCTCCAAGTTCAAAGAGGAAAAGGGTATACACATCCTCATCCTGTCATCTCAAATGTGAAGTTCCAAGAGTTTTTCCTTAAAGTTCACTCTGTAATTTTATGACACTTATTGGGATAAAATGGTAAAAAGAGTTGTCAATCTCTTTATTTAGTGCTCTTCCCTGAGGACTATTTATTTGTCTTGCATACACGCTGATAACACAAAACACAATGCAATAAAAATAATAGTAACTAAGGTTTGAGTGTGCTTATAATACATCGGGTAAGTACTATCCTAAGCCTGTAACTATATTAACTAATTTAATCTTTACAATCACTCTATGAAGTAGATGCTATTTTAGACTGAACTATCATTCAAGATTAGGTAAATAGATAGATTGGGACTTGCAGTGTGTAGTGTAACAGACATTACATTGTACTCAGCAAAACAACCTGGACAGATTTATGATTTAACTTTTATAATTGCTAAATGTTTCTGTGAGACAGATAAAGTGGTAGAATAGATAACAGATATACTTTTCCTTATCACTTGGTGTTTACAAAGAAACGTGCCATTAAAAAATTACCAGACTTGAGAGTGGAGGCACCAGGGAAGACCTAGTCCTGTAATCAACAGGAGCTATGGGGGTAAAGTTGGATGGGTCAGGCAAAAGGCTGCTGAATGTATGCTTTGCTTTATCAGAAAAAGCTCCATTGTACAATTCAGTTACTCATGATTTCCTTGATAGGAAAAAGCCAAACAACTGAAACAGAGGCCCAGATGAGCAATATTCTAGTCTAATATATAGGAATAACATCTGATTATTATCAGCTATAACTCAGTGTTCTCAGTATGATAATCTTCAATCTCAGGATGAGGAATGACTAATGAAGCAAAGAAGAGATTAGAGTCATTACCATGCATTCTTTTAAAATATTTTTCATTTATTCAGTGCACCTAATGTAGAGGCCTCTCTTTTCTAATTAGGCGCCTGGTGATTACAGGTGCTTAATTTAGTTGAAACTTTCAGGTGGTCCAGGAAAAATTGAAATTGGCTATCTGTACATGCAGTGAACCCAGAGGCCATTCTGCAGTATTTCTTTTTCACATTATTTTTAATATCAAGTCCACGCTGATTCATAAGGTGTTTAGCACATAACTCTTATACAGTAGAAAATCAATAAATGTCTTTTAATTGAATGTAAATTCTAGCCTGGATTAATTTAAAGTATTGCCCTCTTTGGGGTATTATGCCTGATAAGAATTCTTGAACAAGCTAAGTATAAGACTTACCATCATTCTATGACTAGAGAAAGAAAAACCTAATTTGGAAAAAAGACCTATAAATAGCTTCTTAGACTTCTTGCTATGTATCATATTGCAGTGTTTAAGATCATAGGTTTTACTATCAAGCTGACCTTTATTGAATTCCAGATCTACTGTTCCTTATTGTGAGAATTTAGATTTCTTACTCAAATTCTTAGTCTTATTTTCTTTTTCTCTAAAATAAGACAATTAATATATAATTCCAAGAACTTCATGAAGATTATCAGAGAAATGAATTAAAACACCTTTCCTTGAGGTCTTACAACTATTAAAGGTTAAAAAGAAAGAGGAATACTCTCTCAAAGAACTTGCAGTTGAAAAATCTGGGCAGTTCAGCTGAAAACAGAGTCCCTGAACCTCTGCTAGTGTCCTCTTGCTTATTTATTTATTTATTTATTATTTATTTTTATGTTTACGCCTATAGCACCTGGTCTTCCTAGGTGGTCTCACATCCAAGTACTAACCAGGCCCAACCTTGCTTAGCTTCTGAGATCAGATGGGATCAGGCGTGTTCAGGGTGGCATGGCTGTAGGTCTTCTTGCTTTTTATTGGGCTAAAAGTACTTTTTATTGAACCCCTCTAAGATCTATTGCTATACCTCAAGTCATATATATGTGCCATCTTGATAGAGTGACCTATTTCAGCAGTAAAAATAGTTCATTCCCCCTTTTCATACCACATCTGTAAGGTTAATCAAAGTGTGTTCTTGTAATATCCAAGATATTGAGTAGGCATTTATTAATAAGTGGGAGTAGACAATAAAAATAGATTAGGCAAATAAGTACAGCATCCCTGCTTTTTGTAATCCTTGATCTCAAGATAAAATATTCTCAATTTCATATATGATACGCAGTGCATAAGGACATCCTACCTGGTCGATGAACTGGCCTCATTGCAGCTCCTAGACGATTCCAGGCTCTTGTCACCATGAAAGCTGAAGAATATGTTTCCATGTCCAACATGAGTTGAGAAAAGGATGTTCAATACACTAAGTGCTAGAGCTCTTACCTGGAGTAGACCTTATTCTTTCCAAAACTCAGTTTCCTGCTTCTGTCATTGGAAATGGAGTCTGTGCATCTCTCATCTGTCTTGCACGACATTTCTGCAGAGAAAGTATAGGCTTATTAATAATTAGCTTATTCATTCTTAAAAAAAATGTTAGCTGTTATTTCTTATGTGTTCCACAGCTTTATCCTTTATTTTAAAGCAAACCTTACAAACAAAAACAAACAAAAAAGGAACATCGGGTTATGAGTACACCATGATATCTAATCCCTCTTTTTACCACAATACAGTCTAAATACAAATATTTTAAGTTATCTCAAGAGTAACACTTCTTTTATTCTTCTTTTGGTGAAATAATTGTCATGATATTCTTAATATATATCTAGTTCGTTAATCAAAACCAAACTTGATACCTTACATAAAGGACACAATTAAGAGTAACTATTTTTATTATTATTTGTTGTTTTGCATGATATGACATGACATTAAATAGAAATGGTGCTCTTCTAAGCAAAAGCTAAGGAAAGTTATAAGGCTTTCCCAGACAAATAAAAGAAAAAGAAAGAAAAGAAAAAAAATCCCTAGACAAGTCAGACACAAGTTTAAAGTCAAGCTTTGCGACTTAGCAGTTTGGCCTCTGACAAGTTTCTTAACCAGTTGAAGCCTCGAACTCAGCTCTATGTGCTTGTATCCCCAGTATACTGTAGTGATTGAATGAGATAATTTATATTAGCATTTATCACAGTGCTTAAGAAATGCAATGCAAACAACAAACCTTAGTTATTTATATTTCTCCCCCCTCCCTCATATCCATTGGTAGTTGATCAAAGTATTTTCCTGTTGAGATGTATTGCACTGTTGAGATGTATTGCACGTACACATTAACCTCCAGGAGGGAGGTAAGAGGACAACTACACTCCAGATGATAGGAATAGAGAATATTAAAACACCAAAGTTAGTTTTATACTTATGCTGTATCTTATATTATCTTGTAGTATCTTAAATAGCCACAGAAAATGTTACTCTTAGAACACTGCCATCTTTTTGACCTCAGGTATCCAATGCATAGAATAAGGAGGGCAGGGTCTGGAAACCCTGGTGGCAAGAAATGACTAGAAAGGAAATAAGTGTCTTTGGGACAGTAACTAATGTTGGCTCCTCTTAATAATGAGTATCAACAACCTTACAAAAGGCAAGGCCATCAGTAAGAATGGTGACATCCTAAATGAGAATCAATAGACTGTGATTGCTTTAGATATGGGCAAGGGCAGAAGCATTACACAAGCTTGAATGAAGAAAAGTTAAAAATAAAAACAATTTCAACTAGTAGACAAGAAGATTTCATAGAGTACAGAGAGGTGATTTATGAGGACTTTTAGAACTTTTTAGAATGAGAATTTTGTGTGAAGCTGAACTTCTCATGGAGCAGGTAGAGATAAGCCTGTATAAATGCTATTTGATCTTCATTTACATTCTTTCTTCTCAGATTCATGTAGGGGAGAAAAAAGTTTATAAGACCCTCTTAGGATCCCTGCTGGGTCTGAAAATTAAGCTAACAAAGAAAGATTAATGGGAGAAAAGCACACATATTTATTTAATATAAGTTGTATGTGACATGAGAGCCTTCATAAGGAAATGAAGAATTAAAGAAACAGGTAAACCTGAGTATTCTTTACGAGGTTTGATGAAGTGAGCAGTCATACAGGAATACAGGTTAAGGAGTATGAGTGGGGGAAGCTTAGCAACGCCTCTTAGGATTCTTCTCTGTGTCCTTTTGTCTTTGGAGATAAGGAGGCTTCTCCAGGTACAGGGAAAATCTTTCACATGAGGGGTTGTGAGCTGTTTCAGAGAAGAAGGGCGAAGGAAAGGTCAGAGTGACTTTCCTGCTTCTACTGTTTTCTCAAGTTCCTTCAGCTTAAATATTCAATATGCTAAGGTGTCATATTTTGGGATGCTGTGTCCTGAACC
Source organism: Pteropus alecto (assembly GCF_000325575.1). Taxonomy (NCBI): domain Eukaryota; kingdom Metazoa; phylum Chordata; class Mammalia; order Chiroptera; family Pteropodidae; genus Pteropus; species Pteropus alecto. The sequence continues at coordinate 21,736,253 of NW_006434835.1, forward strand.
TCATCATCCTCATCTCATCCCTAGAATAACTAATTTTAAAAAAGTTTAAGTATATTATAGCCTAAACTAGCCATATGATGTTTCAAGACATCAAGGCATTTCTAACAATTTCTAATAACTACAAATTATTTATTAATTTCTTATAAGAGTAAGATGAGGAACATAGTAGAAGAGAAAGAAAAATCAATTAAAAAGGAACATTTTAATTGCCATATTTTCACTTCTATCCTACGTCCTTCTTTTAATAAGACTTCCAATACTACATTATACTTGAAAAAAATTAGTTAACCTAAAGCTATTGGTTGCACTGCCAGAAGCATAATTGCCTTGTTTGGCAAACAGCAAGTATTCCTCTTTAAGAATTCACCAAACAGCAACATTTAGAGTGAGGAAATAATTGATATTGCTTTTAAAACATGTTCTCAAATATATATTTTTAACACAAAGTCAATTTTTGTAAACTGGATTTCTCCTTCCTTTTGCAGAAACTGAAGTTCAGAAGATTGTCAGTTATTTTTAAGTTTCATGAAAGAAAATGTCTTGTACTCTTTAGAACAGAAAGCAAACGTTCCCCAAACTCAAAACAGGCTAAACTGATTTTGCTCCAAAATTTTCAGGATATAGCAACATACTTAAAATAATCAATTATTTATGATATACTTCTTTAGACAATTTTTGCCGGTGACTTTGAATACATTTATTAATGTTTCACTGCATTGTATCTAGCATGTCTATTCCTTTTTTGATTGTTTTGTTGTTGAAAAACAATGGAAACCTGCCTCAGAGAATGAGATAATAAATTTTAAAAATACACAGGGTAAAATAGATTATGTTAATTTGCTTTATTTCTTATTTAAAAATCTGTGATTTAGGGGAAAGTATGGTGAATCATAGAACCCAATCTACAAGGTCAGAGCAATGAGACCTTGTGGAAGTGTGTCATCTCTCAGATACTGTGCAGATCTGTAACAAATCTCATGATGTCATGCAGCATCTGGGTCACTTTGAACCTGCCACTGGAGTCTCAACTTCATCATTTGAACTTTGTTTTCTCAATAATTAGCACAGCAGTTAAGGATGTAAGAATTATAATTAAATTCTATGACCGAACTTTATTAATCACGGGTCTTCGAACTTGTAAAGCATCAGTTTCCTTATATTTACAATGGGTATAAGAAAGTAATAGCATTTTACAGGGTTGTTATAAGGTTTATGTGAGTTAAATACTAGAAAATGCTTAGCACAGTGTTTTGCACATTCAACCCTCAGGAAGTGTTAGCAGTGTGATAAGCAGGGGCAGGAGTAGTAATACAGAGATCCTTTGCCCATTGTGAGCATGTTCCATCTCCCATTGCCTCGTTCTTATGAAATAATTTCTCCATCTACTAACACAGAATAGTCAATTCGTCCCGTCTCTGAGATGGCCGGTAATCTCATTAAGAAAGGAAATAGAGGAAGAAAAAACTCAGGTTTTAATTTCTTTGTTTTTTAGGCGAAGGTGAATAAATTGAATGAAAAACGTTGGCTTTGGCTGTATTATGTTGGCAGTACTTGCATGAGAGAAGAAACGTGGAGGGGATACATGGGTTCCTAAACTGAATATTGTAAATGAACTTGATAACTTGAAAAAAAATTTTCATGGCAGCAACAGAGTAAAAATGAATAATAACAATGAGCATCTGTAAACACAAATATTTGCTCAATTTATAAGTTGATTTCCCTTTGTATTATCTTTTTAAATTCTCACGGACACTCTCCAATTTAGATATTATTGTCATCCTTATTTACCAGATTACAGAAAAAGTGTGAATCACAGGAGTAAGTGACTGGCTCATTATCTCATAACTAGGGCTTCTAACTTGAAATTCCATATGGATTTATACACACACATACACACATATAAAAATAGAGGGTATATACTATGCATACAAATGTATTGAATATATTCTGGCAAATGTGATCATGGGATTTGGGATTAAAACGAAGATATTAGTTTTAGAAATAAAAATTTACATATACAAATTGTACTTCAAGAAAAATTTTAAATAGTTGTTCTAGCTACTTTTGTTCAAATGATTTATAATATTCATGATATGTGATTCGGGTGAGTAAATAAATATACTGCTCATACAGAAGCTAATGACTTTTTAGATTCATTTTATTTGTATCTAACTTTCTCAAAGAATATAAGCAATTTTAACAAATCAAATTCATTACTTACTCTAAATTGAATTAAAATGATTTCTTGCCTATCTTATGTGGAAGAGGTCACCGGGGTTTTTCTTTTCTCTCAAATACTACCTATAAATCCATTTTCTTTTTAGATTGTTTATATGTGCAATGAAAGTCTTTGAATAAAATTCAGGAACCAACTCACAACAAAATTGTATTTAGATGTCATTTTAAATAAAAAAGTGAAATGTGCTACAATGTTAAATGGAAATTACAACTACTAAGCACTAAATAAGTGAGGTATTTTTACTTATATTGCCTAATTTAATCCTAACAATGTAACAATATGATAACTGTTATTTCCATTTGAATATGAAGAAATCAAGTCACAGATAAGTTATTCAATGAGCATAAGATTACACAACTAACAAATGACAATTTCACATTCAATTTCTTATTTTTCTGACACCAAAGACAATGATATTCTGTTACATAAAATTATATAAAGTGTCCCTTTTAATTGAACTTGTTAACCCACAAACATTTGACTAAACTATACATATGAAGGGTTAACATTCTCATATGGTCACTTTTGTATCCTTTCTGGGTTTTTCACTCCTTGTAAGTTTTCAGCTATTCAAAAATTTCTGAGTGGATGTGACTAAATATTACAATCTTATGTGGCAGCTGGAGACAAAACCCACTTAAGTTCAATTCTGTCTCTACTACTTACTAGGTCGATGACCTTGGAAAAATTTCTGGATCTCACAGAGCCTCAGTACTTCAAACTACGGCATTTCCCAAAAGGTCTAGGTTCATCCATCAATTTGTCCCACATCTACCAGAGTGTCATGTTTCTCACATCCTTTGCCTGACCACCCTTTATATAGTAGAGCCATACCTAATAAACTTTTACCAATTTTTATCTCCCTCTTGGTATATTTCTTGCCATAATGCATTACATTTTCAAATTATTTCACTTATTTATTTTACTTCCTTTTGTCTCCATGGAGCTAGGAAACATGTTTGTATGATCATTAGTCTATTCTCACTGCTTAGGACTATTTCTGGCTCATAATTAATACTCAAAAAATACTGACTAAATGGAAATGTGATTGAAATTACTGGTGTCCAGTATGAGCAAAACCAGGGGGGCAAAAACATTAAGAAGTTGTTTTTTATTCTTATTCTGTTCTGAATGTAGCACATAACTCATTTGTAATAAGTGAGGTAAATTTAGAGTGTTCATGTTGATTTAGTGTTAAGATATATAGTTTTTCTGATGTTAACTTGTTTCTTAATGGTGGGACCATGCAAAAAATTCTAAATACTCAATGAAAAATTAAAATAAGTAAAAAACTAATGTATAATATTGACATCTCTTAGAAGACTAAAGAGAAGAAAGAATAAAAAAGATTCAAGTTCTGAATAAAATTGTTATGGTGGATTAACACTATCCTTTGATAATTTTGTTCTAAGCAAAACTAAATAAATTCTTCAAGATATGATAATAGTTGGCATATTAAGGAGCTTAGAATTGTAAAATATAGCATGCGGATTGATTGTTTTGTGTTTAACTGAAGAATGTCCTGAGATTTATGAAAATAGTTTCTTCAGCAACTATCATATATGAATTAGACAACATAATTTTATTAGATACAAAAGTTTATTATTTTCTTTAGGCCCTCTCATAAAGACTATCAAATATTTCACACAAATACAAAATAAATAATGTTACTTCTTTGTAAAAGAATGTTAAATAATTGTTTACCTATTAATATGAGCTGATATAACTCTATTTTAATCACTATTTAAATATACTTATATATAGTCACCAAGGCCATCTCTGAATTTACTGCCAGCACTAAATAAAGGACATAAATTGGGAAAGACAGATATCTTGAGGATATTAAGTCTTCCTTAATATTTATAAACATGGATTATCTCTCTTCATTTACTTCTTTGAATTCTTTCATCATAGTTTTGTAATTTTCCTCATATATGTCTTGTACATATTTTGTTAGATTTATACCTAAATATTTCATTTCGGGGGTACTAATGTAATGGTATTGTCTTTTTAATTTCAGTTCCACTTGTTCATTGCTAGTATGTAGAAGCTATTGATTTGTTTTACATTAATTTTGTATCCTATAACCTTTCTATAATCATTTATTAGCTCCAGAAGGGATTTTTGCAAATGCTTTCAGATTATCTGCAAAGATGATAATGGTATCTGCAAACAAAGATGGTTTTATTTCTTCCTTCTCAATCTGTATCTCTTTAATTTTCTTTTTTTGTCTTATTGCATTAACTAGGACTTCTAGTATCATGTTGAAAAGCAGTGGTGACAAGGGACACATGAGTTGTTTCTGATTTTAGTGGCAGAGCTTTGAGTTTCTCACCATTAGAAATAAATGTTTTTGATAACCTGGAAGGCACAGTACAAATGACCTTGAGGAGGCATTTTGAGGTAAGTGAAGGTACTGCTGACCTTTAAATTCCATGCAATAAATCTTATAAGGTTCTCACTAGTTCAGAAAAATTTTAAACTTATTGTGTACAATAGTCATTCTTAGCAGTCTTCTCTATTGCTTTTTTAAAAAAAATGTTTTAGCTAATTTTGAATAGTCAACAATTTATCCTTGGATAATAATAGCTAAAATCATACTAAAAACTGAAATATTAAAAGCTTTACCTCTAAGATCAGGAATAAGACAAGATTGCCCATTCTCACCCCTCTTATAAAACATGGTACTGGAAGTCCTATCCAGGGTGATTAGGCAAGAAAAAGAAATAAAATGCATCCATCCAAATTGAAAAGGAAGAAGTAAAATTGTCCTTATTTATAGATGCTATAATTTTATATAGAGAAAATCCTAAAGGCTCGACCAAAAATTTTTGGAACCGATCATCAAATTCAGTGAAATTCAAGGTATAAAATCAACATATAGAAACCAGTTGTGTTTCTATAAACACTAACAACAAAATATCTGAAAAATTAAATAAAGAAATTATGTTAACCATAATAGCATCAAAAACAATAAAATGCTTAGCAATAAATTGAACCAAGGAAGTGAAAAATCTGCACAATAAAAACTACAATACATTGATGAAATTGAAGACAAAAACAAAAAGAAAGATATTTTGTGTTCATGGATCAGAAGAATTAATGTTGTTAAAATATCCGTATTACCTAAAGCCATTTACAGATTCAGTATAATTCTTATCAAAATTTCACTAGTATTCTCCACAGAAGTAGAAAAAAATCATAACAACACTCTTATAGAGCCCCAAAAGACCCCAAATAGCCAAAGCAACCCTGAGAAAGAAGAATAAAATTAGAGGCATCACATTTCCTGATTTAAAACTTTATCGAAAACCACAGTAATTAAATCAATATGACACCGGCATAAAGACAGAGACATAGACCGATGAAACAGAATATAGAGCCTGGAAATAAAACTCCACAAATACTGTTACAACAAATTTGTCAAGAAAGTAAAAAAATACTCAATGGGGAAATAATCATCTTTTTAACAAATGGTGCTGGGAAATCTTGATGACTACAAGCAGAAAAATAAAATTGTACCTCTATCTTACACCACTCACAAACTAAAACTCAAAATGGATTTAAAGCTTAAACATAAGATCTGATACCATAAAACTCTTAGAAGAACACATAGGGAAGAAGCTCCTTAAAATTGGTGTTGGCAATTATTTTTTTGACTGTAATGCCGAAAGCACAAGCAACAAAAGCAAAAATAAACAAGTGAGTCAGTTTAAATTAAAAAGCTTCTGCACAGCAAAAAAAATACAAATTAAAAAAATAACAAAATGAAAAAGCAACTTAGGAAATGGGAGACCATTTTTGCAAACCATATATTGAATAAGATGTTAATATCCAAAAATATACAAGGAACTTATACAACTCAATAACAAAAAAGCAGACAATATTATTAAAAAATAGGCAGAGGAACTGAATAGTCATTTTTCCAAAGAAGATATTCAAAAGGCCAAAGGTTTATGAAAAGATGTTCAACATCACTAACCAAGGAAATGCAGATCAAAACCACAATGAGATATCACCTTACACCTGTTAGAATCACTATCATATAGAAGACAATAGATAATAAGCACTGGCGAAAATATGAAGAAAATGGAACCCTCATGCATTGCTGGTGAGAAGGTAAATTGGTTCAGCCCCTATTAAAAACAGTATAGAGGTGCCTCAAAAAATTAAAAACAGAACCACCATATTATCCAGCACTCCCACTTCTAAGTATATATCCAAAAGATATGAAAATAAGATATCGAAAAGATATCTGCATTCCCATGGTTATTGAATCATTATTTACAATAGCCAAAATATGGAAACAACTTAAGTTTCCATCGATGGATGAATAGTTAAAGGAAAAAGTGGTTTATATACAACGGAATATTAGTCGGCCATGAGAAAGAAGGAAATTCTGCCATTTGTGACAACATGGATGGATTTTGAGGACATTATGCTAATTGAGAAAGGCAGACAGGTAAAGACAAATACTATATGATATCACTTATGTGTGTAATCTGGAAAAGCTGAAATCATACAAATAGAGAGTTGAATGTTGGTTACCAGAAGCTGGGGATATGAGGGATTGGGAAAGATCTTATTTAAGGGTACAAACTTGCAAGTAGTAGATAAATAAGCCCTGAAGATCTAATACATAGAATAGTGATTATAGTCAACAATATTGTATTGTAAACTTCAAAGTTACTAATAGATTAGATCTTAGTCATTATCACCAGAAAAAATAAATGATAATTATGTGACATGGTAGAGGTGTTAGCTAATGCTATGGTAGTAATCATAGTAATATAAAAATGTATCAAAACAGCATATTGCATATCTTAAACTTACACAATGCTATATATCAATTATATCTCAATTAAAAACAATATTATTGCTAACATCTTTCAAATCATAAACTGTAACTTTAGAATACTGAAGTTTTTCCTCAGAAACTTAGCCAATTCAGTCAATAGATATGTGAATCATATTAGAACTATCCAAATAAACATAAGTTACAAGAATGAAAGTATTAGCTTAAAGTGGAACTAGAAGGAAATTTTATATCCTCAAAACCTGAAAGAATAACATGGTCTCTTAGTAAAGCTTTATGCCATTACTCTCCAGTATATGATAAGTTTTCCCAGGTGAAGGCAAATCACTGTTGACTATCTTTATATATTAAGACATTGAAGAATGTCAAATACATCTGTCACAGTGGAGCATTTAACCAGAGGGACCAGTGAAATATTGTGTTTGGGTTAGACACTTTGGAAATGTGAGGAATAAATATTTTATTAATTGTTTGCAAGTCTTGAATAAATCTATAACCTTGATCATTTGGTAAAATGAATATTATGAGAATAGTACAGGGATGATTAGTTCCTTTCTTCTTAAGAATAATTGTAATAGATCTGTGTACTCCTCAAGTTTCAGCTTTAATTTACTAAGATTACACATGATTTAAAAATACCAATATGAATTCTAACTGGTTCAGCTTTTATTATTCTACCAATATTAGTAGATTCATTTGCTCATAAAAATTTTGAAACTTTACCTAATTCTCAATTACTTATCAATTATTTATTGAATAATATTTACTATAGAAAAACAAATATCAACATATCAGCTATAAAATGATCAGAGGTAGGAAATTTTTCAGAGAACTCCATATACAATCTTTCAGCTAAATATTTTATTTGACAGTTTTAGTTACAGAGTAAATCTTGATCTATAAAATTTGAAAATAAATTTGACAGGCTAGTTTTATAGAAGAGAAAGAAATGCTCTGGTGATAGAGGTCACAGACGACAGTTACATGTTGGCACATATGGAAGAATTTGGAATTATTAGAATTTCATACTAGCCAAGTAGAAGTAGTCCAAGGGATCTGCTCTTCTATAATGATGAAATTTATGGTAGAAATCGTGGCATTCATATCTACAAGAAACTGACATTTGTGTTGAATTATTTCTTGGAAATTCGAGTGACAGAGTTATTGACTGCTAGAGTCTAATCTCTCTTGAGAATTATATGGTTGTAGTTCTTAAATCCTTTTCAGTTTTACAACCTGTAGCCTAAAACAATTTTTATCTATCTGAGAGCTCGCAATTAGATATATTAATTAGTATGAGTCTTACAGCCCTAGGAAACAGATGTCAAATAGTATTTAAACTTCTGTGGCAAATTTATTGTCTATCCTCTTGATATTCTTGTTTTAACATTTTAAACATTATAAGGTATAATTTGATACCATAAAACTTATCCATCATAAATGTATAATTTAATGACTTTTACTGCAAAGAATTGTACAATTATAACCACAGTCCAGTTTTATAAAACTACAATCTCCTCCAAAATTTCTCTTACGGCCCTTTACAATCAGTCCCTGAAGCCACCACTGGACTGAAATAACCTCTGATCTGCTTTGTGTCATAATTTACCTTGGCTAGTAATAGTACATAAAGGGAATCACAAAATATGTAGAATTTTATTTCTGGTTTCTTTCATTTAGTACAAGTTTAAGATCTATCTATGTACAATGTACAAGGGTTCCAGTTTCTCCACATGTTGTTGTATGTTTGCTCATTTGTATTACTGAGTTGTGTTACACATTGTATGACTTTCTCATATTTTGTTTATCCACTCACTTGTTGATAGGCATTTGAGTGGTTTCTAGATTTTGGTTAATGCAAATAAGACTATTACAAATATTTGTGTAAAAGTCTTTGTATGAACATCTCCTTTCATCTATTTGGGTAAAAGTGTTAGAACAGTTGTTCCAGGTGAAATAAAGTATAACTTTTAATGAACTACCAAATTTGTTTTAAATAGAGATCGTAACATTTTACATTTTAACCGGCAATGTACAAGGGTTCCAGTTTCTCCACATCCTTGCAAAACTTGGCCTTGTCAGATTTTTGGTTTTAGCCATTCTAATGTGTGTGGAGTGGTCTTAAATCTTGGTTATAATTAGCTGAATAATTGATAAATTTTTCATGTGTTTATTAGCCATTCCTATATATTATATGGTGAAATGTCTATTCGAAACTTAAGTCTATTTTTTAAATTGAGTTATATGTTTCCTTATTATTTAGTTTTGAGAGGTTATGCCATAAATGGATACAAGTTCTTCATCAGATATGTGATTTGTGAATTTCTCCCAAGTGGTTTATCTTTTCATTTACTTGAGTTTTTCAAAGAGTAGAAGTTCTTAATTTTGATTAAGTCCAATTTATCACATTAAAAAATATGGATTACACTTTTGGTAGCATATCTAAGAACTTTAGCCTAACCCTAGGTCATGAAAATCTTGTCCTATGCTTTCTCCAAGAAATTTTAGAGTTTTAGTTCAGATATTTAGATTTTTGATCTATTTCAAATTAACTTTTATGCATTAAAAGGCCAAGTTAAGCAAAAGAAAAACAGATAATTAGGAGTAATTACAATGAAAAACTTCTGCTCACCTAAGTAAACTATTAATAAAAGAATAGATAAGCTAAGACAGGGAAGCATTTGTAAAATGTCTTTCTAACAAAGAACTACTATCCAAGATATATAAAGAATTCCTACTACTCAATATTAAAAAAGCAAATAATTCAATAAAAAATTGGCAAGAGCTTTGAAGAGACAGACTACTTAAGAAGATGTATAAATGATGAGCAAGCACATCAAAAATTGTTCACCTTCATTAGTCATCAGGTAAATACAAATTAAAATAGTAATGATATACATACTCAACAGAATGACTAAAATCAAAAAGAATGACAACATCTCATGTTGGTGAAAATGTAGACCAAAAGATCTCTCAATCTTGTGCTTTGTATGGGATTACAAAATAATATAACACTTTGAAAAATGTTCTGAGAATTCATATGAAAATATACATACGCCAATTATCTCATTCAGAAATTCTATACCCAAGTGTTTACCAAAGAAAATTATAATAGGTATCATAAAAATACTATCTAAGAACATTCATATCAACTTTATTTTATTATCCAAAATAAAAAACAGCCCAGGTGTCCATTCATAGAAAAATTTCATAAATATGCTGCATATAGTGATACAATAGAATACTACTCAGCAATGAAGTGGAACAAATCACTGTACAACAGCATCATAGATGAATCTCAAACACATTACACTAAATGTAAGAAGTTTTCCCCTAAAGAATATAATTCTATTTATAAGAAAATATGCAATAGGCAAAATAATTTATGCCAGACAAAATAAAAGCAATAGTTGTTCTGAGGGGTGACCTTGGAACTGGGATAGCATAGATATGTGTATTTGTTAAAATTCAGTGAATGTATGCTTAAGATTTGTGTATTTTATTGTATACAAATTTTACATAAAAATTTAAGTAAATTTAAAATTGTAATTGATAAAATTAATGCTAAACTATTTGGGAGGATTTTTTTTTTTCCTTTTCTGAGCACTACTTGCACTGATTTTATTGATATTGTCTTTTTCAAGGGGGTGCTTGCTCTCCATTCAGGCTTCCCAGCTATGTGTTCGTACCTCTAAGAACATATGACACTGTGCTAGCATAAACACAATGGATCTGTCTATGTAATTAATTTCACTTGATACTGAATAATCTAAAACATTCTATTGATTTTCAGAAAACTGACACATCATAGAACAGAATACAAATTTAGCAAGAAGTTTTAAGATATAACTTTGTGACTTCAAAGACATGTGTTTGTGTTGTGCTGATTCAGTCTCTGCCTTTGCATTCCCTGAAGGCACCTGTTCAATCTCCTATGCTTTAGGGGTGGCATTTTGATGGAAAGGTTAGAGAAAATCTACAACTGAAACAAAGAACCAAGAATGGAATTATGTTAGAATTATGTGGAAATCTTCTAGTTCAGACTTCATTTTAGCAGGGTCAGCTTGGTAGGAGAAGATACTTCTCAGTGTCAGACTGTGTTTCCATAGGAGGCACTTTGATATTAATCTTTATAGTTAAAACCACTCAGAGAGGTGTTTAACATCTGGTTCCAAATAACAGGCACAGGGTTCTGTTATTATAGATTATAAGATGTCATTGTTGCGCCATCATAGAATACATAAAACTCAGCAAGAGAACCTAAACTAATTTCAGCATATAGTTACAATAATTGCTTTTGAAGAAAAGAGCTATGGAAGAAATATTTAAATAGGTTGGATAGGTTTCATTCTCTGAGATCAGAAAGTATAATTCCTGAGCTCAGTAAATATAGTAGAAAACTAAACTTTGGCAGCAGTTCTCAAGAACCAAGTTGGTTAACCTATTTTAGCTTTCTTCTGAAGTGTGTCCAGTTAAGAGTATGGAAGTACTAGCAAGATAAGACAAAGATGATTTAAACACATTTTTGGCCAAGCTGAGTTTGCATTTATATCCAGAAAGTGAAATCTAAAAAAGTCAAAAAGTACTGTTATTTTAGGGATATATGTATTATATATGTTATATATGTGTAATATTATGTATAATATATGTTTATATTTATAGTAGCTAAGTATACATCAGTGCATTACCACTCAGCAGTCTATGTTTACCTCAATGAATTTTCCTTTTGGTTTTCTAAGTAAGCTTACTAGGGTGACTCATTATTTCTTTAAATATGTTAGTCTTAATCAAATTAGAGACAATTTCTACTTACCTAAAATTTGTCTCTTTTTAGTGACTTTGCATATCTTTCCTCTATTCCACTGTTCCAGCCTTAGAGAAGAAGTTTTCTTTCTCCTTATTTTTATATTTTTGGAAAATATTTTATTGCAGCCCTTAAGTACAAGTAAATGGAGTCATATTCCATGAACATGATTGGTGCATCTTCAAACAATTCTTTGTAGATATGAATCTCTAACATAGTAGGTTAGCAAGCTGAAGAATACATAGCCCCACAATTATTACATTTAAAAACATAAATTATATTTTAAATATGCCAATAACACCAATAATAAAAGTATAAAAATCCTGTCATAGAAATTATTTTTATACGTTTTAATAAAATAGTGTATATTCTTTGGATGTTTCAAATATATTTTATTTATAAACTATAGAAAATGGAAATTGCTCTGCACAAATGTACTAGAAATTCAGTGAGATAATATGCACAATATATATGTCATAAAATATTTATATATGGATTTATTTAGTATCACTACACATTCATCTTATTTTTATGAAAAGTCTAAGGAATTATAATGTAAAGGACATTGCCATTGATATGTGTCAGCAGAATGTTTATAGGTCAAGTATAAATATACCATAAATGACAATCATAAACAGGAAAGTTCCTTTAAAAGATGTCATACATTTGTAGGGATAATAAATATGTAAAATTGTAAACACAAATAACATTTTTTTATTAAACTCCATTTCTCAATTTCTTTTCAATTATTTTCATGGCAAATTATTTCAGGAGGCCCCATTTTCTACATTATATTTGACAAATAATGTATAGGCTTTGTAATGATAAGATTACTGGTTAGGGGACCAGGCTTCAGGAGCTCTCCTACTGCAAATTGGGAAAGATGTTTTTTATCATATGTAAAATGATCCTTAAGAATCATTCTGAGCTCTAACATATAGGAATATAGGACAGAGCTCAGGTTTGAATACTTCCCAGCCAGAGCTTATTGGCATTTACTCTGGCTATCTCCATAAAACTTAATGAAGATTTTTCTAGAGACATTAAAAGAATGCCCCAATTTCTTAGAAGAATGTAACTGTATAAACACATCCATGAATTTAAGGCTTCCAAGGCCTCAGGAAATCAGAAATCTTGTATTTGAGTTCTGCTTGTATTAAGTGTCAGACCCTGGATAAATCATTTAATATCCTTGTACCTTCAATGTCCTGTTGTATAAAATGGTGCTAATAGCTTCTGCCCTGCTCTTACATGCTTGTGAGATGTATGCATGTATGTATGTGTGTATGTGTTATGTGTGTATATATATGTATAAAAGATGCTAAGCAATAATCAAATAAACAGTTTTAGTATATTTTATACAAATATAAAAGCATTCCTTCATTTTTACCATCAGCTCTGAGCCAGATTGTAATGCTAAGAACTTTACTTACATTGCTTCTTTTTATACCTATGAGGTAGGATTTCTACTCTCGTTTTCCAGTTGAAGAAATTGAGATTGAATTGTTAAATAATTGCCTAAAATGACACCGACAGTAAATGGCAGAGTGGGGATTTAAAAATTGGAGTCTCGTCTAACTTCAAAGCCTGTTTTTTTAAAGACATTTTCTTGCTTCTTTAAGTACACTTGAGCTCATTTCAAAAAGCAATTACTCAGTTCAGCAATGAGCTAGTTTTGTCTAAAATAATTCTAAAACTGCCACAGCAATTTAGGGTTTGGGCTGGT
>NW_006434835.1:21749877-21894973 GCF_000325575.1 Pteropus alecto
ATATTTTCTATTACTTGAAACTCTGTGATCCCATTTATCCTGGGTGTCCTCTGCCCTCTTTGACTGCCTGTTTCATCTATGAATCTCTGAGCTTCTATTATCTCATCTGTTAAATTACACAATGGGATTAGAATCTCATCAAGGTCCTTTGCTGATGTAAATATCTATTTTTCTTTTCCTTTAATTGGTTAGGTACTCCTTTCCAGCAGTAAGTCGTTTAGTTTGAATTTAGGCTCTGGCATTATTTTCATATTTATTATCTCTCTATCACTCTGTCTATTCTTCCTCCCTCCAAATCTATTTCAATCCAATATCTCCATCTCTCATCTATATAGTAATAATACTTCAGTCTTCATGCTCCACTATCTTAAAACAACATTCTAAGGCCTCTTTCTTTAAAAATCTCTAATTGTTCTATAAACTTTTCTACAATGAATGCCTCCAAGTCTCTACTATATTATACTTAATTTGCATTCTCTCTTTCTTCCCTTACATTGCCCTTGAAATCGCTGTTTCATGGTCAACAATGGTCTGCCTGTGCAATGTTAAATCCAATGGGCTTCATCCTCTTTCAGCTCACTTAACCTTTCTGTGAGAATGCACACTGTTGGTCTGTTACTTTTAGAAATCTGTTCTCTTTTGACTCTTGCAATTTCCTAAATCTCCTCCTAAATTTCTCACTATTTTCAATAATCTTCATTGAGTTATCAGTTCCTACTTGCTCCTTCAAACAAATAAAGGAGAAAAAGGGCAGGGAGATACCTATGGCTTTATGTTGTCCTTTGTGGAAATAAACAAAGACCACCTAAATGAGAATGTGCACAAGCTATTTATTGAGCTTGCTATAGCAAGGAAATCAATCACCATCCCTTGTATTTGGCAGAGATTCAGAGGCAGGCAGGGAAGTGAGAAAGCTTTATAGCGAAAAAAGAAAAATAGAACACTTCTGTTGAGCTCTGATTGGAGGATGTTCGCTTGAGTAAGTTAGAGGTAGGCTAATTAGAAATCCAGGATATTATGTGACTAGTTTAGAAAGTATATTTGGCTTTCCTTCACTGTGATCATGAGTTGGAAGCAAGGATGAAGGGATAAAAATGTGGAAAGCTGGCAGTCCCTGACCAAGTCCTGACTATTTTGGGCCAATTGCTTCAGGGGTTGTGGTTTTGATTCCCAGAATAGTGGCTACGGGATTGTGGTCAGTTCTATTTTTATGTATGATCTGACCATTGATCAATTGTCTGTCTCTCTAAACTTCCCAAAGAGGCTACTTTTAGAACTAGCTCCTGCTTCTAACTGTTTTTCTGTCATAGACCATGAGCGTGCCAAAGAGTAGAGGCCAAATAGATATTCTCCCTTCTTAAACTCCTTCAACTGGGAGCACGTTAATGGAACAACATGTTATTGTAAACTATACAGTGACTGAGTGGTCATATGAGGAAAGGCTCTCAAATGTATGAAAAAGCCATTTTGTCTCTACAGTGATTTCAAAGATAGATGAATAATTTAAAATAACAATTTTCTAAATATTTAATTTTCCTCCTGATTTACACAAATCAGAAGACTCCCTACAAAAAGTAAACTGCTTTTCCTTCTCCATTTTCCCATCATTTTCTCCAGAATAATTTCATTTTTCTTTTTTCCTTTATTATCTGTTTCATAGAGAGTGATGCATTTTCATTCTGAGATCTATATTATGTCACCCAGACCAGGTATACCAGTGATTCGAATCAAGAAGCAGATAAATCATGTGTGTTTGATAATGGAGTTAGACGTTGGCAACAGAAAATGAATTACGATAAAG
This sequence comes from Pteropus alecto, assembly GCF_000325575.1. Classification (NCBI taxonomy): domain Eukaryota; kingdom Metazoa; phylum Chordata; class Mammalia; order Chiroptera; family Pteropodidae; genus Pteropus; species Pteropus alecto. Next base: position 21,751,679 of record NW_006434835.1, read on the forward strand.
AATAATTGGCCCTGTCAAGCTAGAAGGCAGGTGTTGCGGGGCTTAATGTTATATAAATATAAAGCCCTAAGATTTTAGAGTTTTATGCAGTACTGCCATAAATCATGACACAAAGCATTTCTGTGTTTCACAGATTATGTATACACATTCTTTTTTTGTCATTTGACAGACACATTTCAAGATTCATTAGGTTAGTTAGCTTTTGCTGTGCTTCTGTGAGCAAAATGTGTCCTGCTCTTAGATATATCTAAAGAGAGAGTAAAAACGTTTCAACAAGCTGCATACCAGAGCCCTAAAGAACTGGGTCATTCCCCAAAACCGAAGATAGAGCAAGATATAAAATTTTCTCTTAAGGCTACCAGCCCTTATATTGAGCTAGTACCACAATATTTTTATTTATTAAAGTATAATTTACATAGAGAAAAATACCCAGCTATGAAGTCTAAGATATAGAACATTTCTATCACATGAAGAATTTCTTAATACAACTCACCAGTTTTCCCCAATTTCAATTCCTTGTCAGAAGTCTACCACTATTTTGATTTTAATCACCATATATTAATTTTGTCTGTTCTTGAATTTCATGTTAATTGAATAATATGGTATGTATCCTTTTGTGCCTGATTTATTTCATTAAACATGTTTTGACATCAATCTTTTTTGTGTGTATATCAGTAGTTCTCTCTTTGTTATGGATGAATTGAAATCCATTGTATTAATACCACACTTTACTGATGAAATTCTGTTTTTTTTCCGCATTGAATAAAATTGCTATAGACATTCCTTTAAGTCTTTGTGTGTACATATTCCTTCATTTCTCTTAGATGTATACCTAGAAGTAGAATTGCTGGGACAATGATAGTATATGCTTAAGACAATAGGAGCTGACAGAGTTTTCCTAAATGGCTGTATCATTTCACATTCCAATCAAAAATATATGAGAATTTCCACTCTTCCACATTATCACTTTTGATATTTTCAATCTACATCCATTTGGATGGATGTGAAAAAGTATCTATCTGTGCCTTAATTTACATTTCTGTGTTTACTAATGATGTCGAGTACCTTTTTCATGTGTTAGTGGCCATTTTTGTATCTTCTAAGTATATGTTCATTTCTTCTGCTTATTTTTTACTAAGTTGCTTGTCTTTTTTATAATTCATTTATAGGCATAATTTATATATTCTGGTTAACAAATCTTCTGTTCTCAAAGTTATTTTTGACCCATGCTTCTACTAGCTCTCTAATTACTTTAAAGAATTTGGTTTTAAATTATTAGTAAATATTTCATACAAATAAAAATTTATTAAGAGTAATATAACAAACGCCCACAATTAATCTACTCACCACACCAAGACATGCTATCCATTAATCTTAGAAAATAAAATATTACAAATATAGTCCAATTACTCTAATATACAACTTCCAGATAGCATTCTTTTTTAGCACCATCAGAAAAACAAACAGAAAGTATCTTCATGTTAAGATTTACTATTTCATGTATTTATTTATACTTTTAATGCAAATATGTATTTATTTAAAGAATAAGTAATATTTCCCCACATTTTAAAATCTGATATAACACCACATTAAATGAATTTAAAAAAGTAAATGGCTTTTTTGTTTAAATATTGTTATTGAGATTCAGCTATGTTGATGTTGAACCTAGCAATCAAGTGTCCTCCAATGCAAAGTAAAATATGCATTTTGGCCTCTTTGTAGAGGCAAGACTTGTAGGTTTGGAGTCTCATATTGTTGGTTTTGATGAAGTTGTAATTTTTGTTAAAAATTATCCTTTCTTGGCTTTCATGTAAAAATATACAAATTCATTTGTTTATGTAAAAGGTGTCCCTGGGTACGTTACCATGCTATATCACAGATCAGAATCTTCAGTTATCCTTACAGGTAAGTCATAAACACTGGATTCATGAGACTGGAAATCATCTTATCCTTGACTAAACAAATGAAATTTCTCTGCAGGTGTACAATAAAACTTCCCACATGACTAAATGCCAAGGAAATAGCATATACAATGAAGGAACAATTTAATTATCCATCAGTGTGTGATTTTGGGTCTATCCTGAGTTCCAGAACCAAATATAGTCAGTTTTCAATTCATCATTTATTCTTGATGCCTGGTAAAATTAGAAACTTTTCTTCCCCAATCCTGCCCTTCCCTATTTTTTCCATCTCATTAAATGACACCACCAAGTTCCCACTTGCTTAAATTTAAAATCTTGTAATTCATCACCAATTTCTCTCATTGCTTCAATCCGTATATGCAATCAATGAATGAGTCCTGACAAGTCTATATTTAAAACATATCCCCAAACCGACCACTTTTTCTCCTCTTCATTGTCATCTTTTAGTCTACACTACCTTCATCTCTCTGTTACTTCAATAGGATCCTAACTTATCTCCATGTGTCTACCCTACAATTATTTATATGCACTGCAGCAAGAAAAATCTCTTTTAAATAAAATAAATCATGTTTCTCTTGTGCTTAAAGTCTTCTAAGTATGTATTAAGGCTCTAAGGTCCTTAAAATAACTGTAAATGCTCTTTTACTGATGATGGGGTTACATCCCCATAAGTTGAAAATGCATTTAATACACCTAACCTAGCAAATATCAGAGCTTAGTTTAGCCTACCTTAAACATGCCCAGAACATAATATTTAAAAAACACTAGCCACACAGCACACTGTAGAGTATTGGTTGTTTCCCTTATAATCATCACATGGCTGACTGGGAACTGCAGCTCAGTGTTGCTGCCCAGCATCACGAGAGAGTATCGCTAGCCCAGGAAAAGATCAAAATTCAAAATGTAATGTATAGGTTCTACTGAATACATATCATTTTCACATCATTGTAAAGTGGAAAAATTTAAGTTGAACCATGATAAGTCAAAGACTGTCTGTAAAATCTTTGCTACTTCTGTATTATCTTGTACCCCTCAGCTCATTGCTCCAATGTTCAACTAAGATGCTTTCTTTCTCTTTTTCACACACCTTAAAATTTTTTCTGCTCCATGATCTCTGTTCTTGTTTCTTTCTGCATAGAGAGCTCTTTGTTCTCCCAGATTTTATCATAGATGACTCCTTCTCGTTAACCATGTTCCAGCTCAGTTGTCATTTTCTCAAAAAAAGAAAAGAAAAAAGAAAAAACATTTCCTGCTTCTTTAAACAAATGTATACTCAACCCAGTTAGCTATTACAGCAGCCTCTTTTATCGTCTTCGTAGATTTTCACCATGTGAAACTGTGCTGTTTATTTATTAGTTATCCTCATTTTGCCTATTGTTTTTCCACTAGAATCTAGAATCTACCAGAAAGTAAGAGTATTTTATTTTTACTCTATCTCTTGTATCTATAAATGTATCTTTTATATAAACAGATGCTTAATAACTCTGAGAGTTAGTTAAACCACATCCAAGTTTAGAAGCAATTTTGGTTGTTTTGAGTATATGTTTTCTGTTAGTTTTTAGATAAAACACATTTTTTTTGTGCTAAATAAATTTATACTTTATTTTAATTTATTTTTTAAGTTACATCCCTTTTTTTAAAGCACTTTATTTTATTTTGTTATTAGTTTTAACATTAGTTAGACATTTATATATGAAATGATCCCTCGATTACTCTACCACCCCTCTGGCTCTACACATAGCCATTATATTACTGTTGATTACATTCTCTATGCCATGCTCCTCATTCCAGTGACCTCTCATCTACTAATTTGTACTTCTTTCACCCCATCAACTTAGCCCCCCAACCTTCCTTCCCTCCTGCCATCACCAATTTGTCCTCTATATTTGTGAGTCTGTTTTCGATTAAGTTTGTTCTTTTTGTTTCTTAGATTCCGCATATATGTGAAATCATATGATATTTATCTTTCTCTGACTTGTTTCACTCAGCATAATAACCTCCATCTAGGTCCATCCATGTCATTACAAATGGTAGGATTTCATATTTTTATGACTGAGTACTATTTCATTGTATATATGAACCATAACTTCTTTATCCAATTATCTATTGCTGTGCATTTAAAATGTCTTTGGGTAAATACCCAGAAGTGCAAATGCTGGGTCAAAAGGTAAATCCATATTTAATTTTTTGAGGAACCGCCAAACTGTTTTAAATAATTTGCCATTCCACCAACAGTGCAAGAGGGTTCCCTTTTCTACACATTCTTGCCAACACTTGTTTTTTGATATGTTGATGATAGCCATTCTGACAGCTGTGAGGTGATACCTCATTGTAGTTTTGATTTGCATTTCTCTGATGATTAGTGACCATGAGCATCTTTTCATATGTCTAGTGGCTATCTGTATTTCCTGTTTGGAGAAATATCTATTCAGGTCTTCTGCTCATTTTTTAATAGGATTTTTTGCTTTTTGTGTTATCAAGTGGTATGAGTTCTTTATATATTTTGGATATTAACCCCTTATCAGATGTATCGTAAGAGAATATTTTTTCCCATTTAGTAGGTTCTCTTTTCATTTCGTTGATAGTTTCCTTTGCTGTGCAATAACTTTTTAGTTTGTTGTAGTCTTATTTGTTTATTTTTTTCTTTCATTTCTATTGCTGAGGATATATATCGAAAAAGAAATTACTAATATTCATATCAAAGAGTTTACCGCCTATGTTTTCTTCTAGAAGTTTCATGGTTTAGGGTCTTACATTTAAGTCTTGAATCCATTTTCAGTCTATTCTTATATATGGTATAAGGAGGTGGTCCAGTTTCATTCTTTTACATGTATCTGTCCAATTTTCCCAACACTACTTATTGAAGAGACTGTGTTAAACCCATTGTATATTCTCACTTCCTTTGCCATATATGAAATGAGAGTATAGATGTGGATTTATTTCTGGGCTCTTTTCTATGTTCTGTTGATCAATGTATCTGTTTTCATGCCAGTACCATGTTGTCTTGCTTACTATAGCCGTATAGTATATGTTTGATATCAGGTAGTGTGATACCTTCAACTTTGTTCTTTCTCAAGATTGCCATGGCTATTTAAGATCTTTAATGGTTCTATATAAATTTTAGAATTATTTGTTCTAGTTCTCTGAAAAAATGCTATTCATATTTTGATAGGAATTGCATTGAATCTATAGATTGCTTTGAGTAGTATGGCCATTTTAATGACGTTAATTCCTCCTACCCTTGAGCCTGGTATATGCTATATATGCTTCCATTTATTTGTATCTTCTTCAATTTCTTTTTTTCAATGATTTATAATTTTCTGATAACAATCTTTTACCTCCATGGTTAATTTGATTTCTAGGTATTTTATTGTTTTTGATGCAATTGTAAATGGGATTCTTTACTTAATTTCTCTTTCTGAAAGTTCATCATTGGTGTATAATAATGCAACCAACTTCTGAATATTAATTTTGTATCCTGCTACTTTACTGAATTCATTGATCAGTTCTAATAATTTTTTTGTGGAATCTTTAGGATTCTCTATATGTAATATCATGTTATCTACAAATAATGAGTTTTACTTCTTCCTTTCTAATTTGGACATTTTTATTTTTCTGTCTTATCTGATTGCTGTGGCTAGGACTTCCAATACGATGTTGAACAGAAGTGATGAAAGTGGGCATCCTTGTCTTGTTCCTGATCTTAAAGAAAACACTTTTAGCCTTTCCCTATTGAGTATGATGTTAGCTGTAGGTTTGCCATATATGGCTTTTATTATGTCAATGTATGGTCCCTCTAGTCTCACTTTGCTGAAAGTTATTATCATAAACAGATGTTGGGTTTTGTCTAATGCTTTCTCTGCATCTGTTAATATAATCATATGATTTTTATTTCTCAATTTGTTAATATGTTGTATCACATTCATTGATTTGTGGATATTGTACCAATCTTGCATCCCAGAAATAAAACTGACTTGATCATGGTATACGATACTTTTAATGTATTGCTGAATTTGGTTTGCTAATATTTTGTTGAGGATTTTTACATACATATTTGTAAGGGATGTTGGCTTATAGTTTTCTTTTTTTGTAATGTCTTTGTCTGGTTTTGGAATCAGGGTAATGGTGGCCTCATAAAAAGATAAAACACATTTAAACTGGTGAATTTTTCTTGATTTAAGTAGAGAGCAAGAACTTAAGAATCTAGTTATATTCGAGTTTCCCTTTGTAATCTCAACATTAAAAAAACTCTCAAAACAAAAAAGCAGTTTCTTCTACTCGCTGCTCTCAAGACTCCACACCCATGTTCTCAGTAAAAATGAGCTGGAGAAGTGGTTAATGGTTCTGTAATGACATACTTTTAATCCTTATTAAATTTTTTTAGATGATCAATAAAGCCTTCAGTTGAAGTTATAATGTAGAAAAAAATCACAGTCGTAACAAAACCATAAATATCTGAGGACTTAAAATTGGTAAAGTATATCTTGTAATAATACAAAGTGAATAAACAAATCACTAATAAGAAACATGATAGCAGAAGACTTAAAGAAATTCTATTTCTTAAGGAAAACTGAATAATATGTCTGATAAAACTTCACAAATTTCTTTTTAGTATAGTATAATTTCAAAAAGCTATCAATGGGATTTTAAAATAATTTAATCAAAAAATTTTAAGTTTTATTTAGGAGAATTGTTAAGAAGTTTCCAATATTATAACAAAAGTAAAAAGGGCAAACTCCCCACATAATTAGAAAACATGGAGCACTCTAACAAATAAAAAATAAACATTAATTATGTTAGGAAAAATTAAAAATACAAAAGAGAAAACAGTAATAGCTAATTAATATATTAAAATATTAAAGCCAATAAAGACCAAATAAATTCTAATGAAAAGTTAGATTATCAAATTATCATACTGGTTGGGATTTGAGTATTAATAAAAATTATTTACTCATCACTTTTTTATGACGATTCTATAGATCTACATCTATAGATTTTTGAGTAAAATTCTTTGGAACACATACCAAATAACAAATTTACTGGGTCATAAGTAAGTGGACACATACTTTCTGCTTGCTTAGAACAGACTTGGTTTAAGTTTATTGTCTCAGAGTTAACATAAATAGCATCTCCTTTTACTCTCAAAATGTTGACCCTAACCATAGGTTCTCTGTATATTTAAATAACTATTTCCAGATTTTCTTTAGAATGGCTGCATCCAGTCTACACTTTCTCCAGCACTGTCAGAATTTCTGTATAATAATATCATTGTCAACACAAGACAATATCTAGGTTTCTAAGTTTTCTAGCAAAGTAGATGTAAAGTGATAGCTCATTGTGGTTTTGATTTGTATTTCTGTGATTACTAATAAGTATGAGTATATCTTCTTATGATTATTAGCTTCATAGATTTTCTATTTTAAAAATTGCATGTTTATATTAGCCACCATTTTTTTACATGTTCTTCAATAATCCTAGTTGATTTCCATCATTGAAAATAAAATATTATCTTCTAAGAAGCTGCTAGGTATTAGAATCATAAAAGTTTTTAAGTCAAATAAAACAAAATATTGCTTTGATAATAGAACTCCTCTCTAGCTTCTTTTAGTATATTCAATACATAATAGTTGGCTCTCAAATATGACCTTTATTCACCTGATGATAATTTTTATCCTCTTTTTTTTTTTTAGATATTCATATATTTTATTTTAGTGGACCAGAAAAGTTCCTTTTTTACTGGTTCCATTATCCTTCTGGAATTTTCTTTGAAGTTAAGTGAGCACAACAAATAAGAAAAAGGGAAAAACAGCTACAGCCTTATCTTAGAACAATAAGGCAAATCTGGGCACGGCATAAATTACAGAACTATCTTTGTATAGATGGGTTTGATCATCTGTTGGATGGCCTTGTTAAAGTCAGCTCTCAAGAGATTTGAATTAATCTCTAAGAAGTGAAATGTAGTTTCAATCTATCTCATTTATGCTCTAAGGAAGCGGTTTTTAAAATAAGGTTCCATAAATTCTGCATAGTTATGAAGAAAAAGGATATTTCTTATTCTTATAAGATATTTCTTTAAAACATAATTATAAAAATCACCAGATAAATTAATTTTAATCTTTCAGGTCAGACAACCAGAATCTCCTAGTTTCCTAAGTCTTTTCCAAGGGTTAGCTTATTTTTTTCAGAAGATGAGTTCATTTATTCAGTGGTTAACTTAAAATTAGTCTGCTATGTAATCAAATACTTTTGTATTAGAACAATCTGTACTTCGAATTTATAAAAGCACTTTCAAATGAATAATCTTATTAGTAAATTTGACCATGAAGATTGTGCTCAAGAGATGTAATGAGAAATTGACATAAATAATTTTATGTGACCTTTCTTCATTTGACCATCAAGTGTGGAAATACCTATTTATTCTATTTTTCATTATGTTATATCTTGATAATGACTTTCCTTTTTCATTAAAAAATTCTTAACAGACTGTTGCATGGTCAGTTTTATAAGATCAGTCATCTTAATGACTTATTAGTATTACTTGATTACATACACTAGATTCACTGCTGAGCCATCAGTCTTTATAGGACCCCAAATTCCAAATCGAGCACATTATGCTCGATTTGTTAGGGCACTTTCAACATTGTTGGTATAGACACTAAATTTTTGTCAGTCTCACTCTGTGTCCTACGTCAGTTCATTAAATTTTCAAGTGGATGATTATCTTTCTCTATTAAGTTGATATTCCACTTGCCAAGAATAGAGGAGGGATGAGCTAATTAAAGGTATGAAAAACCTTTTAATGCTAACAGGTATAAAATAAGTGGTAAGTTGAACAGCTAAACCTTAATATTTGTATTACATGATTATAAAATATAATCAGTTATAATATTAATTTTATCTTTTACTCAACAATATTTGCAATTGATTATACAAGGAAAATAATATAGATACAATTTTGATTTAGGACATAATCTAGGTTATTCTTAACTTTAGCTATGGATAAAAAGGAAGGAGGGCGGTTGGTAAAAATTCTTGGAAGAATAAGCTCAAGATATATGACTTCATTCATTAGGCTAATGATAATAATTATGAGCACATGAAGTATGAGTTTTTGACATCTTTTAAATACCCAGATGTAATTTACATAGTTGGTTGTATCTTGAAAGACAGATATTAAAATATTTTGAGAGATATAAATGTAGTAGTATTATTTTGTAGGCAAAGAGATTGCTACTGCAAACAAAGAAACAAACAAAAACTCAGAAAATTCCGCAGAAGAGACGTACAATAATTGATGTGAAAAAAATCACTAAAGGGTCTCAACAGATTTGAGATAGGAGAAAAAATTTAGTGAATTTGCATATAGATCAGCAGAAAATATGTATTCTGAAGAAAAAGAAAATAGATTAAAGAAAATAAACAAATACTTAGAGACCCATGAGACACGAGACAACATAAGCATCCAATATACATATAATGGAAGTCTGAGAAACAGAAGAAAACAATGGGCAAAATGTATTTGAATAATGGCTAAACTTCCCAAATGTGACAAAATACCAAAAATTTACAGATCAAAATAGGATAAACACAAAGTAGTCTACACCTAGACACATCACAGCAAACAGTTGGACACCAAAGCAAAAAAAAAAAAAAAAAAAAAACTTAAAAAAAATCTTGAAAGATGAAAAACAGCCCATCACTTAGTGGGTAACAATAATATAAGTAAAAGCCAACTGCTCATAATAATGATGGAGATCAGAGGGCAGAGGGATGACAAATTAACTGTGTGGGGGTGGGAGAGACGGCATGGGGTAAACATTGCTAACTAAAAATTCTGTATCTAGAGAAACTTTATTCTAAAAAAAAAAAAAGATGAAAGCAAAAATCAATCTTAGATGAACATAGCCTGAGAAAATGCTTTGCCAGTCAACTTACATTACTGAAAATATTATGTTTTTCAGTTTCAAATAAAATTACATGAGATGTAAGTTAAATCCACAGAAATATAAAAATAATAATAGCATTGTATTCTTGGTTTTATAAGACAGAGATATGTGACAATAATACCAAATGACTATATTCAAGCAGTTTCTATATTATACTAAAATTAAGGTAGTAGTAGTCTGAAGTGGATTGGAATAAGTTTGTTACATATAACCTGTAGAGCAGTCACTGAAAGAATGAATACAAAAATATAGTTGAAAGATAGACAAAGGAATTGAAATGGTTCATTAAAAGTATTTATTTTGCACAAAAGTAGACAGGAAAGGAGGAACAGAGGAACAGAACCAACATGAGACATGTAGAAGAAAAGATATGAGATCCTTTGGGTAAGGCTAATTAAACAACACCTGAAACCTGAAATCTTTATGACAGGAGATGGTTTTATAACTTGGAGCAAAATGCCCACTTAAGTTAGGTTCTTATTCTCCACAGTGACTGGAATATAGTGGAATTATCTTCCTTAATGATTACATTTCAAAGGGATAGTTCTCAGGTCTTTCAGAAAGAGAGTTCTGTGTTGTAAAAAGAGACTTTTAAAACAGATTTACATTTCATAGGGCCAGAGAAAGAATTTACCAATTTTCTAAAGGAAATGCTCTCAGAAAAGGGAGATCAGTAGGAAGAAGTCTGTTTAAGGTTTGGTCAAGCTGTGGAAAATGTTAAGTCCACCTTGGTTAATAACAGAGTATTAAAAAGGAAAAAGATTATACAGCATTACCAAGAGGGATTTATGCCAGCCATCCAAGGTTGTTTTAATGTCTGAAATTCAGTTAAGGTAATACATCATGTTAATAAGATAAAGCAAAAAAGTCCAGTCTCATCACAACAGACACAAATAAATCATGTGACAAAATCCAATGCCCATAAAAACTGTTAATAAACTAGTAATAAAAAGAAGCTTTCTCAACCTGATAAATGAAAAACCTATATTTAAAGAAGAAAGGCCAAATGCTTTCATTCAAAGACTGGGAAGAGGCAACATATATGTTATTGCCACTTCTATTCAACATTGAAATGGAGGCTCTAGTCAGTGAAATGAGACAACATCAATAAATGTAAATACATACATACATGTATACATGTAAAATGGTACAGTCAGTTTGGGAGACATTTTGGAAATTTATTTTAAAATTAAACATGCATGTATCATATGAACCAATAATTCCACTATGAGATACATATCCCAAAGTAATAAAAATATATGTTAACACAGAGACTTGTATTCATAATAGCTTAAAACTGGAATCAACCCTAAAACCATCAATTAGTGAACAGGCAAAAAAAATACATGGTAGATCCATGTAATGCAGTATTATTCAGCAACAAAAATAAATACATTAATAAAATATGCTGAAACATGGACTATCTCAAATATGTTTTGCTGATCAAGAGAATCCAGGCAAAAAGGCTATATATTGAATAATTCCATTTTATATGAAATGTTCAGAAGAGACACAATAATAGATGTAGACAGTAAAACAGCAGTTTCTTAGGCCTGAGAGTGACAGCAGGGATAGATTACAAATGGGAATATGAGAGCTTTTGGGGTATAGAAATGTTTAAAAATTGGATTGTGGTGGTGATTGCAAACTACTATAGATTCTCTAAAAATCTCTGAATCGTACAATTAACATGGGGGAATTTTGTGCTATGAAAATTATCCTTCAAGAAGAGTATTTACAAAAAGCGCCAATGAAGCCATTATGTAAGATGCCCTTTGGTAGATGGGTAAGTCAGTTATGGAGTTGGAATGTCATCTTTGGCATTTTATAAAAGATTATATAGTTGAACAAAAATGGGTAGGAGTATTTTTATCATTAGACAGTTAATATATATTTGTAGGTAAGTTGTATATTGGATTACAAACTAAAATATAGGTCAAGGCTAAAAATCTTAGATTTGATTTTGGAGTATATTCATGTGTGTGTGTACACACATGTTTGCATGTATTTGTGTGTGTGTGTGTAGCTATATATACATATACACTAGATTCTGAAATGACCCAGTATATAAATTAACCAGTTAATGTTATGAATAACTAATCATTCCAGAACAAAATAGATTTTGTAGATGATTTTTTTCAATATGAACTTTGATCATCATATGAATGCCATGAAATGGTGATTTGCCCATTCAGATTACATAATAATCAATAAGTACTACTTATGTAAAGATCTTTTTGATCTCAGCATCCACAGTTGAGATGCTAGTCAAGACCTCTAAAATGTACATGCTTATATGTCTGCATTTCTATAAATTAAACATAAACATAATATATAGCAAGAGTTAGCAAATCATGATTTCTTATCCAAATTGGACTACTGCCCATTTCTTAAATATAAAGTTTCATTAGAATATAGCCACATCCATTTATTTATATATTGTCTAAAGATAATCTCAGGTTACAACATCAGAGATGAATAGTTGTGATGGAGAGTATATAGCAGACCTCTGTTATAAAGCACTCAGTATCTTTCAAGCTCTTTAGTGAAATTAACATATTAAATTACAAAGAATACACTAAAATTCTCTATTATATCTTAATTATTTGATGTTAAAAAGTACATGAGTTTTTGGTTTTTTAGTTTTTGAAAGTGTAATGAAAACTTGTTAAGATTATATTTAGATAATTTTTCTTATGGTTCATATGATTTTGAGTTTCTGTTTATTTTACTTATTTATTAATTTGTTTTTCATTCATTTGGTAAAGCTTTTTATAAAGTTATTTTCAAATACTTCAAAACAATGATGATTGTTCTCATGAGAATAACTATATATATTTTTATTAGTTTAAGTTACAATAAAAAAAATAGTTAAAATCTTGTTAAGCAAAAAAAATAACAACACTTGAAATAGAAACAAAATAGAATGAACTAGAGAGGTGATACTTATTTTAACTGCAGGGAACAGAAATAAGACAAAAGTACTCAGGAAAGAAAATCAATACTTTAAGAAAGATAGAATATATACTTCATCATGAGGTCCCCTAACAGGTAATGCTTGAGGTAACCTGACTGTATGAGGACTGTTCCAGCAATCAAGATGGCCCTTCAAAATCTCGGAAGCAAAGCTGGAGGGATAAAAGAGAATGCTCATTTTTCCGTGGCCTGTTCTTGACAGAATATCCAATAGTTTATTCAAAGGCTCTGAATAAGTTCATTTTCTAACGCTAGTGCAGCCCACAGGACTAGGAATATATTTTTTTGTTGAAACTTAACCGCATGGAACTTAGAAAACCCCTTTGCACATAAGGTTTGTTATTTTAATATGTGCTACCAAGGAGGTTGTGACTGAACTTTCAAGCATACATACTAGAATCTCATAATAAAACTATCAATGGCAATTCTTCCATAGGAACCTTTTCTGAAAAATTGTGTCACTGACAAACACTTTAAATGATCTGTAAGATTAATTAGAGATATATAATATTCCATATACTATTCCATCCTATTCTAATATGTTTCACACATATTTGGGGAGAGAAATGCTCTTATTTTATGATGTTATTATGCATGTGTATATGGAAATTTGATATTGTATACATGAAGTCGAAAACACTGTGCCAAGTTCACTTTAAGTGCTTAGTAAATTTTGGCTGTATTATTATTATCATATTAATTCACTATGGCAAATTTGTACGGAATTTTACAAAGCACATACATACACATGTATGCCTGGATATAAATATATATATTTTTCTCTTGTGTGAACAGTGGGTGAAATTGGCAAAACAAGGTGGTAGCATAACCAATTTTATACTAGGGAAAAATAAGGTATAGGGGTTGTCCCTGACTCTGCAGTGTGCAGGAGGCAGGGGGCTGTGACTTAGACAAGCCAAATCCTCTTACTGTGGTCAGCAGTGACATGTGTCTTAAAATCTCCCTCTCTCTTTTTGACAAACTTATTTAGTCCCAAAACTTTGTACTCCTTTCACATTTGATCTTACATTTCCATCTCTATCTTCATCAACAAAAAGCATATTGTAATAAGGTTCTAATAGTTTGATTATCTTGAGTATCTCCTCTTTCGAATAATTAATGTGACAATTAAATTCTTAAAATATTTATTAAAAATATATAAGAAGCTTGGTAAAAGACATACTTCTTTGATTAATCTTTATAAAACTACTGTTTTAATCCTGTCCTATAGCTGTTCAAAGATTTGACATGGACATGGAAGTTAAAGCCCTGTTCAAAAATTATCTAATATTTCAGTAAAAATATTCTCGATTATGAAAAACAGAAAATGTCCTGGAATTGACTTCCTCGACTATTTATACATTTCACATACCTGCCATTTATTTAAGACTTGAAATTGCCATTGTTTCAATCAGTACTATTAAGAAGAGGTTAGCAAAAATTATCTCATATTACCTTAGAGTTATTTAAAATTCCTGCTTTAGGTACATGCACACAACATGCACAGGAATTATTAAAGCGAATGCTGGAGCTTCTTAGTGCTATTAAGGTTTTTGAGTGCCCTAGAGAAGTGCTTAAAATAGATCGAGGTTTGACATGATCAAAAATGTTGGAAGCAACTAAATAACTAAATAGTATTGGGTTTAAATCAAAAATCATCTGAGGTTTAAAGATACCTAAACATGACTACTGCTTTGAAGATAATCTCCAGTTTTCTGAGGTTTCAGGTAGAGCAATCTTCTTGAATCTGCCCTAAAACAAAACTCTCATGAACGATAGGACACCTAGTTTATTTTGAATAGCTTTGGGTATAGAAATCATGTCATTTTACATGTTTCTAGTACCCATGTCTGAAACATAAATGGAATCTCAGTAAAGGTGCAGAGAATTCTGGGAAAACCTATATATTCAGAGTAATCACAGCATTCCAAAAGGTTCTAGAATAAGTACAAATTCTAGAATATTCTCCATAGAAGTAAATATTCTGGTCTTGATAGGAGGAAAGTGTTTGAATTAACCATTTGCCCTCACTAGTGACTATATAACATACAAAAAAATGTTGTGTCTATATTTTTCCATTATTTTTTAAATTAACTTCTGTCCAAATATCTAAACTGGTGAATCATTGATAAATTTAAAATTATTGGTAGCAACTCTATCAATTTTTAGATTAAATAATATTTAACTATATTCTTAGAGACTAATTCTAACAAAAGAATTTGGCTTATATCTCAATAAATACATATGACTTTTTGGGGCATCGTAAACTGCTAAAGGAACTATTTTTGAATTCATAATTCTTCATTGGATAGACATGTCAACAGCATTGGTTTATTTAGCATTGATTTTATTTACTGAAACAGAATTATCTATAGTTTAAAAAACTGAACTGATATATATCTTTTTCTAAATGATATAAAATTAGATTTAATAATGATCATTTTGCTTTGAGATCCAACTAATCCTAAATTAAATTTAAAATGACATTTTATAAAAGAAATTATTAAAGCAGACAGTACACTACTTATACTTTTCTTTAGAGTGAAGATATTCTCTTGGCATTTGTTGCTCCTAACGAAACAACTAGCTCACAAGCACAACTACGTAGAACAGATGGCAAAACCTTTGCACATTAGACTTTATATCTGAAACAGAGACACTTTATTTTAAAATTGCCACTTGGGAACATAAAGTGCTCTCATGAGAAAAACACGTTTTACACTTTAAAGGCAGTCCATAAAATAAAGGCAGATGTTTAAATGACTTCTTAATTAACACAAAACAAATATTTACCTGCACTATGGAGAAGAAGCACTGCAATTAAGATGAACTCTTTAAAACAGTCTGGGATATATTTCACGCAAAGCAATACCAAACATTTTATCTTTTAGGATTTTCTGCTTTTCATTGAGAAAAGACTAATTATTATTTATCCATAATTCATTAATTTGAAACTGTTATAAAAATAATAGCTGGTATTTTCTAATTTGATTAAAATGCTTTTTTAAAAAAATGTACTTGAGTCTAAAGCATATTATAGTTACAAACAAATATTATTTTCAACTAATTAAACATTTATGTTACACCTTTTAGCACTGAACACTGCTATTACCCAAAGATACATTCATTAAAGGATTAGAGAGATGGTGATATTTTAAAAAATATTCTCATACAAAAAGTGTGCAGACATGTTGTTTATAAAATATAATCACAGATAGCATAAATGATTGAATAATCATATGAAATAGAGAGAAGAATAAAGATAAATTCATTTTACTCATATGAAATTCATTTGAGGGGTTAGGGGAACCAGGTTAACATATTTTCAAAGGCTTAAGATAAAAGAATAGAAAGGAACACCAGCCCCACCATACAAGGTGACAATGGTCAATTGTACTTTCTACATGCACAGGGTCTATCTACCGTTTTAATAATCTCAAAATAAAGGTTTAGCAGTAGTGTAAGAAATAATAAAACCCAGAATGCACAAGGCTCACTCCCAAATTCTGGTAAAGTCAATGCATTTTTTCCACTTCGTTAAAGGCAAAAGAGCAAGAAAATTATAGTACCCTGTCTGGGATGGCTGAAATTAATATAAAGAGATCACACTGAGAAAGGAGACCTGCTGTACCTTCAGAGGGCTTTTCTTCTACAACAAAAAGAATGACTTGCTGACCGTAAAAAGATAGAATATATGTTATAAAAGAGAGTCAGTGTCAAAAGCAGGTGTCAGAAAAGAAAAGATTAGCATCTAATACACAAAAAGAGGAGAAGTGAGAAATTAAATTGGTTGTTGGAGATAGTAGATAGAGCACAAAGTAAAATAAAATGACTGAAATAAAATTAAATCATGCAAAGCCTTACTACATTGATAGAGATAACAAGTCATTAACTAAGAGTTATGATCAATACAAGTTTCTTTTTTTTACCTGAAAAATCTCGAAGATTTATATTAAATCTCGAATGGCCACTTTGCTACAAAAAGTCCAATAAAATATTTTCAGGTTCTTGATCCTCTTTTTATTGTATGCCTTGATTTTAAACAATTACCAAAAATGATTTTAAAACCCAGCTAGTAAACATAAATAATTGCAGAAAAAGAAAAATGTCAGTCAGTTATACACTGGGTGATGATTTCTTAATTTTCTATAAGTGACAAAATGTGAGTTCCAAACCACAAAGATTTTGTGATCACGAAAAGGTTCTAGAACATTCATTTTACAAAAAACAAATATTTAAACATGTATCAAATATTACTATCTAACAGTTATCACCCTAAGAACATGAATCAAGAAAAATATTATTCCATTTGGGGAAAACACAATAAGATAGGAGAGATGAAGCACATTGTCAAGCATGTTATATTAAATGTATGCAATGAAAATGTGTAGGTAATATTATAAATTATCAAATGGTTGAATTAGTAAGCTTGTTTGCAGGAATCAGTAATGACAACAAAAGTATCTAATTTTGGTCTTGAAAAACTAATTGGCATAAATTTTATATTGATTGTTTATGTGAACATTTTAAAAAGATCTAAATAAATATAAAAATTAAGGAGTTTTTAAAGTCAATCGTGCTTCCTTTTAAAATATAATTTGAGAAAATTGTATATCTTTATATATAATCTATGAGTATATTTAGAAAAATATTTCATGCTTTAGTTATGGCCTAAGTATAAAGATATTGGCTGGAAAATGTTATATGTAGGTTTTGTAACTGGTTTTACAGCTGTACTTAAAATATTAATAGGTCCCTATCAAACCTGTAGTTTCTGAAATAGTGCAAGACCAACTTCACAATGTACACTTTATAACTATCATGTCCGTATTGTAAATAAATACTTGGAAAATATAGAAAATGTTCCAAACTAAGATCTGGTTTAGGCTCAAACATTGACTGGAAAAATAAAGATTAAAGGTACCCTGCATTTTGATAGTCTTGATAAAGAGGAACAGTCCCCAAATATAAGAAACATTTAGAGAGGTGACTCTGTGCATTTGAGCTAAAAATAATTAATTATAGAAGTTTAGTTTCAAAGATAATGGATGTACAGTTTATATTAAAGAAAAGTTAACATATTTTAATTAATCAAAAATATTCTAAGCCATAAATTAGATGCAGCTGCTTTAAAAATTAATAGAATCTTAAAGACATTCATTTTTTTACATAACTAAATCTTAGAATAAATTCATGTAAATATAGGGCCAAGATCTAGAAATACATTAATCTTATTATATTTCATAAATTCATAAGAGTTCTAGACTTTTGATTCTACTTCTGGATATTACAGTATAAGAGGAGCAATGCATTGTTAGCAATTCAAGAGCAGATGGCTAGAGAAATAATTCAAGGTAAATAGAATTTTTTAAGTTGAAAAGAAAAAAATATGAAAAGAAAAATATTAAGTGGAAAAATCAATGGTGTCTTCAAAGGTTTCAAAGTGTCATGAAGAATGTTTATATTATGCTGCCTTAGAGGACAGAAGTAGAATCAGAGTGTGAAATCAAGGTGAAAATTTGAGTTTTAGAGAAGACATAAGAGCATTCACAGAGTTAAGTCTCTAAACTGGTCTGCTTTTTAAAGTTTAGTTTTCCCAGTGTCAAAATTGCTCAAGCAAAGACTGAATGGCACATACATAACAGAAATCTCACACCATGCAGTGTGAGATCAGAATTTAAACTATTGTTAAGGATAAGATATGTAGAGCTAACAAATCAGCCGAAAATCTTACCTGAGACCAACAAAACACTTGAAGGAGTGTCAAAGGTAAACACAATATTTTTCATTTTCATTTTTTATAAACAGATGAGAAAATGTCTAGCATCATTAATTATTAGGGAAATGCAAATTAAAGCCATAGAGAGATACCACTACACATCAATAGGACCTTTAAAATTAAAAATACCAACCACACTCTATTGATAAAGATCCACTGGCACTTTAATGCACTGCTAATTGGAATATAAAACAAAAAAAGTTTGTCAGTTTCTAATAAAGTTCATCGTATACCTATCATATGACACAGCCATTCCATTCCTAGGTATCTGCCCAACAAATGACTATGCAAAGCCCAACACATAAGTATTCATAGTAGCTTTATGTCTAACAGTTCAAAACTATAAATGACCCAAAAATCCATCAACAAGAAAATGGATAAACAGATTTTGGTATAGACATACAATGGAGTATTACTTAGCAATATAAAAAAATATATTATTAATTACGTTCACAACATCACATATGAATCTTAAACTAATCATGCTGATATAAGATAGATTATATACTATATGACTCTATTTACATAATATTTAGAAAATACCAATTAATTTATATGATGGAAAATAAATCAATTGTCTGGGGTTAGAGGAAAGGGAGGAGAAAGAGGCAGGGATTACAAAAGTGCACAAAGGAAACTTTAAGTAATGATAGGTAAGTTCAAATCTCTTGATTGTGGTCATTTGCTTCTACGCCTTTACCTGGCAGGGTTTGGGCTCTGGGAAACAGTATTTCCTGCTCTTTTGCCACCAAAGACAGTGGATCCTGAACATAATATTGAACGAGATAATCATCTTGGGTGTTTTGTTGTTCTCGGTTCCTAAGTAGTCTGAGAACACTGTTTGATGCTTCCTAGTAATTCTTTTCTTCTTACTGGAACTACATTAACCTAATAAAATACTGACCTTCCCAACTGACTGAAACTGCTTTTAGTGAGGTGGACCTTTTGAAGGGCAGTTTTCTTTCATAATAAGATTGATTAGTTATCATTCCTCAAGCAGGAAACCATGATCATTAGATTCTGTATTTCCTTCTGTTTCTTGAGTTGACAATTAAATAAATTAAACTAAATAACTAATTGTCCAAGACATCAATAAATCAAATTATGCAGACAATTAAACAGCTAGAGAAAAATAAACAGTTCAGTCAGCTAAGAATATATAGATTTCTGCTTAAAAATGAAAATATTTTTAATATGTATCCTCTGAAAAACTCCCCTCTCTTACTATAGGTTATTTAAAATAAGTGGCTGTGAATGACATTCTTAAAAATTAAATTGTTTTTCTTTTTTTATTTTTAAGACTCTACTTAGTCCTTTTTAAAAATAGAATATTGTTCAATTGATGTAGTTCTTTCATTTAGTTGTCATGGTAACAAAAATCAGGACTGAATTAAGACCCTAGGCAGTCAAATTAGTCAGTTTTACAAAGGCAACTCTCCTAATTCTATTTTGCTTAGGTTTCTTAGCAAACCTGGGTGAACTTCGCACATCGGCGAGTTCTCAAGACCAGTTTTCTCCTGGACATTATAGAACAAAATATTCTCTCAAAAGAGCACCATTGGACACATTAAGAAGTTTGGTAATGTAAGGGCAGGGTCGAAAGTTGTCATAAACCTCATAATGAGACTAAATCTAGCCTTCTTAGGAGAAGTATATACTATATTGAGATTTATTTTCAGGATTTGCTCTCATTCAGATAAATGGATAGAGGGATAGATTGATGGATGGATGGATGGATGGATGGATGGATGGATGGATGGATGGATGGAGGGACAGATGGACGGAGGGACAAACAGACAGGTGAGAGAGAGAGAGAGAGAGAGAGAGAGAGAGAGAGAGAATAGATAGAGATAATTTCCCCTCCTTGAGGACATGAATAGGATACCACCTGTCATAATGTTTTTTGATTGGGATAACTTAAAGACCTGGGAACCAAACAGCAGCTTTACACTTCAACAGGTATAAGTGTCAACGTGAAAAAGTCTACTTAAATAGAGTGGTACTATAACAATTTTATTGTAACACATGTTACCTATTTGTGCAATATATACCACACATACATATCTGCTAATGGTCATTCAGCCATAATTCTTTTTGAGGATGTGTGGGCCAATTCATAATTATTATTCATGAAGTCCTATAGCTTACCTTGTGGGTTAGAAGACCGGACCTTGTTGGGTTTTTTGCTCAGAGGATGATGAACAAAGGCCCTCAGAGTATTAGAAATATTGGTAGAACACTAGGGATTATCCTTACATACATTTTATAATTCTTAAGTGGAATAAAATATTAAAAGTAGTTTGCATTTGAAAATGAGGATGTAATTGAATCTTGTAACAAAAATTATCAAAATGGACTTATTTAATTAAAAGGATATTGGTTCAGTTTATAATCTGGTACACTGATAATTTTTATTTGTTTTGTGGGGCTACTTGATATTTTTACATATCAGAAAAAATAACTTTGAAAAACCTGTCTCTCTCTTATCTTTAACTGTCTCAAAGTAACATCATTCCATCACCATAGAATCTAGTATATGAAAGATATATTGAGTTACCTTTGAATGTGTCCAATTTTAAAATATATTTCAGTAAATGTGCTTATGTTCCTCAAATGTCTAAGGAGTATTAAAATAGTATCTAAATTCTTTTTACTAAGTTTGTTTTCCCCCAAATTCATTGAACTGAGAGTACTATCTCACAAAGTATGTATTAAAAATATCAATCATAGTTGATACTATAATGTGAGTTAGTCAGAAATAGCATTTTCCTAGAGATAAAAGTTTTAAAAAATAGAATAAAGGCTTAAATCAGTTTGGAAACATCTCTTTTTTTAGAATACATATGCAATGGAGTTTTTTAATTAAAATATTAAATGCCTGTATAACATGTTAATTAAAATTAACTTTGATCATTCTTTATATAGTAAATTATCCTCTTAACATATTTTTTCAAAGTTTAATGTTGAATGTTTAAAAAAACAAAGTAAAATTTTATTTCTTGTGAGAAGAATGAGATTTTTATAGACAATCTAATAAGATTTATTAAAGTGCCAAAATCGAGATTAACAATGATGTTTTCATTATGTTTATTAATGCACATTTTATTTGTATATATTCAATGAAATAGATTTTTCTAATGTGCTATTTATTCTCTGGTTATCCCTATGTCTTAGAATTCAGAAGTAAATTATAACCAAACCATGCTGAGTATAATTTTGTTAAGTCTATAACCTGGAGAATGAATACATGGAAACACCATGGGCACCATCATTCCAGGATTCAGTTAACTGTTCCTCTAAGTAGACAGGCCACCACTGAAGATTTCACCTATAGCTTACAACCATGTTTTTCTGAAGTTAACGTGGGTCCTATAAACTGAAAATCTTAGGTAGGTGTTTTAATGTGCTCAGTATCCCTGGATTCCAGACAGTACCTTTATATGCCATTATAAGGCTAATTCTTGATTATTTACTGCCTTATAGAAATCTCCTTAATTATCAGGCCATCATAACATCTTTTTTAAGTGACAAGTTTTAAACTAAAGAGAGGCATTTATGGTTTCTGCTTATTTAACACCTCAGAACACTAGATAGAGTGCTTAGAGAATTCTTACTGATCTGACTTCATTTAATTTCTAAGACTCTTTAAATGATATAGATAGTGACCTCAATTATACTAATTAAATATTTTTTGGACTAGGAGACTTAAATTTTATGGAGATGCTTCTGAACAGAGAATGTTTAAGGAGGACTGAACTTTAGCTCTTGGGCATTAACATGCTTAATAAAATAAAGATTGACTAAGATGCTAATGGTAACAAAATTAAGTCCATGTCATGGGATAATAAACAGGAGAACATTGACAACTCTGCTTGTATCAATGACAATATTTCTAAACCATTTTTGTTATCTAGAGCGCTTGATAATACACGTCTCTTGTAATATTTTTGTATTTTAGAGAAGCTAATACCCACCAATCTCTTCTCTGTTTCTGAGTTTAGAATTTTTAGATTCTACATATAAGTGAGATTATAGAGTATTTGTCTTTGTCTTACTTGTTTCACTTAGCATAATCTCGTTTCATACACCTGTTACAAATGGCAGAATTTCCTACTTTTTTATAGATAAATAATATTCCATGGTATGTATATATCTGTTAGGTCCATTTGGTCTATAGTGTTGTTCAAATCCTCTGTTTCCTTGTTGATTCTCTGTTTGAATGATCTATCCATTGTTGACAGTGAGGTATTACAGTCCTCAACTATTATTGTATTGCTTTTTATTTTTCCTTTTAATTCTATTAGTATTTGCTTTATATATTTAATGACACTCTAATGTTGAATATATAATTATTTACAATTGTTATATCTTCTTGATGGATTGACCCCTTTTCATTGTATATGGCCTTATTTGTCTCTTTTGATCATTTTTAACTTAAAGCCTATTTTGTCTGATGTAAGTATATTTACCCCTGCTTTCTTTTGGTTACTATTTGTTTGAAATATCCATTTCCATCTCATTACTCTTATACAAAGTGCATCTGTAAAGTCAAAGTGTCTGTAAAGTTAAAGTGGGTCTCTTTTAGGCAGCGTATCATTGGATCTTTTTTTTTTTTTAATTCATTCAACCATTCAATGTCTTTTGATTGGAGAATTTAATTCATTTACATTTAAAAAAATTATCGATAGGTAAAGATAGTATTGCCATTTTATTAATTGTTTTCTAACTGTTTTGTAGATACTTTTTCTTTTCTTATCTTGCTGTCTTTTGTCATTTGATGACTTTTTGTACTAGCATGCTTTGACTCACTTATCATAATCTTTTGTGTAATTACTATAGGTTTTTACTTTGTAGTTACCATGAAGCTTATGTGAAATATAATAATCTATTTTAAGTTGATAACAACTTCACTAGTATACATAACTATATAGATTGAGTTCATTAAGATTAAAAAAAAAACTAAAATCTTAGGAGTTGTGGAAACTCCATGAAGGCAGGCTACCTTCATGGATGTCAAACGGATGTCAAACGGATGTCAAACGGTTTGACTGAAAGATCTGCTTCATGTTTATTGTTCATGTGCTGTGGAGTGATATCTCTGATTAGGCCTATATTCTCCTATTTTGTCTCCAATCCATGTTCAGTTTAATCAAAGAACAAAAGTTATGATACGTGGAGTGATATCTCTGATTAGGCCTATATTCTCCACGCCATGTTCAGTTTAATCAAAGAACAAAAGTTATGATTTCATCAGATAAAGGGTAATCATTCTTTGGCCAAAAGTACATGACTCAATTTTTCTGCACAGAGGCATAAAGTAAAGAAGTTTGATAATTATTTAAAATTAACGTAGTATCACTGTGTGATTCATGTTATGGTATTAATAGATGAAGAAAAGATTGCTGTTTATTTCTTATATTAATAAGTACATGTAATCTAATATTTAAGTTTAAATAAAAATTTAAAAATGTTTCAGTTGTTGCTACTATTACATATAGTTTGAATTTTGTATTTTCTGTGAAAATAATGCCCAGTTCAATTTTAGCATTGGAAGAAGAATAAGGGAATTATAGAACTTCTATACTTTAAAATGTTTTAACTTTCAAAATTACTATTTATCACATGACCAGTCAAACAAAATGAAGATAAATGTAAAAAAAATACACAATTAATCTCAAATAAGTATTTACCTTAAGTTTAATGAGCTAGTTGCTATATATTTAATGAGTTAACTGGTGCATATTAATTAAATCTCTATTGTTTGTTTAATATCTCTTTTGGAAGATTTCATGCCATCTGGTTTATTTACTTTAAATGACAAAAGCAATAACTACTTAATTGCATTCCTATTAATGCACTGTTGTTTCTAAACATGGAGGCTTTTAATGAGCACTTCATAAGGTTTATTGAAAGAATATTTAGATAAGATTAAATGTTCTGTTAACTCCTTTGCTGCTAAAATTAGGTGTAAAATAGTGCAAAAGTGTCATTAAATGTGATTCAAATTATTTGAAAAAAACTACCAAACTAGAAATAAATGAATTTCTAAAAATGACTTCCTACAGCATTTTTTATCTCCTGCAGTGCATCCACAGATGTTAGATTTAACTTTCTGTTTTTTACGCCTAGAAAAGAAATGTTGTGAACAGAGACATACACAATTGTTTAATCTTAGTATGATACTAAATGGAGAATTTAAAGCTTCTGTTTTAACTGACTCTCCAAGTGTGAGTATTGTGGAAAGTTAGAAAACTATGGTTATACATCATTTAAAAATACCCATTTTCAAGAAATTACAACCAGACCACAATTTATGCATAAACTGAGTGCAAGTTGTTTGCCGGTTGATTGTTTAGCACTTGTAAAATACATTTCTTCTCATAGATACCATGATCTTGAGATATGGTTCCTTGGCCAGTCTGAAAATAGATCTGATCCATACTATACCAGAAGCGGAATTTAAAGTAGTGCCTTTCCGACACAGGGCATGACTCCATGGTGATTTTGAATTAATTTTGAATGAATTAAATAGATAGTGACCTTTTTTTTCCATAACTGAAAACAATAGAATATATCAAGCAAATTCTACTCTTTGAGGATGAGAATGCACGTGACACCTTTATTTTATTTTTATAAATGTGTCTGTATTGTGCATGTGTATAAGTGTTTAAAATTTTGCCTATACTGAGTTGTCAAATCAAATGGGTTTTACTGCAGGTCACTGTGAAAAAAATTGAAAATTACAGTTTAAGCATGCTATAAAAGCCAGTGACTATCTGTGTTTAATTTCAGTCCCTGACACAGTTAAAAAAACTGGTGTCTAGCAAACTATTTTTAAACATTTGAGTCTATAGCTTTGCTAGATAAACAACATAAACTACATTTGGAGTTTCAGTCCAAGAATAACGTCAACAAAGTTAGTTCTGTATGTGTATGTCTAAAAATCGTTGTCACTTTGCTCTGTGGTAATTAGGCATCAATGGCAAGTAGTTCAAATAAACGAATATAGTAATATTTCTGGGAAACAACTAAACCAAGTATTTCTGGGGTTAGGTGACATTTGTGGGAATGAAGCTTTTTAAAGTTACTGTCAGTTCAGGGATTCAGATGTGTGAACCCTCTACTTCTCCCTAAGGAGTGAAATTTATGGCAACTGCCATTCTGGCTAATACTTCACACCTATACATTTGTCATGTTGGGAGTTAACAATGTTCTCTAGCTCTGTTTTGCCTAAGAACTCCATGTTTTCTACTGTGGCTAAACATTATATTAAGAAGGCTAGACATTGGGAAAGGAAGCTGTAAGCAGGCACTCAGCTCAGCTCACCAGCTGAGTGCTGCCCTGTATCCTTCACTCTAGAAAAAGAGATCTGGGTCACTTAGGGTGTACAGATGAGAAAGGAACATTTATGAATTTTTTTGTCTACTCAAGTTGGAAATATGGCTAAAAGTTACGGCACAAGGCAAGATGAGGAGAGAGACCAGTACAGAGGAAGTACAGGTTTGTTAAATTAGTAACAGAGGTGTTGTGGGGAAATGTAAAAGTGTAAAAGATGTTTTGCAGGAAGTTCCTTCATATTTCGTTTCCTTACCATTATCTGAGTTACACTTAGAAAATAAATTTTGAAAGAATTAGGGGAAAGGAAAAGTGGAAAGTTGAAGTCAGACCATAAATAATCTTAGAAAAAGACAGAACTAGGTAGGATACTCTGGCTAGAGAGAAACCAGAAGGCAACGTTTGCATATATTTTGTTCGTGAACCAAGCCCGATCTTTACTACTGAGGGTTTTTAATAACAAGCAATGGAATCAGACTTAATTAATCAGAATTAATTAAGCAGAAAATGCTATTGGGCTCACAGATTGTTAGAAGGGCTGTAGATATAGGATTAAGTCTAAATTTTGCCAGCTGAGTGCTGCCCTGTATCCAGAGAACTGATGTAATGAAGAAACCACAATTGATGCTGCCTTTTGCATTGCTGCCAGAAACTGGACTATAGTCCAGCTGCTACTGCAACCTACCCAGGTAACACTCTGACAGTGGAAACACCACCTGGCCAGATAACACTGTTCCCAAATTGGACAGTTCAGGCACAAACCCTGCAGTGAAATGAAGTCCCTAGGCAGAGCCTGTTTCCTCATCTTGAGCATTTCTGCACCAGAGCCTCGGTCACTTGCTTGTGTTTGGATGCAAAGGAAGCTGAGAAAGCCAGGTTTCTGGATTACTTTTTAAGAAGGTTGAATTTATTAGTCTGAAATTCCCCATCAGAGCAAGAGTCTTCAAAATATCCTAGAAAGCTTGAAAATATTACTCAGTCTAATAGGTATTTACATGTGCTGTTTCTTCCTTTCAGAAATCTTTCCTTCAAGATTTTGAGATGGCTCTCTCTGAAAATCAAGACTGAAGTTCAATATCACCTCTTCAGAAGGGTCTTCTTAAACATCCCTACCTAAGTAAGACTCCCAGCTCCCCATTATTATCACCTGAATTTATCTCAATCACAGAAATTTACCAATATTTGAAAAGTTTAATCCTTCCCTCCCTTCTCTCTCCCCCCCCACCACCTCTCTTCCTCCCTCCCTCTCTGTATCTGTTCAATAGAAAAAACAACACAAGAGCAGGATTCTATTTGTCTATTCAAAAATCTATTGTCATCACCCATAGTAGGGCCTCGCATATGGCAGCGGTGCAGCAAATGCTTGTTGACTGGATTTTTGAAAAGCAAGGAGTAATAGAAAATTATTGGGTATCTAGAAATTCCAGAGACATATCTGGAAGTTTGGGGGTTCTAGTATATAGGAGGAATATTAATGGATGTATATGAGAAAAATTATTGGAAGCAGCCTCTGTCCCACTCTACTGCCTGGTCTCCAGACATGCAGGTGTGTGATTCCCAGGATTGGTTCTCAGGAGGTAACAATCCTGTAGACAGGGATGACAGAGAAAGCTGTGACCTCATTCCAAGATCCAACCTGGATGATTACTTTTTCAGTCATTATTGATTCAACAGATAATTAGTATTTATTTTATGGCAGGCGCTGTGCTCACACATTATATATTTCCTTCTATTTATACCCTCAAACATACAGATTGTTTTTTTTTCTATTTTAGCCTCCTTGTTGCTAATTGTTTGTCTGATCATTTTCTCTCTGTTAATGTTTATGCTGATGTTGACCAGGCCCCTTATGGGAAGCAATGCTATGTAGCTCTACTGACAGCCTGTCTGGGTTCAAATACTAATTTTCTCATTTATCTGTGTATGAGTTGTTTAACTACTCTGCCATTTCCCTCACTTATAAAATGGGGATGAAAATAATAGCTTTATCATAGGAGAGTCATGAGTATTAAATAAATTAATATACGTAAAGCAGTTGGAATGCCTGTAATAAGCTGTTTGGAAGTGTTTGGTATTATTATTATTACTTGGAATAAATTTCTGATAATCTTCTGATTTCTCTATGACCTCAGCCTTACTTCCTAAACACTTAAATTACCGATTATGTACTGTTTTCTCTATATGACATCATTTCTGGTTTCTTCTATTGAACATTTCCCAAGATCCAGCACATTCGCATGAGAAGAGGCAAAGAAAAGATTAGGAGGTCGATGCAGATGCAGATGAAGAAGGATACTTTGAACAATCTTTTTCTACTTCAAGACTGCAGCTGATTCTGGATTGTTATTTTTTCTCTTTTCCAAGAGAGTTCACCAGATATTCTCAGTCAGATACAGTGATTATTTTATTCTCTTTAAGTAAAAGGCACTTTTGAGTCAAAGAAAAGGTAGAATGATTCAGCTAGTATTAAATCACAATACAAAGCTGTCTTTACATTTACCAAATACAAAAGATTCGTATTATCAAAATTTCATCACTCGGATCTATACTCAGCATTCCCTTCAGTCATTTACACTATATCCTCTCAACTGTTGCAGAGGGCCATATCTGTAGTAAGGAACAAATAAAATTGAATTTATTTTTTTAAAGATCGGTGCCTGGAGCATGTGCTATAGACTAGATATGTATATATATATGTTTGGTCATATGCGTTGGAGACTGTGTCTGTGCTTATTTTAGAGCATTCATTCTCATGTAAGCTAGTAGTTTAGTGAGAAATATGGGCATAACATAAGTGAAGCTTGCTATGGCTATCCTCTTTTCAGAGAAGAATAACCAAAAAAATAAAAAAGAAGAAGGACTCAGAACTCAGTATGGAAATGGGTGATCCATTTGAAAATATTTAACCACTTTTGATTATTCATATAATATAAAGTTAATAGTTCTTTCAGTTTTTAAATCAACATTTCTTATTGAAAGTAATTTCTAGCTTTACCATTATTTTAAACATAGCGAAAGATTTTATTTTATTAAATATAGCACCAAAGTTTGTTTACTAAAATTTTAATATAAATTTTATATAGAAAATGTAAATATTTATTATTTGGCCCTACTGACCTTGTGCATGAATTATAACTGGAATTATAGGTTACAAATATATGGTAGGTACTCATTTTTTATTGCTGCTGAGAAATTTACACCTACTTAGTAGTAACTTAACTACTGGAAAGCTCTAATTCTAACATGAATAACAACAGCAGGATATAGTCTATTTAATTTCCCATCATCTTTTTCAAGGTAGCCTCCCACAAATTTAGAAAAGTGTCTACCTTGCTTAGCCCAAATTATTTCAGTGACATAATGGTACTCTGGAATTGCAATAAAACAACTGGGAATTTTGAATGCATTTGAAGTAGACATTTTTCAATATGGTTTTTAATGTAAATCTCCTTCTCCTGAAAGTGCGAAGGTATGTTGAGTGCCAATAAAGACTTCAGAAACTCATAAGCACTGTGTGAAGAATGTTTTTTTCCTCTGTTACAGAACAGAGTGTCTCAGCCTGACAAAAAGGATGAGGGTGTCTATCAAAGATTTATTGATAGCTAAGGCAAAATGACAACCTACATTTTTTTCGTTGGAGAATTGAATTGCAAAAAGATAACTAGTGACCATTTGGAATTTAAACCGAAACACAATCATTTTAAATTAAGACATTGCTTAAAGATAACACAAGCAATCCAAATGGGAAAATATATTTGCGAGCAACACCTCTGATAAGGGCCTAATATTCAAAATATACAAAGAACTCATACAACTCAATAACAACAACAACAACAAAACAATCCAATCAAAAAATGGGCAGAGGACTTGAACGGACACTTCTCCCTAGAGGACACAAAAATGGCCAACAAATACTTGAAAAGATGCTCAACATTGCTAGCTATTAAGGAAGTGCAAATTAAAACCACAATGAGATACCATCTCACACCTGGAATAGCTGTTATCAAAAAGACAAGTAACAACATGTGTTGGAGAGGATGCAGAGAAAAAGGAACCCTCATCCACGGCTGGTGGGACTGCAAATTGGTCCAGCCACTATGGAAAATAGTATGGAGGTTCCTAAAAAACTAAGAGTTGATCTACCATATAATCCAGCAATCCCTCTATTGGGTATTTACTCCAAAGACTTGAAAACTCACATCCAAAAAGATATTTGCACACCGATGTTCATAGCAATATTATTCATAGTGGCCAGGACATGGAAGCAACTGAAGTGTCCTATGATAGATAATTGGATAAAGAAGCTGTGGTACATATATACAATGGAATATTACTCAGCCATAAAAAGAGATGAAATACTGCCATTTGCGACAACATGAATGGACCTTGAGATAATCGTGCTAAATGAAACAAGCCAGATAGAAAAAGTTGAAAACCACATGATATCACTTATATGTGGGATATAAACCTAAACGCAACAAATGAACAGGAAAAACAAACAGAGACTGGACAATAGACTAGTGTACAAAAGACTAGTGGTTACCAGATAGTAGGGGGAAAGGGAGGAGGAGGGAAGTAGATGGAGTAAAAAAAAAAAAAAAAAAAGATAACACAAGCAGAAGAGCAGACATTATGAAACTGATACTTAAGCTTCATATTTGCTAATGTGCACAATTACATCTTCTAGGGAAACTTGATAGTGCTCACATGATAGTGTTAAAATGAATCAACACACAGTGAGAGCCGATGAGAACAAGGCTGTTAAGGAAGATCAGCTGTAGATCTACCCTTAGGAAGTAGTTCAAAATATTGGCTATTTGGTACCATCTGTTGAATTCCATATACTAAAAAGAATGCTATTCAGAACTAAATTTTTGTGAGCCGGGAATGAAGGATGTCTGTTACAGAGATCATTTAACAGACCTCATTGAACAGGAAGAAGACCATCAGAGGGACAGTGAAATCTCTCCTGACCACTCCACAGCACATTAATTTGAAATGGACTGAGAAAATTTAAGCATTTATTCATTCCTGCACACACATGATCTTCAGATTTACTCAGTAAGCAGAGAGGTCCATCATATCATGTGTAAAAGCAGGCAAAAGAAAAATAGTGATACGGACAGATATTTGTTCAGTAACCTATGCAGATCCTTACAGAAGTTTGTGTAATGTCACTATAGGAGTGAGAGAAATCCTATTGTTCTGGACTATACCAATTTAGAGATTCTAGATTCCTCTTTAAAATAGCCATCACCATTATTCACCACCCTTTTAACTTATCAATAGCCCTTATATGCAATAAAATAGCCAATGATTGAAAATCAGTCAGTAAACAAAATACAGGAGTCAAAATTAGTGTTTTAGAAATTTGGAATTGTTTAGTTTTTATTGGAGGATTTCATATATTTTTTTGTCTTGCTGTTTCTCCTTTTGTTTCTTAGGAAAATATATATGTGAAACCGATAATCAAATACATATATTAAATTCAGTGCCTTGCACAGTGCGTGACTCATATTAAATGTTCCATAAATATTTGGTGATAGAGAAAGTGAACATCCCAAATCCAAGGATTTTCCTGATATGAGAATAGAAGGAATTATAAAGTAAAATTATTATTCCTTTTTAGGGAAAATAATAGGAGTATGATATTGTTATCTACATATATTTGTCTGAAGGAAGGAGAAGGCTAATG
The DNA here is from genome assembly GCF_000325575.1 of Pteropus alecto. Classification (NCBI taxonomy): domain Eukaryota; kingdom Metazoa; phylum Chordata; class Mammalia; order Chiroptera; family Pteropodidae; genus Pteropus; species Pteropus alecto. Next base: position 21,783,332 of record NW_006434835.1, read on the forward strand.
AAAATTATATTCATACTACTTTTGATTTTTAGAAAAAAACACAAATTTAAAATTATCCTACTTCTAAAAAATTTATTTCTAATATCAGTGCATGACTTTATTGATAATCAGGGCCAACAAAAATTATGTCATTTGTTAAAACATTAGTCAATATTGACTAGCTGGTCATTGTCCTGTATTTTTCCATCTATTACTAGGCAAAACTCTTAGTAAAAATTCTAAATGATTGCCACCATGTATTTTAGGGCCAATCATAAGATACCCTTCAACCCAGAGAATATAACTATCTGAGTTATACACATACAGCAATGTTTCTGATTCTAACACTAATTATATGACCAACAGAAAATTCTCTCAGTCATCATTAAGAGAAGAAAAATATTTATCATAAAAGATTCTGTTTTTCTTCAAAAGGCTTATTTTAAACTTTTGATTTGATTAGCATCTAATTGTTTTCAAATAATATTGAAAAACATTAGGACATTAGGTTAAGAAACTTACTCAATGTCACACAGGTAGTAGGGTTTGAAATGAAGTCTCATGACTCATCTGTAACTATGTTTGGTTCACTTCTCTTCACCAGATTGCCTTCCTATATTTTCTATTGTCCTTAAACAGCTGTATGTTCTTTCCAAATGAACAAGTTAATATTAATGAACTGGAACATGACTAAGAATCATGTCGTGGTTTCTTGTTTGATTACTGAGCTTAATATTGACTTCATCTCTATGTCTTCCTCCTCTCTTCTTAACCTGAACATAAGTCACCTGTATTTCTACAGGAAATAAAAGAGAATGTAACAGAAACAAAGAGGACAAAATTGCAATATAGGAGAAAAATAATGATAGCAAACCTATGATCTGCTTTCCAGACTGAGGATACATTTACATTCCTTCTTCCTTTTGCATTCTATTGTGAATTGTGTTCTTTAAGGCAGTGTTAATTAAATTATATAATAGTAACTTTCCCTGAAACTAGAAGATAAGAAATGTGTGACTCCCAGATATTTTGTGTTACCACTTCAATTTCAATCCCTATTCACCCTTAGATTTATACTTGCATATAATAGACTATAATCAAAAGTATGGCTGACAGTGAATAATGTCCCCTTCTTCACAGAGGAAATGTTTCTAGATGACTCAGCAGAACATGAGACGTTGTTGATCCAACAAATGCACAGAAATTTGTCACCATTTGAGTGCTCTATAATGGGTTACTATAGAATTTATCATCTAGCAAAGGCAATTTTGAGAATGAAGGCAGTGGCAATAATTACTTCAGGTGACTGTTGTAAACTGAAATTTTCCTGAATAAACTGAATATGGTCACCTTGGTCATAAAAAAAAAAAAAAAAAAAAGAGAGTGAGAACAGAAACCCAAACAATATGATGTTTGAGACTATATTATTATCATGTCAATAGAGACTAACTTTTGTATTTTGGAGACCTACCCCACTCAACTCCACCCATCCCTGATCTTAGGAGCTATATCTGTTACGTGGGAGCCATTATTAGCTTAAAAATCAATATGAATAAAATGAGTAGATTGCTCTATTAAATAATATGATTCATCAATTTGTGGTTGCTTATAGAATACACTGAGACAGTGTACTGCTTTGTAAGAGTAAGATGTGGGCATATCTATAAGAAATTTAAAATTTTAAATATAATTTAATATAAAAAATGGGTCAAGTGTATGGAAAATAATATTTTTAAAAATCACCTTAGTTCTGAATTCTCATTGGAAGATAGAGGTTTAGAAGGCCCGTTAGAACACTATGTGGAAGATAACTGGAATTAAGGATTACTCTGGTTCAAAATAAGGTAACACTTTGAAATTAATCTCAAAGGAAAGTCCCAGAGTCATAGGGCAGAATCAAATTTATACTGACCAGCTTCAAAAGAGAGACATTCTAAACAAATAACTTGTTCAGGGAGCTATAAGACAGACTGAAGTTATCAAGTGAACATGGGAAACATTGGAAAACAGTGGCAAAGACAGGAAGCCCTGCAAAGGACTCTGGTATAACACACAGCTCTCAACAGAGGCAAAGGGGATAAGTATCTGATGGCATCTGGTTTTATGTCCAAATGTGGTTTATAGAATAACTGTCTATCAGGTCCCCAGCTGCCATGCAAAATCCTGATAATAACCAGGGATTTGTTCCTTTTTTATGTTAGGTTGAGATCTCCTTTTGTGGTATCTTATTTATTTTATAGCTTTGTTTTTGCAAAGGAGAATATTCTTGTGTTGTTGAAGCAGCTGGATTTCTTTTGAGCTTTATGATGAGGTGCAATCTAAACTCTGAAAACCAGTAAACAATATCCACCCCTTTGTCGATAAACAAACACTTGACACAATTCGGTCAGGTACCTCTGATGATAAATTGAACATCTATGGTTCCACAAATGACTTGCTTTCAGAGTATAGATCACAAGTCACTAGTTCAATACCACTCAGACACTCACAATATTTTAGAGCTGAAAGGGAACTCAGAGTTCAATTTGGGACGTTATTGAATACCAGCTATGTTCATAGGCTTTTGATGGTAAATCTGGATGATATAGAAAGTGTATGGTCTTCAAGATAAAATATTATAATATTTGACAGACAATAATAATGAGTATAATAGATTTCAGTTATTTCAAGAGGAAGATAATGATAACAATAATGGCATTTACTTATTGAATACTTCCTATGTGCTAGGCATAGTGGTAAACTTTACATGCATTTTCTCATTTGCTGTAATAAATACGTCTATGCATGCATATTAGAATGTAAGCAAAACCAGAGCAGGGGCTTTGTATGGTCTGTTCTTGTTTATCAACTACAAGTATGCCTGTCAAAAATTAGGCATTCAGCATAGATTCAGTGAATGAATAAATGAGTGACTAATGAATGATCAATCCCACAAGTAAATTCTGTTGCTTCTTCTAAAATACAACCTTGTGTTACAAAAGAATTTGTCATTAAAATAATTTGATAGCTATTTTTCCTAGAGCATATAAATAGGATTTGATTTACTAATATTTGATGAAAAATGCACCTCAGGTACTTATAAATATCATAAAATTATACATTTATTTCTTCCAACCTTAAGATTAAACAATAAACAACAAAGCCTTATTTTCTTGTAATCCAAAACCATCAAACTGATAATCTTAGAAAAGTACATTGCGCATTTACAAAGTAAGATTAATATTTTAAAATTTCTCAAATATGAGGGCCTTAATTTCAACTCATTAATATTTGTATACTTTATACATATCCCTGCACATACAGCTATGTATACTACGTATTTGTATACATAGCTGTATGTGCAGGGATATGTGTTTTTGTGTGGGTTTAGTGACAATAGTCAGGCAATTTTACAGCAAGGTTAATGATTTGAAGTTATGCTTTTTTTAACTTTTAACATTGGTACTATAATTAATATCTTCAGCATTTTTATCAAATTTTAATTTATTTTTTGGACAGATATTTTCAAACTGCATCACCATGCAAAATGGGACTGGGCATATTCTCAGAGCACCTGTAACCTTTTTGCTGGACATTTTTGAGAAATATTTTATACTCTTATCAACAAAATGTGATATTGCCCTTCTTACTGACATGTAAAGGAAATTTATTTCTGATCACTCAAATGCAATTGGTTAAATATACTCTTATACTAACCCAGGAGAAATTTTTTAAAAACTTTTATTAGCTCTGCTTATTTTTCTCTCAATTTTATTTTGTTATATACTTATTATTACTTTTTTGCTGCTGTGTTTCTCTCCTTTGCCCATTTTTTAAATTATTAGTTTTTCAGTTTTCTTTTATTATATTAAATGCTTGTCTTTATATTTTGAAATTATTTCCCCAGTTTGTTGTTTGTCTTACAATATGCTAACAAAGACTTTTTACATACAGGAATCATTAATATTTATTAATATCATGCATGAGTCTGATATGAAAACATTTTTCACGACACAAATTATTTTCCACGTGGGTGATGCAGGAATATTTAAGAGATCTGTCTTACAGTTAATCATGGTTAAAGACTTTGATGCTGATTCCTCTAACCCATATTGCAAGTTAAGGAAGCATGACTTGTTCTATTAAATTCTGGAAGTCCAAGAATAAGGAGCTTGAATAGTATTCCTGACAGCCCATAATCAGGTTGTCCCATTCCTCTTCCTATCCCAAACATGAAATATCTGCCAGGAATAGGATACATTTTAAGGGTCTGAAGTATTATTAAAAACAAATAAACAAATTTAAAAAACCAAGCAACGACAAACTTGCATAAACTACTATCAATAAATTACAACTCTAAGATTATACTCCAAAGCATTTTTCTGTAAAGCTGTTTCCTTTGATTTTGCCACACATTTATATACTGAGTAAAGTTTGCTGAGCTTCAAGTAAAATATATTAGCTTTCTCAAATAATAACTCTAGTATCTGTAGTCTCTGCTAAGTGTCTGTGTTGGTATGGATTAATATGACCCGTTAAGTTTCTTTACTTGTCATCCTGTTCCTGCCACACACATTTTCTCCGTAGTAGTTTCTTTTTGCCCTTTGACCCGAAATGCTTTCCAATTTTCATTTATACGCGAAGGCTTTTATGTTTTATTCCCCAAGGTTTGAAATAAGTTCACTCTTTCATAAAGACTTTCCTAGTATGATAAGCTTATGATTGGCTCATTATTTATATGTTTATTAATGCAAAATTTAATAATCATACCCTACTATTATTATTTTTACTATAATCATGCCTTACTATTATTATTTTTACTCCCTCCCTCCCTCTGTTTTTCTTTTGCCCCTCCTTTTCTTTCTCTTCCTCTCTCTATTCCTTCTCTTCCTTCTCCTCTTCATTTCCTTTTTCTATTTTGTATGTGTTATGTCTGTATTTTGTCCTTTCATTCTAGAATATTAGCTCTATTAGTTCATTGACAACATGCATCATGCCTTAGACTTCACGTTATAGTCACATTCATTTCTATATATATTAAACACTATATTAATTGATAGATGGAAACCTATAGAAAGTATTTTTTCTGCTGTACAGATGGGATGCATATGAAATTATTTATTCCTATAATGAATGGTAGGATCAATAACTATTTGAGACCCAGGTTAACAATGCCAGTTATGAATCAAAGAACATTTTGTAAGGATTTCAGCTTTATATAAATTTGTATGTAAAGAGTAATGTGTTAAAAAAAAGATTTTACATAAAACTCTACAAAAATAAGTTAATTGGATATTAAATCCACACCATCATTATAATTTTGTTTTTACTAGAAGAAAAGGAAAATTAATATTTATTAAAAATCTACAGTGTACAAGGATGGCCTTGTGTTGTGATTTTTCTCTAAATTGTCTCCACTAGTCTTCAAAACTACCCTTTTAGGGGAATTAACACTTCCATTTTATGCTTGCAAATGTGGCTCTGACACACACCTAATTTTGGTATATAGCTTTCTTTTTTTTATTAACAATGCAAGATGTTAATGTTCAGACAATCTTACTAATTAAACTATTGATTTTTGTAGTCCACATATCTCACTATTCAAATGGGCCACATAGAAATGTTGCCATAGCACTACATTCTGCTTACTGCAGAGTATGTGTGTGTGTGTGTGTGTGTGTGTGTGTGTATGTGTGTGTATTTACTGCATAATATAAAAAATACATACTGTGAATATATATACTTTTTCACATTGGTGTCTCAACTGTGAATCTACCCATATGTCGACTCTACCCATAATATATAGGACTTAATATAATGGGCCTGTTTTATATACTTTGGAAATATCTGAATGCTGAGCATATAGGATAAATAAAAGTAATTTAGCAATTCTTATAGTATTTAGACTAGGGTTTGGTAAAGCAACTTACTGCTCACAGTTCAAATCATATCAACTACTTTTTCATTGCTATCTATTGAAGAATGTTTTTTACATTTTAAAGGATTGTTTAAAAACAATGAACATATGACAAGGATTACATATGGATCCAAAAGTCTAAAAATTTACTAGGTGCTCTATACATAAAACAAAACAAAAAACAAAACAAAACCTGTTGAACATGGAGAATCACCCGAAGTCCAGCTGATCATAGCACCTACATCTGATAAAATAAAGGAGGCTCATTGAAACCAATCCAGTATAGGCAACAACCATCAGCGGATCACTTTGTAGTTCTCACTAGGTAGCCCTGAGCAATCAAAAGCAGCAGCTGACCTTGGCCTATGGGGCAGACCCTCCCAAGGGGCCACAAAACCAACGCCGCTGGAGGATGGCATCAGACCACAATGGAGAAATTCCTGACTAGTTCCACTAGTGATACACACAAAAGGTGGTTGCAACAAGTACACAAGCCTGCTAGGGCAAATCCCACTCAGTGGGGTTAGCCCCTACACAACAACTCTTATCCTGAGGGTGCAGCCAGTTCCTACAATTAGTCAGCCTGAACATTAATTCCACCCACTGATCTACTAACAACAATAAAGGCTTGGTGACAACAGAAGATCACTCGCAACCCACACAAAGGTCACCTCCAGAGCTCTGAGATCAAGGAGGTTGTGTCACTGGGCCACACAAGACACCTTCCACATTAGGCCCTCTGGTCAAGGCTGAGAGATGAAACAAATATTCCTGACACATAGAAATGAACCCAGAGAGGCTAATAAAATGAGAAAACAAAGAAACATGCCACAAATGAAACAACAGGATAAAATTCCAGAAAATAAACTAAATGAAATGGAGGCAAGCAACCTACCAGAGACAGAGTTCAGAATAATGGTTATAAGGATGCTCAATGAACTTATGAAGAGAATGGATGGCACAATAAAAACCTCAACAGAATAAAAAAGGACATAGAAACCGTAAAAAGAAGCAGACAGAAATGAGGAATAAAATAACTGAAATGAAGAATACACTAGAAGAATTCAACAGTAGATTGGATGAAGCAGAAGAGTGAATCAGCAAATTGGAAGACAAGGTAGCTGAATACACCCAATCAGAACAACAAAAAGAAAAAAGAATTAAAAACAAATGAGGATAGTTTAAGAGACCTCTGGGACAACATGGAGCATAAAAATATTCGAAATCATAGGGGTATCAGAAGAGGAAGAGAGTGAGCAAGGGATTGAGACTCTATTTGAAGAAATTATGACAGAAAACTTCCCTAACCTGGCAAAGGAATTAGACATACAAGTTCAGGAAGCACAAAGAGTTACAAATAAGAGGAATTCAAACACACCTACACCAAGACACATCATAATTAAAATGCCAAAGGTCAAAGACAACGAGAGAATCTTAAAATCAGCAAGAGAAAGGAACCTGGTTACTTACAAGGGTTCCCCCATAAAAATGTCTGCTGACTTTTCAATGGAAACTTTGCAGGCCAGAAGAGAATGGCAAGAAATATTCAAAGTTATGAAAAACAAAAATCTACAACCATGAATCTCTACCAGCAAGGTTTTTGATTAAAATGGAAGGGGAGATAAGGAGCTTCCCAGACAGGAAAAAGTTTAAGGAATTCATCACAACCAAGCCAGCATTACAAGAAATGTTAAAGGGTCTTCTGTATAAAGAGGAATAAAAAAAGAAAATAGAAATAACAAATATGAATAATAAAATGGCAGTAACGATGTACCTATCAGTAATCACTTTAAATGTAAACGATTTAATTTTCCAATCAAAAGACATAGGGTAACAGAGTGGATAAGAAAACAAGAACCATGAATATGCTGTCTACAAGAGACCCACTTCAGATCAAATGGCACTCACAGACTGAAAGTAAAAGAATGGAAAAAGATATTTCATGCAAATGGAAATGAAAAAAAAAAAAAGCCAGGGTAGCATACTTATATCAGATAAAATAGACTTCAAAACAAAAACTATAATAAGAGAGAAAAATTACATAATAATGAAGGGATCAATAAATCAAGAGGACATAACCCTAGTAAACATATACACACCCAACATAGGAGCATCTACATACATAAAGCAATTATTGACTGACATAAAAGGAGAGATCAATAGTAATACACTCATAGTAGGAGACTCTAACACCCCATTGAAACCAATGGACAGATCTTCCAGGCAAAGAATCAATAAGGAAACAATGGGCCTAAAAAACACACTAGAAAAGATGGACTTAATAGATATTTTCAGAGCATTTTACCCCAAAGCAGCAAAATATACATTCTTCTCAAGTGCATATGGAACATTACCAAGGATAGACCACATGTTAGGACACAAATCAAATCTCAATAAATTTAAGAAGATTGAAATCATACTAACCGTCTTCTCTGATCATGATTGAATGAAACTAGATATCAACTATAAGAAAGAAACTGGAAAATACACAAACACATGAGGCTAAATAACACACTACTAAACAATGAATGGGTTATTAATGAGATCAAGAAAAAAATCAAAAGATTCCTAGAGACAAATGAAAATGAAAGCACATCAACTCAAAATTTATGGGACACAGCGAAAGCAGTTCTCAGAGGGAAATTCATAGCAATATAAGCCTACCTCAAAAAACAAGAAAAAGCTATATAAACAATCTAACCTTACAATTAAAAGAACTAGAAAAGAAACAGCAAACAAAGCCCAAAATAAATAGAAGGAAGGAAATTATAAAGATCAGAGCAGAAATAAATAAAGTAGAGTCTAGTAAAATAATACAAAAGATGAATGAAACCAAGAGCTGGTTCTTTGAAAGGATAAACAAAATTGACAGACCTTTAGTCAGACTTATCAAGGAAAAAAGAGAGAAGACTCAATAAATAAAACCAGAAATGAAAGAAGAGAAATAACCATGGATTTCATAGGAATACAATGGATCATAAGAAAATATTCTGAGCAATTATAAGCCAACAAATTGGACAATCTGGAAGAAATGGACACATTTCTAGAAATATACATTCTCCCAAGACTGAGTCAAGAACAAACTGAAAATCTGAACTGACCAATTACCACCAATGAAATTCGATCAGTAATAAAAAATCTCCCAAAAAACAAAAGTCCTGGACTAGATGGCTTCATAGGCAAATTTCACCATATATTCAAAGAAGAATTATTACCTATTCTTCTCAAACTATTCCAAAAAATTCAAGAAGAGGGAAAGCTCCTTAACTCCTTTTCTGAGGCCACCATTACCTTGATTCCAAAATCAGGCAAAGACAATACAAGAAAAGAAAACTATAGGCTGATATCTCTCATGAACATTGATGCAAATATCCTCAACAAAATATTAGCGAACCAAATACAGCAACATGTTAAAAGGATTATAAAAGACGGTCAAGTGTCCTTCATCCTAAAAGAACATAAACAAATCTAAAAATAAGAATCATGTGGTCATAGTAATAGATGCAGAAAAAGCCTTCGACAAGACACAGCACCCATTTATGATCAAAACACTTAACAGAATAGATATAGAAGGAAATTACCTTAACATAATAAAGGCCATATATGACAAGCCGTCAGCCAACATTATACTGAATGATGAATAACTAAAAACCTTTCCTCAAAGTTCAGGAACAAGGCAAGTCTGTCCACTACTGCTCCTGTTATTCAGTATAACATTGGAAGCCCTAGCAAGTGAAATCAGACAAGAGAAAGATATAAAACGCATCCAAATAGGAAACAAAGAAGTCAAACTGTCACTATTTGAGGATGACGTGATTCTCTAAACAGAAAATCCTTTGGATTTCTCTGTAAAAATGTGAATAGGAATCCCACAGATTATCATGAGGAAATGTTATAAGTTAAATGTTATGTGTTTAAAGGTTTTTGGAATGACAAAATTTCCATATAAATTTAAGAGCTTGTTTACTGTGTTTTCTGGGTCACTAAGAGCTACAACTGGCTAGTATGGAATTACTTATGATAATGTTTTTGAAGTGCTTAGAAGTTTAGTTTTATTTTACTTACCAGAAAATACTAAATGAAGATCTCTGTATTTATTATTTGTATGTTACTTAATTTAATTGGAGTCCTGTAACTGTCTTTACACACAGATGTGAAAAATTGTGTGTGTGTAGTTTTTAAATTCTAAGCGTCATTGCAATGCTAACAGTAGCTTTGAACTTTAAAGTAAAGCCCAATGTAATGCAAAGTGATACTATTAATTCATCTGGAGCAGTTATCTCAATTGATCAGATTAATTGTCTAATGAGACCAACATCAAGTGCTTACTCCTCTAGAGATTTGTTAGTCTTGAACACCTATGTTTATAGACTTGATCATATCTAAAACTGCATTCACCTGTCTCTAAACACTAATCAATGAACCAGAGCCTACAAACAGAAGAGGTGAAGGTTTGCGGCTTTCCAGATATAGCCAATCACATTTGCCAAAGATTTTTTTTTTTAAATACATAGCCCTAGGTATTTCTGTAGCATCACGTCTTCACATAAAATAAACACATTAAAATCTAAAATTACCATAACACCTTAGTTGTGTTTGTTAAAAAATAAATAAATAGAAGAGGAGAGGAGTTGGCTTAATAGTTAACAATCATTATAGTGTTTAAATAAGACAAAACATAAAAGATTTTTTTCTTTACAATGTTTTATTTATATTAAATTTATCGGGGTGACATTGATTAAGATTATATAGATTTCAAGTGTATAATTTAACTATATATCATATATATTTATATATTGCATTGTATGTTCACCATCCAAAGTTAAATTCCTTTCATCATCATATCGTTGACCTCCTTTACCTTTATTTAAACCACAATAAGATATCACCTTATACCTGTCAGAATGGCTATCATCAATAAATCAAAAACAGAAAGTGTTGGCGAAGATGCTGAGAAAAAAGGAACCCTCATACATTGTTGGTGGGATTGCAAATTGGAACAGCTGCTATGGAAAACAATCTGGAGGTTTCTCAAAAAATTAAAAATGGATTTACCTTTTGACTCAGCAATTGCACTTCTGGGTTTTTATCGCAAGAAAACCAAAACAATAATTTGTAAAGATCTATGCACTCCAATATTCATGGCGGCACAATTTACAACAGCCAAGATATGGAAGCAACCTAAGTACTCATCAACAGATGACTGGATAAAGAAATTATGGTTCATATATACAATGGAATATTACTCAGCCATTAAAAAATTGAAATCCTACCATTTGCAATGACTTGATGGACCTAGAGGTTATTATCCTGAGTGAAATAAGTCAGACAGAGAAAGATAAATACCATATGATTTCACTTATATGTGGAATTTAAGGAACAAGAAGAACAAACTAATCAAAAACAGACTCACAAATATATTGGGCAATTTGATGATAGACAGAGGGGAGGGGAGTTGGGAGGCTGGGAGAATGGGGTGAATGGTTAAAATAGTACAAATTAGTAGTTAATTGTTGGGCTCAGGGATGGGAAGCACAGAGAATACAGTTAGCATTAATTTGATGGCTAGGTGGAGGGCCAGGGGATTGAGGGAGCAATTGAGGGGGTCGTTTTATGAACTATATAGATGTCTAACCAATGTACTGTATACTTGAAACTAATTTAAATAAGTTTTTTTAAAATTCTATTAATCTCTAGTTTAGACACATATAAAATATAATAGAAGAATAAAATAAACTATATATGAATTATTTTAATTCTATTGTGAATGAATATCAATGGTTTAAATTGAAAGATTTTCTTTAATTCATCATTAAATTGAAAAGTTACAAGAGTTTCTACAGATTGTCTATGTTTATGCCAATGACACTATCATATAATAGAGTAAATCCTTCTTGATTTAAAAATATTCATTGTGAATAAAGTATTCATGATAATTAACTGCAGAGAATTATAACCTATATTAAAACAACTAGTATGATATTTAAAAAGTTATCTATTCTGTATAGACAAAAGTCAGGAGTATCAATTACATAGAGACCAAAACACCAATATTTTTAAAACTGTATTAGTTAGAGGGAACAAGGATACATTTCATAGGCTGTATTTGTAATATTTGTCTATATAAGAAAAAAGTATAAAAAGGTCTTCTACTGGATTAAACTGAGTAATTATGGAGGTGATCTAGTTAGTCTTAATGAGAAATTTTTAGTATTAGCTTTTATACAACTTAAAAGATACTCAGAAGAACAAAAATTGTCTTAAATAATGAGAGAGGAAATCCTTCATGAGAAGAAGGTGGCTAGGACAATGGGGGTGCTTTTAATAAAGCAAGAACTGAATTATTAGTGTAGAACTACTTTCATAACCAAAATGAAAGAATGCTTGATTGCAGTGACAATGGTAAGATTCAGATGTTTGAAAAGATATAACCTGATTAGCAATTTAAAAGGATTATCTCTGAACATTTTCTATGATAAAGATGTTTTCCAATAAAAATGAATGAGAGTTGTAAGTAGAATAGTTTTAGCTATTAAAAATAATGACAATATCTATGTCATAAACTGTTGTTATGATCACAAACCATAAAAAAATTTCACAAATGAGGATTTTCAATTATTTACTTAATGTAGTGCAAAGTTACCATGTTTTGTAAAATGATTATAATTACTCCATAAATGATTGTTTTTGTTGAATTTATGTCTATATTTATAATTTAGAATTGCTACACTAAAACAGTCAACTACCTTTTTTATATAATCAAACCATTAGATGAGTGGATGAAAACATTCTCTACAAATCTGAATCGACTATTCTCTGCAGATATTGAGTAGGAATTCAATTCTATGTGCTCACAGTCACCTAAATATAAGAGATTGGTTTTAGAGTTCAATCATTTGAGAAATAGTTCCTGATATAAACTTGAAGAATCAATATGACTTATTGAACATAAATATCAATCTTATATTAAAGTGAATTCATGGACTTCAATGGATATATACCTGAAATGTATTGTGAGGGTTTTTAGGTTTATCTTATATTCATATTACCAATTTGTTTAAGATTTTAGCTAATTATTTTGGCATCGTGATATAGAGAAAGAGATAAATAAAATCTGCTTCAAATCTGCCAATGAGATTATTTGAAAACATCTGAAATTTGTATTATTTTTGGAAGGGCAAGGAAAAATGATAGATTTACCTCTATGCTTTCTATTAGGAAAACTGAGATTTTAACTTAAAAAAATAAGCCCTGATTATTTAACACTCCTATCCTGCTACAAGAAATTCCTTCAGCACTAAATAGACTCAAAGTATGTATAAATGGTTAAAAATGAAATAGACATCAAAGTTTGAAAACACAGTTCAGAATACTGAATTAGATACCACCTAATTGCGTGATTAAAGTTGAATTTTGAAGCAGTTGCTTTCAGTTGAAGTTTCCTCTAAATGGTTGAAGCTCTTTTGAAACTCTATTTCTTGTCTTAGAAAGGCATTCTATGAATGGAAAGAAAACAAGTGTTTGAAAATGTGGATGAAATAAAATATTTCAGGCTTCGTTCTTAAAGCTTTTCATATTCATGAATATTCACCTTCTAAATCTTAATCACAAGTTTTTTTACTAGACTTTTTCCTTCTGCTCTCTGCCACTCCTTTTCTTGTTGCTGGGGATTATTTAATAATTTAATACTAAAAATAGGAGGTCATATTATTATAAAAATATATTAACAAAATTATGTTTTATTCCCATGGTGGATTGGCAGTCTTTCTCCTGTCTTTCCATATTAGCCTATTGTCAGAGTTTGAACAATCAGGACTATACTTTCTATCTGAAATGATGTTTGTGGTTTAACCATATCTATTTATTGTATTTATCTTTATTTGGCTTAGTAGCCAGGTTTAGTTTTACTTACATAAGTATGAACAGGATCATTTTATGGCAATTAAGGATCAATTATTTGAGGAGATATACTAACAATCCTAAATGTCCATGTACCTAATTATGAGCTTTAAAATACATGAAGCAAAAGCTGATAAAACCGAACGAAGAAATAGCCAAATCCTTAAGTACAGTTGGATATTTAACATTCCTCTCACAATAACTGATAGAACAAATTTACACAAAATTATTAGGGACAAAGACTTAACATTGCAAACCAGATATAACTGACATTTATGAACTACTCCACCCAATAAGAGCAGACCACTCAATTATTTTAATGAAGAGAGGAACAATGACCAAAATATATTATGATCTGATACAATTAAAAAAACAACAGAATTCACAGTTACCAATATCATGAGTGAAAGAAAAGACATAACAGATCCTACAGACATTAAAACGATAAAAAGAAATACTTTATGCCAGTAAATTTGACAACTTAGACAAAATTTGCAAATTCTTGAAAGGTACAAACTACCAAAACTCTGTCAAGAATGTTAATCTGAATATATATAAATACTTTTCATGTTACAAATTCGTTTTTAAATATATACATTTTAAACTGAATTTGTAACTCAAAACCTTCCAACAGGCTCAGTTTACTTCACTAGTGAATTTAAAAATATTTAAGGAAGAAACAATACCAATTTTACATAAAATATTCCAGAAAATACAAAAGAGACCATTTCTTACTGCATTTTACTAGGATAATATTCTCTAGATACCAAACTAGATAAATTAATTATAAGGAAAATGGAGAATAACTACAGACTCAAATAGACCTCAGAAATTTAAATGTAAAAATTCTTAGGAAAATATTAGCAAACTCAATATAATAAAATATAAAAAGTATAATAAATTATAACCAAGTGTTTTGTATCTCAAGCACACAAAGTTAGTTTAACATTTGAAAATCAATACATGTATTTCACCATATTAGCAGACTAATTTTTTAAAAATAAAATCTCAAAAGCAATGAAATAAATATATATGACATTCAATAGTAATGAAAGCGCTTGACAAAATTCACTTTCAAGATCAACTCACAGCAAAAATGGAACTTTCTCAAACTGTTTAAATATATCTATGTACCTCTGTACTTTATAATGCACCTTACATGTACATGTATATGAATTATAATGTACTTTATCATTTTAAAAGACTAAATGCTTTACCTTTAAGATTAGGAATCAAGGCAAAGAGATCTACACTCACATCTATCACACATTGTAGTAAAGGTCCTAGACAATTGAATAAGGTAATCAGAGGTATATCAATAAAAAAAGAAAAGATAAAACTATCATTTTCACAGACAACATAATCGTCTATGTAAAAAAAAATCCTAGGGAATCTGCAAAAATATTACCAGAACTAAAAAAAAAAAAAAAAATTAGAATATCATCTGCACACTAGGAGAAAATGTTTGCAAAACATCCAGAAGAAACAGACATCTACTCAGAATACATACAGAACATTTTCAACTAAATAAGAAAAGAATTTAATAAAAATGGGCAAAGAATTAGATGAACACTTAATCAAGAAAGATATACAGATAACAAATAATCACATAGAAGATGCTGGCCATCATTAGTAATTAAGGAAATACAAATGAAAACCATAGTGAATTATCATTAAACACTCACCAGAATGGCTATGACTAAAAAGACTGACCGCACAGCGCTGATGAGAATGCAGAGCAACTAGAACTGTCGTATACAGTCAATATAAATGTAAAATGGTAGAAGTACTTTGGAAATTTAGTTTGGCAGATTTTCATTTGTTTGTTTTTTGATAAAGTATTTTGGTAAAGTTTATTTTTGCCTTTTTAAAATTTTATGTTTTTATATTTTATTAAATTGATTGGGATGACATTGGTTAATAAAATTATATAGGTTTCAAGTATAAAATTTAATAATACGCCATCTGTATATTGCATTGTGTGTGGTTTGGCAGAGTTTTAAACCACCACTACTCTAGGCCCCAACTACCCCAGTTCTATGTATTTATTCCACACAAAGTCTTGCACATGAATGCTTAAAGCATCTTTATTTGCAATAGCTTCAGTCCTGGAAATAATCCAAGGAGTTAAATGGATTCAACAAATAGTACTATAGTCATATAACTAATACTATTCAACACCACAAATGAATTATTGATACATGGTGACAGCATGAATAAATCTCAAAATCATTATGTTGAGTATAAGAAACCAGGCAAAAGACATTGGTAATGATTCCGCATATATAAAATTCTAGAAAATATACAGTATTTTATTGTGACAAAAAGCAGATTGTTGATTCTTAGGCACAGGGGTAGTGTTAGGAATGTAGTACAAAGAAGCACAGGGAAACTTTCGGGGTGATTTATTATCCTGATTTTGTGAGTGTTTTCTGAGCATATTCATGTCCAAATTCATCAAATTCATCAAATAGTCCTTATTAGATGAGGAAAGTTTACTGTGAGTCAGTTGATACCCCAACTGAACTACACAAAAGAAGAGTTAAAAAATTAAGCACTCAGATTTTGACAGATTGTCATCTTAAAAATTGAGGTGGACACATAGCAGTATATTTCAACAGAGCTAGGTACTTTGAACCATTTAATCGTACCAAATCTCCTTTGCCAGAAGAAGACGCCTTTCCTTACTCTCCTGAAAGGTTTATTACATCTTGCCTAAACAACATGTAATATACTCCTCTGTGATAATTGCCTTGCGGAAGACTGGTGATCTTCCTCAGGACCTATTTCTATTCCTTCTCATTGCTTTTAGATCTATAACCAGATTTAAGGTCTTACATACCCTGGTTGGTAAGATAAAAGTATGACACATATGGAGAGGCAATGCATACCAGAAAAATGCAAGATTGGCTAATTTCTATTGACTGAAATTTGAAGAATATGTATAGGATACTAAGGATGTTGTATCAATTTAGAAAAAATATAATGTAAGATAAATCAAAATTTCAGTGAATAGATACAATAGCAGACATTATATAGATATAATTTCTTTTCTGAAGTGGGTGGAATTAGTTTTAACAGTTTGCTTTATTAGTTGACTGACACTTGGACCCAAAGGTACAATACACTAAATGAAATTGAAATGCCAGAATTTCCTTGGTATATTCTAAATGAAGGCATCCAAAGTTTCTGGAGATTAGGATGATTAACTATGTAATACCTGTTTTCCTATGACTTAACTATGTCTTTTAGGAGAGTCCAGAAGATATTTGTTTTATCAAGGCTTTGAGTTATACATCGATGAGGGAATTATAAAATCAGAATAATGCTCTGTGGTGGCAATTTTCTGAAAACCATGAACAAGAGTAGAAAATTCTGTCATCAATCTGTACTCCTTGAAATCAGTGAAAAATTAGAGTAGTCTAGGTGGCAAGGGTCAAGTAGCAACATTTAGACTTTAAATTTTATTTTTTTTAATTATCATATAATAAAATTGACATCTTTTTCAATTGTACAGTTTTATGAATTTTAAAACATGTAGAGAGTGAAGTAACCATCATTACACACACAATACAGAACAGTCCTATCAGATGAAAGAATATTCCCTCTGCCTTTCCTTCATAATTGCCCCCTTTAATAAACGATTTAGAGAGTTTTATTGAAATATAGTTCACGTGAGATAAAATTCATCAATTTAAAGTGTACATTTCAGTGGTTTTACTATATTCCTAGTGTACCAGCATCATCACAGTTTAATTTTAGAATGTTTTCATCATGCCCCAAACAAATACTCTACCCATTAGCAGTTGCTACCCATACTCATCTCCTACAGCTCTAGGCAACCACTAAGCTACTTCCTATTTCTAAAGAGTTGCCTCTTCTAGACATTTCATAGAAATGGAATCATACAATGTGTGCTATCTTGTAACTGAATTCTTCAATGTTAAATATTTTATGCACTTACTATAGCATTCACAATAATTATAAATGTTTTATCTGGAAAAAAATGCATTCTCAAAGCTTTATTTTGATTTTATTAATAGAATAAAAGATAGGTATTTATTGTTATTAACTGATTTTATTTTTGAATCGCCTGATAAGAGTAAGATAGCAATACTTCCTATGAAGGTAACATATACTAACATTTGCATATCATGTTTTGCTTTTCTTTCACCAAAATTGCCAATGTACTATACATGTCATTTGGTAACCTATATTTGTAACTAAATCAATCATAAATATGTTTCATGACATTAAATAGCCATATGTAA
Source organism: Pteropus alecto (assembly GCF_000325575.1). Classification (NCBI taxonomy): domain Eukaryota; kingdom Metazoa; phylum Chordata; class Mammalia; order Chiroptera; family Pteropodidae; genus Pteropus; species Pteropus alecto. Next base: position 21,801,377 of record NW_006434835.1, read on the forward strand.
GATGTATTGTCATAGTGGCATAATTCATTTAACGGAATTACTTTATTCCATTTAACCAAATTGTTGTGTACTTTTTTTTGGTAATGATCAAACCCATTTCACTAATGAAACAGGAGTCTCTTTCAATAAAGATGGCTTTTACTTTTCAGTGTACTACTTTTGCTAGGTACTGTGCGTCTTATATAGTATGCTGTCAAATAATTGTTACTTTTTGAAAATGAAGATATATGGGAAAAAGTATGAGCTACCCTCATTTCAAAGCTAAGTACTGTCACATATATAGTTTTAGCTTTGAAATATATTTAAGTATATATATAAATAGTGTCTTAGTTTTATTATTTTATGTAGGACACATTTTCTTACAATTCACCTGATACCAAGTTGACCATAAATAAGTAAGATTGTTATAATAGTACATATATATTGAGTGTCTACTCTCTGCCATGGACCATTTTATCATTAGAAATACAGAATAAAACAGCATATTTTCATCTATCAAAAGCTTTATAGTCCAAAATTTACTAGTTAATAAAAGACATTAATTTCTCATTGCTCTGTCATGACTACTATAGACTCAGAATTAAAGTAACTTCCTGTATAGCAGAGTGAGGAGATTATAACTTTGTACTTTAATTAACTTCAACAAACAGAAGATCAACCCCTTCTTTTTTCCTAAGGGGAAAATGAGTTGCCTAATTTCTAAAATGATAAACAACATTTCTTGAATGCCATGTAATTTATTCAAGCGTAAAACTAAATTATGGCTGTCTTTCAAAAGCCAGCTTGTAGTTATAAATTTTTAAGTATCAAGTGGTATGATCTGCACAAATACTTTCCTTTTGAACTGATTAATTCATGAAAAATTGAAAAAGAGAAGAAGTACACAAATTATATTCATGCATTAATGTATATGCCCTTCAAAGTTTGGGGGATGGGAAATGATAAATTCTATTTTGGCAAGTTCCAGGAAATGATGTTGCATTGTGTTGGAATTAAAAACAAAAAATTCTTGCATTTTAGTTAATATTTCAGTAACAAATGAGTGAAATAAAATGGTCTCTGATAATTAATATATATATTTTAATTAAGTAAAATAAATAATCTATGAAAAATCGAAGTAAATATATTTATTTAATAAAATTTCAAATTATTTATTAATTTGCATAGAGACTCATGTTCTACAATAACTAACATTTATTGAACACTTCCTACCATACAGTCTCCCATATGAATTATAGCATTTAATCTTCAAACAATAATATGAAGTGTGATTTTTTATTTGTTTTCATAGAGGAAGACACTGAGACTAAAAAAGTAGATGTAACATAAGCAGAACAAGCATTTTTACCTCTCTTCTCTGAGATTCCATATAAATAATAGTTTATATATTTTTAAACTATTATAATCCTTCTTCAACAAGAAAATGGGAGAGATGGTAAACCTCAGATTTTGAAATTTTTCTGGTGAAGAGAATGTAGATGGAGGAATATAGATAGATGACCATGATGCAGGAGACTGTAGTTATGCAATGTACTTGAGTCGAGGGCACTGACAAGAATACTGATCTGCATGGCAGAACAAAGGAACAGCTTCAGTCTCAAGGATGAAAGTTGCAACTTAAAGCATAATTGAGAGGAAAGGCTGAGAAGAATGAGATAAATGAAAGTATTTATATGACTGTCAACATTCAACTCTTCATGCTAATATCATGATAACAAGAATATTTCTCACCAAAGCTCAGATCAAAGAGTGAGCTTTTCTCCATAGAAAAGGAGAAAACTTAACTATCTTAATTCAATTGTCTTGAGAGGATTAGTATATATCGTTTGTAGCAGATTGAATGGTGGCCCCAAAAGGTATGACTACTCATAATCTGTGAATTTGTCCTTATTTGGAAAAAAGACCTTTGCAGATTTAATTAAGCATCTTGAGATAACATTATCCAGGATTTTCTAGTTAGGTCATCCAGTGAAAAGTCTTCTTATAAGAAGAGAAGACAGACACAGAGGAAAAAGCCATGTGATAGAAGCAGTGGTTGGCGTAATGCATTTCCAAGCCAAGAAATCCCAAGAATGGCTTGGAGGTCTCAGAATTTGGAAGAGGCAAGGAATGATTCACCCAAAGAGCCCTTGGAGGCAGTGTAGCCCTGCTAACACCTTCATTCCTGACATTTGGCCTCTAGCAGCTGTGAGAGAATAAATTGCTGTTGTTTTAACCCATCAAGTTGGTGGTAATTTATTATAGTGGCTCTAGAAATTAATCTACCTTTACATTACAGAAATTCCTTCTAATGAATTCTAACAGTATAACAACCAGCTCCTTGCTATAAACAAACTACACGTACACACAGACATTTCCCAAGTGACTGCTTAATTCTAATATATGAGTGGATTTTTAATAACTATTTATTTAAGGATAGTTTATCATTTCAGAGAAAGTCTAAAAAAAACCAGGATGCAAACTTCTCCTGGTGAAAAGTATTTCAGAAAAAAACAAGATAACTTCAATAATAACAGTAACAATCTAAATAGTACTTTTGTGGGCATTTAGGCTGATACTAGATATTAATTCTATAAAACAAAAATAAGATGATTTCAAAAAGGAAAACTGAGAAAAGTACAGTGCTTTCAAAAGATTTAAAAATATGATAAGCAAATTAAAATGCTTACCAGATAGAATGAAAGATTAATAATAAAGTTAGAGACTACTCTAAAAATTCAAAGACAGAGTAATGTCGTGGGTAGTATGTGATGGTCTACAGGCAATTAGTATTGATAGAAAAAGGGAACAGAGAGCACAGAGTAGAAGACATTATCAAAAGTAAACTGATGATCTATTGAATGCTGAAAGATATGAATTTGAAAGACCGAACCTTATAGCATGTGAAATTCAATAATACAAAGAGTAAAAAAAAAAAAAAAAGGCCTGCAACGCTTTCAGAGAAAAAGAAAAAAGCAGGTATTGTACAAAAGGAATAACACAGATAAAGTTCAGTATCTCATCAGCAGTTCTGAGTATTAGAAGATAACAGAGTAAAGCCTTCGAAATTTAGAGGATAAATGTGAAAACTGTAGACTAATTATATCCTCACAAAATGTTGTTTCAACCAATAGGACAGAATAAAAGCATTTCTCCACATACTATGCCTCCTTAACTTTTTCTCCCATAACCACCCTTTTAAAAGTAACTTGAGAATAGATTTTATTAAATGAGAAAGTGAACTAGAAAGAGTAATAAATACATGGTATGCAAACCATTTGATGTGATCAAGAAAACATTGAAGAGAATCCCCAGATTTAAAAGTGCTACAGGCCAAGAGTAAAATCACTTAAATATAAATTAGGAAACAGAGGGTTCCAAGGGGGCATTATTGAGACAAAGTGGGTATTTGTTAAAATATGTAACATAATAATAGTTTCAAATTTATTTCTCTGCAAATAAAGTTAATAAAAAACTTGCAAGTAAATACAAATGAAAATAAAATATATCAAAGAAATTTGAGGATAAACTCCACTTGTTTATGATTTGACTGACTAAATTTAATTTTTTCTAACTTAAAATTTGAAATAATTTTAGATTTATAGGAAGTTGCAAAGATAGTACAAAAAGATTCCTTTTACCTCTTACCTCATTTCCTCAAATGATTATATCTTACCAAATTATGGTACAATATCAAAAACTAGAATATTGACACTGGTTACAATTTGTCACATGAGTAGATTACATAAGCATTAGAAAAAAATACAGAACTATTTTATCTCTCTAATGTTACCTCTTTATAGCTACACCCAATTCTCTTTCTCACCATTCCTTAACCCAGATGACTAAGAATTTGTTCTTAATACCTATTTTATCAGTCAAGAAAGTTATATAATGAAATCATACATCGTGTAACCTTTTGCCACTCACCACAATATCCCTGAGATCTACACATGTTGTTAGGCTTCTCAATAGTTCATTCTTTTTCACTGGTGAGCAGTATTCAATAGTATAGATGTACCAGAGTTCATTTAAACATTCTCCTATTGTAAAACATTTCAGTTGTTTCAAATTTTTAGCTATTACAAATAAAGTTGCAATGAAAAATTATGTAGAGGTATTTGTAAGGACATAAGTTTTATTTCTCTGGAATAAATGCCCAAGATAAATACTAGATCATATGGCAAGTATATGATTAATATTTTGTGAAAGTGTCTAAATGCTTTTCAGAAAAGCTATAGCATTTTACATTTCAACCAGTAATATACAAGTGATCCAATTTCTTTGTGTCCTTGTTGGCATTTGGTATTGTCACTATTTTTTATTTTTTACACTTTGATAAGTAAGCAGTAAATCTCACAGAGGTCATAGTTTGCATTTCCTGATATCTAATGATGTTCAATATACTTTTATATGCTTACTTGGTACCTGAATATCCTATTCAGTTGGATGTCTTTGCTTTTTATCCACTTTAATGGAAATATTCAAGTTTTTTCTTACTGTTAAATTTTGAGAGATCTTATATATTCTAGCATAAGTCTTTTGTCAGATATGTGATGTGCTAATATCTTCTAGTCTGTAGCTTATTTTTCATCTTCTTAACAAATTGTTTTACGCAGCAAAAGTTTTTAATTATACTAAAGTCCAATTTGTCAAATTTTCCTTATGGCTCATGCTTTTGGTGCCTTGGAAAGATTTCTTCCTGAAGATCCAGGACCCCAAATTTTTTTCTTATTTTTTTTTATAAAAGTTTTATAGTTTTATATTCTACTTTTAAATCTATAGTCCACTTTGAGACAAATGTTCTGAAATGTCTGGAGTTCAGGTCAAAGTTTATTATTTTATCTATCAATGCCCATTTATTCCAGCATCATTTATTGAAAAGACTATCCATTCCCCATTTTAATTGCTTTTGCTCCTTAGTCACACATCAATTGGACATATTTGTGTCAGGTTATTTCTGGGTTTTCTATTTTTTCCATTGATCTGTGGATCTCTCCACCCATATTGCACAATCTTAATTACTGTAGCTACATAGTTTTGAAATTGGTAAAGTGATTCTTCAGATTATATTACTCTTCAAAATTGTTTAGTTATTCTAGTTCATTTGCTTTTCATATACATTTTAGAATAATCTGAATACAAGAAAGTTGGAATTTTTTATAGAAATTATATTAAACTGGCATATCAATATGAGGGAAAATGACATTTTTACTATATTGTCTTCCAATCTGTTAATATGGTATGACTCTCCATTTATTTAGATCTACTTTGATATCTTCATCAGTAATTGTAAATGTTACCATGTTTTTTTTCTTTTGATTTCCCTGAATTGATTGTTTATATATAGAGATACAATGGATTTTTGTATGCTAATCCCGTGTCCTGCAACCTTGCTGAAAACACTTATTAGTTCTATTTATTAGTAGTAATACTACCTGGAATTTCCTCCATAGGTGACCATGTAATTGCTTTTAGGAACAGTTTTATTTATTTATTTTTTTGATGTACATGTCATTATTTTCTTTTCTTGCCTTATCATTATCATTAATTATGACTTCAGATTTATGTTGAATTGCCATGATGAGAGTGAATATTCTTGATTTGCCATTTACTTAGGAGGAAAGTATTTCATCTTTACATTCTCTAGTTTTGTATCAACAATATTGTCTTTATAAATTGAATTAGAAAATGTTCTCTCCTCTTTTTTAAATTGTAAAAAATTGGCACTCATTAATCTATAAACATTTGGTTAAATTCTCCAGTGAAATAATCTAGGCCTGGAGATTTTTTACAAAATTTTTTATGTTAGGAGTTCACTTTCCCTAACATCTATATTGCTATTCAAATTAGCTTCCTAATTTCAGGTAAGATGTGGTAGTTTGCACTGTGCAAGGAAATAGTCTATTTTATCTAATATTCAAATTTATTCATGAAGAGTTGTTTGCTATGTTCCCTTACTATTCTTTTGATATCTTTAGGGCCTATTTTTTTTCTTGGTGTTGGTAACTTGTATTTTCTCTTTTTTTTACTTTGTCTTTACAAAGGTTTGTTAATTGTATTGATCTTTCCAAAGAATCAGCTTTCTATTTTATTGATTTTCTCTATTTTGTTTTTAATTACATTTATTTTTGTTCTTATCTTTATTATTTCTTTTGTTCTTGCTTTGGGTTAATTTTTATCTTTGTTCCCTGGGCACCTGAAATTAGCTTAGCTTGTTGATTATAGACTTTTTTCTTTTTTCTAATATACACATTTAGTTATAAATATTCCTCCAAACACTGCTTTTGCTATCTTCCACAAATTTTACTATGTTATATTTCATTTCTATTAAGTTCAATGTGTTTTTCTTTTTATATTCCTTGAGACTTATTCTTTGTCTCATAGATTATTTAGAAGTCTGTTGTTTAGTTTCCAACTGTTCAAAGGTTGTTTCACTTACCTTTCTATTACTGATTTCTAGCTTGTTTTCTTTGAAAACAGATAACATACTCTAGTTGATTTCAAATGTTTTAAATTTTATTGAGAGTTGTGCTGTGTCCCAGGGTATGGTTTTCCTTGTCATATGTATTGTGGACATATGAAAAGTAAGTACACTTTGCTGGTGGTGTGGTAAATGTCTCGACTATCTGCTAGTCCTCCTGTAACACCTTATGGAGAAGCATTGCTAATGAAGGTGGAAACTCCTATGTCATTTCCACTGACTCTTTGTGGTGGAAGTTGCCTCCTTAGCATCTTGTGGGCATGAAGTTCCCAGCTCCCCAGTAGGCATTTTCAGACCTGCAGGCGCACGGGTGATTTGTTATAGTGGATCAAGGGTGTAAGTCTAGGTTTTCCATTTGTTCTTTGCTGAGGCAGGTCAAGGTTGAATTGTAGGGTCCCCTCCCCTGAACAATAGCATGCTTAATGACTACATGTTTTGTCTTGCTAGTATGATCCTTTCCTTGTCATTTGGTTAGATAAACCAGGCTAGATCCATCTATCTATCTATCTATCTATCTATCTATCTATCTATCTATCTATCTATCTATCTATCATTTATATCTTTGACTATTAGTGTTTCTGAAATGTTGACTTCCCCAACAGTCAGTCTGGATTATATAAGTTTAAAAAATAAGAAGGGCATTTACCACCATGTTGTTACTTGCATCCCAAGGTCTTCAGCTAATTTATCTTTTCTTTGTCTTTCTATGTCTTCTTATGTTTGTTTTATGTATAGTTTCATAGTTTTTAGTAGTACTTAGAAGGAGGAATCGAGAAAAGCATTTCTACTTCATTTTCCTAGATGCGAAGTCTTTCTCTTATTCTAAAAAAATTTCTGATTGGCATTCATTACTTTAGGTTCTTCCAGAAACTTTAATGCATATTTCACCATGCCAACAGATTTATCTACCTAAAAAATTAGTAAGGCATATTGTTTCCAAACTTGATGGCTAATCACATCTCCCTGTTTCTGTCAACCTAAACACCACAGCCTAATGTTTACTCTACAATAAATGGTTATGCTATGATAAGACATCAATTATCATACTCAAATGGAGGAATAAGAGGCTGATTTTGTAATTTGCCTTCTTATTACATATCTTTACTTTAATTCACATTTAGCTAACATTACAAAATATTACTTTTATCTTAGTTAAGTGCATTTTTGTATATACATATATACTATATAAATATGAGCATCTGCATTTATCTATTCACATGCTGTAGAATTTCCATAAATTTGCTTGAGTCAATCAAATCATTAATAAAAGTACTTAAAATAGTCATTTTAAAAGTGCATTATATAGTAAACATTATAATTGAAATGTACCTCTATTATCTAATTACCATATGAAATAAGTATATTATTCCTTGCTAAAATAAGTATATTTATATGTGCCTTATATAGAAGCACTACTCCTTGCAAAAATAAACTTCATAGTGGTCTAAAAAAATGCTGCAAACAGATGCATACCATACAAGGGAAGAAAGATTATGTTATTGAAATTGGGTTATTATTAGGTGGTTTGACCAAAAGAACTTGGAAGAAATTTGGCAACAATTTTCACACCAAAAGGAAAACTTTCAAAGCAAAAGCTCAGCTGTCCAAATTAATATTTTTGGGAAAGAAAGAACTGTTTTAACTATCATTGTTATAGCTTATTACTGGAAAAAATATAACATTATTAATTACCCTAATATTCAAAATAGCAAAATTTAGCAAAAAAAAAATAGCAAAACCAGAGTTTGTCTAATCCCAGGAAGATAAAATGAAAATGAATGACAATTAGTTCCACTGAGCTTGTCTCTAGGAGATAATGAATGATAGGATAAGAGCTAAATGGTTTTTATAATAAACTAGAGGAGGATAATCAGAAGGAATGTGGGAAGAAGAGAGCTTTATAGAAAAGCAGAGGTACATGCTGAAGTTGATAAAATTATATCTGACAGGGAATGCTGTTGCAGGGCCATCTGTGAGGGAGTAACTTAGATCTCACTAAATGAAAGATGTCTCTAGGTGACTGGAAGTAGTATTTGTATGCAGTCATCACCCGTGTAGTTACAACAGAAAGATAAATTTTGAAAGCCTCAAATTAATGATCATATAATATAAATTAACAACCGCTAGTTTAGGTTGATATCTTGATTTCTTAAAATAACCATTTCTTTTCTTAAAGCAAACCAAAACAAAACAAAAATATACTAAATAGCCTGAGAATCTAAAGGCCTGAATTTCAGACAGAATCTAACATTAATTTAACTATTTAACCATGTATGTATGTATATATTTATTTCGCCACTATGTTCTTTAATTTTCTCCTCTGTGAAGTGATGAATAGCCTAACAGTCCATAACTCTAATGTTCTACTAAAAAAAAATGACTTATATACAATGGTCTACAGAAAGTAATAGAAAAAAAACCCTATTTTTCTAGTGAAAAAAATAGAATAAGGGTAGGAAAATTTTCAAGATAGAAAATTTAGACAATAACCAATTCTATTGCAGCCAAACACCACAGAAAATATTGTAGACCCATTATCACTCACACCAGCAAAAACCAAGGAGGGAGCCTATACTTCCATCCTCACCAGATTATAACAAGATACCCCAAACTCACAGCCAAGGCAGCATCAGAGAATGCTGAAGAGGGAGCCAGGAGTATTTTTTGTCCTGGGTGGTAATGAGTAGCCCCTCTAATGGTGATACCATTAGGGAGCTGGAGACACACCCACTAGAAGTAATAGCAGGTCCCCATCTCGGGTCTCAACAGAGGCTGTGGAGAACCAGAAGTTCTAGCAGCAGTTGGCAGTTATGAGGTTATCTCTCCTTCCTCTGCCAGACTGATGTCAAAGGAAGTCAGCTAAAACAGAAGGTGTAAATAAGACCCAGAGCTCATAAGAATAACACCCAAGTGTTCAAGTTTTTGTAGAAAATTACTCATAATAACAGAACCAGGAAGAGCTCAAACAAACAAAATAACTATTAAAAGATGACAATATGGAGATGACAGACATGTTAGAATTATTAGACAAAAATTTTAAAGCAGCCATCCTAAAAATGAGCAATTATAAGTATGCTTGAAACAAATGAGAAAGTCTCATCAAAGAAATGAAAAATATAAAGATTCTAATGGAGATTTTAGAACTAAAATATACACTTACCAAATAAAAAATCTCAAAGGACAGGCTTAATAGCAGAATGAAGGAAAACAGGAAAATAATTGGTGAACTAGATGATTAAAAAGTAGGAATTACCTAATCTGAAAATAATAATAATAAAAAAAGACAGAGCCTCAGGGGCATGTAAGTCTATAACAAATATTTACCCATTGATGTCACTGGGGTCCCATAAGGAAGGAAGAAAGCAGATAGGGCTAAAAAGTGCTTAAAAAATAGTGAATGAGAACTTCCTAAATTTGATAATAATGATTTTCATTAATAAAGATTTTAAAAGTTGAGTAAAATGTTATAATAACACCAAAGATATCCACACCAAGATACATACTCAAACTTCTGAAACCTAAAGAAAAATTTTAAAAAATCTTGAAAGTAGTAAGAGAGAAATAATACCTGACCAAGAGGTGAAAAATTTTTTTGAATAACAGAATATTCAGAAGTTATGAGGGCCCCCCAAAAAGTAGATCAATACTTCAAATACAAAGAGAAAAGAACTGTGAAACTAGAATCCTATATCCTGAAAAAATATACTCCAACAAGGAAGGGAAATCAAAACATAATTAACTGAAAGAAAACTAAGCAAATTTGCCCCTGGTAGACCTATCCTAAGAGAACGTTTAAAAATAGCTCTCCAAAGACAAAGGATATGATAAATGATGGAATCTTTAAATGTCGGGGAGAAGAAAGAACATGGCAAGCAAAAGTATGAGAATACAATACTTCCCTCCTCCTCTTGACTTTTCTAATATATTCTATTATGTTCATAGATTAGAAGACTCAGTATTATTAAGATGCCAATTCTGTCCCTCATTGATGCTTAGAGTCAGCATGATCCCAAGCAAAATTTGATTATTTCTGTTTTTTTTAAGAAATTGATAAGTAATTCTAATATTTATATTAAAAAAGACAATAGATTTGTAAGAGCCAAAACAATTTTAAAAAGAACAAAATTGGAGGACTTGCACTACCTGTTTTTAAGAGTTGCTAGAAAGAGAGTAATTGTGACACTTTCGTATTATGAACATATGTTCAATTTTTCAGTTTATTTTTATGGTTCATGCTTTTTGTATACTATATAAGAACATATTTGATCTTTGAAAAGAACTTTTAAGGAAATGAAAACATATAGTAGGAGAAAATATTTTTAAATAACTTACCCAGAACATTTTGAACAACTCAATCAGAATAGAAATATCAAACTTCAATAATTCCTAAAGATATGAGTGGCAAATAACCACATGAAAAGATGCTTAACAACATTAGTCATTAGAGAAATTCAAATTAAAGCCACAAAGAGATAGTATTACACACCAGTGAGAATGGCTTACAAAAGTGGAAGGCAGTTTCAACTGTCTGTGAGTTTGCCAAGCAAATAGAATCTGGTCTAAGACTCATGGGATGCAAACTGGTACAACCATTTTGGAAAATAATTTCTTATAGAGTTAGCATACCATTAACATATTACCCAGCAATCCCACTCCTAGACAAATGAAAATACATATCCACACAAAAAGCCTTATACAATTGTTTATAGCAGCCTTATTCAAAATTACTCCAAACTGTAAACAACTTAAATGTCCATCAACTAGTTAATGAATGAACAAGCTGTGGTGCCTCCACACAACAGAGTATTACTAAACAATAAAAGGAATGCCTACTGGCACATGGAACAACATGGATGAATCACCAAAGCATTATGCTAGGTATGATAATTCAGACTCAAAAAGCTATGTACTATATGACATTTCAGTTACACAACATTCTGGAAAAGGCGAAATTATAGCAGCATAACAGTGATCAGAAGTTGCCAGCGGTCAGAAATGAAGAGAGGTGACTATACAAGAGTGTAAGAAAATTTTTTGGAGTGATAGAAATATACTGCATCTTGATTGTGGTGCTGATTATACAAAGGTGTATAATCGTGAACGACTTCACTTTTTTCTCAAATGTTCATTTATTCCATAGGTTAGGTAATGTTATGAACCTTAAAAATTTTAAGTAATAAGTATATTTTTCTTCTTTCATGCTATTGCTACAAAGAAGTAGGAATTAAAGGTATAAGCTAATAGTCTGATAATTGTAATTTGTATATTATAATCATCACTCATCATCAGCAAGTCAATTCAATTATTTTTGTGAAGATAACCATAGAATGCTATACATTCCTCCCTGCTTCCTCTAATCAAAACAACATTCCTTTAAATAACTAATCAATGGTAGAATCCATTCATTTCCATTCTTCTTTTGCTTAACCAAACCTATTCTAAAGTAAGTTACTACTGCTTCATTGGTAAGTATTATGAGTTTTCTATCAGTATTTTTAGAAGCTTTAGATCAATTTTTCACTTAAAGTTCTTTATTCTTAGAAGAATTTTCACATTTAATGAATAATAGAACAAGTCATGTTTCCAGCTAATTAGTTAGATAACAATTACATTAATTTGAATAAATGAGTACAAATAGAGTACTCTGAGTTAAATTGCATTTCTCTTACCTAACCAATCTCTGTATTCAGCAAAGAGGCAATATTTGCATTTGAACTTTCTGGATAAAGGATCGCTAGATAATTATATTCTAATATATTCTGATTAATTTTGAAAAGCTTAAATATTGAAACTTAAGTAGAAAATTTGAAAGTTCTCAGAGGTGTGGAATTTCATTTTGACCCTAGTTCTATCCGTGATTGCAGATAACTCAATTCACATCACATAATGAGATTGAATATTTTTAAAACCTAAAATGATATTAATATTAATTCCAGTAATTGAAGTAATAAATTATTTCTTTATGCCAACTAAGCCATATCAATTCTTATAAAGTAACTTATACAGATTACCTTTGAAATATGTAGATACATACCTTAAAGAGGGTTTAGTCCACCTTGTATATACTTTGGCAAATATGGCATTCATAATTATAGTGTTAATTATTAGACATAATCCCAACAAGGGATTACTGATACACAAGTGGATATAAAACCAGGACAGTGTATGAGAGTAAAGCCACAACATCTTGAATAAATTGCAGCATGCTGGAACTACTCAGGATAATTGAGAAAGTTCAGTCCAATCTACATTAGACTATACCCCAAAAGCCAACAGTACAGCTGTCCAGATTACTCATTAAGAAGACCATTAGCCAACTGGAATAATTGGTTTGACTGTGTTTCTTCTCTTTTTTTTGGCTTCATATAAATGCTTGATTTCCTCTCACGACTGGTCTTCTTCAGTGTGTTTCCCAGTCTAACACTTATTTTCACATTACTAACAGTGTAAATCAAGAAAATTGTATATATAACCCTGAAAAGGTATTTTCTAAGTCAAAATTTATGAATCTTTTAAAATATTCATAAATACTCAGTAAATACTTAGTTTAAAACTTGACTAATGTTTTATCTTCAGTCTAATGTTTTGCATTATTTAACTGATGGCTGCTGCTCAAATTACCAGCTGGCCCATCAAAACAAAATAAAAATAGATCTGAAATGGAAAGAGTAGTGTTTCATTTTGATTTACAAAAAGCCCCTCTAAAAAGGACAAATTAAAACAGTGAATAGATTAACCAGGAATGTAAGAAGTGACACTGGCATCTTCTAAATTTGGCAACCTAGAATATTTGCAGTGTATTTGCTTGTTTTGTTTTGTAGAGGAAATATTACTTTGAACAACAGATAACATATAGGTTTGTAAGAATTTGTCCAAAGCCTCCCAATCCCAGATATTGAACTATGCTATTGTTTAAAATGGTTCTTTATCTAGGTCATACTATGTTATATTGCAGGTCCTTCAGAGGACTTCTTTTACTACCCAGTTAACTTTGTGTAGAATGAATGAAATGGTAAGGAGGAAAGCGTATGGTAACTTTGGGCAGTGTTTTATACCTTTATGGCATTAATACAATAGGAAATGAAACTTGGCAAAACTGGAGCATATATTCCCAATGAAATTAACAAATGGAAACACAAAAAATATGATTGTTCATTTTCTATTGTGTGTTCAAGGTCATCCTTTAATTTCATGTTTGACACTCTGAAAAACAAACTGTCATTTTATAATGACAGTTTTATTTTTTGGACATTATTCTGGATATTAATATTTATGGTGTAATCCTTATCTTCATGGTAGTTATAATCTACTTGGAAATGTTATCATAAAATAACTTAAAAACTAAAAAAGTGATTTTTATTTGTCAGTTGAATGATGAGTATACACTTTCTGCAGTAGTTTTAGAGGAGAATATAATCACTGTAGTAAGTGAAGCATCAATGGACTGGGCAAGATCTGAGATGGGCTTAACGCAAAGCACACTGTGATAAAAGTATCAGTTGGCAGACATGCTATATATATACATATATCTCAAAATGGGTAATTTCCCATGAATCGCTAAGGATCTTGCCAGTTTAACAAAGCTTGTTTTGTACTGGGTTGCATCTTCCACATTGAAGGTCTTGTTGCATAATGTTTTAACATTAAGAAAGAAACAAAATGCTTGCTGGACTGTATTGTATAGGGAATATGTTCCACATTTGGGACATATATTTCTGACTCATTTACCAAATGATTCAAAAGGCTCCCAGAGCAAGAGGAAGCACCCTACCCGATCTAGCCCCCTGATAAGGTGGGCCTAGCAATCAATCCTCTGTGGCCTAGTGGGTTCAATAGGCCTGATATGTCCTGAAGCAGATACACACACACACACACACACACTGACCTGTGAATCACAGGACAAGTTCCAAAATTTTGTAGTAAATTGATACTTTCTTTGGCAAATAGATACTTCTTTTGAGGATTTTTCATTGCTTGCCAATGAGTTCTGATAGATCCTATGACAGGCCTTAATAGACAAATCAAGAGGAGACTCCCAGGATTTATACTGGCAAACAGCTATTATCATTTTTAATACAGCTCCTGGCTTCCTATAAAGCTATAATAGAATCTGAATTCCTCACAATGGAACCTAGAAAAACATTGACACAAGCAGCATAATTTAGGTCCATAAATGTAGTCATGCCCTGCAATATATCATCAATGAATAAAAATGACGTTTATAATAAAAAAATGGCTGACATTCAAAATGAACAGTTTTATTCTGTATTTCAGTTGTTTTTTGAAAATGAAAGTTTGATATTATAGGAACTAATATATTGAGAAAAAAACAAATGCTAACTAATTTTCTATGACAGTTCAAAAACATTAACTTAAAATGTATAATTGCATTCAGTTTGTTGAATATTAAAATAGGATTTGAATTTCTGGCTGGTTATGTGCATTTGTGATCATTGCCTCAGTTTCAACAATGTGTTTAAAAATTAAAAATAGATTCATGTTTTAAAACTAGTTGTATCAGTCACACCAATTAAGTTCTGCAAGGCAAGAATCTTTATTTGAATAATGCTTTATCATCTTCAAATGCCAGATACGCTGCTGTTTTAAAGTGGTTCCAGAGAAATAAGTCAAGAGTTTATAAATTATTTTATACTGATGAAAACAGCTTCTATTTACAATAATCTCTCCTCCGAGCATTAAATGAAAAGAAGTAATGTTTGTTAAAACAGCAGGGGTTAGCCCTTTGATAAAAATGGTATTTTCTTCTAAAAACTCTGCCTGAATAATTGCTAGAGGAGTAATTTTAACATTGTTGAAGTAGAGAGGTAGCTTCCTGAATGGTTTGAAGCAAAGAACAACTAGTACTAGAGAGGTCACAGCTGGAGCAATTTCAACAGTGCATGATAAATTGCTTGAGATGATGTAGCAATCAGCTGGTGGAAAAAGTGATATGGATTTTGAATACCATGGCAACTTCTTAAGTATTTTAACAATAAAAATGCTTTGAACATAGCTCTCTCTGGTTTTCTACAATAGTCAAATCAATTGTTTAAGTCTTAGGTCATTAATTTTAGGATAAAATTGTATGCATTAACTAGAAAACATATAATAGATTTTCCTTTCAAAAAGAAGCAAGGTAAATTCAAATACTTCGAGTTTACCAAGAAAGGCAACAACTAAATCCATTACCGGATTCAAGCATGTGTCCTTTCCTGAAAATAAGCCAGTCCCCTCAGGGACACACTGTAAATATCATTTAGATAATCTTACTATACCATTTTTTAATTCATTAGTTCCTGATTTTGCATTCAGCATGGTATTCATAATTTATGTCTATATTCACATTTAAAAACATAATTGATAAAATAGCATTATAAGAATGCCTTAGAAGTTTAAATTTTAATTTGGAGAATGCCTTAATATTCACGTGCAAAATGGGCTGCTGATTTAAAGCTTTTAAACAAAACCAAATCATAACCTTGCAAAATGCTTTATAACACAAGGCCATAAACATCTATATATAAACAATAGGTTCCAAAGGGAATGATAAGCTTTTTGTAATGACTGGAATAGTATCTGTCAGAAATGGTTTCAGGTGGGCTTTAAGTTGCTAGAATACTGATGACACAAGGATATAACTTTCAAACTTGTCCCCGACTTTGTCTAAAAGTGATCACACTTAATATAGGCAGTTACAAATACAAATAGACCTACATATTGGGTGTGGTATCTATGAAATAAAGAAGAGGGAGGGATTCCAATCTCCCATCTAATCTCCCAAAGCTGATACCACAGCAAACTATAATTACAACCCAAGTACTAGACTTCCAAAAGGATGTGGTTGATGATAGATGTGATGGATGTGATCTATTTAGAACTATAACAAGATTCCTTGCTGTTGGTATCCTTTGTACAGCTGTATGTTTTTTGTTTTATTTTGTTTTTTGTTTGTTTGTTTTCTGCAGAGAAAGGCCTGAGTCTAATTGAGTTTCAAAGTAATGCCTAATCAAGCAACCATACGTCTTAGCTTTTCATCTGCTGATCTGAACTCAGTATATTTATGATATCCCCTCTACCATGTTTCCTATCTATCAGAGCAGGATTTTGGCCTCATGGGTTTCTTTCTCTGCAGGATCTCATATAAGAGAGGGAGCTTATTTCTTATGGTCTTTCTACTCATTGTGTTATCTATTCAAAGAATTGGAGATTGAATTATTGACTCGATTGTTTTGCATTGCTTCAGAAACAAGTTACAGAAATAGCAAGAGAGAGAAAAAATATTAATTCCAGTTCACTTGACTGATAAATGTTTGTTTCTGATTTTATTTTATGTATTCTGTCATTTAAAAAACTCACAATGGATAAAGCTAAATACATTCAGTACAATGCTTAATTCTTTTTTTTTTTTTCCGAGGCAAATTGATTAAAAAATATATTGTGGAAAATATTCTCTCCTTCCCAAGCTTCCAAAATGAGGCTATCACAAAGAAAAATTTAAGGCATTTTTTCTGTACTGAACAAATTAGTGATGCTTTAAATTCCTGCTATGACTTGAGTGAGTGGCTAAAGATCAATGAACTGTTTGGTTACATCGGTAGCATTTAGAATGCTTTAAGGTATCCAATTTTGAAAACCACCCTAAGGGAATGAAGAGGTTGCCCCCTTTGAGCTTGATTACATAGCGTATTTATTTCAATAAACAAGAAGCCTCCAGATATTTGGAATGGAACCTAAGTGCCTTGTGTGTGGACCATAGCAGAAGTGGTAAGTGTGAGGTCTTTTCACAAGCATTACAGAAGTCCTCTCACTTCAAGATATCTCTGTTAAAATTCTGCTATGATACAAAAATTGCAGGTACAGGAGCTGTAGAATTAGTATATCACATTAGTTTAATTCCACCATGTGAATTAAATTCAGAAACTTGGAAGAACAAATGTGCATAGAGAGCTGCCTTGAAGAAAGAGAAGTTTTTGATGGTATAGAGAAGAAAGGAATAATTTTTAGAACCTGAATCTCTCTTAAGGGGCACAGGAGCTCTAATTAGAATTCTGAACAGAAAAGGCCAATTTATGTTTGATGCCCTCTCACTCCAACAATATATCAGCAGCCCGATCAGGAGCCCAGAACCTTGTATAAGCAATGTAGATCTCTTCCAACTTATTGATGCCAACTACAAGTAGATGGAAGTGCTATTTAAAATATAAAGAAAAAGGAAATGCTAAATCTAAAGAAAAAGAAAATGCTAAAGAAAAAGGAAATGCTAACATATATATTGTATATGTGTATACTATCACATATATTGACATGAATTTTTTTGTTTGATGTGAGTCAGTGGACTCTAAGTACTTATGGAAGGTGCTATCACATAGTACATACGCTATTTGACATAATGGCATCCTGGCAGCATCATAGTAGACTGATTGCATGAATGGCCCCAGTTGTCCTTCTACTCTGACAATGGTCTCTGCCATATAACTTATTTTGTCCAGTATGATGCCTGCATATATGAAGCAGAGGCTTATAAAAACATTGCATGTTTCCACTTATTCATGCCCTCTGCTATCACCGATGAGTCCACATCCATATTAGCTTTCTGGACGATGAGGAACAAATGGCAAAGAGTAAGTCATCGCAGTCATCCCAGCCCAGCTGAAGCCGTACTAGATCAACTGAGACCAGAAAAATCACCCAGTTGTTCTCGGAGTAAAATGCCGATGTACACACTCACTATTAATAAGTGGTTATCATTCTAAGCAACAGAATTTGGAAATGGTTTGTGATGCAGCATTCTGGTTGCAATGGATAACTGATATAAGCATTAAGTAGAGGAAATGAGAGAAGATATAATTAATGAATCAAGATAAAGGGCCTCAAGGCATTGATGTTTCTTTTCGAAAAGGAATAATTAAAACACCTCTTACAATATAGTAGTTTTCAATAAAACAAGCAATGAACTAAGTATTAAAAAATGAACAGAAGTGTTTTGGAGTAGCCCCATTTCTCTCAGATTCTTCCTCTTGCAACTAATACATTCTGGACATAAAACAACAAACAAACATAAGAGGGCTCTGAAAATTGCAGTAATTGATTGAATAGTATCCCTCAAAAAGATGTCTAAATTCTTACTACTAGAACATGCAAATTTGACTTTATTTAGGAAAAGTGTCTTTGCAGATGTAAATAAAGGATCTCCAAATAAGATCATCCTGGATTAGGGTGGGCCTAATAAGCAGGGTCCTTACAGGAGACACAGAAATTCATGTGAATATGGAGCAGAAATCCATGTGAATATGGAGCAGAAATAACAGTTATGTTGAAACAGGGCAAGGAACACCAGGGGACAACAGAAGCTAGAAGAGGCATGGAAAATTTCTCTCCAAGAATCTTTAGAGAGAACACAAACCTGCCAACAGCTTGATTTGGACATCTAAGCTCCAGACCTGTGAGAGAATAAATTCCCATTTTTTTTAAACCACCAAGCTTGTGGCTATTTGTTGTGACAATACTAGGAAATTAATACAGGTGGAAAGAAAAAAGATGACCACATAGAGACTTGAGAATGGAGGAAAAACATGGTATAAGGTCTCTGGGTTTTCATATTGCCTCCCAGACAGGAAGCTAGAGAAAAGCCTCCAGCCCAGAACTGAAACAAGATACAGACAAAAACCGTAACGAACGAATAAAAACTTCAAGGAAAGTCTGCTCCTCCAGCCACAAGGACCTAGGAGAGAGCTGCACTTCCATAATAATCATCATCAATGAGTCAGTATGAATCACCGGTCCACTTTTGTCATGGCGGTTCTAGTGGAGTCTAGAAGGGAGATAATATGTTTTCTCCTTAGCCTGCATAGCACACCTGAGCATCGTGCTAAAAATAAGATTCAATGGAATCTGAGCCTTATCACCACTTGGCATAGTCCATATTCAATGAAGAATATCCCAAGAACATTAAGAAAAAGTAATATGACAAGGGTTACAAGGGATGAGTATAAATTTATATCATACACCTATATCTATCTGGTCAAGATGGAGACTTGGCATGTTTTAAGCTATTGCAGGCCTTCATTTTCAAAGAGAATGAAGATTAACCTCTCTCTTACTCCACAACTCAAGGGTCTGCAAATCCTGTTCCCTCTTTCTTCAAGATTCATTTAGCCACCATCCTTATATAAGCTGCAATCAGCTCTCTCCAGCATTAATACCACAGCCTTCCAAGTAGTTGTCCCTCCTTTGCTTTTGTCTCCTACATGCTGTTCTCAACGGTGAATAACAAGAACATTTTAAAATGTGAGTCAGATCTTGTCATTCCTCGCTCAGAACCCTGCAATAATTTTTTTTCAGAGTAAAAGCCGAGTTCTTACAATGTACTATATAGTGTGTGACCCAGTGTCTACTACCTGTCAGACCATCTCACCTCCTACAACTCTCTTGATCATTCCATTCAAACACATCACCCTCCTGACTGTTCTTTAGAACAAGAATGCTCCTGACTAGGGACCTTTGCACTTGTTATGTTTTCTGCTTAAAACATACACCCTACAAGTAGAAGCATGGCTCTCTCCTTTGCCTGGTTCAGGTCTCTGCTCAAAAGTCAACGTATTATGGGGCCCTTCCCTGATCATTCTATTTAAAATAGCTCTATCTCTCTTATAGTGCCATGTTTTTAAAATCCACAACATGTTATTTGTTTATTGTATGTCTATAATCTTTTTTATTTATTGAATATTAATAGCTAGAATCTTTGCTCTAGAGGATGGTAATTTTTATCTGCTTTTTTTCTTAATGTCATCTTGAGTTTATAAGAGTCCTTGACACACTGTATGTTCCCATACTTATTTGATGAGTTAATGATTTGCTGAGTCTTTACGGTGGCAATTTCTTACTTTAATACTAATAAAGACTCTGAGTTAATGCTATTCCTTGGATATAGATTTCTGAAAGCATTTTTTTTTTTTTTTTTTTGCCTAATGACTTACAGCATTTAACATGACTATGAAACACCTGGAAATCTTTCTAAAATGCACATTAGAATACAGTAGATCTGGTTTGGGAACATTATTCTGCATTCATCAGAGGACACTTTAAGTAACAAAAGCCCACAACAGTACATGGGCAGGTGTCAAGGTTAAATTTCTGTATTAAAACTACTGAATTGATTAGAGAGACTAAGGCTTTAAGAGCAAGACCTTAAAATTTACCTAATACATTACATAAAATTACCATTTTAGATTTTGTTATAAAATTTTAAAAGAAAAATTAAAGTGTTAAATTGGTTTTAATCCAGTAAAATATGGAGTATAAGAAAAGTTCCTCTGAAGTTGTTTTTCTTTCTATATTCTTACTTGATTTTAGACAAACACGCCAAAAAATTAGTATCTTTCTAAATATTCACATTACTTCCTGTAGCATTATGCTTCTTAGATGGATCAAAATTGAGTGGTCATCAAAGTCGTCAGTCTTATTAAATTGGTCTAGAAAGGGGTAGTCACCATAAAACCAGCTCTTTCAAGAAGGATTTTGTCAAGCACAACTTCCTTTTAAATTTCGACATCTTTTTTTCTCTCCTCCACCCACACTTATTACAAAAAATTGGGATACATCATAGACAAAATCAACACCAACTATTTCAAAATCTTGAAAAATGAGCAACCTAAATATAATAAAATTATTAGAATTCATTTGAAGAGATAGAGTCAAAACTCTCAGAAAAAATTTGACAAACTTGAATAAAATGTGTTGTCTTTATATACTGAGATAAGAAAGAAATTCATGTTTGTTTAGGGCTTTATTATATGTAGATATGTAGAAATCATAAAGACTTGAGAATGTCATTTTAAAGATGAGTAATATGAGGCTCAGAATCAGGGTTGGAATTTGAACCCCAAGTCTTTCTGTATTCAAAGTGTTTGCATTTTGCATTACGCTACGCTGCTCCTTAACAATGATTTTTGCAGATTGGGGATGCTGTTGACAATTCCATAATGCATTGTCATAAAAAAAGAAAATAAGTAATTTTATTATAGTTCATAACTGAAAAATTAGGGAAAGCAAATAAACATAAAGCTGTTCAGTCTCAATAATCAGAATAATTCAAATTTAAGACACTGGATACATTTTTAATGATAATATTCAGTGTTGGCAAGACTGCAGTAAAAAGATAGTCTCTCTGCTGCCAGGAGTTATAAAAAAGTACTGTTTCTTTAGAGGATAAATTGGCAATGTATGTAAAGAGTATTTTAAAAGTAAATATTTTTGATTCGGTAAATCAACTGTTGGGAGTTTATCCTAAGGATAAGCATAGAGGTCTACATAAAACATGTTTACTACATTTAAAAAATATAAACAAAAATATTGGTGACATCTTCAAAACAACTGAATAATGTCACCACCGGAGATCCCATAAGAAGACTGAGGAATAATTAATGTTCCAGGATAAGCAACTCTCCCAGGATAAACACATCAGGGAAGTATCCAAGTTCTTTACAAAAAATCTGGTTGATCTCAAAATAGCAGAGTATGGAAGAAACAAAAGTTTTAATTTCACTTAAAACCTATTCTTTTATTTCACTCTATCTTCTTATTGTCACTCCCCTGTTTCCATGAAGCCTTGTCATTGAGGTCTCTACATCTATAGAAATTCTAATGTCCTCTTTGAAATTAGACTGATATGAACTCACAATAACTTTTTTGTGTGTGAAGGTGATCATTATTTTGTTTTTCTTTGATGTCACAGTCTAATTTCAAATGGGAACATACATATACATATAGATATCAGAATCATTTTTACCTTTGCCTATGAAGATTAAAAAAACAAAACAAAACCCTAGTATTATTGTGCTAAAAGTATCTTAACAAAAACCACTTAAATAGTTATAAATGGCTGTATCTTTGCCATCCAATAGAGATTGGGTCAGCTTCAACTGGTTTCCCTTATACTATATTGGTTTCTCTTATACTATATTATTGGTTTCAGCAGTAATGCTTGAAATGATTACCTACAATTCATGAATGCCTTCCCATATATCAACTGGCTTTACTGGTAGTATGATATAATAGAAATTACATGAGGTTGGGAGTGATATGCATTATAATCACAACCTGACAATTTGAAATCTGCATGATCATGAACCAATCACTTGAAGTTGTAGCATTTATGCACCTTCTTAAAAGCCCGGGTTAATATTATCTACCTTCCAAGGTTTGAGTGAGGTTTAAATAAAATAAGTTAATATGGTAAATGTAACAAACAATGTTTAGTTTATATTAGATGGCTGGGAAGGAAAATCATAAACTTCAAAATATTTTTTTTTCTTTTCAAAAGTAGAAGATTCATCAGAGTTATTTTTTTCTTGTATTTGTCATGAACTATCAAATTCTTACAGGCAAACTACATGAATTTTAGTATCTTCTGCTCTGCCCCTGCCAACCCCCATTATCCACTTCCTTCCAAAAATTGATTTTATTATGGCATGGATGTAAATGAATAGTTGTAAAGTATGTCCTAAATTCTTGGCAAACTGCAGGGCTCAGGCTGCTTAAGTATTTTAAAGCAAATTTTTTTTTTAAATCATAAAGTCCTTGAAATATCGTAAGACTGTGATTCCTGGCCTGACTGGTGAGCCAAGCAATTGAATCACCGTTTTGAATGTCATTGTGTTAGTAGACTTGTTTCTAAGGTACCTGCACTAAACGGTAAGTTTTAAAGGCTAATTGAAATACCCTTGCAAGAAGGGAGGCTTAGCAGAGAATCATTGAATATACAGTACCTAAATGTGAAATAGTGTAAAAACTAGTTGAAATTCTATCTGATTCTAATGATACATTAGAAGTAGATATGGCTACTGAGTGAGCCGATGTTCATTATTTGAACAACTTCTTCATTGAAGTCTGAGCAAATATCATGAAATGGAAATTAGGGTAGAAGTCAGACAACATGGCTCCCATTCCTGGAAGAAGACAATCCAGTAAAGTAAATCCCTGTCAACAAGACTAAAGAACATTTCAAGCAACTTACAAGTGACAGCACACACACACACACACACACACACACACATACACACCACAACACAAAACCTTTCATAACAAATTATTGCTAATATAGAGTCTCTCTGAACTGGAAGGGTAGAAGCCAGGTTAGAAACAGGAGATGGCTAAGGCCATGCCACTCTAGACATGCCCGATCCCGTCTGATCTCGGAAGCTAAGCAGGATTGGGCCTGGTTAGTATTTGAATGGGAGACCACCTAGGAAGACCAGGTGCTGTAGGTGTAAAAAATAACAAATAAGGGATTGTAAACTGACAAGGTCCTTGCAATCTGTGAGGTCAACCAAAGGTTGCCTCATCTAAAAAAAAAAGAATGGGTATTATCGAAGGCGAGGGAAAAGAAAAGAAAAGAAATAGGAGAAGGGATTCCAAAGCTATATTTTCTAGAAGCCAAGAAGAAGAGAACTGGCAATAAGAAATAATAGAGCACCTAGTACACTTGTCAGGCTCTCCTGAAAGCTATTCAAACCATTGGGACTTAATTTGGTTTTGTTTGATAAGACTGAATGTAGTTGGCATGAACCACTGTATGAGAACCATGGGGGAATTTTTATGATTTTCCTGAAATCATTATTCCTAATTAGATCTATATATATATTAGAATTGGTAGATATGAAAAGTAGATTAAAATATAAAGAGATTTAATTAAAAGAAATTAGTGAGGCAATCAAAAGTTAGACACATAATTCCAGATTTGTAAGGACCCATATTTGTAAAAGCCCTCTCTTAAAAACAATGACTCCCCCCAAAATTAGTAAGGCTCTTGCTAGATTAGTGATCACATATCTATATATTATGAGATAGAGTAGAGATATAATAGATTTTAGCTATTTTTATGAATGTAAATGGCTTTTGAGATATTCAAATTTTACTAGAAAATATAAAGTCATAATTTTTCAGAGAAATGAGTGTTTTGTACTAAGGCACACACTTAGTTATACTCATGGAAAGCCTTGTTGTTTGATGTAAACAGCTAGTTCCAGGCTTGGTTGTTTATTTTTTATTGATATGTAAATTGAAGGTATTGGCTTGCAAGTAGATATGTAAGTTTTAACATTATTTTAATAAATAAATAAAATAATCCAACTGGGCATACATTTTTCACACATTATAAAACTTACTGAAATTGCAATTATCTAGCAGTCTTTAAGATTTAGGTAATTCACTAGGATGCTTCGATTTTCTCCCATGAAGCTAAAAAAAATACGAATTCAATCTATGTAATATTTACTACATAGTGTTTCAGTTTTTTTATCTCTAAAATATCTAAATAAAAGACAACTTATTTTATGAGTACATATGTATTCTGTATTACAGATACGGCCTTCAGAATTTATAGGCTTTTATACATAAGAGTACTAATACCAACTCAGTCTTGTCAGCATATTTTTTTGGAAAATGATCAAAGGGCTAATAATAGTTTGAGAAAAAAAGGCATAAGTACCACCTATTATTCATGCACACACAAATTTGTGTATTGAATTACATGTATCATATTTCTTTACTGTGAATGGTGTTAGAAAGTCAAATTGATCATGATGCCTTTCAGCTGCTCTTGATGACAACAAAATTCCCTGGGCATTTCTTTCCCTTGAGGCAAAAGAAGGTGAAACTCATTTGTATTAAAAAATAACATTACCTCTGAGATTTTATATTGCTTTTAACTCTCTCCAGCTCTTGGGTGCTTAGCCATAAAATCATGCTTGCTTTATAACTGTTTAATTTCAGATTATAACAAAAAGTGATTATAGGGTAGCCAAAGGCTGATACACTAAATGTGTCTCAGAATTTACTGTTTTATAAAATATTTATTAAATTAGTTACAGAATATACCAGGGAAATTCCTTTCTTCCTAAATACTAGATAACAGCTGTTTTCATTAAGTATGTCTAAATTTTTGCTTTCATTTCCATTGGTATTATGTGTAGACAACCGTGATTGGTATTTGATTGTGGTAAAAGAGGAAAATGTGTTGCTATGGGTTTACTTGATTATCAGAATATGTAGATACAAATGTAAAATTTTATAAATTAAGAGTATCCATAAATATCTTTCTTTTAGACAGGATACTTAATATTAGTAATAGTAATAATAAATAACATTCTTACAGACTGAGAAAAAAATTCCCTGATATATAACTCAGAATAGAATAATTAAATGTTTAATTTTGCCAAGAATATTGTTTCTTATGATAAAACATCATGATTGCTTGTATTGAGGAATTCATTAGACACTTTTTTCATTGTTTCACCTCCCTACATTATTTGTATCAAGCAAACTTCTTAAAATCCATATCTTTGTCACAGGTTCCAAACCTACATTTTCACCTTCACCGTTCATGTCCTCTTGAGCATGTTTCAAAGCAGATCCCTTATTTTCCTCCTACTGAATCATATTTGTGACTTCTTTTTTCTGTTAATAATATTGCCTTGGTAATTTTCAATAAATATGTTATAAACAACATGCAAAAGGTCTTCTTATAGAGATTGTTTAAAAAGTAGAGCTATGAGCATGATTTCACACTATGGAATAAGATTTTTGTGGCAGTGACTGGGAATCTGCTTCCTAAACAAATGCCTATGTTATCCTTTTGCATAAGAGAGTGTGAAAATTGTTACACTATTTTGTAAATTACTAAACAAGAACTGGCTAAACATCAGCAACATGTATCAAAATCATAAAAAACAATTGTATATATGTATATATATGCAAATCTCTCTAGATAAATAGATATAGATATAATTATAGATAGATAGATAGATAGATAGATAGATAGATAGATAGATAGTAGAGATAGATATAAATGATATAGATATAGATATAGATAGATATAGATATAGATAGATAATTTATATATATCTCCAACTCTGGGATGCATTCCTGAGAGTACCATCTCAGTATGCTTAGAAACCGCCACCTAGACTATAAGATTACAAAATAACAGAAATTTTGCTTGGCTAAATTAATGCTCACAGAATTTAGACATCTCCACGAAGAATTCAGAATTGTTTTCCAAAATGTGACTCAAGTATACTGTGTAACTCAAGGACACTGTATAACTTCTTGCAGAATAATTTGAAGGCCCTATATGGGAATTACATAAAAGTATTCTATAGCTGCAAAAAAAGTGTCATCAGTACTTCCAGAATTAATAAGATGTATTATAATATGTAAACTATATGATCTTTAAAATTTAACAATTTAGTCATTTTATTTAAACTGCAGGTATTGATAACCAGATATGAACTACATTTTATTACTTCCCTTCTACCCTTGATAAGAAGGTTGGTTGATGTCTTGTACCCTATTTCCTATGGTTTAAAATTACTTAAACATGTGCTTTCTTTTATTACGTTGCACAAAGGATTAAAAGATTATCATTTCCAGGCTTATTTTGACTCTTAGAATTGAAAAGAACACAAAAAGCATACCAGAGCCTTCACCACTGGCTGTTCATTTAGGCAGTAACTTTGACATACCCCATGGTGATGAAAACATGCTTTCTATAGGGGAAAAGACTGTTCTACTTCCTTCTCTTCTCAGACATCTTGCTTTCCAAATATCATATCAGTGCAACTGAAGAAAGAGGGAGAAAAAAGTCCTTTGTTCTAAACTCTAGAAATATAATTACTCTCAGTTGTTGATTTGGCTAAGCTATGAGCTTTGTAACATTAATAGCAATAAAATATTTTATGTGGAGGCAGTATTATCTTTTAAATAATTTGAGATTTAGATTTTCTCATTATGAAGTTTGGTTATCTGTATGTACTTCATGCTATGCTCTTTATTTATTCTTGGTGAACATGCAATGGATATTTAATGATCGAGTCTTATGTATCATGCAATGTATTGATATAATATAGCATATAAGTGAGGGTTAAATGAGTCCTTAGAATTAATCTCATTCAGCTCTTTTTATTTCATGAATAAAAACATCATCCCATAGGAGATCTTGGTCTCAAAGCATGCTAGAACTCTCCAGCAGGCTGCTGGTATAGGAGAAGCTCAAGTTTAAACCAAGTAACATTTGGTCAAACTCCAGGGCTTCACTTGAGAATGTTAGGCAGTTAGATTGATCCTTAATAATGGTTCTTACTCTTTTGTTGATATAGAAAGACGCCCATGGTAATGGCTAGGGCAAGAAAGCAGATTTCTCAGATGGTGATTGTACTTGAGGACAGACAAGTGGTGGCATCTTGGTTCCACATGACCAATTCTCTTTTGGAAAAGGACTCTCTTTGGGGTCTGTGATCTCAGGCAGAAGAACATTGTAAGATCATGGAGAAACACAAATAAAAATAGCAGAATTCCAATAAAATTCTCTAAAGTAGTTGACATGTGAATGAAGAACATGGAGTAGACTTTCAATTACATGAAATACCCCAAAATGATAGGGATGAGAAGGAAATGGGAACTCAGTGAGTACCTAGAACAAAAACCTAATTCAGATTCACTGGATATCTGAATTTATTAATTCCAGTCTGCAATTATTGGTAGGAGTAAACCCTTGAGAACATAGGCATGGCTGAGATGGTAGAACAAACTTGTCAGATGTCTACAGAAGATAAAGATGGTAAGACCTAGCAAGTAAGTAAAACTTGTGAAGGGAAACTAATTTCTCCAAGGACATGATGCTGGTTAGTGAAAGATACAGAGACAAGTCCCAGGTCTTTAAATTCCAGGGTGGTGAATATTGAACGCTATCCCTAGTCATTTACAGAACCTAAGAGAACTTTCAGTTTAGTTGGAAAGATAGAAAATAAACACAAATGTTAGATTTGGAGGTAAACAGAATAAAGAATCAGTCACATTGTGTGTAAAAATGCAGTAGAGACAGAAGACACTGTAGACATTTCATGAAAAACCATTTCTATGGCTGCCTTCTAACCATCCTGCTCTATTTTGGGGGATAGGAAAATCTAGAATGCACTGTCAAGGAAACTCATCTCACATATTTTTGTTTCTATTAAACTCAAAATTTTAATTTTTCTCAAAATCATTTTTTAAAGTATTTCTTTTGAAACCTGCTGCTACTGAAAATTATGGTGGCCAACATCTTAGGAAGACTAAAACAATAGAATGGGCATTTATGTGAATATAAATAATAAACTATTTGCAATTTTACAAGCCAGGCTA
Organism: Pteropus alecto; assembly: GCF_000325575.1. Taxonomy (NCBI): domain Eukaryota; kingdom Metazoa; phylum Chordata; class Mammalia; order Chiroptera; family Pteropodidae; genus Pteropus; species Pteropus alecto. Next base: position 21,830,019 of record NW_006434835.1, read on the forward strand.
AAATTACAAGGGTCATCAATCGTGTTTCAAAGCATAAAATGATAACCAGTTGGAATTAGGAAAAACATTTTCCCTGTGGTATAATATTGAACAATTGAACAGGTGCTTTATGAAAGGTAATTTTTTTCTGGCCTTCTACCGAAGCATCCAGTATAGGTCTCTATAAAACGCCAGTCTAATGGGCCATTGATCTTTTCAGCTAATGCAATTTGTAGGATTCTCACTTTTCCAGAAGTAATCAATAAGAATCTTAAGCCCACTTTGAAAAAAATAAAAACCATACTACCGATTACAGAAGGACCTATTGAGAAAAGAGATAGGCTATATTGAAAAATAAATTACACTGTAGTCACCAAAAAAGCAATAAAAGGATAATCATGTTATATATGAAAGTACCTTTATAGTGATCACATTGGAAACATTTACACCTCTATGCATAACATCATTCAGAGGAGAAATGAATATACTTGGAGATAAAGATACAGAACTGTGCCTAAGTCAAAATTTTAGCATGTTTTGCATAACTTGCACCTATTCAAAATGAAAACAAAAGAGCTTGTAAGGTTTACATTTTTAGATCATTCTGAGAACTTGTCTCTTTATATTCTTATTTGGTTGTACTTGGATAGATTATAGCATTTCCAGCTTCTGTGTTTTAAACTGCACTTAAGTTTACCTTATGCAAGTAAATATAGTAGATAATAAATTTAGTTGATTGTATATTTATTATCTATTTTACTTTGCTTTTCTGTGTAATCTGAAATATAGCAGGAGATTTTTCTCCAAACCTCACAGTGCTCTATCAGTCAGGGTACTAGCATGTTCAGAGTACCAGAAATGTCAACAGGGACACGGGCCTCACTGAAGGACTGGCCTCAGCCCTAGAATCCATGAACATTACGACTAAAAGGAGCATTCTGACTTCAGCGCCATAGAGGGCTGAGACCATTTTATCCAAGTAGCACACAGGCTGTAGGTGGGCAAGCCCTGTCAGAGAACCCACACCCCGTCCCCAGCCGAATGAGGGCTCAGGGAGTTTTGTCAGCTCGCATGTGTTCATCAAGTTACTTCTCAGTATTTGTACCTGCAGAATTAGAAATAAACTTGTAACTTCTTTTTCAGTCCTTCTGCTCTAACCTATTTTCTCAACTGCTTCTCATTCTGTTCCCCCAAACATCTTCCACAGCCCAATGGCAGGAAGTCAGCCTGCGCCTAGACTTGCTCTGTGGTCTGCCTTTCCGTCCCTCCCTTGACAGACAGACACCTAAGAGACTGATACTTACAGTTTAAACACACACGTCCTAGGTGTCCCTTAAATCTATGACAAAAGGGAGCCAGCTCCCTTTTTGCAGTTAGACTTTGCTACTATGCCTTTTGTAGATTTTTCCAATTCACTCATTTCCACATTCCAGCATGCCTCATTTCTGAGCTGTGATGTTTGTGGTAGGAGGTATGAAAACAGAATTGCAGAGCAGTCTCAGTGGGAAGCTCCTGTTGTTGAGACAGCTACCTTATCTTAGTTTGAGAGATAATTTAGTTCTGCAATTGAGGGGATAAAAGCTTTGGTGAGGAAAAGACAATTTAGATTATTTTTAAAAATCCTCTTGTTTCAAATCTTACATGCTGATGGTTTGTTTCATTTGTTCATATTCTGATAATCACAACTCTGATAGATCACAAATATGTTTATTAAAACCACATAAGGCAGATACAAATCATTGTTTAAAATGATACACTGGCATTTGTTTTCTACATTAGTATGAATACTATATAATTTTTCATATGTACATTATGTTTCCTCTGGAGATTGATGAATGGATAAGGTTATACAATATATAGTCTGCCATTAACAACACTATGTTATGAGTGTCTAAATATGATGATGTTCAGTGAGAATGAATCTTGAAATAACTAATAGGGCATGTTCTCTCAGCTAAGGTACTGTCCCCTATCTGTAATTGCTTGTAGGCCATTTTGCTTGGATATACTGCTCTCATATCAAACTCCTCACTCCAATAATATACTCATGGTTATTATCCCAGACAGGTTTCTCCTTCTACTTTATGTTCCACCTTTCTGTGATTCACCTGATCTGAGGCCCATCTGTGATTTATAATATCTCCATTGTCTTTGTTTTATTCTTGTATTCCCAAACTCTAATCCACGTAACCTTGTTCTGTTCATGAAATATTATGATATTCTCCTAACTGATCTTCACATCACAAATGTCCAAAATAATATTCCTAAAATATGATATTTAAGTCTATTGAAAATGAAGAATGGGCATACCTATATAGACAACTTCCAGATTAATAGATATTGCATGATAAATAAGTATACAGAAAAAAATGTTAACCTCAAACTAATTGAATAAATGTAATAAAGTACTAAGATTCATATTCTTCTATCATGGTGATATAAATTAAAACAAAAAATTATAATGCCCTGGATTGAGGAGTGTGGAGGACAACTGAGTCTCTTACCCTACCGATAGATATTTGTGTGTGTGCATATTTGTGTGTGATTATGCATTTCTACAACTCTTCTGAGAAGCACTTTTTAAAAGACAGTTACTTAACAGCAAAACAAGTAACAACAAGTGTTGGTGAGGTTGTGGCGAAATAAAACTTTCATACACTGATTGTGAGAATGTAAATTGGTACAGCCACTATGGAAAACTTTAAGGAGGTTCCTTAAAAAATGTAGAATTACCATATGACCCAGCAATCCCTGTCCTGGGTATCTACCCATGAAAATTTGAAAACTTTTATCCATAAAGATATATGCACCTTGATATTCATTGCAGCATTGTTCACATAGGCTATGACGTGGAAAAAACCAAAGTGCCCTTTGATAGATGATTGGATAAAAAAGATGTAGGACATATATACAGTAGAATATTACTCAGCAATAAGAAAAGATGAAATACTGCTATTTGCAATAGCATGGAGGGATCTTGATGTTATCATGCTAAGCAAAATAAGTCAGACAGAAAAATTTGAGAACCATATGATTTCACTTACATGTAGGAGCTGAAACTGAAAGCAACAAACTAACAAGACAAAAAAAACCACACACAGGCAAAAATTCATAGATACAGACAACAGTTTATTGGTTACCAGAGGAAAAGCCGGGAGAGGGAAGTTAGATAAAATAAAGGTGGTCGAACATATGTTGATGGAAGGAGATTTGACTTTGGGTGATGAACACACAATTCAATATACATATGACGTATTATTCAATTGTACACTTGAAACCTATATAATTCTATTAACCCATGTAGCCCCAATAAATCTAATAAAAAAGACAGTTATAATTTTCAAATATTATATGTCTAAGAATTTTTCATAAGGATAAAAATAAGAGCCACATTTACAAGAATTTATTTTAACATTATTTAAAATTTTAAAAATTCTAAAATGACCAAATATTCCTCAGTAGGAATTTGGTTGATTTTATTATGATATATACTTGTAATAAAATAGCATGTAGCCATTAAATTCTTTTCCATAGGAAAAAAAACACACAGACAGCTCAGCAACTAAATTATAAGCCACATGAAGAGACTGAAGAATTAAGCTAAATGCCTCTTTTAATGAGGCTTCTTTGTTGAGGTTATATGAGGGTACATATGTGAAATTTTACGATATTTGTCTTTCTTTGTCTGACTTATTTTATTCAACATAATACAGTCTAGGTCCATCCATGTCATTCCAAATGGTAAGATTTCATTTTTTTTTATGGCCAAGTAATACTCCATTGTATATATGTACCATAATTCTTTACCCAATCGTCTACTGATGGTATGGCTCTCTGGAATTCTAATCCCACATGATTAACAATTCAGCTTTCCTTTCCTCTGGAAGGTCAACTCATCGCAATTTCAAATTGCCTGAAGTTCAAAAGAACATTTCCCCCAATAAGAACTAGCACTCTCTCTTTTGCCTGTTGTTTTTCTTCTTCTTCTTCATCATCATCATCATCTTTATCATTACTTAATTTTCTTTTTTATTAAATGACTTCCTCATTCCTCTCTTCCATTTTCATTCCCAGCACCCATTATTTATTTATGCTCAGATTATTAAAACCTATTTCAGAGAGAGAGAGAGAGAGAGAGAGACAGAGAGACAGAGAGACAGAGAGACAGAGACAGAGAAACGAGATTTGGGTATAAAACTGTTCAGGTGTATAATGAAGGAGAAAGAGAATTCTAAGTCTCTCATGAATTGAAGGCTAAGAAAGAAAAAAAATGGTGAGAATAGAGTAGCAAGTATTTATGAAACAAAAAAGCTCAAGGAGTAAACCTGACAACAAAGGTCGAGAAATAGTTAATGGCACATAGTTTACTTTAGTAAATAAAAATACTAAAAATGAAGTTATTTATAAAATGTATGTTAGAGATATTGTTTTATAATTGAATGGCATGAGTATGAAAAGAATTCAAGATACTGCATTTATAAAGGATGCATGCACCAAAGTTATTCTTTGTTATAAGTTCTCCATTTTACCTAAAGTAGGTCTTAATGTGACATCACCTTGAAACTAAATTAGACAGAGGTATTGCAATGAATGAGCAATGACTATTCAGCATAAAAAAGTCTCAATAAAAAGTGTTCCGCAATAACAACTCTATACAAGAGTTTATAGAAATAATAGAAAAGAATTGATGTAACATTTTATGTACTATTACATTTTATGTATTCTAAGGCAGTGTGAAGACATTAATGCATGAAAATCATCAACAACACTTTACAATGAAAATAATTGCTGAAGTTACTCATATTACCACAGGAATACAAGCAAAATGAATTACCTTTAATTGGCCTTTACATCATCATCATTGGAATTATTTAGTATTAATAAAATATTTCATTTTGGAATGGTCATGTAGTTATTACAGGGAGTTGTGCTATCATAAAGAACACCTGTTTTTGAATTGGCTATAAAATCTCTTAGCTCAGCAATTTAAAAGCTGATGTTGCTTTTTCAGTGGCATTTGCAGTTTTCTGGGTGACTTCTTCACAATTGCAAAGACAATGTACTGTGTGGCGGTTATAGGAACTGAAAAACAGGTTCCTTCCCCTTTATTCTTATATCAATATGAGTAGATAAATCTAGTTGAGGCTTAATTTATTTAACCATTTCTCTACTCTTGCAGCCTTATAATGTTTATTAAATATTTAAAATCACGAATATTATAAGTATAAAAATGAATACAGATAGATACAGATAAAAAAGTTTTGGGTATAGATAATAGTTATAGTTGTACATCAATGTGAATGTATTTAAGGACACTAAATTGTATACTTATAAATGTTTAAAATGATAAATATTATACTATGTGTATTTTAATAAAAATAATAAAATTATAAAAAGCAAAAAAAATAAAATAAGCTTCATCCATACTACCATACTATGAAATACCAGGTTAACATGTAAAATTTGATGTCTAAACATTCAATGGTAACTATATGGTTAAGTGGAAACTAATACTGTAATATGGTATATATCATAGTGTAACAAAACTGTCAATAGAAATTACAATGGCGTAGGGAGTGTCAATGGTGGGGACTTTCACATTTTAATTTCTGTACAATTAAACTGTTATATTTTTACCCTAAAATAAATTAATTTTATACTTGTATAAAATTTTGGAATATAAAATATTTTAATATTTGTTAGAGAAAACATAAAAGATTGATTTGGGAAAGATATTTTCTCTCGATGTACAATTATTGCAATGTGTTCTTCTCACTTTGGATTTACATTCATGCCAGAATAATTTCAGTTCCTTCTCAAGTATTGCCTACAGTTCATCTAAGGATTAACAGAATGATTTTTAATGAGCAGAGATGTAATTTCTAAGAGTTAACTGATAAGCCAAAGTTTCCATTTAGAAAATTTTTAAAAAATGAATTCATCTATACAAATAGTATTTTATAAGTACAGAGCTTCTAACTGTTAAGAAAAATAAAAGAAAGTGATGTATTTGGTCTTACTATTGGCTCTGAGATAGTCTATGAATTCAACCAAGTCATTTCAGGTTTATTTTAGCTGAAAGAAATAATGACACAAAAATGTATATAGATGCTGATGATATTGTTGTGAGTACTGAAGTCTAAGACATTAGATATGATGACGAGGAGGAGAAGTATAAGAATGGGGGGAGGAAGGATTTTATATAGTCACAAAAGAACTTTTTACTGAAAGAAAAATTTATGCTTGTAATTTGTAGAATATCACAATCCTCCAAATCTATAAAAATATTGATATATATTATTCCTAGAATCAATATTTCTGCATAAAACTAAGATCTAACTGAAATATTTCTTCTTGATTACCTTTGTAATATTTACTTTTTTTTCTTTAGCTTACATCACTTTTCCCTATTGAATTTAAAATAAATTAGAGAATGATAGCTACTCTCTTCACTAGTCCATCCATGGACACATAGAGAAACATATATCCAGAAGCTGATTTGCATATGCTACCTACTCATTTCCCATTTCTAATCCGTCCAAGCATTGGAAGTATCAAGATTGGTTGTCTTTATAAGAATGTGATTTTGTTCTTCAGTTTCACCCAGAGGTTGCAATTTAAAACCACTTCATCGTCTTAACAACTAATCTTGTGCTACTTGCATCTGATTAATAATTAGCAAAATGCCTAGCACATTCTAAACAATCAATGTATTTATAGATTAAATACTAAAATTTGAACGAGGTTCTCGAATGTCCAAAATGATAATCATCTTTATTCAAAATTCCAGTTCTGGACTGTGTGAAGTTCTGAGCCTGAGAAGCATGAAACATCTTTTCTTATTGGGCCAAAAGCCCTGGAATCAACATTGCTGTCTCTTCTCCTTACACTTTACACCTAGACTTTCAGCAAATCCTTAAGGCATTGCCTTCAAAATATATTCAAAATCCACCTACTTACTTGATCCCAATTGCTACCAGTGGCGTCTGGTGTCACTGCCTCATCATACCTACATGCCTAAATTATTAGCTAGCCTCCTAAACAGTTCTTCCTGTTTCTACTCTTGTCCTCTTATGGTCTCTTCTAACACAGAAACCTGAGAGGTCCTTTTTAAATATGTAAGAACTCATATCGCTACACTGCTCAAATCTCTCCAAGGCATCCCTCTCAAGTTAAAGGGCCAAGACTATAAAATGTGGAACAGGATCCATATGAACTTGCACTCCACCTTCCTTCTCTCAACCCTGTCTGTAATTCCCACCACTCTTCTCTCATTCACACTGCACCAGCCACACTACACTCCTCCTTGCTGTTTCTGAAACACACCAGGCATGATCCACTTTAGAACTTTTGTACCCATTGTTCCAATTTCCTGGCTATCCCTTACTTCAGATATTGAAATGCCTAATTCTCTCATTTCCTCAAACCTGTACTCGAATGTCACCTTTTCAAGCAGCCTTTGCCCTTTACTCTCTCTAAAAGGTCTATAAACGTTTCATCTCTCACCTTTTAAATCCCTTTCTTGATTCATTCCCTTTGTCTCCTTGATAGTTATTACTACCAAATTAATGTAGGAAGGGGGGAAGTATAGCATAATGCATTTCTTTGTTTGTTTTCTCTCTTCATCACTAGAGTTCAAACTTCATGAAGACAGACAATTTTGTCTCATTTGTTCACTGTCCACCTCCAGTGCCAATATTGTTGCCAGCAATTAGAACTTGTTCAATATGTATTTTATGATTTAATTTGTTTGAAAAATACTATGCTATATGGGAGGAATAACTTCATTCTTATCAAGTGACTCTTTCTTAGCATTACATGCCCTCCTTGATGGAAGCAAGGTACGGGGAGAGCAAGGAAGGCATGAATTAGTTACAATTGCTGAAAACTAAATCGATTCCTCCAATATGGCCAGAAATTAAGCTCCCTTTGCCAGCCCTGGATTTCTTCCACATAGCATTGGCATCAGGTCAAATAGGTAGCCAACACACTGAGTTTATTTGCATAAACCAGAGATAAATACAACGTTTGGCAGAACTCAAGAGATTCTTAATCTCATGGACTCAGAGCAATCTTCTTTACTTACCAAAAGATACAAATCTATCCTCTTGCAATAGCCTCTTTTCCTAGAAGACATCACACATCTATTTCATATTTTTCCCAGAATGTCTATGGCTAATTACTGTTTACTTCATTTGCATGTAGTTGTTTTTATTATATTTAGCTAACTAGAGAAGGATAACCTGTAACCACGGCAACCAGGAGACGTGCCTGTGTGTTTCAATCTTCACCCTCTGCTCCATTTCCTTGAACTTTAAATGTGTTCTCAGCTTTTCTTATTTCTGGGGTTGCTAGCACATACAAGCTCTACACTGTTATCTTTCTTAATACACCAACTTCTTTCAATAGTCCCCTACAATTTATTTAACTAACCTATTCTGTTTCTCTTTATTAAACCTAATACACTTCTGTCCTTCAATACAATTTCTATTCTATTCGACATTTTTTAATTCAATATCCTAAGTCTGTTTTCTTATCTATAAAATCGGTGTTGTAACAAGAATAACATTTCAGATTTCTTCAACATCTGAAAGACTATAATATTTCTAAAATACAATCCGCAATGATGCTAGTCAATCCACAAGAATACTGCACTTGAATTTTTCATTTTTGTTTGAAGAGATGAGGAAATTGGAGTTTCTAGGAAGTATATGATGAGTCTGACTTATGCCACGGTGCATATATGTTTTTCCCATCATATTGCATGGCCATTCTGACTGTACTCTATAGAGAAATTACAGGTAACAAATTGCAGGTAAAACATAGTACAATTCATTCTAATATGGGAATGTTCATAAAGTAGGTGTAGTTTTCCAAATTCAAAATATTCAGTTTCTAAGTCCTGTCTAAATCCTTTGATGCATTGGGAATTCATATGAGCTTAAATCGATGATGATGAATCCAACTAAAGTTTGCTCCTTGTTGCAAACACTGTAGTAATAGGAGTGGTGATGCATCAGCAGTGATAGAGGTAACGGCAGTGGTTATCTGGTAATCTAAGTGGGGTGATGGTGCTGGTGTTGATGGTGGTGGTGATAGTTAATATTTACTGAGAATATATTATAGATCAGGCACTTTGCTGTGCTTGACATGAAATATATTTCTTAATACACAAAATAATCATAAAAAGTAGAAATTACTAATATTCTCATTGTGTAGAAAGGCACACTGAAACTGAGTGTTAATAACTTGCTCAAGACAGCTGGCAAATGGGACTTCTATGACTCAAAGTTAAATCAGCCTGTCACCAGAACGCAGTCATAACCACTGTAAAATGGCAGAACTGAAGAATCTAAAATATTTAATTTTTAGAGAATATTACAAAGATTGGAAGCAAGTGCTATTTTGCTAAATAATGGCACTCCTGTTTGCTTTCCCCATTAAGAAAAGGTTCTTTCAGATGACTTCAGAGCTGTCGCTACCAAAACATCAGTATTTTTTTTTCTCTTTTCTTGGAGGAAAAGACACTGAAATAGCTATTTTGAAAATTTCAGCATCAGTATCATGTCATAATTACTTTATTCAACATTTCTTTGTAAAATTCTTAACATAGGCTATACACAATTCCACAAGAATCCTGTAGGTTTATTAATTGAATTGTAGTTAGACAATTCTGTGTAAAAGCAAAAACTTTTTTGCATAGCACTTTATCATCCTGTATCCTACATCCTACATCCAGGCCAAATGCTTAATAATCATATATTCAAGTCTCTCTCTCTCTCTCTCTTTTCTAAAATACACTTACACTTGCCACTTTCTTTAGTGCAGCTCACGGAACTCTCTTTATTTGAAATGACCTACTCTGTTTACATAGCATTTTACATCTGCCTCTGCTGTGGTACTGAAACACATAAATAACTAACAATAACATAATTTAATATCAGTCATGTTAGATTGCATTTGAGGTAAGAAACCATGATTTTATGCATTCTTATGAACACAGGCTTTATATACATATCTTGTAGATGGAGTAGGTGCTGAGTAAATAAATAAATGAAAAATAAATCCTTTAAAAAGATAATTGAGGTATAATCAGAAACACACACACCTCTTTCTCTACTAAAAAGGAAATAATTCAGTTTAAATTTCAATTCCTTATAACTGGAATATATAAAATGAATAAAGGGAGTATAAAGCGTATGAAGCAAGGTAGATAGATATTTGCCTAATTCTTTGTTGTAAATATTATGTTCAAAAGCTGATTCATTTCAAATAACACTAAACTGAGCTAGGCCATTTTATGTGGTAAATCTAATAATATTAGAAATATACTATTAAAAATTTTAAATTGTGTTCAATAAGCACATACTGTACTCCATTTAAAAAGATGTTCAGTGAACATTTATTCTACCTATTCTGGGTGTGGGGATTCAACAATAAGTAAAATAGGTAAAATTCTTGCTCTCATGAAGCCTTACAATTGAAGCACAAACCTAATTATAATATGACTTTAGAAAATAGTAATGGGATCTCAGTGTTAAAGCTGTTGTGATGGTGGTTGGTGTGTATGTGTATGTGTGTGTGTGTGTGCATGTGCACGCACACGTATGTGTGTGTGTGTACATGTATTTTAAGAGTGTTTCTTTTTCCTGGTGCTATAAAGAAAAGCATGAAATACTAATATGTGCAATTCGCTAACCAGACATACTGTCAGGAAAGCCATTTACTCATAAGAACATAATATTAAAGGTGAAAAAAAGACCCTTCTTGTTAATTATATTATACAAAATTATTTATTAGAATTTCATGCAATACTAGAGCTCAATAAATAATAGACATTTACCAGCTTCCTTTCAACATGGTATTCAAAATTTATGTCTATATTTACATTTAAAAACATAATTGATAAAATAGCATTATAAGAATGCCTTAGAAGTTTAAGCTTTAATTTGGAGAATGCCTTAATATTCATATTAATATTCATATATTAATATTCATTGATAGTTATAATTTTTTTATTGTAGAAACTTGAAAATGTATGGTATAGATAGAGATAAAAATTTAAAGAGAATAGATAACATAAATATAGTTGTAAAAATACATAATAGTTGGGATTGCTTTTTTCTGTTCTGCATTTTCAAATTTTATGATAACCAAGATATCCATATTTATTTTAATACTTACTGTGATAATTTTCTATTCTTTATATATGCTTTAAAATGATAGCTCTTCATGGCTGCATAATATTCAACAATATGAAGTTGCTACTATTTTTATTTATTTCCCTAGTGTTGGATATTTCAGTTGTTTTAAAATTTTTATTTTATATGTAACAAAGCAATAAATAAGAATAGTCAAATAATAGCAATAGGTTATCATTTTTCAGCTCTCAAGTAATAAAGTTGTCTAAACAACAAAAAAAGTAAATTGTAATACCACTGAAGACTTAGTGAGAGTGAACACTCAAAATAAATTCATGGAACGGAAAACGAAAGTAATTTGATTGGAAAGGAATTACTATTGGTTTAGTAGATAAGTGATTGAATGCTAGATACATAGTCTATAACAAACCATTGTCTTCCTCACCTTCACAAGCACCTTCATCCAAACAATTTTGTTTCTCATTCCAACCCTGCCATTGTGTCACCATAGGCAAGTCTCAAATCTTGAATTGTTAGTTGCAAACAGTTCAAGCCACTCTTACTAGTTTAAGTTGTAAAAGCATCTATTAAAGTTTATTATGTAGGTTACCAAATTTGGGGACAATTGGAGAACAGAATTAAGCTGAAGGAGAGGCCTAATGAGATAATCATTCCTTTCAGGGCCACTGCCATTCCTAAGTAAGAAACTTGACCATGTATCGTTGCTAACCCTCAAGGATGAATGTCTCTGCCTCCACAAACACCAGTAAAATGAAAGCTCTGCACAGTCTCCTTCCTATATACCTTACTTCAAATAGAAGCCTCTTATAGGGTGCATTTGATTGGAAGGGTCTAGCAGAAATGGAGCCTGGAAATTTGAGTTCCAATATATGTCAAGAAGACAAGACATATAATAATAAACATTTCCCTAAAATATAATAGCGTTATTAAACTAAATTATGGACAGTCATGGAAAAGACCAATATTCATGGCAAAGCTTTAGTGTTCTAATCTACAAAATAATGGCAAGGGTATATTCTATCATAAAGGGTTGTTAAAAATGCCAAATAAAATAACTGATGGAAAAGTAATTTGATGGGCTAATTACATACAAAATTGAAATGTTACTCTCCCAGACAAAATCTTTTCATAAGAAAGGAAGGGATTGAGAGAGGGAAGGAATAACAGTAATTCTGGCATTTATATCTTCCTAAAACTTTTATGGATAGTGATTAGTTTTCTTAAAAAAAAAACAACAACAAAAAAAACAATTTACAGAAATCTAGAGACTTATTTATGTTCAAGCTTAATGACTCACTAGTATTGTGACCTTGACAATGCTATTTTAATTCTCTGAGCTCTAACATTTTTGTATGTAAAACGAAAGTGTATAATCAAAAATTATATAATTGTATTAACCAATGTTACACCAATAAACTTAATTAAAAAAAAAACTTTCTAAAAAAATTTGTTAAAAAAGGAAGTGTGTAATCATATATATTTAAGAGAATTTTTAGCTCTATAATTACATAAGACCAGGTTATTCAGTTGGATAGTATTTAAACCTTTTCCTTTTATCAATTTATTTAACAGGGCACTCCTTAAGGTGATACATCATACTCTTGTAGATGCAAGAGTTCAGGCACCTATAACAATGTATCCCACTTGGCAATGATTTTGGTGCTTGGGTCAACTGCAGCTCATGTGACCTTTCTTTTCATATAACACTGACTTCAATTTAAAACAAAAAAATGATGCTGTCACCAATAGTACATGATTTACTATACCTACCTACCAGAAATATCTTTCAAGAATAACTTTCAGGCAAAAAAAATCTTAAATAATTATTAGTGGATATGCCGTTCAAAAATTATTTTAAAAAGCAATTTCTTTATGTTCAAGGAAAATGATTCCAGATGAAAAATGTGGCCCACAGAAATGTATAAACGACGGAAGTGATAAACGTATACAAAAAAAGGGGTTAATACAAAAGTAAACCCTTTCTTCTTCTTAAACTTTGTTAATAAATAATTGCTGAAACAAAAATAATTCAATATATTATGAGGTTTATAAAATTAAAAATATCTGAAAAAAATAATAGAAATTATGGAGGCTAGTAAAATTGGAATACTTTTATAAATTTCTTATTTTATGTGTAAAAAGCTATAGTACTGTTTGAAGGCAGAATGTGATGAGAAATTAATAATACATACAGTAAACTCTAGAGTAACTTCTAAAAAATTAAAACAAGAGGTATAGCTACTAAGACAATGCAGGAAATAAAATAAAATACTAATATATTATTACTTTAAGTCAGCCAAGTTGGAAAAGGACAAATATTATATGGAATAATTTTAAATAATAATAAAATAATAGCTGACCCAAACAAAACATATTGATAATTATTTAAATAGAAATGGTGGAAACAATTTGATTTAAAAGGCAGATATTGAAGAAGCTATATTAATATCAAAAAATAGACATTTGGCCAAGGAATATATATAGAATTTGAATTTTCTTATTAAGGTAGTGGAAGTCAGCTGAAACAACGCTACCTATGCAAACCTCATCCACTCCTGCCTACTATGGTAGTTCAAAAAATTTGAGATGTGTCTATGTGTATAAATACATACATACACACACTACCACCACAAATACCACCACGGTCGTAAGTACATATTTTATAAGGAGTTTGTTTTACTTTAGAAAATACTCATTGAGATTTCATTTCTACCTGTATCATTTGGGGCTACGTTTTTCTAAATAAGAATAACCATTGATGATTACTAACTCATTGGTTCTCAAATTTAGAATGAACTGATGAGTTTTTAAAAATATTTATACCTGGGTTCATCCCACGGAAATTGCAAATTTATTAGTATTATTTCTATTATAGGTATTGGTGTTTTCAAAGCTCACCAGATGCAATAAATTCTGATAAAACATTGAGCTAACCTGTCTGCAGATTGATTAATAATAGTAGGAATTGATATTACAAGGGCTTTACAAATCCTCATCCCATTTAAGGATTTAAAATTCTGAAAATAAATCTTTAATTTTGAATGTCTAAATAGCCTCTATTACTCCAACATACATTCAGTGAATTCAGATCAATCAGGTTATTAGACTATATAATCTCTAAGAACTATATATATTCTGAGATAGATTAATTCATTTGTGTAAGAGCACACTGATAATTAATGTTAGATCTTTGCAAGAAACCCAGGCCTCTTGGATATATGTCCAGTGCTTTCATCACTATATTTGTTTTTTTCTCAGTAAATTGGATATACCCAGTAATGAAATTTGCTTGTGCAAAGCTGCTTATTCCTGGTACTTTCATATAAACTTCACACTAAATAATTTTTATTACTTAACAGCACATTTGATTTTGAGTTGTAAGTCATTATCCCTTTACTGTGAACTCAATATAGTGAACACTTTTTCTCAATCATCTATTATTCATGTGCAAAAATATCTTATGCCATTGAAACTTTTCAATTGCCTTAAGACAACTGTAAATTGCAATGATGAACTGAAATTGGTCATCTAAATTTCGTTATTCAGCATAAAGTATTATTTATCAAAGATTATTAAGCGTAGCGCTCTTTTCAAAACATGTCTAATATACATAGACAAGCGCCTCACAAAGTATGTTCTTCAGAACATTAATTTAAAAAATGTTCTACAAAGGAAAGTTCCATGTTGCAATATACTCAGCAAATGCTGCATATTCTATTTTCCTTCTTGAGATTCAACAAAATTAAAGGCTCTGAGAAGCCCTGCACTAAAGAATCCCAAACTGCTATAAAGTTTCCCAAACTTAGTTGATCACAGTCTGTTTTTTATGCACAATCTATTATATTCAATGCAAATAGCATTCTATGGAAGAGAATTGGATTATACTTTTCTAGATTTGTTGTGGAAATCTAGCAATTATTAAGGTTCTAAGTTACCATACATCTAGGGATCATCCCACTTGTCAAAGTCACTTTAGCATCTTACTTCCCTTTGCTACACAGCTAGGGTCTATCCCTGAGATTATACACCACCTATGAACTTGAAAAATCTGCTTCTTGTCACTATTCACCTCCATTATGCATCTCCACCAAGTGTTTCAATAATATCTCTACTGCATTGTAACCTCAGTAAGAGCAGAAGCTATTTCTCTCTACTCTTAGAAACTTCCATTATTTCTATCACATATTTTGTAATTAAATAGAAATTTTAATTAAATAGAAATTTGTGGTATCTTTAGAGAAAGAAGGCTTAAAGGTAGGAATTGGGTCTTTCATTTTTGTAATCTCACTAGCGTTAACACAATTTTTAAACATAGTAGTTTCTTAATACAATTTATTATTTTTATATGTATTATCTTCCATGCATATTATTAAAATTTTTGTGCTGTCCTAAATTAAAAGGTAATAAAATAATTTTTAAATGGGAAAAATCACAATAAAAGATAAGCATAAAACAGATTACATGTTGACTTTAGGCCCTTCTTAAGAAACATTAGTGAATAAATCTCATAAACTCACTTAGGTCCATTTCATTCTTTGACATTACTGTTGTGTTGCATTTTGTAGGGGACACTTTGACTTGTAGCTTCTACTCCATCCAGAACACTCTACACCTCCTGTTTTGACTCTTGTTTAGACTACATTAGGATTGACCATTCTTCTGTTCTAATTATTATACTAGCAAATTTAATTTATGCTAAAGTGTTAATAGAATACATGCTATTACTCTGGACAAACAATATTAGCAATCCAACATAAGGGTTTAATAATATAATAAAAAGTCAGATTTAATTATGGAATATCTGTCACTACTCAAGGTCTGCAATTCAACTCTTGGGTTTAAAGATTTCATGTGAACTAACTGCTTCCTAGGACTTGATATATACTGGAACAAACTCTTTGCTCTTAATAACTGTGAAATATGTTCAGAGCTATCTTCGAGCTATTTCTAATGCCTATGTCCTCCAATCTGGAATATTTAGAGTCATAATTCAGCAAAAAAAGTCAAACCATTCAGACCAGGTAATTCTCCTCCTATACTATATTTCAGACAATAAATGTTATTTCAGGGCTCCAGTCAATATCATTAAAGGTCCTGCTATAGTGTACTAAATTATGCGGGAAGCACAGTGATAATGGAAAAATAATCCTTAACTCCAAAAAATAATACTATATACTCTCACTTTCTGCCTAAACAAGTAAAATGCTATTTTAGATACAATGTGCTGGCTCTACCCAAACCAACAATTTATACTCTGAAAACTTTCAAATTAAGAATTTATACCTCATTCAAACATTTCAAACATTTTTATATTTTCCCTCCTAAAAAGGCCCTGTATGTCTTGCCCCATATTCTCAATAATACAGGATGCATTACATTAAAAAGCAAATTTCTTAGCTTTAATATTTTGCATTTTAAGTGCAAATGTTTAAAATAAATTGTTATTCCTTATCAGTTTTTAAAATATTATGATAAAACACATTTTTTAAATCTCAGACTATGCTGAAAGCATGGTGTTAGAGATTTTTTCCTCTTTCCTTAAATTTTCTTAGGTTTATTGAGTTCTTTATGGCTAATTTTTCCCTGTTTCCTTTCTTTTTCTAGTAGTTCACAGTGTATACAATGTATTTTAATTATTTGAGGAATTATTCAATGTTAATACAGTAGCTGACTTATGAGGTTTAAAGTTATTTTTTATTTAATGAGCCTCAAAAATGTAAGGAAACAAAGATGATGAAATATTGATCACAACATGTATCATCCTCCCAGTTATTTTTATAGTATATAAGTTTTACTTTATTTTACCCAATCTTCGCCATTAGTCATCATTTCTATTTCTTAAAAGTCTATTGTAATTTGGATTTATCCAACATGGATTAGCAGTTTATTTGCTCCCCACTGTTTTATCTCACTTTATTCGAGATGATTATCCTTCTTTATAAAGTGTATCCATAGTGTTTGTTTTTCTGAAAATGTCTTAACTTGACTCTCAGTGATAATTCAGGGTGTGAAGAGTTTTTAGGTGGGAATGATTTACTGTAAGTAGCTCAGTGGTAAGAAGTCCACTGTCATCTTAATTATTGTGGTAATTTTTTTTTCTCTGATCACTTACTTTTAAGATCATGCTTCCTCTTTGGTGCTCTATACATCCACCAAAATTTTCCAGGTGTATACTTTGCTAGTGTAAACATGTACAAGTTTTCTTCAATTCTTTGAATTCATCTGGCATTATCTTTTTTATTATTGCCTCTTCAAACCATTCTTTACATTCTGTAACTCCAATTATTATATTTTTGGAATAGCCGATCTTAGTTTTTATGTCTCAATCTCACTTCCTCCGGTCTTTGTGCTTCATTCTGGATACTTTTCTCAGATCTATTTCCCACATCATTAATAATCTCTTCAGCTGTATATAATCCACTGTTTAAATTATCCAAAATCTTAATTTCACTGATTTTTTTTATTTCTAGAAATTTATTTAGTCATTTAGAAATTTTTAAAATATTTATATTCATTTTTTCACCCTATGATTCTTCTTACAGGTTAAACTTTTTATTATAAATTCTCCACCCATAGAAATCCAGTGTGATTCGGTTTGTGAAAGTTTCTTCAGAATGCAGGTTTGCATTAGCTTCTAATTATCACCCTTGTGTTTTCATCAATACAGTATCAGTGTTTTATTTCTCAGTGTGAGATTACTCAATAACAAGAGTAGAGTAAATTTGAGTGCCACATACATGAGAAGAAAGAGTTTCAATTTCTCAGAAGGTACTTTCCGCCATGTATAAAAGCCTAAGAAGAGACGATATCTCTTACTGTCTTCATGGGCTGGGAAATGAAACTTTTACAGTGATTTATATGGACAAGGCAACTCTCCCAAAGCCATTTTCATGAGGAGGTGCCATTCCAATTTGAGTAGATTGTTTAATATATCTTCAACTAAGTGTAGGAAATAATAATAATTATAACTTATTTTATGGAGTTAATTGACCAATGTACATAAGGTGAGCTTTTGTAATATGAGAAGCAGTTTGTAAATTATAGAGCACTCTATATTAGTTTTTTTTTTAAGCTTCATAAAACAAAGCTTTTATGAAAATCTTAATGATGTCCTTTCTGCTCCATTAAAATACTTAAAAGTTCAAATCTTATTACATTATTGGTTTCCTATTATTAATGCCGATTATATTATAGAAGCAATATTAGAAGAAGATTATCAAACAACCAATTCATTTTATAAAGTGGTCTGTACAAAACAATGAGTAACAGTAACCTTGTCTTATTGCCATCATAAACTGGAAGAAATATTTCTAAAATTCCAGTGGTGTTCTTCTAATAGTCTTGATTCTAATTTTTCTACTTTAATGCAATGATTATTCATTTAGTGAACTTTCATTTAGATATATCTCATAGTTGCTTCATAGAAGGCACCATCTTTTAATGAAACATTAAATTAGTTCACAATAAAATGTCAGGTGAATTTTGTATATGATACCACATTCCATAATGTGGTATCCAAAAACCTAAATTTAGGTTCCCATTCACAACTACTAGCTGTAACCTTGAGGTAAATTAGTGAAGCACCTTCATTTGCCTTATTTACAGTAGAAGAGATCTAATTATTACTAAGTACCTAAGAAACGCCAGCAGTGTGACAAGTGCTCTCAATACATGGAACTTACTCAATGTCAAACATTATTATTGAGTTTTATCCATATTGTGGCAGAATCGAGATGAGAAACTAAGTTGATTTTATGCCAGACTCCTATGTTCATTGCTCAGTAACACACTGAATGTAAAAATAATATTAATGATTCTAATATCTCAATAGATTAACTTGGGTATAAAAATCACTGTAATTTTCTAAACTTTTATTTTCAATGTCAAAAATAATAAAAATAATGGAGTTCTACTTTTGACAAGATGCATAAAATATAAGATTGAAAAAGATCCTCTTAATAAAAAATTTAATGAGAATACATTTCATTACTAAATTTTCACATTTTTTTAAAGTCAAGATTACTAAAGCCTAATCAACATAAAGCAAAATCCAATTTTGTGTACAGATGTATGAGTAACGAGAAATACGTATAGTTTTTCAACCACTGTCATGGTCAGGATAATGTGTGGTTCTGTCCCCCACAAAATTCCTTTAATCCTTTTCACCAATCCCAGACATTGAGCTATCTTCTGTCTGAAAAGTTTTGGCTTTTCTAGGATGTCACGTAAATGGAATTATAGTGTATAGTATTCAGTATATACAGTATGAGTATTTCTTCATTCACTTAGCATAACGCATTTGCGATTCATTCATTTCATTGTGTGTATAAGTAGTTGCTTTCTTTTTTATTGTTGGATATTATTTTGTTCTTTGATATACCACAGCTTATTTGGACTTTTACCAGTTGAAGAATATTTAGGTGGTTTCCAGTTTGGGGAGATCATGTGTAAAGCTACTATAAACAGATGTGTACAGAAGTTACATGAACATCATTTTTCATTGCTTTCAGGAAAAACCTAAGAATAAAGCTGCTGGGTAGCATAAGTGTATATTTGATTAAATAAGAAATTGCCAATCCAAAGTGCCAGAAGGGTATCACATTCTTATCAGCAAATATGAACATTCTCTTTTCTACATGGATACACCAAGACTTGGTAATTTCAGTGTTTTGTTTTTGTTTTGGATATTTAGCTTTAGCTATTCAAATTTATATATAATAGTGTCTCATTTGGTTTTAATTTGCATTTTCCTAATAATGATATTCAACATCCTTCATGTGCTTGTCATCCATATATTCTCCTTGATGAAGTGACTGTTCAGACATTTTCCAAGTTTATGTTATGTTTTTCTATAATCTGAATATAAGTCTTTAACCTGATTGTGTTTTACCTATGTTTTATTCCCGTGTGTGCCTTGTCTTTTCATTATCTTAATATACTTTTTGAAGAGCAGGGTTTTTTGTTTTTGTTTTTTTTATCATGGTAATACAACATGAGATTTATGCTCTTGACAAAAATTTAAGTATGCAATACAGTATTGTTAAGTATAGGCACAGTATAGTATAATCAGATCGTATAATCAGATCCCTAGATCTTATTTATCTTGATAATATTCTTCTCAAATGCACACAGAACATTTTCTAGGATAGATCACAAGTTAGCCAGAAAACAAGTCTGAACAAATTCAAGAAGGCAGAAATTATATCAAGCATCATTTTGACCACAATGGTGTGAAACTAGAAAGGAATAACAGGAGAAAAGCTGGAAAATTTGCAAATATGTGAAAATTAAATAAACACGCTCCTAAACAACCAATAGATAAAAGGAGAAATAGAGAAATAAAAAAATATTTTGAGACAAATGAAAATGGAAACACAACATATCAAAACTTATGAGATAAAACAAAAACAGATCTAACAGGAACGTTTAGAGCAATAAATGCATACATCAAGAAAAAAGATATTACAATTGATACTGCCGAAATACAAAATATCCTAAGACTGCTATGAACAATTATATGGCAATAAATAGGATATCCTAAAAAAAAAACTGATAAATTCCTAGAAACATACAACCTACCAAGACTAAATCAGGAAGAAACAGAAAGTCTGAACAGAACCACGATGAAAAAGCAGATTGAACCAGTAATCAAAAACTCCCATCAAAGAAAAGCTCATGGCCTGATGGCCACTGCTCCTTAGCATCTCCGCTGAGATACACTCCACTGAGAGATGCTGCTTCTACTCCTGATATGTGTGACTCTTTCACTGCCAATAGAAGTGTATATATTTAGCCTTAGAGGAGAGCTTAATATAATTTTATACAAATAGTTGCTTATGGTTCCTGTCAATACTATTACAATTGAAAAGTATAACATTTTGAAATATTGCAAATATTTTTTAAAACTATATTTCTTTAAAAAGTTCACTGAGAAAATAATTTAGAAAGAGATAAATCCTTTAAAGAGCATTTTCATCATAAGATAAAAAAATGCTTTTAGTTAACCATAATACTGTTAAAGTCCTTAAATAATTTATTTTATGTATGCTAAACATATCTCTTGAAATATCATGTTTCAGTGCATTTTAGGCTTTTATTTTTTTTAAATGTACAACAATAAATATATACTCAATCTAGCTTAAATCTCAGCAATTCCAATTTAGAATTGAACTGCTGACTTTCAATATACAAACCATTGCTACTAGCACTAGAAATGTTTGAAAGAAATTATAATTTATAATTCCCTATTGATAGTATGTTAACACTATAAAATAATAAAGCTACTTTAAAAATATACAAAAATTTGAACATTTCCTAAAGTACTGGTCAATTTCACAGTCACCTTGGACTCATGCTATCATTGTACAGAACAGTTTTCTAAGTGCTCTTGGGGAGTGTAGCTTGTTTTTTTTTATATCTATAATGATAACAAATTTTTACCATTTAAGGATGAATTTAAGTTTTAGAAATAGTAAAAAAAATCACTATGAGCTGATTATGCTCAATGAAAATTGTGATCAAGCCAAGTAAAATCATAGCATTATTTAAAGAACAGTTTTAAAGAAAGTACATCATGAACCTGAAAGTTTTTATGGTGAAAACACCAATCAATTAGACCTCAAACAAGGCCAGGACTAAAACTTGAAGCAGGATGAAAACTAACAGATCTCAGCTCTGGCTGCACTTGACAATGGTAGTATTTAAAATAGCTACTGGGACAAGTCTTGGTTTTTTAAATTTAATCCTAAATGTCCGTATATTTTTAAAAACTCTTATTCTGAGTAAAGGTGATGCTCAGTGATTACATTTGGGAAAAGTTTCATTTGGCTAAGTAATCTCAATATCAAATGTGAAATGCTAGAAGGTAAATCTCTGCTGCACTGAGATGTCTACACAGAGTGGTCAATTACTACATGATTTGATTTCAGGTGCAGAGGGCGCTGATGCCAACATTTCATCCTACTTGCTTTCCCATTTTCTAGTGGATGTTAAATAATCCTTACCATTTCATCACTTTAGTCCTTAAGATTTTGATCTTGTTTAAAAAACAATGTATTTTGGGGGTTGGGACATGCCACCTTCATCTTGTCCAAGTACATACACACATAACACAAACACACATATAAACAAACTATCTGAGAATTGCTATTGCTGGGAGAACATACATAGAGATAAAGATCAAATTAAAATAAAAATATAATGAGATAGTTGGAAAATTTAACACTATTAAGAGGAAGAAAGTGGTACAGGAAGTTGTGGACTTTCACAATAAATATGCTTTAAAATTCTTCCTAATTTTAGACTGTATATATAACTTGTTAATTAAAAAAAAAAAACATTTACTTAAAAAGGGTTTTGGAATATGATCAATAAATATTAGAGAAAGACATCAGAATTCAACAAATTCTCACATCCTTAAGAAGACAGATTGCTTAGAGAATACATTTTACTCCTTTGTCAAAATTTAGTCAATTTATTCTCCATGCATCCTTTTATATGTTTACTATTTTTCATTCACATTTTATCACTAAAACTTTCCCTCACAAAAATGGAAATTCACTTTTACTTTAATATTATCTCTATATTTTATTTTCATAGCTGTTTTAAAGGTTACAGGACTAATATTTTGTCATTTAATTTACAAAAACATTAATCATCTATGTTTTAATTAAGAATTTTTGTGACAGTCTATTTCACCTATTTCTATTTTACATGACAATAAAAACTTTCTCCGTTTTTCCGCTCCTGACATCTCTGTCTCATATACAGAGAAACTATCTTATGTCTACTTGGAATCACAAGAATAAAATATTTTAATGTCAGTTCTACTTCTATCCATACCCAAATAGGTGAATCAAATTTGCACCATAAGCAATCAGATCTCTGAACAAAATTTGTGTGGCAACTGTTCTCTGTCACAGGAAAATAGGAAGAAAAAAACTGCAATAACATGCTTTTGTATGTGTAGGACATGTTAATTTAAATGTTTTAAAGAAAAATCTTACTCCACTTCAATGAAATTTAAGTATTCTCTTCTTTCAAACTTTCAAATGTTAAAGAACTCATAGAATCATCTTTTCCTTGGACTATAGCCTCTTTTCTAGTTCCATCTTAATTACCTGAAGAACTTTCGGTTGGAGTCAACTCTATAAATATGTGATGCTTCTTTGAGATCATTGTTTGTAAATGTTATAAATTGCTTTTCTATTTATGAAATTAAAACAGTATACATTCAGATATTTTAGTGATTGGTTTACTTATTATTCTGTTTTATATTTAGAGTTAAATATATTTTAGCTTTTATTGAGGATTTACTCTTCAACCATATATTTATATAAAAATGAAATGAATACCATGGTGTTTGAAATTTTCATGGAAAGTGAGCCCATAAATTATTTGTCTTATTTTAACATATTTTTCTCATTTAAATAAAATTTGTTGATATTAAAAGGCAGTTTCTCTTCACCAATTTTTAGGTCCATTCAAAATGAAAAACAAATCATATCAAAATGATGTGTATAGGTTTTCCTACTTTAAGCTTTTAAGTGTCTATAATGAAAAGTATTTAAAGGTAAAATAAAAATGCCAAAGGGTATTATTTTTACAAAACTAAAAGAAAAAGTCTTTATGTACGTGTTTTTATATCACTATTTACACCTTAGGTCTGGCATGTACTACATAGGCTAATCGTCAACCTTCTGGAGTATATGTGGAGCTATTACCTAGTATCTCCACACTGAAGATAGGAGGAATTTGTATATGCAAATACAATTAATCTGAAGCATTTATACTGTAATGTTTTCAAAGTTATCCCAGCAAGAACGTTTTTCAGTAGATTTTAAAAAATGAAATGCATTTTATTTAATGCTAATGCTTTGAAAATATTTAATAATCTCTCAAATAACTAAATACTCTGATTACTTAATATTATTACTTAAGTACTTAACATTATTAATGCTTACTAAGAAAGTATTCCATAATCTTCAGTACCTTAGTAATTGAAATGATTATTTAGAGCTTCTACATTTATGTAGGGATATTATAATTTATAACTAATGATTATATATAGATATACATAACATATGTAAAGCATATATGTTTTTGCTCTTTTAGCTCATTTAAAGACATTTATTGTCACACACATTGCTGAAAAATAGGACATATTATTTTCAGTATGCCTTTAGAATCAGACACATTTTATTAAAACAGGCATTTTATTATGGCTTGTATAGAAAAATGTAATTCACTGGCAAGAAAGTTTAAAAGTCATAAAAAATAAGCTATAATACTTTGATTTTTATAGAATTGTATACAAAGCCCTTCTACATATTTTGTGTCATTTAACTATGTTTTGATATTTCATAAAACAAAGAAAATGTAATGTACATTTCTAATTACTGATGCAATTATTCTTGTGCTAAAGTATTCTTTTGGAAAGAAAAGTGGCACTCTGGGAAGCCACATGACATATGTTAGGTAACAAAGAGACCATTTAGTAATTTGAAGCATTCGTTTTTCAATCTGTGTCATCATCTATTCTGTGAACCAAGTAATAATATAATGGATACAGAATTAGCTCTCTTTTATACTCTCTACTAATTTCCACATTCAAGTCAAATATAATGATCTAGATTACTTATAAACACATCTCACAGGAGTATATCTATGACCACTTCTGAGGCATAGATATTCTAACAGGATTTGTCATGTCTCTGTAATTGGCACTTCTATCTTTCACCAATTATCAACCTTAATCCAGCATTCTGTGGGTAATTCTAATACAATATTTAAGAATAGCATAAAATAACTAGCACCATCTGCCTTCCGGAAAAATTGGGCTAGCAGCTCATCATGATGGTTCTGGGATGCCCTTCAGAATATGATGGAGGCTCTATATCTTCTCTCCAGGAATATATTATAAACAAAATTTGCATGAACTACAAGAAGTTTAAAGATGCCCTGAGGCCCCTGTAATAATGGAAAAGTCCCTCTGCCCACTATGCTTTCAAGATGTGTGGTAGATTTACCAGTTGAGCTATATTAATCTAGTCAAGTAACGCACCAAAAATATGTTCCTCTCAGAAACTTTAATCTTATCTTAAGCCAAAATTAAATGATATCTTTTGATGGCTTTCTAGTTCCTTTTTCCATCCACGTAGAAATATATGAAGAAAACTATACAAGAAGCAAATACATACAAATGTTCTATAAGAATTAAAACTCATTACTTCAATTACTGGAGATAAAAAAATGAAAGTAAAAATAGAAAACAATGAAAATATGTGGTGAGAACTGAAAGTTTAACTCCTAGGAGTGTTATTTGTAGAATAACCATTTTTGTGCTAAATTTTACAGGCAGATTGTATAAGAAACCACAGCAGAGAAAAGAGGATAAGTATTCCTTAAGCATACTTCTGGAGTTAGTAAACAGGCAAAATTATTTTAAAAATCTAATGGTGGTGAGGTAAAGAAATATGATCACGAAGGAGTACACAAGAAGACTTAAGCTATTGAAAGTGTAATGGTTAATTTCGTGTGTCAACTTGAATGAGCCAATGAGTGCTCAGACATTTGGTTATACATTTTTCTGAATGTGTCTGTGAGGGTGTTTTTAGATGAGATTAATATTTGAATTGGTAGACTCTCATTATTACATTTATAACTAATATTTATAGTATTAATGCATTCAATCCATAAACATTATACATCTGTCCATGTTTTTACGTTTATCAAAAATTATTATGCAAATTTTCTTAGATTTATTCTTGGTACCTCATTATTTTCGTTATTTTATACATTTTCTTCTTTGTGATGGTTAATAATATTCACAAATCAATGATATCTGTATGCTTATTTTTATAGAATAAATTTCACAAACTTTATTATCCTAATGATTTTTCTGTCAGTTCTTGAGATTTCCTGTGTAGTACAATCTTATTATCTACAAGTAATAATGATTTTATTTTTTCTTCTTGAATTTTTAAACATATTGTTCCTTTTAACTTGTATCACTGTAAGAGATTTATGAAGATTTAAATACAAAGAATTTTCTTTCTTTTTCTTTTTGAAGGATAACTTTGGATACAAGTAAAATTCTTTCCTAATTATTTGCACAATTATAGTTATTTCTAGCAGATCCTGATGGATGTACATTGATTGACAGCTACACAGATATAGAAATATATAAATATAAAGAGTGAATCATGAAGGACCTAGAATTTGATGTATCAGAGCATGACTCCAATTAGTACATCTGTTGCAACTGAAGATTTCCACTCTGGATACTGGTTAAAGTAGGAGCTATGTGAAGGAAGCTCAGCCTCACAAGGCTGTGGATACTGAAATTTATCTTTTTCCCTTTAGTTCCTAGGTCTAATTTCCAAATCATACTATGCCTAGATAACTCCAACCATGAGCATGTACAGTCTCATTCAGCCTTTGCTGTAGCCACTTATACATGGGCCTGGTCTATGTAACTTAGTGTCAAATTTTGTTTACTTCATCACCTATTCTTTCATATATTTGCTGGTGATTTCTATGTTGCAGGTAAGACATAATGTTAATCGTATGACATCTCTCAGCCTGGTTTCCAGATACAAGTTGAGCTCTGCTAGCCTGCTGCCTGGAAATAGTAACTTTGCCTCAACCTCGCCAGTCCCTTTCCCCAGGGACTAGTCTCTTGTATTTCAACTTCCTGGGAATCAACTCCACTTAATATGGACCATCTTAAACATTAAAACTCCTACTTTGAGTATTTTTACCACCTATAAAGACTTGTGTTCCCATTTACTATCCTCAGGTAAAATCTTTTGGGATAGAAATCCTGACCCCGATCAGATGCACTTCTTAATGTCAAATCTGTTTGGAATCTCTATTTTGTGCCAATGGCACCCTCCTCAGGTATAAGCCTTAAAGTCCAAGTAGGCTTGGCCTTGAATATTCCTGACCTATTCTTTATCTCTAGCTATCTCTATCACAGCTAAGCCATATAATACAAAAAGACAAAGTGGGAGTGAAAAATTAACCATTTTTAACGTTCTCCCATCTCTGGATGCTTTGCCATCCCATTGCATAGGAATTGTGACAGTTCTCTCCTCTCTCTCTTTTTCCTTTTCCTGTTCTGCCCTTCCTGATAAATGAGAAAATCCTAGTTGTTGCACTGTACTCAGAATCCTGAAATTAACCACAGTACACTAATTAATAGTCATGAATATATCTAGATTACAAACTGTGTGCGTATTTGAAGCAAGAAGGGGATAGGGGAAGGAACGGGGTGAAGATGTTTTTATCTTAATTTGGTGAAACTCTTCCTGCATAAGTTCCTTGAATATTCCTACATGTGCACCATTTTCTCTCTCATGGTCACATATGTTTTATATTATGTAAAAGTTACATGAATATATTTAACACCTGGTTAAATATATTCAATACATTTTAGTCAAGTGCTACATGGTAAAAGAGAAGTACTTGAGAAGACTACGATGGGATGAATTTGTTCCTTATTCGGCATAGTGAGAGGGACTTTCTTAAAAAACCAAAAAAAAAAAAAAATGTTCAGACAGCAAATTAAAAATCTTAAAGTTGGTAAGAAGGTAATGTTTGAGTTATTTATGAAGCAGATCATACATATTTGCTATTAGGTTTTGAGGAAATGAATTCTTATGTGTAATATTTCCTTACCAAATTTTATTTTTTTCTTCGAGTTAAAAATAACAAAATGAAGAATGAAAATAAAAGAAAATGATAATGACTCTTTTTTCTATCAACCTTTATATTATTTTCTAATATTGTTTTGGACTTTCTGGCCAATAACCAAGATTTGGAAGTGAATAGGTCATTTTAATGTCAGTTAGTTCCTTACTAAAGCACTATTAAAGATTATTTTCCTCCCATGTCTCCTTCTTTGAGTAAACCTGACATGAAGCATTTTTGCAAGAGCCTCGACCCAGAGAAATTAAGGTCAGTGAAAGGCCAAATCAAACAGTAACAAATTTATAAGGAAGAATAAATGATGCATTTCTCAACAATACAAGGGGAAGTATTATATACATAGTTTTTAATTTTATAGAATATTTAAAAATATAGTGCTTATGGAATAGGATGTAGAAAATACTTAATTCAATACTCTTATTTTAGATAACATATGTATTTAAATTTAAATTGGCTGTTTTATTTTTTCTGTTCTGAGAAACATAAATGGCAGAATTTGAAAGAACCAAGTACGAGTAATTGAATGATTAATTTATTGGACAATAAAGTTTAATGTAGATACCAAACACTGTAGATAATCCTTTTTGAGAAAGATTGGAACTGGGATCAAGATTGTGTTTTAAATAGTACTCAAAAGTGATTCTAAAGCAGGCAGGTGGTCCTAAGTTTACATTGTGACTTTTGTTTGTTTGTTTGTTTGTTTATTTGTTTGTTTTCTATAGGATAAAGTTTAAGACCAGCTTTCCCCAACTCAAGGTACAAAGGACCTCTAACCATGCCTCTTAACCCAACTAAGCACGTTCTTTACTTTAGCTCAGTTATTCTCTTCACCCTACCTGAAGCATCATACCTTTTTATTTTAATGTTTGCTGTGTTTAGCTATCGTCGGAGTGTCCCATCCTCAATTATTTGTCCTCCAAACTTCTATTTCTCTTTATGAGATCCCCATAGAGATCTTTACTGGCATTAGATCCTATGTAGATTTATTCCTTTTATATATTTTTTTTATATCTTTTTACATATGTTTTGCATTGGCAGATGTCATAGTGGTGTGTATATCACAATCAGGTAGATATAAACTTTCTGCGAAGTATGCAGGCAGGAGAAATTTTACGGACTCATTGCTTGGATACATAATGTACTTGAACTTTTTGTGGAAAGTGATTTTATTGAGAATGTCCTTGTATTAAAGATTTGTATTGGTTCTTTTTCCACCCCCTATTTCATAATTGCAGGGAAACAAAAACAACAACAAAAAATAAGATTAAGTCTTTCTGTCTGAGAAACCTCCTTTAATAAATGCATATCTTTCAGAGAAGGCTTCATTATGTTCCCAGACTCATGCATACATCTTTTTAGGGTGAGGCTTGGCACATGGTGAAATCTGTGAAATGCAGTTAGGATGTTTTGAAGTCAAATTCAGGTAAAAAGTTCTGTAGAGTAGGGTAGTGAGACCGCCAACTATTCTGTTTTCATGAAATTAACTATGCATTTCCCAACGATTGTAGTAGAATGGCTCATTTACAAGAGATAGAGCCTCAGAGTTATAAACTAATTCCTCCTCTACTTTTTTATATATAGTTTTATTACAGGCCTTCTCTTTTTTTGTTACTATCTACAAAATAAATTAAGAGTAATCCTGAAAGCGGAATATCCAACCAAGTCACTTAGAAAAACTCCTAAAACACTTGAATGAGATTGTTTTGAATGCCTATTTAGGCTCATTTCAACAGTATAGACAAAGTACCTCAAAAAAAGTGTAGTGGATATGATAAGATATTTAGTTTCAGTAAAGCATATATATAATTACCCAGGAATTTTGAAAATAATTAACTTTAATGTCTGGATACAATACCTCTCTCTATAAGCCACATAGTTTAAAATCCTTTGATTTAAAGAAAAGTGAAAAATCTAAATATGTTTTCAATTGGACTACCATTTAGATATTTTTTTACTGTAAAATGTCACATGATATTTTGGTACATAATTTGGAAAAGATTCAAATACTTGAGTGACTTTGTCATATTAAATGGCTTGTCATTTTTATCTACTTGTTTATGTATGTGAGGCTTTCTAGCACTTAAAATATAAATGCAGAAAAAGAAATTAAATCAATGCTGAACATTCCCATCCCAGCAGTAAATTATAATCTTATATTGATATAAAATACTATAGAACTTTTTAAAATCTCATTAAGGCATTTCCAATATTTTATTTCTTATGTTTATAATTAACAAATTTTCTAATGTGTTTTTGATCAGTTCTTTTTTAAAAGCAATTGTGACAACATAATTCATATCTTTTAATTTTAGAACCTTATTGTTATAGTAAACATAAAGTTAAATTTTATTTATATACACATAAATAAAAAGTTGAAACCATTTATACTTGTAAAAAATAGGTCAATTAAAAATGTGTAATAGAATGCACTACTATCAAAACTCTTTTGTGGAGTATCAAGCAAAATCATTAAAATAACTACTTAATATTTTTTAACGTTTATTCATATATATGTCTCTATTACTTTAACAATTACTCATATCCATTTTTCTTTATTGTGCCCTGTTGCCACAGTGAAATTATAAGCTATTGTTGGGCATGGATTTTCTTTGGTAGGCATGGATTTTCTTTCATATTTTAGTTTTTCCTCTAATAATGAAAAATGTGTATTCAATAAATTATTGTTAAATTAGAACAAATATTGAGTTTGAGTTTATTTCTAAGACCAAATACAACTCATCTTTGTCTACATTGAAGACATAAAATACTGAAAATAGACCCAACTAAAAAAAGAAATACTCAGAGAACAAACAGCTTCCTGCTAGTGGGAGCTAAATTTTGAAATAAAGTTCTAGGCAAGCAAGTACTATTTACTTCTTTCTAGCAAATTTTATATTTAAAACTATAGACTTTCAAAATAAAAAATACTATGAAATTCAAAACAATTTAAGTCCTAACTCTATCAAGTTTTTGCTGTGACCTTAAAAAATTTACTACTCATTTTTTGTTTCCTGAACTGAAATAACTGAATCATTATATGTAATTAATCAGACATCTCTCAGGTTAAAATACAGATAAGAACTGTCTTTACAGTAAGGATTTCTTATTTATACCGTGTGTAGTAGAGCACACAGCAACATCCTGAAAGCAAGTCGATTTCTTGAGCATCTTTTGAAATATTCCCTTTTAGGTAGGAAAAAATGGAAAATAAGTGGATTAAAAATGCATCTATAAAATACAGACTGGGAGAAGAATCTTATCCACTTCTCATATGTCTTAAACATGAATGCATTAGAGATCTAGGTGTATATAGTGCAAAATAACATGATAACGGATGTTTTCACAGTTGAGGTGTGACATACCTGGTGTGACCAATGAGTTTACATTGAGCCCAAAGATTGCTAAATGAGCAGATCTGCCATGCTTATGTCTATTCTGGAAGTTTCTATTAAAATTTGGAGTCAACATAGGAGAAACTCTTCATGACCCTATGCCAGGTTGTAGTCAAAAACATGTCAACTAAATGTGTCATCATAGACATTTGCAATCACTCTGGTTAATTGCTATTGGAATCGACATCCTGTTTTCATTTCCCCTACTGCCACATTACCAAGCAAGCTCAATCAACCTCAAATTCATAACAGCATGGCAGCAGAAAGATTTGTTCCCACATGTTCAATTATCATTTCTTGACTTCTCAGTGAGAAATTAATATCTTTGCTTATACATTTTTGGCAATATCACCTCTCAAAAGTCAAGCAATTACATAATTCTTGTGGCAATATAAGCTGAGAGAAAATTTAGCAGCTTGGATGATATCCATTTCAGTTTAGTGTATTTTATCCTCTTAACTGGTATCTTGGTAGGATTCTTCTAACAAAGGCCGAAACTACAGTTTCATTGGAATATATTTGAGCTTGGTTCAATATACTAATCAGGATTTAAAATAATATTAACCTTTAGTGATATTTACAAATGTGGTTAGAAATTTACATTCATTAGAGTGCAGTGAAACCTCATGCCTGAAAGGGGACACAGACCTTAATATCTGTTAGGTTAAAAAAGGAAAATTACTCATTACCCAACATTTTTATAGTTGTTAATAATATGTTCTTGTCCAGAAGAACATCATTTATGGGCATAATCTCTGAATATTAAGGACAGAAATTTTCAAGAACGAGAGTTCGATCGACTCTACTAGAAAGTCACAAAATTTTAACAGCAGAGGGCAATCTTCTCTAGCAATAGTACACACAGGGCAAAAGCCAATACTTTGGTTTTCTTCTGCCAATACTTTTGTCTTTTTGTTCTCTCTGAAATTTTATATATATATGTGTGTGTATATATATGTGTGTATATATATATGTGTGTATATATATATATACACACATATATATACACACTAGAATCATATATTGGTATACTAACTAGACATTAAGATTGTTAATGATGAATATTAAATGAGATTAAGTAAATTTCTATTCTATTGTTAAGTGAAAGAACAGGTTAGAAATTATATATGTATATAGATAATACACATGTATATATATATATATATATACACACACATATATATATATATATAAAATATCTGAGCATATAAATTACCTTCTGGACTAATATTGTGTTTGAAATATTATCATTATTACTATTTTAACTGAACTGTTCCACAGTAGCCATAAGGGGCAGGATGAGCAGCTCTGTTACCAAATCATCCTAAGAGTAGTACACCAAATAACAAAGATTCAGTGGCTAGGAGACCAAATATGCACCAACTGGGAAAAAAATACTAATAAGGATATGGTAGCACCAGCATATTCTGTATTCTGCTATGAACATACTCATTTAAATTGAAATGAAAGCTGATCCACTGTAATCAGAAGATAACTGACAATCTGATAAACTTCAAAACATATCCACTAAGTAATTGCCTACTATCAATAGCAAGCATCTGTCTTCAGTGCATATTGACTCTAAATTTTTAAAGTTAAAGTGACGGATGTATCAAAAGTAAAAGTAACGCAGCCAGGATAACACTTGGAAATTCAGGTTGGATTTGCTGATCTGCAAGAGGATGAGTTCAGTATGTAACCTGAGTTGAACTCAAATTCTTTTTGGCAGAGTTTTCAGTAAATAAGAATGAATTTGCTGCAGTGCAGCTCCATTTACTAAAACATGTGGAACCTACTACTTTTAGTACCTTTATTAGAATTTTACCAATGTACAAAAATTGTAAAAACACTCTCTTCCTGACCACGAATGGGCTAAGAGTCTGGATAGACTTTTTTTGTTAAGTAGCAAAATATTTTAATTTATTTATTCATATTTCTCTAAAATTTCATATTAGAAAACTAAAAAATTGAGTTTTCATTTGTAACTAATGAGACAATAAAACCTAACAGGGAAAGCAAGCCTCATGTGAAAAGAGTCAGGAGAAGACTGAAAACATATAGCTTCTTAAAGTAGTAGGACATCAGGATTAAATGTCAGTTATAGTTCTGCCAGACACACTCACGCCTCGCCATTTGGGCTTTCTCAGTGTGGCTCAGTCCAGCATAGAAAGTAGTAGAGACTCAAGGCAAATAGCTATAGTGATTTCTACACATCTGTGAAGCTAGTCTCCCATCTCAGAAAAAGGCATTTTTTTCAGACACTCCACAGAGTCTCTGAGGATAAAGGAAGAAACCTCTTAGGATCAGGCAGGAGGAAAGAAAAACCTCATATTCTCCACATCTCTGGAAGGAGCAATCAGAACTCCTTTCAAGCCCTGGGAGGACTAGACTCCTGGTGCATTCGTAACTCTAACAGTGACAGGCATTTTTGTGAAATAAAGAAGTCCAGAATTAGAGGATGAAGCCAAATTATACTCTTTTTATTTATTACATTTTATAAAGGCAAAATCTATTTAATTATAAACTAATTTTATATAAATATAATTACATACTTTCTATAAGGTAGTAGATATGTGGAAGAAATTATAATATAATATATATATAAATGATCATAATTTCAGATATCCTAAAACATCGAGAAATCAAGAAAGGATAGAATGCATAATTTTAAAATAAGACTATATTGTGCATGTGCATTTTATTAATAAAAACATAAGTAATATAGTATATAAAATATAATATTATTCTAATATATATTATTTATTAGCACGTAGCATTCCTACTCTTGCAGTACTTCAGTATTCTGAGGTAACAAAGAAAAAAGAACCTGCTCTGGCCACTGCATCTTAGAAAGGTTTATTGATCTCTTATTGCTACAACTATTATGGGAGCAGAGGCAGCAATTCCTCAAATCTAGTTCCAAAAGGATTAAATCTGACCAAGATTTATATGTCAAAATCTCTATATTCAATTGCAATCATATAACAGCATCTTCTCTAGCTTCACCTTACTCCCCATCACCAAACAGAAACTAACGACACTATTACTATGCAGAAAAATAAAGGAAGCATGTTTGAAATGCCACTTTTACAGCTAAACTGGAAGGGAATTTCCTTGGTTAACGCCCCACATGGCAATCGATTATCTTTATGGACTCTTGGCATGCTCTGTATACAAAGTAACCAGAAAGTTTCCTAATGATATATTTAGTTACTTTTGCTCTTTCAGCAGCAAGAGTGACATTTGAATTTTGTTCTATGTACTGTATCCGGGAGAGGATGAATATCAATATTAAACTTAAAATATGGAAAAAGATTAAGGGAAATTGAGAAGGCAATGTAATTTCTCTGACTCAGAATATCTATTACCATTATCCTATGTCTGTTCCACCATTGTATTTTGGAAACAGAAAATTTGTTGTTTTAGTTTCACATGTCCATAAATTGTGCCCCTGAATGGATCACACCCAAAGTTTCACGCATATCTGATATACTTGATTTAGATGATAAGATGTAGGGTTGCTGAGCTGATGAAATTTAGATGAGATTTTTGGACTTTAATTGATGCTGCATTGAATTGAGATTTTTGAGCCCCTGGGATGAGATGAATGTTATTTTGCATGTTGAATGGAAATGAATTTTTTGGATTCAAAGGGCAGATTATGGCAGGCAGGATAATAGCTTCAGATGATATCCACGTCCTGATCCTGAGAGCTGGGAATGTGGTACTTACTTTGCAAGAGAGACTTGTAGGTGTGATTATAAATCAGATTATACCTTCAGTTAGGGAGATTTTCCTGGATTATTTAGTGAGCTCAATGGATCCTTAAAAATCAAAGAACTTGTACTGGTTTCAGTCTGAGAAAGACGTGATTATGGGAGAATGGTCAGACAGATGCAATGTTGCTGGCTTTGAAATGGAAGGAGGCCAGGAGGAGCCAAGGAATATGGACAACCTCTAGAAGTGGGAAAAATAATGAGATGGATTCTCCCCTAAAACCTCCAGAAAGGAATGCACTCCTGATGACTCATAGGTTTTAAGTCAATTAGACCCATGTCAGACTTCCAATCCATATAACTTTCAGAGAATAAATGTATGTTGCTTTAAGCCATTATATTTGGGGCAATTTGTTACAGCAGCACTTGAAAACAACTACAAGTAATAATATTAAATAGCGGTATAATATATGCAGAGACTTGCCATGAACAATCCTTTTTTTTTTTAGTTATTGACATTACCTGACTTATTGCAATATATTTTTATCTATTTTTTCCTTAATTCCCTCAGCAACTAATGATTTTACCCTTCCCTGTATTCCATCTACTTTATTTATAATAAATTTTGAACAGACCTTAACTTTCCAATGAATTAGACTTGTTAATGGTAGAATTGAGGCTTATTCATTTTGTATCTCCTTTATCTTCTGGTATATAATTTATTGTTCACTCAACAAATATTTGACAGAAATCTATTTTAGAATCTATATCATCTACAGTCGATTCATTAAACTACTAAAATATTCAATGAATTAGACTCTCTATCATTCTGCACCCATTCATTCTTCATGATAAACTTGTAATTTGATTCTGAACAAGTGTTTTCAGAGGGAAAACTGCTTAAAATTTTGCTCCCAGGTAGCAGCACTGCCATTGCTGGATATTTTTATTATTGGTCCACTTTGTGGTAGACGCAGAAAATATTATTGGTTCTAAGCTTACTTTGCTTTTTGATTTTACATATTCTCTTTTAAGAATAACAGCATTAAATTTAGTAGGTAAATATGCAAGAACATTGTAAACCATTTAACAATATAAAAATATCAATAACAAAATCAAAAATCATCCCTATACCCATAATGAAGAAATATTCATTCATTATTATTGTGACCATAATTTCAGATACACTGAAACAGAAGGGAATCAAGAAAATAGATAAAATGATTTTATAATGAGATTATATTGTGCACTTTATTTATAAAAATATATTAACATTATAAATATTATAGTATATACTTATATAAGTTATAATTATAATAAGTATATACTCAATATCATATAAAAACTGGAGTACAGTTGAGAGGAATACTGAGTTTGTTGGCTTTGCTTTTGGCTCTTTAATCATTTTTCCTTTTCTGAATCTGTATGAATTTGAAGTTTCTCAAGGATGCCGCCGTGAGATCTTTTCAGACTTTTCTGCTTATCTTGCTCCACTCATTTTCTGTCAAGTAAAACTGTGCAAAACAACTCTTTAACATTAATCTATTCTTTATCTCCTTGCACTGTATTTGGTTATCAGAAACTTTACTTGTATAGGTAGGAAAGGTCAACACCACTGTGATGAGTATAGCTGTGTTTTTTGCTACTGGAAACAACCTATTGCTGTCACTTCAGTGGCTGCTGGTTACCTCTCAAAGACTGAAGCATTGAAGGATAAATGACCTCCATTGAACTAAGGACACTAGATAATAGGAACCACTATGACTCAGAACAAACTCCCAGAAGCTCCAGGCTACAGATGATTAACTCTCTCCTGCTGATCTGCACGAGACAGCGAAACCGACACATTTCCCTTCATTCTTCTCAGTTCTGTGCTTGAGAGAAAATATCCCTTAAAGTTTCAAGCATTAGACCTACTTCCTAAAAATATGTAATCTAATGTTCATCCACTCACTCATTTACTCTTCAAAAAAAATATATGTATATCGAGCACCTAAAATAGTCTGGTAGTATTGTAGACATCTGTCATATAATAAGAAAACCAACAAATGCATAAAAACATTCGCCTTTATGTACCTTATAATGTAATGGGGAATAAAAATAAGCCAGATAAATACAGTCTATATGAGATAGTAAGAAACAATAAAAGGTCAATAAAACAAGAAATGAAAATGACACAAGAAAAAGACATAGAGCTTAGAGGAGGTTGTATTGTTTTTAATAAGGTGGCTAAGGATTAAACTATTTAGTAGAGCCCTGTAAATGTGGTCTTCACTAAACTAATTAATCAATCCTAACACTAGCTCAGCCCCTAAATGGCTTGTCTCTGGAGAAAATTTTCCAATATTTTTTACAATTTTAAGTAACTTCAATTCCAGACCACATTTATTTGTTTTCCTGGCATTAAATTTCCAAGATAAACCTTCACAAAGATTCCCTCCAACTTAATATAAATATATATTTTTTTCATGTGTATTATATTATAGAATATACATTAATGTATACTATATAGATATAGTATATATTATACGTGTGTGTGTGTGTGTGTGTGTGTATGTATGTGTGTGTGAGTGAATGCTTAGAATTGATTTTCTCCTTTGACCTGCTCATCAATTCCATCAGTTCAGGTCATCAGATCACAGAATGCTATCAGACACCAAGCTAAAATGTCTTTTCTATGCTAGCTGCAATAAATTGTGTAAGTTATTTAACCTCACTAGGTTACAGATCCTTTATCTTTAAAATGGGTAAAATATTGCTTACTTTACACAATTGTCTTCTAGGGTAGAGACGTGAGTATAAAATTGAGATGCATTTAATAAGAAGAGCTTAAAAGTATAATTTATGAGGTCATCTTAATTGGTGAATTTGATTCCTTCTCAAAACAAGTTGGGAAAAAATTTTTAATGTGTTTTGGCTGATGATCTCTGATTTTCTTTGTATAATAACTCAGATTGTCCAACATTTCCTGAATACTGGTGTTACTGCTAGGAAAAGGCAAGAGTAGACTCATCCATTACGCTTGAGAAATTTTCAACTAAATCTAGGAGAAAAATCAACGTAAGGAAAAAATTAAAAATACAAATATAAGGCAAATAAAATAAAGGCAACTAAGACATACTGGGTTTCATAGACTTATGTAAGTCCTATTAGATAGCTTGTTAAAACAAGGCATATGTATGAATATTTTTTTGTGTGAACTATGAACCAATCATAATTTTATAGCAACTAAAATTTCCAGACCTCTGTTTTCGTGTAATGAGTGATACATTTAAGAATTGGCAGAGTTTTCTTCATGTTTAGTCTAGACTGCGATTTTGCTTGGTTAATCTGTTTTACTAAGTGCATTTTATCATGCTTATTAGCCAGCAGTTGAAATTTTGATTTCCTCTGTACTTCGCTGCAATACTGTAATTTCAATCTGCATTGGGAACTCACAACAGGATTGTGCTGGTAATACCTTACGATGAGTTAAAAAATTTCCAAATATGCCAAGCTCAGGGCAGGATGTCCGGGGGAGAGTCCATAGTGGGTAATCTAGAAAGCCTATGGGAAAAAAATAATAAGCACCTTCTGGAGTAGAAATAAACAAACACTGCCTTTCTGTAG
Source organism: Pteropus alecto (assembly GCF_000325575.1). NCBI lineage: Eukaryota > Metazoa > Chordata > Mammalia > Chiroptera > Pteropodidae > Pteropus > Pteropus alecto. Next base: position 21,868,587 of record NW_006434835.1, read on the forward strand.
ACCTATAACCCTTATGCAGTTTAATGTTTTCCATTGGAGACACTAGCAGCCTCTAAGCCGAAAAAGTATGTTTTGCTAGAAATGGAAAACCAGAGTGTTTAAACAGAATTCGAAGTAATAGCATATTAATCAGTTTGGGTAAACAAAAAGCTTCTATTTTATTACTTTGAATGATATAGTAAAAGTGATATATATGTTTAGTTTCCTTTTCCAAATGTTCATTGCTATCACACAGAAATACAATCGATTTTTTATATTGACTCTGTATCCTGCAATATTGTTAAATTCACTTATTCTAGGTAAGTTTTTAAAAGACATTACTTAGAATTTCTTATGCACACAAGTATGTCATAAGTAAAAGAGCTATATTCCTTTCAATCTATAAGGAATTTCTTTTTCTTGCCTATTGCACTGGCTAGGATGTCAAGTATTAAAGCGATACTAGCAAACGTCTTTGCCTTTTTCTCAATCTCATTAACAAAGCCTTCATTATTTTACTGTTGAGTAGTATGCTAGCTGTAGACGTTAATAGATTTCCCTTAGAACTAAGTAAGTTTTCTTCTACCCTAGGTTGCTGAGAACTTTTATCATTAATGAGTGTCGAAATTTGTTGAATCGTTGTTTTGTATCCATTGACAGTCATGTGGTCATAATTTGCATTTCCCTGCTGACTAATGATGTTGAGTAACATTTCATATGCTCATTGGCCATTTGTATATATTTTTTGAAGTGTCCATGTTGTATGCTCATTTTTCTAAGTTATTTGACTTAATATTGTTTAGTTAAAAATGTTCTTTTTATGTTCTAGATATGAGCCTCTGCAAGATGTATTTTTAAAACAGTTTCTCCCCTGTGTGCCTTGTCTTTTCATGTTATTAGCTGTGTTTTGAGAAGAATATGTTTTAATTTTGGTGTTTATCTATGATGTAAATAATTTGTTTTGTGTGTGTGTGCTCTCTTTAAGAAACCTTTGCTTATCCCAATCACAAAAATATTTCCCCCATATTTTCACATAAAATTTAATAGTTTTAGTTATTATGTGTAGATCTGTAATTCATTCTGAGTTATATTTTATGCTTGGTTTGAGGTAAGGGCTCAGGCATTCCCTGGCCCCCTCCCCCAAGAGGGTATTCTGTTGTCCCAGCACCATTTGTTGACAAGACTTTTCTCTATTGAATTATTTTGGCAATATTGTCAAAAATCAATCGACCATGTAAGTGTGGGTCTATTTCTGGACTCTATTTTCTTCCATTGCCCTATTGCACCAATGCCTCATCTTGATTGCATTGTCTTGATTACTGCACTTTTGAAATGTCTTCTAAATTGTCCTGCTTTTAGAAAATTGGTTTGACTTTTCTAGATCATATGCTTATGTATACGTTTTTAAACCAGCTTGTTAATTTCTTCCAAAATGCCTGCTAGAATTTTGAATGGGATTAAATTCAATTCAAAAATCAGTTTAAAAGAATTTCCATTTTTAACAATTTTGAATCTTTCAGTTGCTAAATGTATACCTCTATTTACTTTTGTCCCTGCAAATTTCTCTTTGCAGTGTTTTATAGTTTTCAATGTATAGATTTGATACATTTTAAATTAAATTTATTCCTCAATATTTGATTTTGGTGTTACTAATATTTAAAGTTTTATTTCATTTTTTATATTTTTATCATAATATAATAAAAATTGTGTTTTGAATGCTTGCTTATCTTGTATCCTGAAACTTTCCTACATGTATACATTAGATTTGGCCACTTTTCTTTATAGACTTCTTAGGGTTTCCTACATAAACAGTTATGTCATCAAATAAAATCAATTTTACTTCATTTGTTTTGATATGACTTTTCTTTTTTTACTTTGCCTTTTGCGCTGGCCAAAAACTACAGTTAAATGGTGAATAAAGGTAGAGAGAGAAAACATCCATTTATTTCCCTTCCTGACTTTCCTCATTCAGATTTTAATTATTAGGGATGATTATAAACTTTTTAATTCTATTATTGCAGATGCCATTTATCTGTTGACTAAGTTCTCTTTCATTCCTAGTTTTGCTGAGAGGTTTTGTGTGTGTGTGTGTGTGTGTGTGTGTGTGTGTGTGTGAATGGGTTTTGAATTATGTCAAATCCTTTTTGTTATCTGTTCAGATGTTCACTTTTTTAATATGGCTAAATATAGTGATTAATTTTCTAATGTTAATATAATATTTTGAACGTTTGAGAGAGACCATATTTGGTCAAGGTGCATTCTCCTTTTTTATGTAGTTACTGAAATTAGTTAACATTTTATTAAATATATATTTTTAAATCTGTTAATTGGGGCTTTTCTTTTCTTCTAATGTCTTTGTCTCATTTGGGGCATCAGAGTAATGTTAGCCTAGCAAAGTCAATTTGAAAATATTCCTTTCAAATCTATTTTCTAAAGGGTTTTTGAGATTGGTATTTATTCTTTAAATGTTTGATAAAATTCACCAGTGAAATCTATTCTGGGCCTTGAATTTTGTGTTTTTCTACTTGTTTGTTTTAAGAGAAGGTTTTCAATTATATTTTCAACTTATTTAAGTGGTATAGACCTATTCAGATTCCTATTTTGTATCTTTTACTGGTTCAGTTTTGTTAATGTGTGTCTTTCAAAATTTTTTTCTGTTTTGTCTGTTATGGAATTTGAGCCTAAGTTATTCATAATATTTCAATATTTTCCTCCAGCATTCGTCATGGTCTTATAATTCAGAATCTAACTTATAGGATCTGTTATGACATTCTTTTTCATTCCTGATATTGGTAATTTATGTCAAAGATTTTTTTTTTTTATCTACCTAGTTAGAAGCTAATTAATTTTATTGACCTATTCAAACAAACATCTTTTAATTTCATTGACTTTCTCTATTTTCTAAGTTCTATCTTTTTCTTTGTCTTTACTATCTTCTCTCTTCTACTTACTTTGTGTGCACTTTGCACTCTTGTTTCTTGTGGTGTCAACTTGTATTATAAAGCATGGATTTTTGAATCTTCTTTTCTAGTATACCTATTCAACATTTAAATTTCTCTTTAAGCATTGATATTTTTGTATTTTTGTTGTTATAAAAATATTGTTAATTTTATTGTAATTTTCTTAATGACCTGTGGAATATCTAGAGTATGTTTTTAATTTTCAAAGTAATTGAGGTTTTCCTAGTTGTCTTATTGCTATTGATTTCCTAGTCGCTATTAATTTCTAATTTAATTCTGTTGTGTTCAAAGAACACACTCTATATGATTTTAATCTTTTCAAGTTTATTTTTTATGGGCTACAATATGATCTATCCTGGTAAACATCCCATGCACATGCAAAAAAGAACATGTATGTCGTAGGTTTTGGATTTACTGGTCCATAAATATCAATAAGGTCAAGGTGATTGTTTATATCTTTCAGACCTTTTATACCTTTATTATTTATTTAAAAAGAAATTATTTTTTCTTTCTTTCTTTCTCTTTCTTTTTTTTTAGGTGAGGCAACCCTTGGTTCACTTCACATATTGCAAGGACCTTGTCAGCTTACGATCTCTTATTCTTTATTTTTTACACCTACAGTACCTGGTCTTCCTAGGTGGTCTCCCATCCAAGTACTAACCAGTCCTGACCCTGCTTAGCTTCCGAGATCAGAAGGAATCAGGCTTGTTCAGGATAGCACTGCCACACCCTAAAGACAGAGGTTCCACTGAGACATGAACAGATTCTTTTCTCTAGTTGCTCTATTACCTGCTTAGAAAGAATGCTGAATTAGTTTTCTATTGCTGCTGTAAAAATTTTATCACAAATTTAGTTGCTTAAAACAAATGGGTACATTTATCATCTCACAGTACTATAGGTCATAAGTCCAGGCACAGCATGGCTCCGCTGTTTCTCTGCTCTGGGTTTCACAAGGCCAAAACATGTCTGCAGGGCTGTGTTCTTTTCCAGTTGCTCTGGGAATAAATCCACTACTAAGCTCTCTGAGGTTGGTAGAATTCATTTTCATGCTGTTGTGGGACTGAGGTCTCTCCTTTCCTTACTGGCTGTCATTTAGGGTTTGTTTGTTTTGTTTTGTTTTGTTTTGTTTTTCCAGCCTGCTCTTGGTTCATTTCTCCCTTCCTACATCTTGAAATCCAGCAGACACTTCTCATACTTCTCACTTTCAGAGCTCTATGACTTACCCTTCTGCCTCATCTCTTCTTTGTATTCCATTTCTGATGTCTCTCTGATTGACTTTTCTGCCTTTTTCTTTTGCTTTTCAGGTTCATGTAATTTCACTGGGCCCACCTGGATACTCTAGGACAGTGGTCCCCAACCATTTTGGCACCAGGGACTGGTGCTCCTATGAAAATCTAATGCCTTGATGATCTGAGGTGGAGCTGAGGCAGTGATGCTGGCACTGGGGAGCAGCTGCGAATACAGACGAAGCTCGGCTTGCTCATCCTCCTCTCATGTCCTACTGTGAGCCTGATTCCTTAGAGGTGATGCACCAGTACCTGTCTGCAGCCTGGGGTTTAGGGACCCCTGCCCTAGAATATCTCCCTATTTTAAGGTTAATTAGTAACCTTGATTACATCTGCATACATACATTTGCTACCATTAATAGCATTACCTAAATTAGTGTTTGATTGGTTAACCAGGGGACAGAAATCTTGGGAAATTTCTAGAATTCTATCTACCATAGTTGCTAACATCTCCAATCTTTTTGTGAGTTTTTCTATTTCTCCCTTAAACTCTGTTATTTTTGCTGCACGTACCTTGCATCACCTTTATTAGGTCATATACATTTAATTCTTCCTTATGAATTAATACTTTTATCCAAAACAAAATTCTGGCTTTACCTCTCGTAGTACATTTTATCTTGAAATCTATTTTATGTGCTATATATCCCTTCTTGTCTTTTTAGTTTTTATTCTTACTATTTGCATGGCCTACTGTTTTTCTATCCATTTACTTTCAACATCACTATGTCTTACATTTAAAATGTTTCCCTTGTAGAGTATATAGTTGTATTGTAACTTTTTCAAGTCTAATTTCATGAGACAGCAAGATTTCTTGGGAAAAATTTGGCAGGTGGTTCTCTTAGAGTACTTAAAAACAACATGCTAGCAAGCCAGCACTTGGCCTTTAAACATTTGTGAAAAATCCATTTTTTTCTTCCTAATCACTATCTATAAACAGGTCCCAACTTCTCCTACTGCTTCTCTATGAACAAAAGCAAACTTGGGCCTATTCTCTACCAGGAGAGGCTAATGGCTTTCTTGAATTCCTTTAGTTTTCTATGTATCTTCACCTTTCTGATGAGTTTTAATTTTTTTTTTTAAATTATGATGTGACTTGTGTTTCTAGCAAAGATAAAGTTAAAGAGATTGTTTACTCTTTCATCTCAAACGACAGTTTTCAAGACTTTAGACACCTGGCAATGGAAGACAGTGATCCCTGAGAGACAAGAAACTAATGAGCCCTACAATTTCACAAGCTAAATTCCTGAAGACAGTGTCCAGACAGCAGTGCACATAGGAAAAATCTAGGTGAAGCCCTATGGTACACATCACTTGAGGACTAAATCATTGTGAATTACAATGTAACAAAGGAATAAATACACTGCTACAGATCAAAACTGTGGAACACAGAGAATGTAATCTTTTGATAAATGTCCGTAGTCATGTATACTTATAATTAAAATAATATAGAATATTTTATAAAGTACATTTCCAACTGTATAACGTAGAAATATAACAATAAATCTAGAGAGGGGAGAAAAAAAAAGAGTGAAAAGAAATTCAAAATTACTAAATAAAACACATAGACATAATAGAAAGGTTTAATAAAAAAAGAATTCAGTTTCTGAAAAGAATTAATAATTTAATCAAACTTCTGGAAAATTTGTTCATGAAAAAAGAGAGGAGATTCTTCAAATAATCTATATTAACTTTAAAAAATTACATTTGATTTTAAAATGCTTAGCAAACTGAAAACAGGAATATCTATTATCCTTGTAGATAATCCTGTGAAGCATATATATGAAAAACTTACAAAATATTCTTTCAAATATTTTAAAATAGTGCCTCAATCGTTAGAAGCATTTCCTATAAATATCAGAAACACAGTAAGACTTTCCACTATTACAACTTCTACTCCATATTATAAAAAGCCTTTGCAATGTAGCTAAACAAACAAACAAACAAAAAGTGAAAAAAATGGAAAAGAAAAAAAATAAAACTACTTAGAGAATAATTTTAAAGCCATCTACATGCAGATTATTAGAATTATTGCTACAGTTTTGCTAGGTGGCTGTTTCTATGACTGATTTATGTATAAACAATATAATTTTAAAGAAGAAATTATTTACTGTAGCAACAAAATAAAATGTATTTAGAGATAATTTTAACAAAAGATATTCCAGATCGTAATATAGATAATTCTAAAATTTAATTTAAAATGTTAAAAATACCTTAATAAGTGAAGAAGTATCTTATTCATGGAAAGAAGGACTTATATTAAAGTTGTCAATTCCACTCAAATTGATCTTTAGTTTCCATGTAATTCCAGTCAAAATCTCAACAAGATGTTGCCAGGAAATTGACCAGAAGATTATGCAGATGATGGGAAAATGTATATGAAAAAAGCAAAAACCTAGAAGAAATAAAAAAATCTGGAAGAAGATTAAGATGATTTGATATTTTTCCTGACAATTAGCAAGACTTACTATGAATTTAGTTACTTTATGCTGTTTGGTGGTGGTTAAATGATAGTAAAATTGGTAAATAAAATTGTCTAAAGAGTACTGAAATTGATCCCTGCGTGTATTAACACTTTTATAAAGTTAATTATACATTCCTGGGAAAGGATGACTCCAACAATAAATAATTCTGGGCCAACTGGTTATGTGTATAGAAAAATATAAAATTTGATACTAATTTAATATACAAGTTATATCAAGTTTTTAAATGGAAAAATAAAGCCTTATGACATTAGAGAAAATTGTTTTAACGAAGCACACAATAACTGGAAAGGAAAATATTGATAAATTCAACTAAAATTAAGGATATTTATTTATCTAAAAACCACAAGTTCCTGAAAAGGAACTATTCAGACTGAAAGGTTGTGAGACTCACATAATAAATAAATAATAATTAGATTGAGAAATGAGTTGAAAGTGGACTAGAAATAGAATAGAAATTTCACACAAGAAAAAACACAGCAAAAAATAAATCTAAGAACAGATAATCAGATAATCATGAATAATCAAGAAAAAATGAGTTAGGTCTAACAGTGAAATATATTTTCATATTCATTAAAATGGAAAGTATAAGAAGTCTAGAAAATACCTGATATCTGTGAAAATGTGAAACATATGATAGCATGCTGATGGAGGTTTAAGTTGGTACAATTACTTTAAAACCTTAACATGCACATAGCCTTCAGCTTAATATTTCCCCTACTAAGTATATACAATATACAAAATCTTGCCCATTTTACTGGGGAATATGCAAAAGAACATTCAAACTAGCATTTGTTAACAAGAACACTGGTAACCATATACAGAAGAATTTATAAATAAATAGTGCTAGATTCACTTGATAGAATATCTACAAATGGGAAAAATAAATGAACAACGTCATAAACTAAAATAGGTGAATTTTGGCAATATAATTTTGAGTGAATGAGGCAAATTTGGAGAAAAGAGGGAATCATACTATGTTAATTTTAAAAAGGACGAGCAATCAAAATAATATTTAAGAATAAATTTATATGCAATACAAATCTGTGAAAAAACAAAAAAATAATAAAATAATGATAAACACAAAATTCAGGTTAGCTGTCACTTCTAGAACACACAAAAATAATTGGTTTGGGAATGGAGCTCATAGCTGTTTTGGAGGGTGAGTTCATGAGTAGTACACCAGATACTTTTAAAAAGTTTTTAGGTAGGTTATGTTTATATTTCAAATATTACTTAACAAAATATAATATGTTGTGGGTAATACGGCTAAGAAGCAGAAAAGCTGGAATGGGAAACCAGAAATCAACTTCAAAACGACTCCATTTCTTCTATGTCGTTTGGTTTCGATGTAAAATTTGAAATTTCAAAGTATTTATGTAAATTCTCATTGATAATTTATGCTAAATGGTGTCTCAATTAATCATTTGCTTATATCTCTCAAGTATTTGAATATACACTGTAAGTCAGCATAGTAGTTAATATTAAATTTTGAGTCAACTGATTTGAGTCAACATGAAGACTTTTTAAAGAAAAGAGAGCTACACTAATTTAGGAGTTATTTCTGGACTTAACTCAGCCCTAGCTTAGCTATACTCTTTTTGTCTCTGAGACAAACCTTGGGAAATGGTACAAAAGGAAATAGACATTTGTCTTTTATATTTTTATATTTAATGGTTCTTATAGAAGTGTCTCATTTCCAAAAACAGCAGTATCCTTACCTGGTAGTTTGGAATTGTCTCAACTTGCATTGCTTCACCTATTGGAAATTATTTCAAATAGCAATAAAGAGAACCAAGGTCAGAAATTTACTTGATTGACCAATGTGTGTAAATAAGAGTGTTCTTAGATTTAAAGCAAAAGATAAAACGTTTCAGTTTCTTAGTGTGTCAGTTCCCAATGCATTGCCTCTCCGCTCAAAGTTCACTCCTCCATGCCGGCTCCACGATAATAAATTGGACAATTTAAGTACATCTTCTTTACAGTGAGAACAATATTAAACTTCATCAGTAAGGGGTGCTGAAGGTACATTTCAGGAAGACGAGGGATTCTCTAGCTGGTTCTGGTGTCCTGCATTGTGCTTTTTCTTCTTCTGGCTCTATAGTCATCAGCGATGCAGATGGGTGAGGACAACCGGGACACCTTGCCCCAGCCACATTGAGTGCACGGTTCTTCAGTAACCACACAGCTCTGGCACAGGGTCGGTGACCACCTTTACATAGTTCTCCCACCACAGACTCTGTGTACTCCAGTCTCCATGCCTGCAGTGGTACTCTGAGCCGCTCTGTCACAGACTGTGGTTTCCTGCGTGCCTGGAAACTCTAACCCAGATAACCTGGAAAACTTCACCATCCAGTGGGATGCAACCACGTCATCTCCAGTGAGGTCTGAACCTCAGGGAAGGGGCTTCCTCTCAAGTTTGTTCTTTGGATTCTCTTCTTGAGCCTAAGAAATGCTTTAATATTATTTTTTCTCTTTTTATAGTTACTCTACCACAGTTTATTAAACATTATTAACTTTCCTTCATTTAAATTGTGTGATTTCTGTCCTCACATCGAACAAAGAATAATACTTTAAGCAACTAAGGAATTATAATCTCCATTTGACCAGTTTCAAAATATTTCTCCTCATTCACACAGTTTTTATTAAATGTGATCGTGTTGCTGGTTTAGTAACTCACAACAAGAATTGCGAAAGGTAAATAAATCATAAGGTGAAATACATAACAATAACTAGCATATATAGAGGGGGCTACTACAGTGGATAGTTTTTATAATAATAAAGGCTAACTTTAAGTGTTTGGGATTTAGTAGGTGAAGAAAAAATGGCTCCTCAAATGTTTTGAGTAAAAGACAACATCTATCTAAGACCCATTCTAACAAAAGAAACTTTTCCAAGTATTTTGGGAAGGGAGAAAAGATACCTTTTATGGCATGTATCTAAAAGAAGTTATAATGAATTATTCATTGTCAAGAGGGGAAAGGGGTATCTCAAATTTACATGGGTATTTGTGTTAGGAAGAGTTGGTGAAAAAAGTTAAGATATTAAAAGGTCCCTATAAGGTCATTTCATGCTTACTGTAACTGGATGGTCTTTTGTGTGGATCCAGGATAATATGGAATCATTTGAATCCCTTTGGAGGAATCTCAGATCAGGTTTGACTCATAATTAAGCCTTCCCTACAATGAGTATGATTATAGGTGCATCCCACTGTAATTTCCCTGTAGAGTTAACATTATTCATGAAGCTCTTATCCTGGCCATCTTTGTCCATTTTCTACCACTTGAAAACCAATTAAAGATTCTTGCATATTTTTTCTTGCAAGTCATTTACAAATGACACTATCTGGGAGGGTTTTTTAAATAAGGATTGACAGTAGAGTGTCTTTTATTAAAAAACATAAATTCTCTGAAAGACTCAATATACCCTTAGGAAAAAAGCCAATGCTGAAACACTTTCAAAATCCCCGCAGTTGACTAGAAATGACATTTAAACTAAAGGCCCAGAGAGATTTGACAGTGCTCTCTCGAAAGCATTATGACAGGAACTCCTTTAGTTCTATGAATTTTATATGAACAACATTTTTTTTCCCCTGGGACTGACAATTAGAGATAGATTCTGTTATTACAGAAAAGTACAGACATGTCCTTTTAGTTCAAAATGAAAACAGCCATTAATGATAGATAAATGTTTCTTTTCCCCTTTACCTCATCTGTTTTAAGTTACTAACCCTCAGGGTAAATATGTCTAGAATGTAAACAAGGTTTTTTACTATAGCAAATTTTATTTATAATAGGATATGTCAGAGATTCACCTAATTCACTGTCAAACACTTAACCTATTCTGCAAATCATTTATCACAGTGCTACCCTAGTTTATAATGAAACAAAACTAGAACTGTCCTGAACTCATCATATTTTTCATGCACTTCTTAGTTAATAACTTTTCATATGCCTTGCAGTTCAGAAAGATATAGCTGACCAATCATGAGAAAGAAAAATTTGTCAAAGAAAACATATTTAACTTAGAATATCTAAAATGGGAATCTAAATATCCAAAATAAATATTTTTAAGAATATAGATTTTTTACCCTCATTCAAAATAACAAAAAAAAATTTTATGCTATATAATAACAGTAGGCAGAGTGGCATCCCTTTGTCTGGAATGTGTACAGGAATACATCCCATAGTTATTTTTCACTATACAAATAACTAGAGTAAAAATGAACACTTCAAACAATAAAACAATAGGAACTGTCCCCATTTTGACAATGTTGGTGCAATGTTTGATTCTTCAACATTCCCAATTCAAATTTTTATGGTTACTCCAGCATCTTTTCATTTGTGGGCTGATAAACTGATACCAATCAGATTGACAGCTACTATTTTTATAAATGGAAGCAATTGTTTTCTTTCATGCTCTGCATTTTATATTCTCTGAGTCTGCATTTTCTATTATGAACTATATGAAATCAATTTTTCTTTCTTATTTATAAAACTGTTGAGGCTGTAATGAATTTCAAGGAATGAATTATGAAATAACAATTCCAGATATTATCTTCAAGGGGATATATGAATAGAGAAGTAGTTTGAAGAATTTCACTTTCGATGGATCTAAAACTTTATTTTAAAAGTTTCTAATAAACATATTTATCCCATTTATCAGTAATAATAATAGGAAATGGATTTGATGATTTTAAAACACATGTTAAAAACTAATCAATAATAGATATAATTCAAATATTATTAATAGCAAGCATAAATAATTTTAAAAGCATATTCTTTAAATATGCTTTTAATTGACTAATTCCAGTTAGTTTTAATCAAATAAAAACAAATGAAACTAAAGTTTTTTAATGGTACTCTGTATTCAATTGATATGAAACAAATAAAAAGTCTGAGGCAACCATATGTTTAGTTCATAGACTTCTTTCCTTCTCTACCTGTAATTACTTATTTTGTAATCTCATCCAATCTTACGTCATTATGTTATCTGTATGCTGATGATTTCCAACTTCATATCTCTAACATGGGCAACTCTCCCAAAATCCAGACTAATAGTCACTACCATCATTTCAATATCTAACTTGCATCTCAAACTAAACATGCTCCAAACTGTTGCTACTCTCTAAACGGCCCCGCCCAAAGACTTGCATATCTCCATCAATAACACCCATCTCTTTCAATTTGTTCGTCAGAACAAAAGAAGTCATCTTTTGACTCCTTTTTTTAAAAATTATTCTCACTCCGCTTGTCTAATCCATCAGAGAATATGTTAGGTCCATTTTCGAACTACAGCCAGGTTTTACCACTTCTAATGTTGCTATCAAATTTCTCCTGGATTATTGAATTAGCCTCATCTCTGACCCCTTGCTTTCATTCTTGCTCCCCTAAAATACATTGAAATTCAGACAATTATGTTAAAAATAAAAGTTAGATCATATTACACTTCTGCTGAGAATGATCTACAAACTACTATTTTTTATAACAAAAACTAAAGTCCTTATAATGGTATAAAAGACTCTTGCAATCTAACCCTACTTTATATCTCTGACATCATCTCTATCTGCAACAACCTCTCCAATACCTTCTAGCCTTGGGCTATTTTTCCTCCTGGAATATATTTTTCTCAAATATGCAAAAGGGTCATTCCTTTTCCTCTTTCAAGTCTTTGTGTAGGTGCATCTGTCGTGAGAGACCTACCTGACCACTGGGTTTAAAGTTGCAATGCCTCCTCCAGAATTTTCAGTCTACTCTAATTTTTTTCATAATATATCACTTTTTAATATTCAATATAATTTATTTGTTACTGTTTATTATTTGTTATCTTTATTCTCCTTCCAACCCTCCCCCACTACAATATAAACTGCAAGAAGGTAAAGATATTAGTTTTGAGTCTCCATTATGTAGAACAGTGCTTTTAAGCACTGTTTGATAAATATTGGTAGAATAAATGAATAGACATATTATGAATTATAATTATCAGGATAATAGCATGTCTAGTTAAGGTGAATAGGTCAAAAATAAAATCTAGAACAACTAAAAAAATTCTAAAATAACTAAAAAGGCTTGTAATAATTAGCATAAGCTTTATTAAAGTAAGAAAAAAAAGTACCATTTACTAGGTATAAATCTTAATGAACCTCAGTTTTATTATATTTAAAATGGGAGTAATATATTATAGCTGATAATATGGAATACTGATGGAATTTGATGATATATGAGGATATTGTCCCAATAACACAAGTCCTAACTAGGTCCAGATGTGTAGATAAAATAGTACTCATCGATCATTGAAAAGCAAATTTAGATCATATAAAGCATTGAAGACATGATGAGCTATGGGCATTTGAAAAAGCCTCCAAATTCAAAAAATGGCAATATCTCTCTTGCCACCTGTCGAGATGTTAGTAACATTAAAATATTTCCTACGTCTGATTTAAAGACTCTTGTTTGACAGATTGAGTGAGAATTAGAAGGCATGGATAATGATTACAGATAGAATCATGTTGAGTCTGGAGTGGTTTCTCTAACTAGTTCTCCTTTCCTATTCTTTATAAAAATTATTGAGTCCATCACAGGAGACAATGAAAGCTTTATAGAACTCTCTGACATAGTAAATACCATTTTTTTATTAATGTACTTGGCTTTGGAATTGGAAATTTTGCCTCACTGTTGATGCAAATGCCAAATTCATCACATAGTAGTAGTGATTGGGATTAGGCACTCAGCAAGCCTAACCTGGGTGGTGGCCACACAGGTGTGTTTTGTCCAGAATAATCCCTAGAGTTTACATGTATGATTTATATAAAGCAAATTTATGGTATTGGGATATTAAAATATTTACCTTTTAAAATTTAATATAATTGAAATCATACTTCATCTATTGCTATATATCTGGCTTCTTCCACTAAGTATCATGAAATGCATACATATATATCAATGTTCATTTTCATTCATTTTCATTGCTACATATTATTTTATTGAATGGATATACTAAAATTGCTTTACCCTTGCTACTCTTGGTAAATATTTTAGTTATTACAAATTTAAAATTATGCTTATGTATATATTTCTTTGTACATATTTTGGTGAATATTTACATGCATTATCTCTAGTATATACCTAGGAAGAGTAGATTCAACTTTAAGAGATAAGCCCAAACAGTAGTCTATAGTGGGTGTACACATATTCCCATTAACAATGTAATAGAGTTCAAGTGGATCCTCATCCTTGTCAACACTTAGTAATATAGGTCTTTTTCATTTTAGACCTTCTGGTGAGGGTACTGAATTGTTGTTTTAACTGTCACTTCCTGATTATTAATAACTTTGAAACAAATGTTTCTATAAATATTATCTATTTGTATATCCTCTTTTGTAAAGTATCAGTTCATCTTTGTTCAATATTATGTTATCTGCCTTTTTCGTATTGATATGTAGGATCTCTTTATATTCTGGGTACAAGTTCTTTATAAGATTTTTTATTTGCAAATATCTCTGCCCATTCTGTAGCTTGCTTCCAGTGTCTGTTTATGAACACACATCTTTAACTTCAGTGTAGTGCAATATATCAATATTTTCCTCACAGTTGGTTCTGTTTGTATCTGACTTAAGAAATACAAGACCATGAAGATACATTGACCTATGTGATATTTTAGAAGTTTTATTATTTTACCTTTCATGTTCAGTTTAAAAGATAAATGGATTAGAGTCAGAAAACATAAGCCATACTTTCAAAAGTTTCTTTTTCTTTTTCTTTTTTTCTGAGAATGGAAGCAGAACAATGAGAAAGCAGCAGAAGAGCTGAGTATCTAAAGGGTTTATGTTTGTTTACTGGTGTGTTTGTTTGATTGATTTTTCCAAACACTAGAGCTTATTGTGAACTTATAGAAAAGATCCAGGAGAAAGGGAGAAATTAATGATACAAGCAAAAAAGATACGTGTAAGATTGTAGTCCTTGGGAAGGTGAGGGATGAGGAGTTGAGACCCATTACTCAAGCACAGAAATTTTCTTCCGACAAGAGTAGGGTGTTCTCTTACTAAAGTAAAAAGGAGAATATACACATGGACACAATGGAAAGAGAAGATGGCTTTTGTCTGAGTACTTTTATTTTCTCAATAAAGTATGAAGCAGTATTGTTAGCTGAGAGAGGTTGGTACCAGCAGGATTTTAATGGGGAAAAAATATTATACAGCTATTTCAGAAGATAGGGATGTGAATTACTGTCTTCACTTAATGTTCATAGCTCCCCATATTTTATACTTTCCTGTGGGAATGTTTGAGGATATATGTATGTGTTTGCATATGTGTAGACTAAATGGGATACATTTTAAAGAATTTAGATTTGTTTTGATAGTGATTTCTTATCCACTGTGTATAGCTTCACAAATATCTTTCTACTTTCTATTCTCCAGAGAAGATTTATCAAAGTAAAAATGATGGGTCGAAACATGTATAAACTTGAAGTGAAGGATAATGGTGCTTCTGACCTGGAACCATGCTGAACTGCAATGAGAACTGGTTATGAATTACCGCTGTGATGTAAGTCCTTAACCCATGACCTGCTGGCCCACTGAGTGGTATCAAGTGAACCGTGGCAACAGGGTAATTTCCTACCAGTGTGTAAGCCACATATTAAAAAGTTCTGGGCATTCTCTGTACAATGGTACTACAGCAAATTCAAAGTTCTGCAGCAGATGGAAAACATTAAGAAACATAAAAAAGCCTTTTTTAAAAGAATTTCCCAAGGAAATCTGAAATGTAAAAATTGCAAATTGCAATACAAATATCTTTAGGCTTTTATATTTTGCTTATTCTTAAGATACGTCATAGTATTCCTTCAGAATTTGTTTAAATTTTCTTTTCTTCTTCAGTATTACTAACCATCAAGATTATAAAATTATCCTAAAATCACACAACAGAAAAGAATTTTAAAAGCATAGTAAACTTTATACAAAAAAATGGAGAGATATTTCTCTTCATTTTGAGATGAAACTGAGCCTAGAAATTATTTTCTTTTTTTTATTCACTTACTTTAAGTTTTCTTGATTTCTCTCTATTTTAATTCTTTTAGATCACTTCCTTCTTCATTATTTCTTGAATTCTTGCTAGATCCTTAAGTATAAATCTACAGGTTAAGTTTTCGAATATATGTTGAATCTTGAGAATTGAAAAGTCAATTGCTCTCTTTCCTCTCACTCTTTTTTTTTCTTTCATCTCTTTGATTCTTCATTCCAATAATTAATTTGGACAAAAAAAAAACATAATTTGTCTCAGATCATCTATTTAAAGAGTAAAAGTGACAAATGCATTGCTATGAGTAGTTGCTCTAACATACAGACAAGTTGAAGACCTGCCACATAAGGAATGATGTTTCATTTCCTTTAATCAGTATAGATCTATTCAGATTATATGTTTCCCCCTGTTGGGTTTTTTTATTATTTTAAATTTAAAGAAGTTAGATATTTATACAATTCATGAAGTGATCTTCCCAATTACACTAGCATCCATCTGGCATTACACACAACTATTACAAGAATATTGACTAAACTCCCTATTGAGTTTTGATAGTCTGCATCTTTCAAGGAATTGGCCCATTTCATGTTATCAAATTTGTGGATATAGTTGCTCTTATATTTCTTTACAATTCTTTTAATGTCCATTATATCAGTACTGATTGTACCTCTTTAATTTCTGATATTAAGATTTTGTGTCTTCTCTTTTATGGTTAGTCTGACAGGTTCAGGGTTGTTATGTCTTCTTTGAGAATTGACCCCTTTATCACTGTGTAATGCCTTTTTTTATTCCAGTTAATTTTTCTTGCCGTGAAATCTTTTTGGTCTAAAATTAACATAGCTATTCCAGCTTTCTTTTGATTAGTATTAACATAGTTTATTTTTCTTCATAATTTTACTTTTTTAAAAAAACTGTAAACCTAGAAATCTTTTTTTCCCCCAGATTCTTTTAGGTATAATTGACAAATAAAATTGTAATATATTAAAAGCATACAGTGTGATGATTTGATATGTGTGTATATTGTAAAACTAGTCCCACAATCAAGTTAACACATCCATTACCCTACATAGTTATTTTTATTTATTACTATTTTTTTTGGTTAGACCATTTAAGATCTACTCAGCAAATTTCAAGTATACAAAACAGTATTATTAACTATAGTCACCATCTGTACACTAGATCCTTAGAACTTATTCTTCCTATGACTGAAAGTTGACCAAACTCTCCCAGTTTACTCAACTCCCCAGTTGCTAACAACTACCTTTTACTCTTTGTTCCTATGATTAGACATTAAAAAAAAAAAATTCCTCATGTAAGTGATACCGTACAGTATTTGTCTTTCTCTGGTTTATCTCCCTTAACATAATGCCCTCTAGGTTCATCCAGATTGTAGCAAATGGCATGATTTTCTTCTTTTTATGGCTGAATAATATTCTATTCTACACATATTGACTTTTTAATTCATTTTCTTGATTATTTTGATTCATTCATCTGTTAAATAGACACAGGTTGTTTCTATATCTTGGCTACTGTGAATAATATGGCAATCGACATGAGAATACTTTCAAGAAATATCTTGAAGATACCTCTTCAAGATAATTTTTTTTCTTTTAAATGTATACCCAGATGTGGGATTGCTGGATCATATGGTAGTCCATTTATAATTTTTTGAGGAACTTGCATACTGTTTCCATAATGGCTGTACCAATTTACATTTCCATTAACAGTACATAACACATTTCTTCCCTCATATCCTTGCCAACATTTGTTATCTCTTGGTTTTCATAATAGACATTATAGTTGGTGAGAAGTGATATATTTTTGTGGTTTTGATTTGCATATCCCTGATGATTTCTGATGTTTTCTTTGGAAAAATATTTATTCGGGTCCTATGCCCATTTTTCAACTAAGATCTTTAATTTTTTTTTTTTTTTTAAATTTTTGCCATTGAGTTGTATTAAGCTTCTAACACATTTTGGATATTAACCCCTTAAGTAGGTATATGGTTGCTAATAGTTTCTCCCATTCTGTAACATGTCTTTAATTGTTGATTCTTTCCTTTGCTGTGCAGAAATTTTTCAAAATTGAAGAGGAAGGAATACTTCCAAACTAATTTTACAAGGCCAGCATTGCTTTGATACCAAAGCAAGATAAGAACATTATAAGAAAAGAAAATTACAGGCTAATATCCCTGATGAATATAGATGCAAAACTTTGCACCAAATATTAGCAAACTGAATTAAACAGTACATTAAAAAGGAACATATACTATGATCAAGTGGGATTGACTCTTGGGATGGGAGGATGTTTCAACATTTGTAAAGCAATTAATGTGATACACTATATTAACAAAATAAAGGATAAAAGTCATATGATCCTCTCAATATACGCAAAAACATTTTTGACAAAATTTAACATCCCTTCATAATAAAAACTCTCAACAAACTAGGCATAAAGGGATAGTACCACAACACAATAAAGGCCACGTATGACAAACTCACAGCTAATATCATACTCAATAGTGAAAGGCTGTAAGCTTTTCCTTCAAGATGAGGAACAAGACAAGTGTGCCCAATCTCACCAATTCTATTCAACAAAGCCCTAGAAGTCCTACCCAGAGGAATTAGGAAAGTACAAAAAAATAAAAGCCATCCAAATCAGAAAGGAAGAAGTAAAATTTTTTCTGCAGATGATACATTCTTATACGTAAAAAATCCTAAAGTCACGACCAAAAAAGCTCTTAGAACTGATAAACAAATTCAGTAAAGTTGCAGATACAAAATTAACAAACAAAAATTAGTTGCATTTCTATACACTAACAAGGAATTATCAGGAAAAAAAAATTAAAAAAACAGTCCCACTTACAATAGCATTAAAATGAATAAAATACCTGGGAATTTTATTCAACCAAGGAGGTAAAATATCTGTATACTGAAAACTATAAAACAGTAGTGAAAAAAATTTAAAAAGACAAAAATAAATGGTAAGATATCCCATGTTCATGGACTAGAAGGATTAATGTGAAAATATCCATCCTACTCAAAGCAATCTATAGATTCGATGGAATTTAAATGTAAGACTTGAAACTTTAAAACTGCTAAAGAATACATAGAGGATATGCTCCTTGACATTTGTCTTGGTAGTGATATGTTGGATTTGATACCAAAACCACAAGAGACAAAAACAAAAATAAACAAGTAGGACTTAATCCTTTACTTTCAATCTGTCTGTATGTTTACAGTTAAAGTAGGTTTTTCATAGCAAAGAGATTTTATTTTTTTATCTACTCTGTCAATCTCTTTCTTTCAATTGATATAGACCATTCAAATTTAAAATGATTATTGATATACATGTATTATCATCATATCTGTAAACCATCTATTTATTCCCGTCCTTTATTTTTGTCTTCCATTCTTTCTTCTGCCTTCTCTAGTTTTAAATAAGCATTTTATATGATTCCATTTTCTCTCTTCTGTTAACATATACATTATTCTTTTGAAAATGTTTTTAGTGGTTGCCCTAGAGTTTGCAATACACATTACGATTAATATTTGTTCACTAGCAAATAGTGCTATGATGCCTCACAGGTAGCATAGGTACCTTATAATACAGTATTCCAAAATCGTCTTTTCCATTGATTGTAATATTGATATCATGTATTTCACTTATTCATAAACTATAATTATCCAATATATTTTAATACTATTTTGAATAAATTACTCTTATGTGTTAGATCAGTTAAGAATGGTATTCCTATCACATTAAAATTAAAATCCACGGTCCTCTTTTATTTTCTTACATTGCAATGTTAGCATTTTAAAAAATATTTTCTTCATATGTGCTCTGAGTTGTAGTTTCCTACACAGATATGTTTTATTTTTAATATTTATTTCATCTGTATTGATTAAGGAAGTTTTCACCTTTGAAGAATACCGTATAATAAAAATTTGTCCAAATGAAAGGTGGTTAAAGAAACTTCATGGCATTATACATGTAAAGATCTCATCAAAAAGATATTCTAAAAAAGAATTGAAGGTCAACAAAACATCTTTTATAGGCTGTCCAAAGAGAAAAAGCAAACTGATTAAAATCAATTCTACAGAGTACATATTAAGGAAGACTAATGTGTTTTAAAGTAAAAAAAAATTTAAATCTGAAAGCATTCTTTCTACTATTCAGATCTGTAAACCATACTGTGCCCATATTTGATATATAAGTTATTTAGCAAAAAAAAAAAAAAAAAAGATGGTGTTAAAATTCAATTTAGAGAGTTGTTAGGAATGGAAAATGCTCAGCATGAAACTTTAAGAGATAATTATGTAAACTGTTCAAATGTAAGAAATTAAAGATGTGAAAAAAAGTCAAATTGTGATTTTAACAAGACTAGATTTCAAAAGAAAGCCAATAAATTCAAGCAAATAAAGAAAAATACAAAACAAAGCAAAATTTTGGCTGCTACCCTTTCCCTAATCAAGCAATTTAAAATTTATTAACATACCATTACGTCTGGATAGTATAATAAATATTGCAAACTAGGCAAAAAATAGTCTAATTTATTACAATATTTATATCTAAGAGGACCTAAACCATTACTTGCTTATTTTCAGCATCTCGTTTTAATAGAGGTATTCATAATTTTACGTATTTAGAGGTGAAAATATAGTAAAATAGAGATCCTCTCATTTATAACAATTTTAAATACTTCCCAAATGGCTCAAACATGATCATGAAATAAGCCGGATTATGTTTTCCAATAAGTTCACAGCATGAGAGTTTTGTGCCGACATGTTTGAGGGTGGGGTGAAAGATGAGAGTTAGAAACAAAGTAAATTTAAAAGTTACATTTGAGGAAAGAAAATAAAATAATAAAGTTAGAAATACAAAGTTTTAAAGAGAAGAAATAGTTTTTGTCCTGTGCTTTTAATTTCCTGGCTGCATCATGATCTAATATTTTATATACTAACACTGATGAATCTCAATAAATTCCCAAATAACCAATGACAAGTAACTAACTCATTCAATTTAGAGAATGTTAATTATATAATTGGGGTCCTGGAGTACTGGTAAATTAATTTGTCCCTTAAATACTAAAGAAAAATTTACCCAGCTTTATTCACAATAGAAAATGTTTCTGTATTGATGGAAAAGATATAATTTAAATATACGACATCATTTCTTATGTAGCAGGTCCCCAACTTGCCTGATCTTGAGATCTAAAGTACTTAATAAATAGATCCTCAGGTCCCTCCACCAGGAGATTCTGAATAATTATGTATGTGTATATGGTAGTAGAGGAGGGGTGGAGAGCTCTAAAAGCTTTCCTAAATCACACAAGTGATTATTGTGATCACACATTTCCAGAAAGAACCATTTTATAAAAAAGGAATCACAATCCAACTAAATTCTGTCTATGTGGAATTAATAAGTATAAAAAAATCAGATAGATTCAAAGTAAAAAGATGCAATAAGATATAACACACTAACATTAATTAAAAGGAAGTTGGAATAGGTATAATAACTTCACACAAAGCTGACTTCTGGCCAGAGAAGATTATCAGGGACAAGAGGGGATACATTATAATGTGATAAAGGAGTCAATTCTCTAATAAACACATAACAACACAAACATGTATGTGCTAATCAACTGTTTTAATCATATTATCTTGGGTGAGGTAATGTGAGGTCAAACCCAGACTAACGGGAAAAGTTTGACAGTTTGTTACACCTGGGAAGAACACAGTACTTTGGTAAGAACACAGCACACCATGCCGTTGCTCAGGTTTCTATGAAAGGAAAGGGCAAAGCAGGGCAAGCAGGTTTAGGAATGAGTAGTTTGAATAATTTCATCAGGCTTTGGGGCAGAGGAGCTGTCTGTCCCTGGTTGTCTGGTACCTAGTCCTGGGGTAATTAAGGTGGACACACAGTGGCCCAGAATGTGAGAACACAATGTTTGATAACAGGAAGGTGACTGAGAGTTTGGACTTAGCTGCTCAAGAAGAGGAAGTGGCTGGTCTCTAGCCAGAGCCTCAAAACCGGGTCAAGACAGCATTTTAAAACACTATATTACACCAACAGAGTGTCTAAATACATGAGACAAAAACTGATAGAAATAAATGACAAAATAGACAAATCTACAACTATAGTTGGGAATTTCAACACTCGTCTCAAAAATTGATAATCAAGCAGGCAGAAAATCAGTAAGAATACAGATGACTTGAACAGCGCTATCTGTCAAGTTTAACTAATTGACATATATTGAACACTCCAAATAACAGCAGAATACATATTCTTCTCATGCTCACATACAACCTTCATCAAGCTGGACCATGTTTTGGGCCATAAAATATACCTTAACAAACTTAAAGAATAGAAATCATACAAAGTGCATTTAAGACTGTAACTGAATTATACTTGAAATCGGTAACAGAAAGATGGCTGAAAAATTCCCAAGTGTTTGGAAACTAAGCAACACACCTGTAAATAACTCATGGATAAAAATGAGATGCCCCAAGGAAAAATGAAATTTACTCAGAATTAAATGAAATTGAAAAAATAACATCAAAATTATTGGAATTCTGCTTAATCGGTGTTTAGAGAGGTAAATTTATAGCATTAAATGTATACACAGTAATTTCTCACTTAACGTCATGAATACATTCTTGGAAATAGTGACTTTTAGCTAAATGATGCAGAACCAAACTCATTTTACCATAGGTTAACTAATATAAATAATTAAGTTACTATGACATATTTCTGGTCACAAAACCATCACCAAATTTCTAAATAAAGACCCAAAACACTTCTAATGTCAAATATTGAAATAAATGTAAGCTATACATACATTTAAGAAAGATTAATAAAAACAAATAAGATAATTCTTTTCCACCCACTCATTCCAGTTCAGAGGGATGGATGACCTGAGCCCAACTCTACAGATCTGGAGCACAAAGTAGGAAGCAGCCCTAGATAGGACACTGTTCTATGGCAGGCGCCTTCACACACACACTCATACCCACTCAGGCAGAGACAATGTAGACATGCCAGTTCACCTAATGTGCACATCTTTGAGATGTGAGAGGAAACTGGTGTACCCAGGAAACACACACAAACATGAGGAGCACATGTCAACTCTACACAGACAGTGACTCCTACTGGCAATCAACTTTTTTTCCCTCATCAATGCTATAATGCGACAATGTAAACAAAATGACATTATTTGAGGAGCTGCTATATTAGAAAGGAAGATATAAAATCAATAACCTAAGTTTCCATCTTAGGACACAGGAGAAAGATGAGTGAATTAAGCTTAGAGCAAATAAAAGGAAGGTAAAAAAAATTAATACAGAATCAATGAATTGAAAACAAAAAAAAATTAGCAAGACAAAAATCTTATTTTGAGAATGAGCATATGTCTAGTTAGAATAACCAAGAGACAGAGATAACACAAATTATCAATATCAGAAGTAAAACAGCTGTCATCACTACTGATCCCATGGAAATTAATATTATAATAAGAAAATACCGTGAACTATGAATACTATGAATGTGATATTCCCATGCTATAACTACCAGCAAGAAAAAAGTCAACACCGAAGAAATATAATATTGTTCAAAGGCTGAAATTATCACTTCAATTTCTCATGCGCGACATCTGGTAGTTTGGTATTCAAATTAAAATACCCCCTACTCAAAAAATATATATATATATATTGACAAGAGGTGATGGTACAGGGATGCTAGTGCAGAATCACTAGATAACATCCCCCACAGCACGCTTAGTGAGGAAATTAAAACTTAAAATGATTCTAACTCAACAGTCCATCTTTTTCTTTTCTTTATCATGTTTCTCTTCAAGGATCTCCTATTGGAGTGGGAGATTGATGAATAAATGCATATAACTCATGGCTGTGATTATTATGACATGACATACATATGTAAGTGAGGAGAGAGATTCTCTTGGCATTAGATAGCAGGGAAGACTTTCAGTGAATGGAGAGTTTGCTTTATTTGATTCTGCAATTTCTCTAAAAGCTGACTCTCCAGCAGATTAATGTATAATAGACTGCTATAGTTTGAATTTTGTTCCCTAAAAATATCTGTTGGAGTCTTAACCTTAAGGACCAGTGAAGAAGCCTTATTTGGAAATAGAGTATTTGCATATATCAAGTTAAGGTGAGGTTTTTAGGGTGGGTCCTAATGCAATATGACTGGCATCCTTATAAGGAGAAGAAAATGCCAACAGAGGCAGAGACTGAGTGATGCAGCTGCAAGAGAAGGAATCTCGAGAATTGATGAGCACCACCAAAAACTAGGAAAAGGCAAGGACGAATTCCTTCCAGTCTCAGAGGGAGTATGACACCTTCATTTCAGAGTTCTAGCCTCCAGACCTGTTAGAGAATGAATTTCTATTGTGTAAGCCATCTAGTTTATGTTAATTCCTTACTGCAGCCCTAGGAAACTAATACAGAGACTTATCAGGGACTCTAAGCCTCTGAGACAATTTTATAATGTCGTAGAGGAACAAAGAATCAATAATGACCAGAATTCTGAGTGGAGGGAACCAATCAAATAGTTTAGTGTAGTAGCCTGGCTACCAAAAGTTCTGATAGACGTCAAGCTTAAATCCATGGAGGAGGTCATTATTTTTCAAGAAGATGGTGCGATTGCCTTAAAGAAGGGGAGAGAGCCAAGTCCTGGACACAAAGCATCTATCCAGCAAGCAGGAATACCTGTGAAATAGATTGTTGGCAGAGGGGTCTGTTTAAGGTAATAGAGTAGTTTCCAGCAACTTAGAATCCCCCAAAGGCAATAAACTGGTAGAAGAGATCCAAGAAGGCAAGCTTCTTTTTAGTATTCAGGTGACAAGCAAATATTGCCAATTTTCCCTGAGTGGCATAAATGATTCATTTGTTTTCAAAGAGGAAAAAAGCTATGCTCCCTTCACTCTATATATCTGTCATATATGGAAAAACTGGAATTGATAAGTGTTTCCTAGCAACCTAAGTGATGTGTAAAGACAGGCATCACAAATGTTTGCTTTTTTTTTTTCCCCAGCACAAACCAAAGGCAGTGCCCTAGTGTCTAGCACAGTGCCTGACACACAGCATCTGCTTGATGAATGTTCACTGACTTAATGGGGACTTCTGCCAATTCTAGCACTCAGCTACTCTATACACATAACAGAAATTTAGGAGAACAACCTAATGATTTATTTACCCTTACTTTGCCATTTTAAATTAAATCCAGCGCATTCACAGAGAAACTGCACTGACCGAAGCTATCTGGTATGTGATTCAGATTAATTGCTGCTGCAGTCATTCATGAGTTTTGGCACTGTTTGTATTTTGGTAAGCAAAACTAGGGAAATTTATTTTTGGCCATCTACATCAATCTTTATTTGGACAACTAAATGAATCACTATAAAACCCTACTGTCAAAATGGTCGATGTGGTTTGGTAACACACAGAGTCGGTGATTACCGGGCCTTATAGCTCCTCTGGTTTTTCCACTGTTGAGACTATCACCTGCATCTTTTGATTGTAAGTATTTGGGGCATTGAGCCAGTTTCCATTTCACTACATAAAGCAGATCTGAGCATGCAAAAGCCATACCAATCAGCACTTTCAAAAAACTGAAACAATTTGCAAGATCCTGAATGATAGATGGCAATGAGGAAAGGCATCATCCTGTGCTTTCAAAATAAAATTTTAGCAACAACTTTGCTTATACACATGGGGATTATTCATATCTGTTTCCCCTAGAGGGTCCTGGTTTACACCAAACACTCTGCTGTAACTAACAATAACATTCATTTTGCTCCCCAAATTATCTCTGTTTTATTGCAAATTGTATGGTTACACTTATATGTAACACTTTCCTTGGGGTTTCATAAGCGGGGAGATTCTAACAGCCTGGGAAGAATTAGATGCAAATATTTACAGCTTTCTGGAGGTGTCAAGACAGAAGAGATGTGGCATATATAGTACAGGTTCAGCTAAGAGAACAGTAAGTCAAGAATAGTCGATGGGTTGATGGAAGAACAAACAAACAAAACAAATTCAGGCAGAAAGCAGAAATGAGAGGTCATGAGTGGGGAAGGAATAAAAAAGTATCATAGTACCAGAAGACTTAGCAGAGTTCAAAAATGGAAAGTCAGAAAAATTCGGGAGCAACAATCTATACGCTATTGTTTATTGCTTATCTACTGTGCCAGTACCTGGGCTTAATGATTGATGTATAGAAACATATTAAGTCCCCATATCAACCCAGAAAACAGATATCTGTGTCCATGTTTTACAAATGAATATAAAGACTCAGAGAGTTTAAAATAATCTGCTGAACATTTCAATGGGGCCAGTTTATGAAACCAGATCGAACTAGCTTTCAAAACCCTGTACTCTTAAATACAGCACATTATGGCCTTTTTCCAGGCTCTATGATTGATGACTTCTGATTCCAAGACCTGATACTTTGTGTTGCATGAAGCCTGGCACAATCTCACAGGATTTTGTGAGAAGGCAGAGAAAAAAAAATTAAAAGCAGCAAGTAAATAATTTTCCCAAGACTTCAGTGGGACAACACTAGGACCAAACATAAAAAGTTTTAATCTAGTAATGATACTCCTACCTAAGGTTAGCTCAGCAATAAAAAATAAAGGAAACGAGA